>NC_039359.1:203728883-204443746 GCF_003573695.1 Papaver somniferum
GATACGCTAAGAAAAGGAAACAGGTTTACATGGACCGCAGAATGCGAACAAGCCTTTCACAAGATCAAAGAGTACTTAGCATCAGTACCCATCCTATAGAAACCGGATCCAGGTGAGATACTCACCTTATACCTAGCAGCAACAAGCTACGCTGTGAGCGCAGTATTGGTACGAGACCAAAGGCAAGGAAAAAATCCCGTATACTACATCAGCAAGACACTCAGTTCAGCGAAGCGTAATTATACCAAGGTGGAACAACTCATATATACCTTAGTAGTGGCGACACAGAAACTAAGGATATATTTCGATGCACACACCATCCGAGTTTTCACAAAATCTCAGATAAGTCAAATCCTCGACAGCATGGAGAAGATTGGAAGAGTGGCAAAATGGAACGCCATGATCAAACAGTTTCACATAATCTTCGAAACAAGGAAAGATGAGAAATCAAAAATCCTAGTAGACTTCCTAGCAGACCTACCTCTCAACAACGAAGCAGAGATAGATGACATCCCAGGAATGGAGAAAGACAAGCCGGAACCAGAAGACCTCTTGGAACCGTAAAATTCATGAAGGTGGGAGATATTCTTAGATTTTTCCTCCAACGGAGAAGGTGCAGGTATAAGGATTGTAATAACAACCCCTACCGGAGACCGACTCATCTATGCATTCAGGTTAGAATTCGAACAATACACTAACAACATCACGGAGTATGAGGCGGTCATACATGGCCTACGCTTGGCACATGAGCTAGGCTTATTAGATGTTCGTTTAACTAGTGACTCACAATTGGTCATTAGACAAATCGAGCTCAAATATCAAACTCTGTATCCAATACTGTCTTTGTACCTAAAGTTAACACAGGAGAATGCATCAAAGATCAGCAAGGTCACGTTCAGACATGTATGTCAGAAAGACAACAGACATGCAGATGCCTTAGCATTCATATCATCAATGCCGAGGGACAGAAACACCACCTCCGTTCAAATCGGAAGGATATATGAACCTTCGATAGAAGGGCTAACCCCAGGACTTGAGGAAAGCTTGGTCGTACAAACTAGGGCCATGAGGGAAGCAGAAAAAGAAAAAGAAGAAGAAGGTATAGAAGAACCAGATAACGAAGTTGACGAGTACGACAAAGATCAGTCCATGTCAGACGGAAGCAACGAAGACGAAGCGGAAGATGATTGAAAAATCCCAATTCACCAGTACCTTGACAAAGGTACCTTACTCGCAGATGTCAAAGAATCTCGAAAACTCGAATCAAAGGCAACAATGTATATCCTACGAGATGGAATACTGTATAGAAGGTCATTTCTTGGACCTCTGATGCGGTGCCTCTCACAAACCGAAGGTAGAAGAATACTGCATGATATACACATCGGAGAAGATGACAATCATAGCGGAATAATGTCCTTGGAGATCAAATCCAAAATGCAAGGATACTATTGGCTAAGCATGGACGAAGATGCAAAGAACGTGGCAAGGCGTTGCGAAAGATGTCAATGCTTTGCCAGGAAAATTAAAGCACCAGCAGCGGAGCAGAACTCAGTCATCATCCCATGGCCATTCGTCAAATGGGGGGTTGATATTGTTGGACCCTTGATAGAGGGAACATCGAAAAGAAAGTACCAAGGGCTTTGGCAAGAATTAGGGACACGTATGTCTTTAAATTCTTGTTTGAGCAAATCATTTGCAGGTTCGGAATACCAGCCGTCATAGTCTCTGACAATGGAAAACAATTGGAAGGAAAGAACATAGACATGTTATTCAACATGTTCAACATTCAGAAAAATAAGTCTACTCCAATATATCCTAAGAGCAATGGACAAGCGGAGACCACTAACAAGACGATAGCAATGAACTTAAAAAAGAAGATGGGGGCATACAAGAAAAGATGGTGTGAGCAGCTACACAACGTCCTATGGGCCTACCGAACTACGAGAAGGGCGGTCACGGGATAAACTCCGTTCTTGCTAACCTACGGAGCCGAAGCAGTCATCCCGACGGAGATAATACTGCCAACAACAAAAACAGAGGCATGGGAAAAGAACCTGACAACGGATCTTATGCTAGAAAAGCTTGATGATCTTGAAGAAAGGCAATAAGTGGATTTGCAAAGGATGGTAAAATACCAACAAAGGCTAGCTCACGAATACAACAAACGGGTAATCCCTAGAAACTTTGTGGTTGAAGAATACGTACTACGTCAAATACCACCATATCAAAAGAAGAAGGGATGGGGAAAACTATCTCCGACATGGGACGGACCCTACATCATACACGATATTTTCGGGAAAGGATCATACTACCTAATAAATCTTAAAGGTGAACTATTGCAACACCCTTGGAACGCAATGTACCTAAAGAAGTACTACCCGTAAGCGAATGGTTACTACTCAGGAGAAGAAGGGAAGGGGAAATAGCCCACCATGTTCTATCCATGATCATAGGTAGTACAAACTTAATTAATCAATGAAAGAAAATTTTGTTAAGAAAAAGTATATTTTGATTAAATACAAACTGGGCTAGAATAGACACCCTCCGTCAGAACTGACGATGAGACAAGGCAAGGCATAACTGCGCATGTGTCAATACTCGGATCCTCGGAGTGATAACTCCATTCATGAGGCAGTAAGAAAAAGTAATATATCCCATATAGAGATACCTTTTCGAAGTAAAGCAGCCATCGCGCTGAATGCGTAGGGTTATAGGAAAATTATTGCCCACGTAGGAGCCCTCTCCACCACGGTACCTTCTGTCCAAAGGATACTTGGGTAGGATGATGAATGTTCCACCAAAGGTTAAACATACCTTAGCACCTTGTGATAACTCAAATGTGCAAATAATTAGACACAACACGTCTACATATACTCATGCAATAATAATGGTACCATAATAGTGTTACCAAAATACGACTAACGCGTCTTAAAAGTTGCAGATGACAAAGAGTTGTTTCAAGGAAAGGAGACAACAAAGACCCCTCAGCTGGGGGAATAATACAACAAAGAAGTTCAGTTGGAACCAAAGTGAACATAACATGATCATGGGTAAGGAAGACGAGGGAAGCCAACTTCTTCAGCCTGGAGCTCAGCCTCCGCAAAGGCCTCGTTGATGTAATCAATGGAATAACGCTCGAATTGTACCTTCATCTTAGAAGCTTGAGCTTCCAAATCCGAAGCCGATTTCTAACAAAGCTCCGTCATCTGAGCACTGAGATGGTCATTAGCCTGCTGAAGCGCCTCATCCTTAAACTTAGAAGCGGCATCAAACTGGAGAGATATCTCCAACGAAGATATTTGACCTTCAAGACGGCTAATCTTGGCGTTTGCACCCACCAGCTGCTCCTGGATACCTCCGGATACGAAGGGTATCAGCAACAAGAAAAAGAGCATTTAAAGACACAAAGGATGCTACGGAAAAATAAGTATCCTAAGCTACCTTCGGTATGGCTAAGGGATTCTTCTAAACTATGTTGAGCCTCAGCAAGATCCACCTCAGCTGCGTCAAGATCTTCCATGAGGGTATCCCTTTCCATCCGGAGATCATCAACATCAATCCGGAGCGAAGCATTCTCGGAGGTGTTTGAGGGTGAAAACAGTTTCTGCTGATTTTGGTAATTTCGGGTGTGTGGGTGAGAAACGATTCTAAATCCTAAACAATGTACTGCAAGGAGTACTTTGATTCGAGAGATCAATCTGTACAAATCCGGCCTAAACCAAGAAATGGCCGTTCTAGACTTGCTTCGGTCACAAAGTGAAGGAGAAGGGTTGGTCTTGGGGAGGGAAGCGAAGAGAGTGTTGATACCAGAATAGTTGATTCTGGAAGAGTAGATGTTTGACGACTTGTACCAGAAAGTGGAGAGCTAACAGATGTGAAAGCTAACAGGTGATTTCTGAGTGTTGTATTTTCCTGACCAAAACTTATCCTTTGGTGGAAATAGGTGAGACCCATTTATACAAGTCGCAACGAAACGTACCCTGGTCTCGTAAGAAGTGGAAACGGTTGAGTAAATGGAAGAAAGCGGTAACGGGTAACGCCTGGAATTGATGTTTCCATAATGAAGGAAACGTTTCACCATTACTTCTTGTATTTACTAACCGCCTCACTCTTATGAAACTTTCTTATAACGGGAGTAGTGTACGCCGCACACTGTAAACCTCCAAACCAATACCCTGATGAGCATCCCCAAATTTGTGACATGTTTTGATGTCTCGAGTGTTTTGTGTAGCATGTTGCTATTGTTTGGCAAGTTGAACTTGGGAGGCTTGCCAGATCGGTGGTGACCTTCGACAGTCGAGATTTTGCATCTTGAGAGGAAGGTTAGTCGTTAATTGTGGTTACCTTCCGTTGGTAGCCAGTGGCGTGGCTACAAGTGCTGGAATGGCTTGCACATGCTCTTTGCGTGGCTAATTAGGGTTTGGTGCCGTGACCAAATAATTGGCATAGAAAAGTGTGTGTCGTGGCCAAAGAGTTGGCAGTGTAGCCAAGAGATTGCCACAAGTCGTTTGGTAACAAGCTTGTACCGCTGAGATTTGCATCTCAGAAGGAGGGGTGGTAATTGATTGTTGCAGCCCTCCGTTTGGTGACCAACGTCATGGAGGCATGGCCAGCACGGCTCGTGCATGCTCTTGGCGCGGCCCAAATTAGGGTTTGGCACAAACCGTGGAACTTTGGCATCGCAGCCAAGAGGTTGCCACAAGTCGTTTGGTTTGGTGGCAAGCTTGTACGACTGAGATTTGCGTCTCCGGAGGAAGGATAATTGTTGACTGTTGCAACCTTCCGTTTGGCAGCCAGCGGCATGGAGGCGTGGCCGACACGGCTTTGGCATATTCTAGGCGCGGCCAAAATTAGGGTTTTGGAAAAACCGTGATGTTTGGCCTTGGGCCGGAAGTTGTCATGCATTAGGTAACGAACTTAGACGGTTGAAATCCGCATCTCAGATGGAAGGGTGGCCGTTGATTGTTGCAACCCTTCGTTTTGGCAGCCAGCGGCATGGAGTAATAGCTTTGGCACGGTTTAGGCGTGGCCAAACCTGGATTTTGGCACAGTTTAGGCGCGACCAAAAACTAGGGTTTTGGCATAGTTTGGGCGCGGAAAAAATTAGGGCTTGGCGTTAGGCCAAAGGTTTCCGCGCGTTAGCTAGCGACCTTGGACGGCTAAGATCTGCATCTCGGACGGAAGGGTGGCCGTTGATTGTCGCAACCCTTCGTTTGGCAGCCAATGGCATGTGGTAGAGCCGACATGGCTTTGGCACAGTGGTGCGGCTGGCATTGTTAGCATGCCTTGGAGCGGAGATGTGGCTGGCATGGCATGCCATTGGCACATGTGGCATGCCTTGGCGCGGAGGTGTGGCTGGCGCGGCATGACATTGGCACATGTGGTTCGACCGGCATGGTTGGAACGTCTTGGCGCGAAGATGTGGCTAGCACGGCATGCCATTGGCACATGTGTCATGGTTGGCATGCCTTGGCGCAGAGGTGTGGCTGGCACGCATGCCATTGGCACATGTGGTGTGGCTGGCATGGTTGGCATGCCTTGGCGCGGAGATGTGGCTGGCACGTCATGCCATTGGCACATGTGGCATGGTTGACATGCCTTGGCGCGGAGGTGTGGCTGGAACGACATTCCATTGGCAAATGTGACATGGTTGGCATGCCTTGGGGCGGAGGTGTGGCTGGCACGGCATGTCATTGGCACATGTGGTGCGTCTGGCATGGTTGGCATGCCTTGGCGCAGATATGTGGCTGGCACAGCATGCCATTGGCACATGTGGTGCGGCTTGCATGGTTGGCATGCCTTGGCGCGGAGGTTTGGCTGGCACGGCATGCCATTGGCACATGTGGTGCGGCTGGCATGGTTGTCATGCCTTGGCGCGGAGGTGTGGCTGGAATGGTATGCCATTGGCACTCTGGTGCAGGTGGCATGGTTGGCATGCCTTTGGCGCGGAGATATGGCTGGCATGGCATGCCATTGGCACATGTGGTGCGGCTGGCATGGTTGGCATGCCTTTGGCGCGGAGATGTGGCTGACATGGCATGCCATTGGCACATGTGGTGCATATGGCATGGTTGGAATGCCTTGGCGCGGAGGTGTGGCTGGCACAGCTGTGGTGCGGATGGCATGGTTGGCGTGAAGGGAAGCCGCTAACATTGGATCGGCTTGGAGTGGAGCCGCAAATATCGTGCGGCTTGGAAAGGAGTCGCAGGCGTTGGCTTGGCTCGGACGTTGGCTTGGACCTGGCGTTGCAGGGACTTGGTGCGGCAGGGTGCGGACTATTGGCCTGGCATGGTAATGGCTTGGACTTGGCACGGCATGGTGTGGATGTCGGCAAGGCAGGGTTCCGGTGTTGGCACGACATGGCGCGGATTCTTGGCACGGTGAGGCAAGGCATGGCGCGGACTGTTTGGCTACCGTGATACATGTTCTTGTGGGCCCAATTGCCTTTCTTCCATTCGCGGCTCCAATTGGGAATCCTTTCCTTGTTCAAATTCTAAAAGTGGCATGCCTATAAAAGGGGTCGCTCTCCTTTTATCTTGTACCTTTGTTCTCACGTCCTTGTGCTAGCGGCAGAGTGGTGGCAATAAAGCGAGTAAGCATTCCAGGTATGTACTCCAGGGTTTCTCTTTCAATCTCTTTTTTTTATTATTATTATTATTATTGGCGCAAACCCTAGCCATAGGTATATCTTCTATGAACTTGTAGAAATTTTCAGCGTAAACACCTCAATAGCGTTAAGCACCTCAATTATTATGCAATAGTAGGTATGCACGGGCAGGTGACTGCCACCAATTCCTTTCCCATGAAAACCTAGTTGTTTAGGGTTTCCTCTTTCCTTGGTGCGGCCGTGTGTATAGTTTCCGCGGTGGAGCATGCTTTCTTGGTCGGGTGCGTACTTTCCGCTGCAAGGTGCGGCTTTGCAAGGGGTGTGCTTTCCGTGGCTTTGTAGGGTTTGGTAGTATCCATTTCTTCGATTATGCGTGTTATGACTTTGCAACTTAAAACAAGTTGGCTCGCGCCTAAAATGGATTCTCCATTGCTGACAAAATAGCTTTCATGCACCTTGTAGTAACTTCGGTAGCGAAAATGTAAGAAATTTCCGTTAGGATGTCACTTGAGAAAAGCCTTGTTGTACCAACAGACGTTGGCAACTCTAATCCAAACATGGATGATGAATTCTTCACGATATATTCTGCCACATCTAGGAGAAATCATCCCAAGTATGTGCTGATTCTTCTGACTGGTTCAGAAGATGAAAGAAGGACACGGTCGGTTCGACCATAGGGTGTAATACGGTTCTGTCTCCACAGAGGAGAGTACTCTGCTTCTCCTATTGACTTCAAAATCAGTGTGAGTCCATTGCGTTATTTCGACAAATGGATGTGATTCATGATAAACCAAGACTGCGTAAGAGCTAGCTTGACAGAAGCGCAAATCATTGATGCTGTCGCGGCCTCTGCAATGCTTAAAGTCAGGAAAGATATACCGGGATTGGTTGCTTTCATCTCCAGGTGGTGTCCAGATACTCACACGGCCGTATGTAGGTGGGGCGAAATGACCATCTCCTTAGAAAGTGTGGCCATTCTGCGGAATCTTCCCATAACAGGAAACTTCGGTATCAAGTTGTCAGAAGATGAAGAAGAGACGTGCGCCGCTCTGGTTGCGAAGTCGAAAGGGTTCGTTCGGAAGGAAAACTAGACGACGTGTTTCTACAGCTGGTGGATGTCTCAATGGTTTCCCGATGAGTTGGATCCGGATCAAAAGAATAGCACGCTTCACGTCGCGAAATTCTTGGCTCTTTGGTTATCCAAATATATTTTCGATGATGGCTCTGGTAGGAAGGAGATAAGGCCGAAACTTATCAAGCTTTCCATAAAATTAGTGAAAGGCATCGTTCTCCCCATTGGCGGCTTATTTCTCGGTTCTCTGTACACACACTTGGATCATCTGGTTGCATACATGCGCGCTTCAAATGGCTGCATGAAAGTGGACTCGTACGTTTATGTCGTTTTCCTCCAGGCATGGTTATGGGAGCATTTCTGGAGATACGCTCCTAAACCATTGGCTTCACTTCCCGAGGCTTGTGACGGTTCGAGGATACTTCGCTGGTCGAATAGGCGCCCAAGAGCCGGTTCAAACCTGGTTGATTTTCTCGATAATTCGTACGCGGTCAACTTTCGTCCATGGGCCCCGGTGTGTGCATCCATAGTTCAGGTTAACACTTTTGCTTCTGCTCCGAACATGTCTTTTCTCTCTGACGAAAGGAATATGAGTGTTGGAGAGGTTGTATTCATGCGAAGTTGCGTGCCTTGTTGTATACCGTCTTTCTTTCGAGGATCGTTCCAGGTAGTCTCCTACAATATTGATCGGGCATCTCGACATATGGTCTTTGACCAAGGAGTCCCTCTTGCTCGTCAGTCGGTTGCTTCAGAAAATCCGTTGCCAGCCGTTATCGACGCCAGTGTTCTCGCGCCGGGTAAAAGTATCCCCTTCTTGCCCTTGGAAATAAACTCGTCGACAACTTCCAAGTATAATGCGTTCTGGCAAGATGAGTTCCCTGCTATCCATGGTTTCGTGAATAATACGGTGGAGAATACCCGCGGTAATCCCTCTCTTGAGGTTTTGGCAAAGCACCCACTGCTGAGGGATCCTTCTTCAACTAAGCGAAAGTCCCCTAGTCGGGATGCGGACAGTCCCCAAGCGAAAGAACAAAGGTCAAAGAATCATGTATGTGGATTTCGGTCAGGTCCGGCAGATCCGGCGGCTCTCGTGACTTTCAGCTCTTCCAATATCCGGGTATGCGTCATCTTCTTGCTGGCTTAGCTGGATTGTGTAAATCTTCATTTCATTTGTGAACATATGTCTCTGTGTTTTGTTCAGTGTAATGACCCGTCCCTCCACCGATACTGTCCCCACTTAGCCCCTGCGGTTATCCGGAAGTGTGAGGTTTTTAAACGGGCATCGCTGCGGTCATCCAGCAGCAACTTCCCGGGAGGTCACCCATCCCTGGATTGCTCCCGCCCGAGCATGCTTAACTGGAGAGTTTTCTGCCAACTCTGAAGCCAATTGTGCTGAAAAGGCCTCGGTGTTAAGAAAGGACAAATCATTACTTATATTTCATTCGGCCATCCACTGCCGATATCGGGGTATTACATTCAGGGTCTCAGTAGCGTGAATGCCTTTGCCGAACTTGCACGTCGTCAGAAAGCGGCGTCTTCTGAGGCGGTGGGTGGAAGTGTTGAACCTTCCCATGGTGAAGAGGAGCCTGAAAAGGAGGAAAGCACAGAATCTCGTAATGATGAGAATAGTTCTTCTGACAGCAGCGACGAGTCTTCTTATAATGGGTCTGAAAGTGAATCCGTGAGTCTCCTGGACGTTTTCCCCTTTTTTTTGGGGAAACGCCTAATTCGTGATATAGCAGGGAGAAGTCGTTCCTGAAGATGGCTCCGAGATGGAGACTTGTGGCGACACAACTTTGTCCCTAATCGTGACAGCCGCACATGGTGATCTCGAAACGGAGGTTGGTCGGGATGGAGGTGTTGTCGCGACTCAAAAAATAGAGAACATTCCAGTGATCGCTGACGCAATTGTAGTTGGGAATCCTTTTCCTATTTTTGATTCAGTTGCGGGCGGTATCTTCACTCCTCCATACCTGGTTCCTTACCCAGACCACGTGTTGATTGGGGATTTCAGTGTGCCATCTAAATATGAAGTATTATACACCAAAATATGGGAAAAGTACTGACACATCGTCATAACCAAGAAAGTCACTAGCCGGTTTGTGTTGGCCAAGCGTGTGGAAGAAGCTTTGTCTTTGATTGACGACATGAGAAAAGTGACTGGCCATACCGTTTCCGAGGACGTGATCTCAAGATGGAAGTTTCATCGCAATGTGTGTGTAGATCACGAGTTCACTGCTCCCTGGTTTCTTGAAGGTTTCTCTGAGATTGAAAAGTTGCAGGCCGAGGCGGCTGAGGGTCCTTCCGCGGATGATATCGCACAACAGGAGGCAGATATTGAAAGGTTGTCCAGGAAGCTGAACCTGAAAAGGGTGGCTCTCGAAAGCGCGAGGGAGGCTTTCTCCAAGAAGAGAAAGCCGTTGCTGGATAGATTTCCTTGAACGCACTCCCGTCTTCTGAACTTTTTTATTTAGGTTTTTTTTTTTTTGAAAGGCAGATGAAACGCCCAGTTTATAGTTTGGTTTGAATTGATAGATAACTGTTATCTATGAGGGTTTTGGATTATTCTTTTTGGAATGAATTATTTTAGAATAATGTTGTCCTGGTTACTATTGCAAGTGACATAAATGTCCCAGGAGAACCATGGGACCTCGAGCGTTGCGTGTCAGTAGAGAGCATGGGATGAAACATGACATGGCTATCGGTTTTATCATTCCCGTGAAAACTTGAAGTAGTAAACCATGTATTTTGTCTAGGTAAGACTTACTAGATTTTTCGGATCTCCTAACGAAAAATGAATCTTCCTGGTGTAAGTCCGAGTTTTGTGGGAAGCGCCGCCGCAATTGTGGAAAGTCTCCAGTCGTCCATGAGTCACCTGATAACCGAGTCGTCGATCCCTGGGCGGATCGTTTGCTTTTATCCTCTGGGAAGTCCCCAGTCATCCCTTGTCGTGTCATGACTGGTAATCGGGTCGTCTGGTAACTGAGTCGTCGATCCCTGAGTGGATCATTTTCTTCTACCGCCTTGATGTCTGGGCCGAAGTATGAGATTGATAGTTGGAAATTTGTATTGTAACCGAGATATTAATCTTCCGATGTGGTCGCCAATTGTTTGAGGGTGAAAACGGTTTCTGCTGATTTTGGTAATTTCGGGTGTGTGGGTGAGAGACGAGTCTAAACCCTAAACAATGTACTGCAAGGGAGTACTGTGATTCGAGAGATCAATCTGTACAAATCCGGCCTAAACCAAGAAATGGCCGTTCCATACTTGCTTCGGTCACAAAGAGAAGGAGAAGGGTTGGTCTTGGGGAGGGAAGCGAAGAGAGTGTGAGACCAGAATAGTCGATTCTGGAAGAGTAGTTGTTTGACGACTTGTATCAGAAAGTGGAGAGCTAGCAGATGTGAAATCTAACAGGTGATTTCTGAGTGTTGTATGTTCCTGACCAAAACTTATCCTTTGGTGGAAATAAGTGAGACCCATTTATACAAGTCGCAACGAAACGTACCCTGATCTCGTAAGAAGTGGAAACGGTTGAGTAAATGGAAGAAAGCGGTAACAGGTAACTGATGGGTTTTATAAACAACCTACAAATTTACCTGCAAGTATACAGGGTCAATTGTAGCTAGAGTGGGAAGAAAGGGAAAGTCCACAGGGACAAGGGGGAGCAAATGTTGTTTTCTAGCTTCTCTAGCTGCTTCCTAAGCTAACATGGAGCTGAATGGACTGATGTATGAGAGCTGAATGGGGGCAGTAAACAGTGAGTGAAACAAGTAAAGATTGTGGTGCTAAGACACCACTGTGAGCATGAGGGGAAAACAAACAGTGAGCAATGAAGGTAAAAAAAATGAAAGAAAACAGAAAACAAGCAAAACAGTTGAAGATGGAAGTGTATGAAGATGGATGAGAATTCTCCTTCACCTAGCTAGTTCACCTTGGTTACATCCCTGTCATGTGGCTAGTTAACTACCTAAATTCCTTGGATAACCCTAGCATTGCCTATCTGATTAAAGCATAGGCAATCACAGGTCATTTAGGGTCTAGGTCTCTAACTAATATGGCTTTGTGAATCCCTTAGATTATCACTAACTCCTAGCATTAATGGTATGTTTAAAGCACCACTAATCACAAGCCAGTGAACCTTTGGAATGTTACTAACCTAAATGTTTTGAGCTCAACAGGGTCTAACCCAAATGGCTAACCAACAAAGTTCAGTTGTCTTCTCACCCTAGTGGTGAATTAGAACATAACAAACATGGTGATTTACATGAACATTAACATACACAAGAACATGAACATAACATCAGAACAGAGTTTAACAGTGAAGAACAAGTACTGACAGTATAATTGAAATAGAAATTAAACATGAAATTGAAATTGAAATTAAACATGAAATTGAAATTAAAATTAACCCAATTAGGGGGTATCTCGGCTAACCCAAGAACACCTATTACAACACCCAAAAGCATCTATTTATAGTTTATACACACTCTCTCCAAAATCCCCAAAAAAACAGAAAAATTAGGGTTTGATAAAAATTGAAATTAATGCATACCTAATATCTGAAAACACTTGAGAGCTTCGACCCATGCTTCTATTTCCTATATTGCGTCTCCTGCTACTCTCAATTGCTTCTCTAACCTAACTTATTTCATCATCCCTTAATCCTAGGGTTTCAGAGAAAAAGGGTTGAGAAATGATGAAATAAGTTGATAGAGGGGTAGGGTAGTGATGGGTTTACGTATGGAAGAGATTTGAGGGCTCGTGTGGAGTTGGTGGTGGTGGCAGCGAGTTGGTGGAGCAGGTGGAAGGGGAAGGCTCTGCTGTGGAGAAGTAGAAAGGGGGAGAAGAAGGAGAACCCGATGGAAATTTGTTAGGGTCTTGTTTGGGTGTGGGTATTAGGTATTTGGGTATTAAGGTGTGAGGCAGGGATAAAGATTTGATGTTTCGCGAAGCTGAGCCGTGGGATGATAACTTCTGAAACGAATCTAACGGCGAGATGGAGACAGATTATAAGCGACCGTTGGATGCAAAAATACAACGAAACTAACGGCTCAAGATGGAGTTAGGTGTTGTAGTGTTGGTCAGGTGCATCGAAATATGATGAATGATGACGCAACGACCGTTGGATGATGGAATGGATCCAATCTTACGGTTAATAAGGAAAACGGGTTTGGGTATTGAATTTTGGGTTTAGGATATGGGTTTGGGTTTAGGAATTGGATTTGGGCTTAGGTAATCTTGAGCCCACTTCTTCTTTAAGAACAATTTCTTCCTTTTTAATCCCATTTTCATCCTTGAGTCTTCCATACCGCGTTCTGCACTTCTTTTCCGCTAGAGTTTCCTCCGGCTTTTTTTCGTGTCTTTGCTCTTTTCGCTCCGCAACTCATCTAGTCTTTATTTATTACCTAAAAATGCAAAATTAATTAATAAAAATATTTATTCTTAAAAACAATGAAAATATAGAATATGGGATAAAATGTAGAATTAATGCACAAAGGATGAGTTAAATGCCAAGAAAAATATATATAAATATGCACTTTTTAGCACTCATCAAATACCCCCAAACCTGAATTTTACTTGTCCTCAAGTAAAACAAAACTAAGGAAATCCTACCTATACCACTGTCGCTGGTCTCTCGAATGCATTTAGAGTATGCACTAAGCCTTTTAAACCACTAAGTGTCCCTAGTGGACGAGTGAAGTCTCGTGAAGGTTTGCTTAGAACGTACCTACAAAGTTCTAGGTCAAAATATAAGCTCAGATTCCATCAAAAGTGAGATGTGCAAGTCAGTTTAAGCTCACAGCAAAATGGAGATGTCAATCTAGCTATCAAAGGCACAATCCTAGCACTGATAACAAATAAAGACATGTGATAAGAGTGTAAAGTGTATCTACACATGTGTAAAGAAAGATCGGATGTTATGACTACTAATCACCAAGAGATAGTTTCTCAGGCTAAGAACCAAGGTCGAAATCTAGCTAGTTGTCCGTATTTTACGAGAATTGTGAATGAGTTGGAGGTATTTCACAATTACTCGCGTTGTACATCAATGGCATACACCCTCCTAGCTTATTACAATGAAACAACAAAATGACTCTTTACATGACTCTTATTTACATTGACTACTCTCTTTTATTTTTGGAACAAGAGAGGATGGAATTGATAAATACTTGATTTTTTTGTATTTTTCTGATATTTTTTCTGAATATATACATCGTTTTTTTTTTTTTTTTTTTTGGAACAAGGAAACACTTTTGATACATAAGGAAAAAGAAACAAAAAATTACATGACACTTTGCAAGAGGTAGCCCTTTTTGATGCACCCAGTTAAATTCGATGGTTGTTTTTCTTAATGTAACCTCCACCTTCTATCCCAACCAACCAAAGAACAAGCTAGTCAAGTTTCGTTCAGTATTCTAAAGTGATTGGAAACTAAAACTTCCGATAGAACACCTCAAGGATGAGGCTATACATGTATTGGTATATCGTGCGCGTGCAAGTTTCTTATCACTATGTGAATTGTGCTAGAATCAGGGTGCCTAAATATCTAGACTAAGACTCCTAATAAAAATACATATTTGCACAAGAGTCAACATTTCAAGGTAAATGAGCTCCATTTTTATGATTTTTTTAATTTTTAATTTTTTTTTTTGGAATTTTTAAATTTTTTCAAAAAGGAGTTCTGCTTTTTTTTTTTTTTCAATTATGGCATATTATCAAAGTATCTACTTTTCACCCCAAACCTAAACTAAACATTGTCCTCAATGTTTCAAAATATGAACAATATTATAATACAACATATGAAGAGGATCATGCTGAGTAGAGAAAAAGGAAAGAGAATACCCGATTTCGGCGAAAGCAAGATTAGAACTCCGTTATTCAAGGCAAGAATCCAACATATGTCAGCCGAGATCATATTGGATTAGCAAAATATATACAAAAGGAACAAAAGGTTTTTTTTTTTTTTTTTTTCTTTTTTAAAATTTTTTTATCTACTGGATTATGTACAAAAAATTCACCATACACCAATAATCTAAAGAGTTGAGGATCAACCCAAAAGACGAAGTGTAGAGGTTTCAACAGCTTCACACAAATATAACAGGAAAGAAACGCAAGTGAAACTGTGAAACAAAATGAGCTACCCCCAAACCTGGATTTTTCAACTGATAAAATTTTGGAAACAAAATCTCGCAGTTTTGGGGGTTCATCATGCACAAGGTCTAGCTCGAAATGAACTGTGCTAGGGACGGGCAAACATGCTAATTCCAACTGTGGCTCCTCAAAGATATTATACTTAGATGCAAAATAGTCCAAAAGGACTTGGGAAGCACACAGTTCCAAACCTAGGTTGGGCATTCTCAGAAAAATTGGTTTGACAATATCGGTACAAACCAAATCTAGGTTGGGTGGAAGGCCATCAGATTGTGACTTATGTAGGACGATAGGCACATCATTATTAATCACATCAACATATCTTAAGTCTTCTACACGTGTCACAACATGCTCACAATCATCAAACAAATTGGCAAGATCACAATCAGAGTCATCAACATCATCAACAGATTTATTCTCATGCATCGGCAAATCAGGAGAAATATCACAATGTGACCTAGGTAGAGAATCAGACACATCAAATATATTTTCATGCATATTAACATTAGTGTCTACAGAAGATTCAACTATTCTTATGTCATGCTCATCTTCACAGAATAATTGTACGAATCCCATGTCAATATCAAAATCATATGAATTACAATAAGTATTAGAAAGAACAACATTCATGAAGGTCGAGGGCGAGAAGCCATATGTTTTTGAACCAACAGGTTCCACAATATTTTCATGTTCTTCTAACATATCATCATAATCATCATCATGGTAGCATGCATATTGGTCATCATTAACAGTGGTGGTGTCATTAGTCGATTCATGTTCCTCTAAATTAGGTTCATATTCAACATCATTTACAGGAATGGGACTAGACACTTCATTAGGGACAACATACATTTCCTCATGAATTTCCTCCTTTTGTAGGTGAAGCAAAATCTGATCTAAACATGCCTGAATTCGTGATGTAGATCTATCAAAGTTTTGCTCACTGAGTCTGAAAGCTTCTGTGGTGGAGTCTAAATTCATGGGAGTACAAAATTCTTCATGTTCAAATTGTGGTGAATGGTACATGTGTGCATGGTCATTAGGGTTTACAAAATATTCATCGCAACCCTCAAAGGATTGATTATGGTCCCAATGACTACCATTCTCATAATTTATGGGCATTTCATACCTTGGATTTTCTCTAGATTGCCTAAAATTATGCAAAATATGACAATTCTCAACAGGGTGGTCTAAACTACCACATGCGGGACATGCATAGATTTCAGGTTGCCTAAGAAAATTAGATGTGACAGATTCCTCATGTGATTGCATTTCTAAAGCTGCGATTCGAGCTTCTAATTGATCGATCAGTGATGATTGTGTGAGTGAGGCACTAGCAAAATGTTCATTTTCACGTTGTGATGAATGATGCATGTGTGAATAGTTATTAGGGTTCATGGATTGAGGCTCGGGACTTTGAAAATGTCCATAATAATTCCTATAACTATTGACATCATGGTCTATGGGAGGTTCATAACGTGGAGTATGTCCATACGCAAGTTATCTAAGGGATTTGTTGTATTCCCCAACTATAGACCAAGATCTAGACATGATTTGGCTCAAAAGCTAAGTAACTATGTTACAAAGCCCAAAATTTGGTTTTTAATGGGTTTGGATTTTTGGGAAAAATTTGGTTTTTTTAATTGGGAGCAAAAATTTTGGTTTTAGTATTGGGAGCAAGCCCACATTGGTGGGAGAAATTGCTTTGCCAAGGGAAGGTGAACAAGCCCACAATGTGTATGCAAAATGAAGCCCAATGTAGCTTTTGAGATAGCCCAATTGTTGCTTGTTTGGTCTGCGGCCCAGTTGGGCTTTTAAAAGTTCAGTTTTTCTAATTTAAAACTACAGGCCCAAATCAATCTAACACCACAAGACCACAAGCAATTAAACAAACAAGCCCACAAGAAATTAATTACAAACCCAACAGAAAAATGGAAAAAATTATTACAAGCCCACAAATTAAAAATGGAAGCCCACAGGTTGGGTTCTCTTAATGGGTTTAGGCTTACTTTCTTAAGCACAGCCCAGCTGCTCAGTTTGGTTGCAAAAGCCCAGTTGCGCTTTGGATCATCCTAAGCTTTTGATTTTGTTGAGGCCCAGTTGGGCTTGGCTCAACTTGTTAAGCTTGGCAGCAACTTCAGCAGGACCAGTTGGGCTTGTGATTTTCTCCTCAGCAGCACAGTCCTGTTGGGCTTGGTCTTCAGCAGGCTCACCAGCTCAGGGCTTTGCAACAGGTGCAGAAGGCAGCAGCAGGCAGCAACAGGGAGAGTAACAGCCTCAGTTCCACCAGTTCACCAGCAACAACAGGGGCAGTGCAAATGGGCTAAGCAGTTCACAGCAGTGCACTAATGCAACAGGCAAGAAGATGCTCTGATGTTGTGCAAGAACGGCAAGCCAACAAGTAGATGAAGATGTAAACAGCAAGAATGCCCTGTAAACAGCAAATGATGCAAGTGCAGCTGCAAGTTAAGAGCAGCAGCAAGCAAATGATCAAGGAAAGAAAAACAACATATGCGCCGCAACCGAGTCCCCGGCAGCGGCGCCAAAAACTTGATGGGTTTTATAAACAACCTACAAATTGACCTGCAAGTATACAGGGTCAATTGTAGCTAGAATGGGAAGAAAGGGAAAGTCCACAGGGACAAGGGGGAGCAAATGTTGTTTTCTAGCTTCTCTAGATGCTTCCTAAGCTAACATGGAGCTGAATGGACTGATGTATGAGAGCTGAATGGGGGCAGTAAACAGTGAGTGAAACAAGTAAAGATTGTGGTGCTAAGACACCATTGTAAGCATGAGGGGAAAACAAACAGTGAGCAATGAAGGTAAAAATAATGAAAGAAAACAGAAAACAAGCAAAACAGTTGAAGATGGAAGTGTATGAAGATGGATGAGAATTCTCCTTCACCTAGCTAGTTCACCTTGGTTACATCCCTGTCATGTGGCTAGTTAACTACCTAAAGTCCTTGGATAACCTCTAGCTTGCCTATCTGATTAAAGCATAGGCAATCACAGGTCATTTAGGGTCTAGGTATCTAACTAATATGGCTTTGTGAATCCCTTAGATTATCACTAACTCCTAGCATTAATGGTCTGTTTAAAGCACCACTAATCACAAGCCAGTGAACCTTTGGAATGTTACTAACCTAAATGTTTTGAGCTCAACAGGGTCTAACCCAAATGGCTAACCAACAAAGTTCAGTTGTCTTCTCACCCTAGTGGTGAATTAGAACATACCAAACATGGTGATTTGCATGAACATTAACATACACAAGAACATGAACATAACATCAGAACAGAGTTTAACAGTGAAGAACAAGTACTGACAGTATAATTGAAATTGAAATTAAACATGAAATTGAAATTGAAATTAAACATGAAATTGAAATTAAAATTAACCCAATTAGGGGGTATCTTGGCTAACCCAAGAACACCTATTACAACACCCCAAAGCATCTATTTATAGTTTATACACACTCTCTCCAAAATCCCCAAAAAAACAGAAAAATTAGGGTTTGATTAAAGTTGAAATTAATGCATACCTAATATCTGAAAACACTTGAGAGCTTCGACCCATGCTTCTATTTCCTCTATTGCGTCTCCTGCTACTCTCAATTGCTTCTCTAACCTAACTTATTTCATCATCCCTTAATCCTAGGGTTTCAGAGAAAAAGGGTTGAGAAATGATGAAATAAGTTGATAGAGGGGTAGGGTAGTGATGGGTTTACGTATGGAAGAGATTTGAGGGCTCGTGTGGAGTTGGTGGTGGTGGCAGCGAGTTTGTGGAGCAGGTGGAAGGGGAAGGCTCTGCTATGGAGAAGTAGAAAGGGGGAGAAGAAGGAGAACCCGATGGAAATTTGTTAGGGTCTTGTTTGGGTGTGGGTATTAGGTATTTGGGTATTAAGGTGTGAGGCAGGGATAAAGATTTTGATGTTTCGCGAAGCTGAGCCGTGGGATGATAACTTCTGAAACGAATCTAACGGAGAGATGGAGACAGATTATGAGCGACCGTTGGATTCAAAAATACAACGAAACTAACGGCTCAAGATGGAGTTAGGTGTTGTACTGTTGGTCAGGTGCATCAAAATCTGATAAATGATGACGCAGCGACCGTTGGATGATGGAATGGATCCAATCTTACGGTTAAGAAGGAAAACGGGTTTGGGTATTGAATTTTGGGTTTAGGATATGGGTTTGGGTTTAGGAATTGGATTTGGGCTTAGGTAATCTTGAGCCCACTTCTTCTTTAAGAACAATTTCTTCCTTTTTAAGCCCATTTTCATCCTTGAGTCTTCCATACCGCGTTCTGCACTTCTTTTCTGCTAGAGTTTCCTCCGGCTTTTTTTCGTGTCTTTGCTCTTTTCGCTCCGCAACTCATCTAGTCTTTATTTATTACCTAAAAATGCAAAATTAATTAATAAAAATATTTATTCTTAAAAACAATGAAAATACAGAATATGGGATAAAATGTAGAATTAATGCACAAAGGATGAGTTAAATGCCAAGAAAAATATATAGAAATATGCACTTTTTAGCACTCATCAGTAACGCCTGGAATTGATGTTTCCATAATGAAGGAAACGTTTCACCATTACTTCTTGTATTTACTAACCGTCTCACTCTTATGACACTTTCTTGTAACGGGCGTAGTATACGCCGCACGCTGTAAACCTCCAGACCAATACCCTCATGAGCATCCCCCAGTTTGTGACATGTTTTGATGTCTCGAGTGTTTTGTGTAGCATGTTGATATTGTTTGGCAAGTTGAGCTTGGGAGGCTTGTCGGCTCGGTGGTGACCTTCGACGGTCGAGATTTTGCATATTGAGAGGAAGGTTAGCCGTTGATTGTGGTTACCTTTCGTTGGTATCCAGTGACATGGCCACAGTGCTGGCATGGCTTGCATATGCTCTTGGCATGGCTAATTAGGATTTGGTGCAGTGACCAAAGAATTGGCATAGCAAAGTGTGTGTCGTGGCCAAAGAGTTGGCAGTGTAGCCAAGAGATTGACACAAGTCGTTTGGTAGCAAGCTTGTACGGCTGAGATTTGCATCTCAGAAGGAGGGGTGGTCGTTGATTGTTGCAACCCTCTGTTTGGAGGCCAGCGGCATGGAGGCATGTCCAGCACGGCTCGTGCATGCTCTTGGCGCGGTCCAAATTAGGGTTCGGCACAAATCGTGGAACTTTGTCATCGCAGCCAAGAGGTTGCCACAAATCGTTTGGTTTGGTGGCAAGCTTGTACGGCTGATATTTGCGTCTCAGGAGGAAGGATAGTCGTTGATTGTTACAACCTTCCATTTGGAAGCCAGCGGCATGAGGACGTGGCCGGCACAGCTTTGGCATATTCTAGGCACAGACAAAATTAGGGTTTTAGCAAAACCGTGATGTTTGGCCTTGGGCCGGTAGTTTCCATGCGTTAGGTGGCGAACATGGACGGCTGAGATCCGCATATCAGATGGAAGGGTGGCCGTTGATTGTTGCAACCCTTCGTTTTGGCAGCCAGCGGCATGAAGTAATGTCTTTGGCACGGTTTAGGCGTGTGTAGATGGGGCAAAACGAGTTGCTGGTTTTTACGGAATTGAGGAGACGACCGTACGGAGGAAACTCCTTGAACCGAGCAAACTGTCAAACCTCACACAGATGCACTGCGAGAAGGGAGTGCTTTGAATTCGAGAGATCAATCTGTAGTACTCCGGCCTAAACCAAGACAATGGCTGTTCCAGAGTAAATTCGGTCACAAGAGAGGATGGGTCTATCTGTAGGAGGAAAGCTGAGAAATGTGTGAGTTTAGTGGTGATCGAAGATTATAGGTCTGTTGTGTATTCTTAAAATAAGATAAGTTCTGAATGATTGAATTTTCTCAGACGTTGAGCTGTTAATCTCGTGTTGTTGCTTGACGTAAGATTGTCCCTCTTTTTCAATCATGATTCATAGACTTGTTTATATCGCTAGAATTGTAAACACCATGATCCCATGAAGTGTGACAGTTGATGGGATCAAAGAGTGGAGAAATGGAAATCGTGTGTTAAAACCAGTTGCTCAATGTGCGGAGACTTGGTCGATTTTCCATCCACTACTTTGTTAACTCCTTCAACTGATTGCACGACTTGCTCACATTCTCATCGTGTGTATGAACACACGTGCCGTAGACTGCCAGACCAAAACCCTAGTTAATATCCCCCAATGTGACACGATTGATGTCTCGTGATTGTGGAGTCTGCAAGGCAGACGTGTATTTAGTTATTTAGTTGCTGACTTCATGGGACGATGAGTCCATGTATTGCTGAATTGAACATGATTTTCAAATGTTCTGAAATTCATGAATTGAACATGTCTGTTAAGACATAGGTATAATTCTCAAGTAAACGTTGATAGTTAAGGTGAGCAAATATTGCTCATTCGATGAACTGTTGAATATTGAGAATCAAACCAATATTCCTTGGTTTGAGCAAATATTGCTCATCTGAGCAAATGTTGCTCGTTTGATGAATAATTGGTAGCGTAACCAGATAAATTATTAAATTAAGATATCGGAAACTGGACCGAGTACCATAAGATCAACGTAAAATTATTAGCGTTTGAATCTGGGATTATGAACCTTGGAATTGAAACCTTAATTTGATCAATTTATGGTCTATACCATGGAATGAAGGAGGGACCGGCTATATGGATGGTGGATCGACCATGTAGCGCCCAGATGCTCCAGTGAGCAAAATACCAAAGTCTCTTGAAGACGTTGATGAAAGGATGATTAAATGCCGGTTTAATCATTTATTAAAATAATGCTCGTCTGAGCCTTAGATGATAAAACCTAATTAATTATGACGGGATGAGGGACCGACCAAGGGGTCATGAAACCAGACCTGGGTGGTCACGGGATCGAATGACGATCGTTTTATGAAGTTCCAAAATTATTTGGAAGAGTTTGAACCTAATATGAACAAATTAGGTCAAATGATGAAAATATGTGGGACAGGCCTTTTGCAAGCCAATGAGCCAACCTTGGTCGGTTAAGGTAATATGCTCACGTCATCAAAGTGTTCGTGTCTCAGTCCTGGGAGTTTTGCTATTTTCTGATGTGCATTTGAGCAATCATTTGGGAAAATATGAAGAAATCAGGGGGTTTTGCTGAAAACTAAGGAAACTTCATGAGATGAAGGAAAAATAATAATAAAATGAAGGAATCATGAAGTGTGGGACCGGCCATGGTCAAGGCATGACCGGCCGGCCAATGAGCCTGGTCCCATAGCATTTTTCCTAATTTTATTATATTTTTCATGATTTTATGAAAATATGATGAAATCAAGGAGTTTATTGAAATAAAGGAATTATCCTTGAAGTGAAGAAGTTTCCATGAGATGAAGGAAACAAATAATATAATAACTATAAAATAAGGGCGTGTGGGATCGGCTTGGGCATGGTCGGCCGGCTAAGGCCCGGTCCAGTGACTTTTACCTAATTTTATGTATTATTTCCAAGATTTGAAAGAATTTTCATAATTTGAAGGAAATACCATGAAATCAAGGAATTTCATGGGATCAAGGAAACATAAAAATAATAATAATAAAATAAGGGTCTGTGGGACCGACTAGGGCATGACCGTCCAGCTAGGGCCCTGTCCCACGAGTTTATTTTTTCATAGTTTGAAGGAAATACCATGAGATTAAGGAGTTTTCATGAGATTAGGGAAATAATAATAAAATAATGAGGAATCATGAGGTGTGGGACCGTCCATGACTAAGGCATAGCCGGCCGACTAGTAGACATGGTTCCACAACACCTTTCTCAATTTTATATTATTTCTTTTGATGCGAAGGAAACACCATGGAACTGAGGAGTTTCCTTAAAACGAAGGATATTTGTTCAAATGAAGGGATTTTCATGAGATCAAGGAAAATAATAAAAAATATGATAAAATATAAAATTTGGCGTGGGACTGGTCACGGCACGACCGGCCGGCCGGTGGGCCCAGTCCCCCAGCGCCTTGGTTAATATTTTATTATTTATTATTTTCTTTCCTATTTTGCATAGGTTCATTGTCCCGTCGTGTTTTGAGAGGTCGTTCGTGCATTCAGGTGCTCGTTAGTGCATTATTGTTGAGTACACTTGCATCATTGGGGTTGGGGCTTACTCGAAGGTAGCTCAGATGCCCGTACGCTGAATATTTATTACTAACCCATGGAGCTCTGTCGAGAAAACCATGAATTGAAGTAACGAAATATTATGAAATACATTGAATATTTTTTCAAGAATTTAGTGAATGAATCTAATGATTTAGGAATAATTAATTGATGTCTCTATACTAGTACGATCATCTAGGAGTATTAATTATTCAGGAGTTGAGTGATATGATCTTGTTGAAGCGTCATATTTCTTCTATACAGTCAGGGAAAAATTGTTACATTTTGAAGACGTTATTGCTCTACACTAGCACGCAAGTTGTCTAGGAGCCGTCTAATCTTGCGATTCTATATGGAAGTGATCACTGAAGTTGCTCGGTATTCATCAGATATGCCCGTTGCCTCAGCTGAGAGACTACATATCTACATATACTCTGAGAGACAGTATTCTCAGTCAGAGATTCTCGTGGCATGAGTTTTCACGCTTTCGATAAGAGACATGAGCCTCAATACTCGTCTGATTGCTAGATCAAGAGAATATATAATTACAGGTTTACGATTTTATCCCTTTTCGAAAATCCACCATCTACAGCGTGGCCAAACCTGGATTTTGGCATAGTTTAGGCGCGGCCAAAAACTAGGGTTTTGGCATAGTTTGGGCGCGGCCAAAATTAGGGCTTGGCGTTGGGCCAAAGGTTGTCGCGCGTTAGCTGGCGACTTTAGACGGCTAAGATTTGCATCTCAGATGGAAAGGTGGTCGTTGATTGTCGCAACCCTTAGTTTGGCAGCCAGCGGCATGTGGTAGGGCCGACATGGCTTTAGCACAGTGGTGCGTCTGGCATGGTTAGCATGCCTTGGCGCGGAGATATGGATGGCATGCCATGTCATTGGAACATGTGGCATGCCTTGGCGCGGAGGTGTGGCTGGCGCGGCATGCCATTGGCACATGTGGTGCGGCCGGCATGGTTGGCACGTCTTGGCGCGGAGATGTGGCTAGCACGGCATGCCATTGGCACATGTGGCATGGTTGGAATGCCTTGGCGCGGAGGTGTGGCTGGCACGGCTGTGGTGCGGATGGCATGGTTGGCATACCTTGGCGCGGAGATGTGGCTGGCACGGCATGCCATTGGCACATGTGGTGCGGCTGGCATGGTTGGCATGCCTCGGCGCGGATATGTTGCTGGCACGGCATGTCATTGGCACATGTGGCATGGTTGGCATGCCTTGGGGTGGAGGTGTGGCTGGAACGAAGAGGAGTACAAGCACAACGATCATCATGGTCAAGGCGGATGCGATCAGACTTCGGCAAAGGTATCCTAGCAGAATAAGGAATAATAGTCAAACCAGTCTTATCGATCTCCTCCAACAGACGAAGGCTATTACCCTCCCTGATTTTCTTGGCAGTAACATGGATACGACGAGGACCAACACTCCAAGGAAGAAGGTTACTCTTCTAAATAGCATCGGCGTACGTAGCATTGAAGTGGGCGGGGGTATAATCCTCTCGCTTAGATCTCCCCTCAGCAAAGGGATCATAAGACTCCAGAGTTATTTCCCCCTTTGCTATGGTACCAACTCTCATGAAGGGCACACCAGAAATTACAAGTATATTGCGTAACTCCTCTAACCTGAGTCTTGTTTGTCGGGTCGTCCCTCGTAGACAAAACGTCATAGTAGAAGGGAAATCTCGAACTTATGAAGACGAAAATACTTGGTAATCTCAGCAATAGATAGATGAGCAAAGCTATACTTGTCACGCATTTGAAGCCTCTGAAGCTCATAGTGAGGAGGAGGAGGTGGAAGATCTTCAACAGCAATTTATTCAACCTCAGGGTCCGCAACCTCCTCGGGGACCGTAGCCGCCTCAGTCCCTGGTAGAACCTCTGGGTCCTCAGGGGGAGGGGATGGTGTAGCATCAGGATGATCCATTCGCGGAGGAGGGTCAGTCGACGAGGATATCCTAGGGCCCTTACGCGTAGGCTTCTTCGGATAATTCCTAACACCAACATGAGAAACATCCTAATCAACAATTGCGGACGAAAAATCACAGTCCATTACAAAAACAGATCAGGGGCAAAAATCGACATACTTTGGGCATGGTTTTTATTAAACCAACCAAAAGGAAGAGTTTAAACTCATCACGGGGCAAAATCAAGGGTCATTCATCACATGATCGGAGTTGCAGACAAAGAACAATCATGGCAAGATCATCATCAAAATGCAAAATTGTATGAAACCAAAGCCCTCGTATAACGAGAATGGGAAAAAAAGAATTATAATTCTCACATGCAAGCACCACAACAACATCCATCAATCGAAAGAGGAGATGCAGAACTAAGCATAAAGAAGTATGAAAGCAACAACAACGAGTAAGAACCACTTACTTGCGCAATCAGACGTTGATCAGAACTTCGAAGGAGCAAAAGAAAAAATGGAGCAGTTAGCAGCGGGAGAAAAAATCTCTGAGAAAGGGATGGAGAGTGACAGTTCGAGGAAGGGAAAAGGAGTTAATGAAAATTCCTTCTCTTTATTCCCATCTTATAGGTGGCTGGAGAATCCAAAATTTTGGATGTCCCGAAATTCAAGGGGAAGTTATTGCATGAAAGGAGATGTAGGGACCACTCAATCGGTACGTGCAAAAATGGCGGCGTAACGGAATTTTTCTACCAATTCTACCAAGCGGTAGAATATGTTTGATAGAATATGAAAGAAAAGGGGAAAACTGGGAATATCAATATTCTGCGGAGCACGTGTCACGATCTTAGTGGACGCATACAAACTTAACTGTGTAGCCTTCACTGTACAGAGAAGCCTGAGTAACAAAGGATACCTTCGCAGATATACTTTATCCCGTCCCAAGGAAGGATGCCTCGACGGTTGAGATAATAAGAGTAAAAGCCTAGTCTACAAGGAGGCATCTGGCGAAGGGACAGAGTTAGATGACGCATCTAATCAGCATTAAAAGCACAAATCTCTTATTTACACGCATAATCAAAGCACGTGAAGAGAGAAGGCATGGCAGAACCCGATTGGCAGAATCTGGCGGTGAACGAAGGTACGACCTGTACTAAGGTTGGGAAGTTCCCTAAGGAACGTGAGTCAGCTAAGGTGGCATAGTGCGACTGGAGAAATCATGCGATGAACGAAGGTACCATTGGTACGAAAGGTATATCAGCGAGTGATGGACCCAGAAGCAGCAAAGATATACCTGGAGCAGATCGGGCTATAAATACCAAGCCTCACCAACAAACTAGGGGCATTCAATATCTAGGAGAGAAGATCTAGTCTTAAGCTTATACCTCTTTAATGTTTAGAACTTAAGTATCCTTGAACTTGAGTTCTCTCTATTACTTTGGGAAGCATTTAAGATCTTTGTAACCATCATACTCAATACAAAACAATCACTCATTACCCCGTGGACGTAGACGAAAGTCGAACCACGTAATCTCTCGTGTCTCATGATAACTTAGAAGCTTTTACATTATATTTGTGTTCTTCGTTATTATTGCGATCCTGAATACCATTTATTACTAAGCATCATCAGTTCAACAGAGGAATCAATACTACTTAGTATATTATCCTCTGAGCTGTATACATTACGTAGACTACGGGAAAACGAGTAGTCACAGACGAGCCACAACTGCACCAGAGCTTAAAGGAAACCCCGACAGTAGCTACTTCTCCACTGCGATGCGGACTAAAGATGTCTTCAACTGAACCTCTGTCAATAGAGAGAGGGATGGAGAATTTCAAGAGTCGAAAAACCTACGTGAGCGATGATTGGTTCATTAAGAACAGATAGAATACAAAATGACTATGCTCCACAATCTGGAGTTTCACCATGAACTCCGAAAACCAAAATCCACAAGGCTAAGTTCTCACTTCTCTTCATTACACTTTTCTTTTATATTCTATCACAAAATTTCAGTTGAGCTCGACAGAAATTCATCCGGGCTTATTTAATTTTTGCACATGTTTAAAAATCTTTCTATGCCATACCCCCTGCAGTTAATATTGACATAGGTAGCTATCAAGAATTTCTCAGGACTAAGTGCGTCACTCAAGGATGAGCGATTCAACCCCCAACTACCACGTGTTAGGTGACTGCCAACATATCTCAACAACATCATTCGAGTATATCGACGCTGGCCATCCTTAATTTGCGACTACGTTAGAACTGTACTGTAGATGGTGAAATTTGGATAAGGGGAAAAAGTGTCATTTCAACCCTATAGGCAGAATTCAACTCTCACGAAAGAGATTAAGCCATAGTCCCTCAAGGAATCCTTAGCCACGATTTCTAGTATATGTCCCCGCGAGACACTGTTGGTCGTGATTTCGTGGTTCCTAGCGCACATCCTCGACGAGATAATGCTGGTCACGTAGGTTCTGTAGAGCGTAAAACGTCCCCGACAGACTTATGAACCAGAATAACCACAAATCTAGCATGTCTTCGCGAAACGGAGCTGATTGTGATGCCATGATTCCTAGTATACATCCTTGACGAGGTGATACTGGTCATGTAGGCTCTGTAATTTCACCATGAACTCTGAAAACCAGAATCCACAAGGCTAAGTTCTCACTTCTCTTCATTACACTTTTCTTTTATATTCAATCACAAAATTTCAGTTGAGCTCGACAGAAATTCATCCGGGATTATTTAATATTTACACATGTTTAAAAATCTTTCTATGCCATACCCCCTGCAGTTAATATTGACATAGGTAGCTATCAAGAATTTCTCAAGACTAAGTGTGTCACTCAAGGATGAGCGCTTCAACCCCCAACTACCACGTGTCAGGTGACTGCCAACATATCTCAACAACATCATTCGAGTATATCGACACTGGCCATCCTTAATTTGCGACTACGTTAGAACTGTATTGTAGATGGTGAAATTTGGATAAGGGGAAAAAGTGTCATTTCAACCCTATAGGCAGAATTCAACTCTCACGAAAGAGATTAAGCCATTGTCCCTCAAGGAATCCTTAGCCACGATTTCTAGTATACGTCCCCGCGAGACACTGTTGGTCGTGATTTCGTGGTTCCTAACGCACATCCTCGACGAGATAATGCTGGTCACGTAGGTTCTGTAGAGCGTAAAACGTCCCCGGCAGACTTATGAACCAGAACAACCACAAATCTAGCATGTCTTCGCGAAATGTAGCTGATTGTGATGCCATGATTCCTAGTATACATCCTTGACGAGATGATACTGGTCATGTAGGCTCTGTAGATGCGTAAATACGTCCCCGACGGACTTATGACTCAGAATGGATATTTGCATATCTCTTGTAAGCATGACTCACCCTATTTGAGATCAAGGACTGATTCTAAGTACATCGTCGTGATATACACTGGTCATGTCTGCTCTAGGCTCTGACTTGACTTATTGAGGTTTCTGGATAACTCATAGGCCATCCCCGTGAGATACGCTGGTTATTCTGCCTTCGGGCCCTTTCGACAGACTCCTAGAAAATCCTTTCAGTATACACTGGTCTTGTTGGCCCATCATATGGACACACAGTTGATTCCTAACACATCTCTGCAAGATACGCTGGTCAAAGACAAGTGATCCAAAGTATCGCAGAGGCATTAATCGGGCCTACAAATCCTTTTTCTCTCTCAAGACGAGTCCCAGATGACCATAGAGAGATTCAGATCCGTTAAGAAAATCTTCGGAGAGATTTTGATCCGTTTGCAAAATCTCGGAGAGATTCAAATCTCTCTGCAAAATCACGGAGAGATTTTGATCCGTCTGCAAAATCTCTGAGAGATTAAAATCTCTCTGCACAATCAAGGAGAGATTTTGATCCGTCCGCAAAATCTCGTAGAGATTCAAATATATCTGCAAAATCTCTGAGAGATTCAAATCTCTTCGCAAAATCTCGGAGAGATTCCCATGATAGGCACACGCTTTACCTAGTGCTCAATCCTATTTCTCAGCCTCTCAAATACATTCACGGCTAGTAAATTGAGCCTGAACTATACATGGCTATCCAAAACGTGGATAAGCTCTCTTGAGCTCCGCGTGCTCAACAAAGGGACCCACAAACAATAATACGGTCTTCACATGACATATGTGATCGGCCATGGAGAGAGGGAGATCAGCCTCAACTCCTCTCACACTCTCCACCGATTCCTAAGGAATTTCATGCCTTTTCACGTGACTCATCATAGTCATTATCACAAATCTGAGAATATTTCTCAATCTTGGCCAACACGGCTAAAGAGAATACTTCTCTCTCAACACATCATCACAAAGGCTGACTCAACTTCACACAAATGGAAGGATATCAATTAGGGTTTTGGTCTGGCGGTCTACGGCGCGTGTGAGAAATACCCGACTTATTTCTCACCGCAGAAGAGAATAAAGGCGGTGGAATAATGAGATAAACTCAACCTAGTTTATCCATATTCCTGAAGAGACTAGAGAATTGTTCCGATCGGCACGGAAAGAAATCCTTATTTTCATCGACTTGAGATTGGAGAATTCAGCTATAAATAAGTCATCTATTTCCAAGCTACAATGAACTTTCTCATAACCTCTCAGAGCAATTATTCTTCAAACCCTAGAATTCTCTGATCATTCTGTTTGTCTTCTTTCCTCCCTAAGACCATCCTTAAACCTCTTCCTTGTGACTGAAGCAGCCTTTGAACGACCATTGTGCGTGGTTTAGGCGAAGACTATTCGTGCTCAATCTCCCGTAACTCACTTTCTGAAACCCTGGAATCCCACTTCTAACCTCTCTCATATTTTAGGCATCTACATTTTGGCGACCACAGTGGGAGGTTGTTCATTTAGTTACAGATATCAATCATGGTCTCTTAGGAAAGAAGACGACTCCACCAATCCAAACATAAAATTGTTCAATTGATTCAGTTTCTGTAAATCCATTACAAGTTTAGCCGAAAGAGTTATCACTACCATCACTTTCTCTCTCTTTCGAGTTTGACCTTAGTGAATAGGTTAGTGCGTCTTGAATCACGTGGATCTCTTCCTGCATAACAAAGCTCCCTAGTAACCTATTTTCATAAAAATCTACTGTCAATCCTTGAAAACGTTGGATATGGACCAAGGACAACTCCCGACATACAGCTACAACATAGATACCGTCACTGAAGTAAAACAAGAGAAGCATCTGAGACCATAGATTACTCATTCAGGCGCATACTAGCAGTTCCCTCGGTCAAAGTCTCTTATGTCGAGAAAATCCAATTGACAGGTTATTCCATGAGTCAGACTCAGACGCGATGAGCAAAGGGCAAGATATGATGATCACATACAATTTCTTCATGTCAAAAAAACGACTCCTCCACGTGAAGAATTACCTAACATATTCCCAGGGAACTCTTTCATCAATAAAACAAACAAAAATCGACTGCGCAATTTGACCTGAGTATATCTATTACCCTAATTGTACCAGAAGGAATATACTATTCTCAAGTTCGGTTGTGCATCCTCCCAAAAGAAGAGTAAATCTCAATGGGTAATTTTACTACAGAAGTTCACATGAATTCCTGTCAAGACACCTTGTAGAGGCGGAACAACAACTTCATCTTGTCTTCAAAGACACATGTGGCATTATCTCGACATGACTCTCCAAAGACGTCTCTAGCCCACAGATTATCGCTTACCCGCCTTGAAGACTCAATCTCGTACGTTATAAGGGTCTTACTTCATTTTCCAAACGTCCTGAGTCAATGGGAATCCCTAGTCTTATAAGAAACTGGGGACTGACAAAGAACCATGCATCATACATCTATGTGATTAACAAGAGGTGACCCAAACATCCAGTTTTCATATAACAGATTTAGAAACATCAACGCAAGAGTCTCTAAAGATAGGGACACATCAAAACCATTCAACTCCTCAAACCCACAGTACAACATGTTATTACTTGGGACTGTGAAAATAGAGATCGTCCTTTAAAATCGTGAAGGGGACTTATCTCGAGAAATCTCGCATCTCTCTCTCCAGTCTCGTCGAATTCTTCTCCGACAACATCTGTACTCAGCAATTGCAACCATGTCCTGAATCCTGACTGAATATAAGATGTTTTAGGGTTTTATACGCGTGCACCAGAACTATATCAAGTAGAAGAAGCATTCAAATTATCCCTCCATAATAAACGCATGCAGGAGCAAACTAGGGTTCACAATCGGTTTGAAGAGGAGTCTATAGTTTCCACTCTACTCAGACAAGACTCATACTTTAGTCCCATAACTCGATGACCTATGACAAATGGGTAGAGAATTCGACAACATGCCCTTGACGAAAAGTATTCGTCTGCATCTCTCCTACCTCGTGTTAAAAGGGCATGATGTTTCAAAATACAATCCGAGAGATATCATTAAAACACTGGAATATATTGTTGCTGACAACCCTATATTTCTGAGTTCGAATTCACGTGGACTTACCACCGAAATAAAAATAATCTCTAGATTCTAATTTTCTCTAATAGATGAAACGCAAGTCTGTTCTGTTTGATAGTTGGGGTCAACCACTGAAAACGAATGTCAAATGAAGTATCTACAACCTCTGGAGTGAAGATCGTGCAATGGGGAACTCCTACTACGAATTTAACTTAAGTTTTTCACCTAATCACACAGCCAACGGAGCAATCTAGGGTTTGCATCAAGTTCAAACTCATGAAGGTCCCCTTTCTTTACCAGATGCATACGGAAAAGTTCCACGGAGGGAAAATATCAACCCCGAAGAAAATCATCCAGCAGAAGCCCCTAAATAAAATCTCTTGCTCCACGTTTAGATGCTTTACTTTGGCCTCTGCATCTCGATACACATGCTCGATCTTCATTTACCATACGCTTTTCCAGATTAAGAACCTCTCTTAAAACGAGGACCTGAACTCAACTCACTCCAACAGACTCTGACAGAGTTGAGTCATTCTAGCAGCCGCATTACATTGAAGCGAAGATTCTCAGCAAGTCTCCCAGAAAGAAGACCAGGAGGGGTTATGTTAAAAAATTATATCCTTGCTTTACTGAGAACCGATCACAAGTCATTAACTGGAGGGACGAATGACATAATTTATCTCCTTCATCGTAGAAACATGGTCGTACCTTTTCCGTAAAGCCTTATACAACTCTGCAGATCTAGCATCAACACCGAGTTCCTCTATGAGTATGTCATCTGAGTTTAGGATTGCTTTAGTACCAACGAAAACAAGACCAACAATATGATATTCCGTGACATTCAGCGGCAGTGCTTCATCTCTTCGAGTTTCTTCAATGTGAGAAGTACTAATAACTGGGGACTGATAGACGCCTGAGTCATCATTGAAGGAAGAACTTTCTTTTTTATTCTCAACAGGCATATCTTGAGGTATTCCCATATCTTAAGTATACAAAAGTGGAAGTAAAATGAATTTCACGGAATATGAAGATTTGAATACATATATACGAAGCAAATTAAGGTTTCTTTTTAACATATATATATATCAAGCCTCACAAGCAAAAAACGAAATATATCCCCACACTTAGAGATACTACCCTTATTTTAATCCTAAGAAAGCTAATCCATGTCCCCAAGGATACTCATAGGTTTTATTCATACCCATATTCCTCAAAGAGCCACAGAAAATACGTTTTGTATAACAAAGGGTAAAACGTATAAGAACGCCACAGACACTTTTTGTCTCAAGGGGATCAAATTCACGACCTATGAAAGTATAAGAAAGGTTAATTAGGTACTATCACTCCAAGGGGTAGTTTTATAAGAGTCTCAATGCATCAAGGGTTCAAACGCAACAAAGACTCCTTTGGAAAGGAGATATCCGCACATTCCAGCGCGAAGACTCGAAAACTGATGAAAATGCATAAGTAATTTCAGGGTGCTTCCTGAGGAAAATATGTTCCCATATGTATTCTATAAAACATATCAAAAGAGCGCCTCAAACGGACAAATGAGATGTGGTCCTAACACCGAAGTAAGTGCAATCTGAAAAACTCCTGAAATTTTATACGGGATTTTGAAGTCAAAAGTATACACTGATTTGATTGGACAAACGAACTCGGAATCAAGTCAGAATTTTTTCATTAGAAATCCCATTCTCTTTTCTTTAAAATTTGGGTCCGGGGACTGAAATCATAGTCCGTATGAAGAGTTTACAACCATTCTCCCTAAGTGCCTCAAATCTGAAGTTTTTTTAAGAACACCTAAACAAAGTGAATCCTTGACAAATACGACCACTTCTATTCATTCAATGGTCGTAGGAATACGAACATATGATCAAGGATGGACAAATATCAAGACTTAAAGAAGATGACTCTATGGAGAACGAAGGATGGGTATCTACATCAACAAACTCAAGATGATAAGTACTTTTGTAAACTTCTATGTCATCAATTTGAAAATTAATATCGTTTTTAAAGACAAACAAAGCTATCATCTAAGCAAGAGGAATATGTTCAAAACATTCATGCCAAAATTATAATTCATTGGTCAATAATTAAATTCAAAATTTAAGTATACTAAAACGGTTTCCTGCAAAACCAGTTATACTTCGAAATAGAATTCTGCTCAAACAAGGAATTTCAGTGCAAGTAGAATTCATGGGAGGAGGTGGACCGATTTCTATACATCACCACATATAAAAATATTTCTATTTTAAATTTTATTTCAAAAATGAAGCCTTGAAGCAAAAGGAAAAGGAATTAAAACAAAAAGAGAAAATTAAGAGGAATTTGGATCAAATAAGGAAACTGAGGGTTTTCCTTTCTTCTAAAATCCCTCCAAACCGTGGCCAAGGTCTTCCCATGCGTAAGAAATCTCTCCCACTCCAGTGGTACTTCACTTATTCTCTCGTAATTTTTCAGAGGGATCAAAGTCGAAGAGAATTAGGGTTTTGAGGAAAATAGCCCTAATTTGGCTCAAATAAGGAAACCAAGGTCTTTTCTTCTTCTAAAATTTCCCCAAGCCGTGGCCAAGCCCTTTTCATGCGTGAATATTCTCTCCTAGGCCAGTAGGACGTGATTTATTCTCTTGGAATTTTTTCATAGGGATCAAAGTCGAAGAGAATTAGGGTTTTGGCGAAAATAGCCCTAATTTCAAGAATTTGGTGAAAAGGGGATTTATTCTAAAAGAGAAAAGACCGAGTCTCTCCCATTCTATTGAAAGGTCCTATACACTTCTATAAATCCCTTTTATCTTATTACATTTCAACAAAAACGAGCTCATAAGAGATTTGACCAAAATACCCTTATTTCGCAATTTTGAGTATTTTCAAGGAAGAAGGCCCCGATACATCCAGAGACCAACCAAGCTCTCATCTACTCATTACAAAAGCCTCATACATGTGAATATTGAGTTATATAAATGCTCTAGGAAGAAAGAGATTGAAATGGAATCCAGAAAAGTGGAATCTCAGAGAAAATAAAGGAAATTTAGCTCAAAAGGGAAGTTTGAGTTCATAATTTTCAAAACCAAGACCAGACATGCGCCTCTATCCCTCTATCAAGCCTTGAACATGCCTAAGGAATCTCACGAAGTCTTTCATGTTAGAAAAAAATCAGGCTCATATTGGTTTTTGACGAAAATACCTTTGGTTTCAAAGATAAACATTTTCTCTCGGAAAAGGATTGTTTGATTAGTATAAGGGATTGAACAAGTTATCATCATGAAAGTTGCTAACCCCTCAAGATATATGCATGCATTCCAAGCCTAGTCAAGCCTCTCTAGAGTGTCTGAAGGAGTCAGATGCGAACAAAAGAGAAATTAGGGTTTAGGTACAGTACAAGCCTGAATTCAGTATTTACATGGGATAGGGACTCCGTAACTTCAAAAGTAAGTGCCTATATTTTCTCACGGATCTTCACCAGTATCAAGGTCATCAATGAAGCCGTTTAAAAACTCTATCTTCCCCACATATTCGCTTGTACAAACTCGAAAGCTCAAGGATGCACAAAGAGAGAAAAATAAGGTTTTGGCCAAGTAAACCCTAATTAAAAAATTCCATTCATTCGAGACGGAAATTTAGTCTCATCAAGACTTCATTATCATGTAATTAACGTACAACACATATTCCCAAGGAATTCCAAGGTCCAGAATCGATTCCAAGATCAGGATCATAACAATTGAAGGCTAAAAAAACATCAATTCGAGGATTCTGAAAGTCTTAAGGAACGAATGAATTGTAATTGCGTACGAATGATTTGTTACCATAGATATACTCATCATAGAACAATCAAGGTTCTACTATGAGTAGGGGACTTAATGTAGATGGTGAAATTTGGATAAGGGGAAAAAGTGTCATTTCAACCCTATAGGCAAAATTCAACTCTCGCGAAAGAGATTAAGCCCTTGGACCTCAAGGCATCCTTAGCAACGATTTATAGTATACGTCCCCGCGAGACACTGCTGGTCTTGATGCCGTGATTTCTAGCGCACATCCTCGACGAGATAATGCTGGTCATGTAGGTTCTGTAGAACGTCCCCGACAGACTTATGAGCCAGAACATCCACAATTTCAGCATGTCTTCGCGAGAGGTGATGCCATGATTCCTAGTATACATCCTCGACGAGATGCTTCTGGTCATGTAGGCTCTATAGATGCGTAAATACGTCCCCTACGGACTTATGACCCAGAGTGGAGATTTGCATATCTCCTGTAACCATGACTCACCCTATTTGATATCAAGGACTGATTCATGTACATCGTCACGAGATATACTGGTCATGTCTGCTCTAAGCTCTGACTCGACTTATTGAGGTTTCCAAATAAGTCCTAGGACATCCCCGCGATATACGCTGGTTATTCTGCCTCCGGGCCCTTTCGACAGACTCCTAGAACATCCTTTCAGGATAAACTGGTCTTGTTGGCCCATCATATAGACACAAAGTTGATTCCTAACACATCTCTGCAAGAAATACGCTGGTCAAAGAAAAGTGAGCCAGAGTCTCGCAGAGGCATTAATTGGGCCTACAAAGCCTTTTTCTCTCTCAGGACGAGTCTCTGCTGACCATAGAGAGATTCAAATCCGTTTGCAAAATCTCAGAGAGATTCAAATCTCTCTGCAAAAATCTTAGAGATATTCAAATCTCTTTGCAAAATCAAGGAGAGATTTTGATCCGTACGCAAAATCTCAGAGAGATTGAAATCTCTCTGCAAATTCTCGGAGAGATTCAAATCTCTTCGCAAAATCTCCGAGAGATTCACATGATAGGCACACGCCTTACCTAGTGATCAAGCATATTTCTCATCCTCTCAAATACACTCACGGCTAGTAAATTGATCCTGAACTATACATGGCTATCCAAAACGTGGATAAGCTCTCTTGAGATCCACATGATCAACAAAGGGAACCACAAACAATAATACGGTATTCACATGACATATGTGATCGTTCATGGAGAGATGGAGATCATCCTCAGCTCATCACACTCTCCACGCGATTCCTAAGGAATTCCATGCCTTTTCACGTGACTCATCCTAGTCATTTTCAAAAATCAGAGAATATCTCTTTATCTTGGCCAACTCGGCTGAAGAGAATATTTCTCTCTCAACACATCATCACAAAGGCTGACTCAACTTCACACAAATGTGGGGATATCAATTAGGGTTTTGGTCTGGCGGTCTACGACACGTGTGAGAAATATCCGGCTTATTTCTCACCGCATAAGAGAATAAAGGCGGTGGAATAATGAGATAAACTCAAACCTAGTTTATCCCTATTCCTAAAGAGACGGGAGAATTGTTCCGCACATCACGTAAAGCAATCCTTATGTTCACCGAATTGAGATTAGAGAATTCAGCTATAAATAGGTCATCTATTTTCCAAGCTACAATGAACTTTCTCATAACCTCTCAGAGCAATTCTTCTTCAAACCTCTCTGATCATTCTCTTTGTCTGCTTCCCTCCCTAAGACAGCCCTAAACCTCTTCCTTGTAACTGAAGTATCCTTTGAACGGCCACTGTGCGTGGTTTAGGCGCAGATTGTTCGTGCTCAATCTCCCTAACTCACTTTCAGAAACCCTATAATCCCACTTCTAACTTCTCTCAGATTTTAGGTAACTACAGTAGAACCCCTATTATTTAATCCGCGATAAATTAATAATAACGATAAATTAATAAATTTTGTCGGTCCCGAGTCGGGGCCAACGTGCTAAATTTACAAAATAATAACTTTTTTTAGCTTTCTATAGGTCCCTTCGAATATATAAATTAATAACTCTTCAATTTATATAAATTTGGTTTTACATTTATGCTAATTTGCTAAAGAATGATTCAATTGTGACTTGGTTTTTCTTAAAATTGATGTCACGTTGAATTTCATCTTGGATTTTTCTTAACATTAGAAGAGTTTTTGGTGATGTCATTTCCTGATGCAAATAAAACCTATTCAATATCTTTGTAGCTTTGGTAGCTTCTTTACAAGGGGATCCTTTATCTCCAATTACTGTTTGTTCTCATGGAAGAAGTATTGAGTAGGAATTTAACCAAACTGGTAGAACTGAAGAAGTTGCAACCAATGGTTATCAGGAAAGGAGTGTATCCAACTCATCCTTTTTTTGCAGATGATGTTTTCATCTTCAGTAATGGCTCAAAAAAAAGTTTAGAAGATCTGATCACTCTGCTCAAGAATTATCAGGACAGTTCTGGTCAGATAATCAACAAACAGAAAAGTAAATGTTTTGTGGATGGTTGTACTCCATCAAGAAGAAGCCAAATTTCAAATTTAATGCAAATGGAGCTTACAACATTCCCTGACAAATACTTGGTTGTCATTTTGAAGCCAGGGAAAGTTAAATCTGATACTGTGTGGCCAATGGTGGAAATGATACAAGGTTATTTAGCAGCTTGGAAGGGTAAAATGCTTTCATTTCATGATAGATTGGTGCTCATAAAATCTGTTCTCTGCAGTGTTCCTATTTATAATATGGCAGTCTACAAATGGACAAGACTTTTTTGTAGCGCCCCCAAACCTAGCAGCTGACTAATCCAAGAGATTAACTAATTAAAGAGACACTAAGAATCTAAGTCATTTACTTAAACATTCAATTAAGAAATTTGCTACAAAACTTAACCCAAAAATTATCCCCACTCTGAAAAATATATACAAGAACTCCTCTCAAATTATACATATTCAATAGTGAGTTGATTTACAAATGGAATACAAACACAGAATATACATAGCGGTAGCTAACTTACTAACGTAAATAATTCTTCGAAACTTTCATCGTCACGCGTACATCCTGATATGTCTCCGAAACTGAAAGTGGGAATGGGTGAGCACATCATCCCTAAAAGGGGTGCCCAATGGAAATAACAACTAGCTTTCAAGTAATCATTAATATGATTCGAAGACAATGCAGGTTTTATCGAAAGTCGTTAATACACGGAAAGACAGTAAAACACAAATTAGAAACTTCTACAAAAACATCCATAAATAACAGTAAACATTCATGTATGATAGGTGTGTTGCCGCACATAAGGGAAGAGTAATATTGATGCCAATTCCACATCGAATAGGTAATACTGCGGTGTATCGCCCTATCCATAGAATATTGAATATATAAAGGAAGAATAATATTGCCGTGTATCGCCCTAGCCGTGTAATGTTGCGGTGTATCGCCCTAGCCATAGAATACTGATATTGTGTCGGCACACATCTCATACCACACAAAGCACACAAATATATGCATGAATTTCACAACACCAAGATTGATTTGTAAAACAATAATGAATACAAGAGAGTTCGTTATCAATTCCCACCTCTTTTGATGACAAGCCTCGCCTACCTCGAGATCCATGATCCACTGGTTCATCCTTGAATCGATCGTTGTTAATATAGACTAGTTGTTAATCACACAAGAAGTCTAAGAAACTAGCTAAAATGGCTCATACAAGAATCATACAAGTCTAACTAATGGTTCTAAGTCCATTTATGACTTTACATCCTTTCATTCTTTATCTTTAGCAAAACTAAGATTTACTAATTGTATTAGGTTGATTCTATAGTCCATTAGCTAAGCCAAATGAATATCTACAACTTTGTAGAAGAATTCAAAGTCTAATTCAGATAGGGCTGAGCAGAAAAACCGTAACCGCGGATTTCATCCGTATCCGTCCGCAAAATTGCGGGTGAAAACCAATCCGCAAGAGTTATGGACCGGACACGGGTGCATTCTCAAATCCGCACGCGGTGCGGTTACGGTTGCGGTTGGGATTTGATAACCGCGGATTACCCGCACCGTAGGACAATTAGGGAATTTAGTAAAGTATTTAGGATAATATGGGAAGTTTGCAGACAGAATAGACCTCATCGTCTTTCTAATTTCTTCTTTTTCTTCTTCTTCATTCTTCTTCTTCTTCTCATTTCTTTCCTTCTATTTTTCTTCTTCTTTTTCTATGTGTCGAATTCAATCAGAGGATTGAGTTAAGTGGAAGAGTGATTCATAGACTACTTGATAACGTGATGAATTAAAGAAGTAGGTGTCGTCTCTAGGTGTTAATCCGAGTTCTGGAAGAAGATAATCGGTAAGATGAATTAGGGTTTCATAATCGGTTTTGGATTTTGATTGAGATGAATTTAATTTGATTAAGGATTTGACGGGTTTGCTTTCGTTTAGGGTAGAGATGATTGCATGCAGTTTAAATATTGGTATCTTTAAGAAATTGAAGTCCACAGAGAAATTGGGTTTTCTGAATTTAGAGGTCGAGTAGAATTAATGTTGTTTGTGAGTTTCTGGTAGTTTTTTAAGGAAGTGGTGTTTATTAATTTAGTGATATGAAGATGTTCTGAAGATGAATTGAAGAATCAAAGAGTTAAGGTTTCCGTTCTTCCCTAAATTAAGAACTAGGGTTTCATAAGAAGTTCAAAGAAGAATTCGAATATGGAATTGATGTCATAGAATGATGGTTAGGGATGGGTTTAGCCTGAATTAGAGTTTGAAGTTGAAGAATAGCTTGAAATTGTAGTTGAGGATTGATTCTGTTTTAATGATTATTCAAATGCTTACCATCATCATCACCAATCATATTCTCAGATATACAATGCTCCTCCTATCCAACCACCATGAGTTTCCTCAGAAGCAGCAGCAGCAGTGGCTAGCCAAATTGCTTATTATCCTCCTTACACTCAACCACTTGATAACCCATCAACATCTTCTGATTCTCCAGGTTTGAACCCTGCTGCTGCCGCTGCTGTTGAGGCGTTATCAAAATTGACACACTTTGCTGGTAATATGGATGCAGCTGAGAGAGCAATGGCTGCTGGAGTGCAAGGAAGACATTGGAATCCTAACAATGAACTAGGAGTTGGAGGAAGAGGAGGAGGAATGTACAGTCAAATGCCAATGCCGCTTCAGCTTGCTCCCTATCCGGTTCATTTTAGGGTATGTGGTTTTGTAACCGTTACTAGTTTTCTTTGCAGATGAATGTTAAGATCATTTATTGCCTGTATTTAATCAAACTACGCATATTTCTGAAATTGGATTGTTCTGTTGTGGTTTAATCAGTCTTAGGCTTGCTGATACCTCTTGATACATAGCATTTTCCCCCTTCCAGTTGGCATCTAGTTACGGATTTCGCATGCCTAGTGACTTATGCTGCTTAGATGGCTGATAGGGAAACTTTTGGAGGATTCGCTTGGCTAGTGACTTATGCTGCTTAGCTGCTTAGATGATTTTTGTGATTAAATCCGCGGTTAATCCGCAACCGGCCCGCAAAATCCGTTGATCCGCAGAGGACAAATCCGCGGATGATTGGGCCGGTCACGGTTCAATTTTCCAAATCCGCAACTTTGACGGTTTGGTTGCGGGTGACCCCTAATCCGCATCCGTCCGTTGCTCACCCCTAAATTCAGACCATAAGGGTCTAATACATCAAACTAGTAAAACTAGTCATAAGCCCAACTCTACTCAACAAGCCCATTACACAAATCCTGGCCAACTGGGTCAGTTAACGGTCAAAGGTCAACTATCAGTCAACATCTAGGTCCAGGTCAAAGTCCAGTCGAGGTCAAAGGGTTAACTCAATCAACGAGTCAAACAAGAATCAGTGAGTCAACAGATCCGACTCAGTCAGATTAACTGAGTCAGCTAAGCAAAGCTGAATCAGACTGAATAATCTCAGCCAGAAAGGCCAAGGGTTCTTCTCACACAGCTGTCACTCTAACTTTATAACTCTTAACTCAAGTTCAACTTCAATCTACTCAAAACAACTTCATCTGATCATTACAGATACTAATCATACAAATACAATTGTATAAATTCAATACAACTTCATAATTCATTCTCAAATACAAATTCAGCTTACCTTTAAGTAGCAGAAGCAAGCTTCCATTGAAGAGATTCAATTCAACATAAACTAATTCAGATTCCTCTTCTTATCTACACTTCAACAACCTTCTTATTAGATAAACAACATCACTACCAAACTCATTAACCGCAACTCACATATAACTTATCCATTTTATACTCATCCCTGTGATTCCCATAACTCAACCACAATAACTCAGCTAATTCAAAACACAGATAACACACACATTCTCTGCAACATCTCATTCTGTGAGATCAATTCATCCTCCTCCATTGACATACATACTCACATCCAATACCCATCATCAGATGCAGCCACTTGCAATCCACATATCAAAACTAACACAATCATCACCACCATTCCAGTTCTCATCTTTCACTCCACCAAATAGTATCATCACCATTTACTGTTCTGCAAGGTCACTACTTCACACCAACACACTAAAACCAGAGATTCAACCCTAACTTCATAAATTCTCACATCAACATCACCATGTCCATCTTAACCATTTAAGCACCACCAGTTCAACAAGATACAACTGTAATTCCATTTCATATCCAACATCTCCAGCTCTTCACTGTCTTAATCACCAGTCCAGTGTAATGATTCCTCCTTCAGTTTCATACACATAAATCTGTCTCAAAACTTAGATCAATTAACAAACTCATAACTCAGTAATGAAAGTATATAAACATTAGTACATTGCTAAGTTACCAAGAAGAATAATCACCTCAAAACAACTTGTCTCAATCAATTTGAAACCAACCCCTTCTTTCTTCTGATTCCAACAAATCAATACAACCCCATCTCCTTTCTAAACCATCTATTCAATTCTCAAAACCCTAGTTCTTAATTTGGGGAAGAACAGAACATAAACTCTAATTTCTCCAATTCTTCACGAATAGCTCATATCAACCAATTAACTCCATCCCATTCCTCAATCATCTAAACCCAGTCCTCAATTCATCTATCAATCCCATGCAAGCCTAAAATCGAACCCAAAACCCTAATCCTCTATTTCTTGAAGAACAGAAACCATGTCTCTTCGATTCTTCACTGAACCAACTTCAATACTTCAAATCAATCAAAAACCTATCTTTAATCCGTCACTTAAACCCTCGATTTCATCTTCCAGTTCTTCATATGAATCTCCACTCGAACCCTAGCTTCAACTACAACAGTGTCAACCCCATCTTCTCCTCGGATCAAACGATCACAACATCAACAATACATCCTTCATCATCAGAATAGTTTCATCAATCAAGAACTCTCAAACATGCTATGAAATTCATCACTCGAACTCGCAGAAGAAGAGGAACATGAGAAGAACGAAAGAGAAGAAGAAAAAGAAGAACGAAGGATAAAGAAGAAGAAAAGATAAAGAGAGCGAGTTTATCCTCTCGGTTTGGTATCGACACTACCACACCAAATTCCACGACACTCGTTGAAGATAAGGGAAGCCATACACATAAGCTACGAAGTTATTATTTTGCCCTTCATACTTAACCGTTGATATCTTCTTCGTCCGGTATCCGATTGACACGTTCGAGTAGTCCATTCTACACAACTTCCTGAGATCTATCCAACGGTACTAGTTTCATATCTAGATCGTTGTTAGATTAATTTATATTTATTAACGTTCGTGTTAAATTAATCGAGTTACTATCGGCTAATACGTCTCTTGACTAGTCTAATATCGTTGACGAGCTTGAGGGTCCTTACATATGTAATCAAAGTCTGTGAAAAAATCATAAGAAACTTCTTATGGACTGGTGACAGTGAAGTTAGAAAGCATGATACTCTTGGCTGGAGCAAAGTGTGTGCACCATTCAATGAAGGAGGACTGGGTATTAGGAGTTTGGAGGTAATTAATGAAGCCTTATTAATGAAAATGATGTGGAAATTTATAAATTCAAGTGATGAATGCTCAATGTTTTTTTCTGCTAAGTATAAGGATAAACATGGTCAATGGAATACTCAATGGAAACTATCCACAGTTTGGCCAGGATTGAAGTGGGCTTGGAAGGATTGAAATCAAATGTGAGATGGAATGTAGGTAATGGTGAAAAAATATCATTGTGGTTTGATACTTGGGTAGGTGATAAACCTTTAATTGATACTGTTAGTTGCACTGACAGAATAAAAGACAAGTTGCATATGTCTGCGAGTGATATAATGGAAAATGGAGAATGGAGTATTCCATGTGATTTGCAAGATTTCATCCCAGATTCATTACCAACAATAAGTGGAGAGCAAGACAAACTCATATGTAGTGGAGATATGAAAGGATCTTTTACTACATTATCAGCAGTTGAGAAAATTAGAAACAAGCAACCAAGAATAAATTGGCCTGATCAAATTTGGAAAAAATTTATGCATCCAAGCATTGCTAGTAATGTATGGAAAATTCAACAAGGGGTGTACACTGATGATGAGAAATTAAACAAAAAATGTTATTCTCTTGCTTCTAAATGTTGTATCTTCCAGCAGCATCAAGACAGTATGGAGCATCTGCTGTGGACCTGCAGTTTCAGCAAGCATATATGGAAATGGTTAGTCACTATTTTCCAATTCCAAATACTTACTTCCTTCTCAGACATTCTCAATTTTGCAAAACATAAAAGCTTTATTGTCAAACAATCTTGGATAACAGCAGCATATGCAACTATGAGAGAACTATGGTTCCAAAAAAATAAATTTATTCATGAAAATATACCTCCAAATTTGGAGTGCTTCAAAAGAACAATCATGAGCCTAGTGTTCTATGGTGGTTACAGAATGACAGGTACAAGAAGGGGGCAAATTTATGATTCTGAAATACTTCAATTCTTTAACCTTGGTCGGAGAAATATGAAGTTCAACAGAATACAAGAATGTCAGTGGTTCAATCCAAATGAAGGCTATGTTTTATTTTGTTCTGCTGGAATGGCTGTTGGTAATCCAGGTATGGCTGGTTTTGGTATTCTAGCTAGACTTCATGATAGTCAGGTGATTGGCACTGTCTCAGGTGGGACTGGTATTGCTACTACTTACATAGCTGATGCACTAGTTGTTGTGTGGGCTATAGAATGGGCAGTTAATTTACAATGCAGCAAGATACTCATCAGATCTCACTCTCTTACAGTAATAGAAGATGTAAAAAAAGGTGTGATGCCTCGATGCTTACAATCAAGATGGATGAAATCCAAGAAGGAGATTACTGAAATTATCTATGAACAATGTTATAAAGAAGTGAACTTTTCTGCAATTGAGCTAACTAAACAGGGTGCTAGATTACCTCAGGGGTCTGTGGTAGTTAATAGAGGGAATCCTTCATCTCTATCTCAAATAGAATTACCAGGTAGAAAGTATTATAGATTCTGTTAGCCATAACAGGTCTCCTTAAGTGTAATTTTAGCTCTTTTTGGTTTCTTTTTGTTCTTCAAATTTTGTAATTTCTAAATTTGTTTAAAAGCAATAAAATTGTGATTTATCAAAAAAAAAGTGGTAGCTTCTTTACGGGAAGGTGGCTCTGTAACTACACTTTCATCTTCGATTTCCACATCATCACTTTCATAATTTCCCATGACACTCTCAATTATTTCTTTGTCAGTTAACAAATCTGAGATGATATCCTTTTGAGGGATGTTTTAAAGAAATTCAGCATCCATTCTACTGTGATAATTCAATCCATTGATTGAATTTTGCGATTCTCTAGTTCCTTTATTATCTAACGCTTCACTTCAATTCTTTGATATAGTGTAATATATTGAACAAATCTTATAATGACGAAAACAATTTGCAATGTAATAAGGTGTATTGGTTCATTTTGTTCATTATTTCTTTTAAGAATTAAACAATTGATAAACTAATATTTTCAAACCAATTATTTTTGGGAAATCAAATCAAACACAACTTTTGGTTGGTAGCCTAGCAACAAGTTGGGCTCCAACTCCTCTTTGAATAGCAATGCCTAATCTATGAAAAATAAAACTACCAAAACCACTACTAGCGTCATTACTAACTAAACAATTCTTCAGACGCTTGAAAAAGCATAAAGTATTATCACCAAGCTCCCCCAGAGTAGAGAATACTAAAACACCCAGACCATAACCCAAGGAATGCATCTGTCCATATATTTAGTGTGCTTTCTAGAAACTACGTTACAAATTGCCTTTCCAGGGACAAAGGAGCGAACACCGTCACCAGTGAAGGGAGAGACAACGGTAACATCCATGCAAACATCTCGACCATTTTCCCAATTAAGAACAAGGATATCAACCGGTCTCAAGTCTATGTCATCATCTGACTGAACACCAAGGGATACTTCCTTACGCGCAGGTACATTAGCCTTGTAGCAAATGTCAAAAGCAACATACCGGACAAGATCATGTCGGAACTTGCCCCCAACATCTTTAGCACAATGAAGCGCATGGTCTCCGAAGATGTCCATTGATCGGCTGCAACTTGAGCATAAACCATTCTCAGCAAACAGAGGAATACCAAGTCTATAACATAGCACAACACGGAACTGTCTAGGACCGAGGCACTGATTAAGACCACTAATAGGTATTGCTAATAAGTAATCTTGAGCATGCTTGACACGGTTGCACTGCCACAAAATGGAATCTCTTGCAGACATTTAAAACTGGTCTGGGATTTGCTTCTTGACTGCATCAAAATAAGTGACTGCCAGGGAGTGCATGGAACGGGGGGCAGTATCATCGACACAATAAGAAGGAGGTAATCCACATACCTGAATGAAGTTCTGCAAAGCCAACTGATATGCAGAGCCTTTGTTTGCTGAGAATAAATCACCCAGAATTGTCTTCTGCACTGAAGTTGTCTGACACTGAGAAGCGAGGTAGAAGTAAGCACGAGTATCAGCCATAGTGTATATGCCGAGGCCACCCTCCTTGATGGGCAACGTGGCTAATCTCTGTTGCAGAGGAACAAATCCATCCCCATCTCCAGTGATGAGTAAACGTAAATACTTAAGTAAATGGTCATCAAAAAGATCAGTAGCTGGCTGTAAGGCTGCTGGATTGGTAGTACGCATTGCAAAATATAATCGAGAAACACCAGTGCAATTGCGAAGTAATAACATCTCACTTGTGGGTCTTTGAGTTTTCTGATCGCTGCCATTAGTTGAACAGTTTTATTCACCCTGGTCAACAACATATCACTAATAAAGCCCAAATCCAAACTCACCGGACCACCCAAGAGTTTAACACCATTAGCTGGTCTACCAATTTCGGGGGGAAAAACTACAACAACAGTACTTCTGGGATCAATAGAAGGCCAAAAGACTTCCGTCTTCTTCACATTAAGATGCAAACCCCTACCAGGGCCTTCGGTTTCTATTATGTTCAAGGCCTTGGCTACCTCTAAAGTATCACCAATGATAGTGCCACCATCAAGGGACCAAGCATGTAGATCAAGTTTGCATCGAGAAGCAATGGACTTCACTAGAGGGTGAAGAGTCAACGCAAACAACAAGGGACCGAGAGGGTCACCTTGTTGAACTCCAAGTGAAGACGACAAAATATAATGGTCATAAAAGAGCTTAGCAGGGCGCATGTAACAAAATTCAACCCAACGAGAAATACCTGCGCAATGAAGGCGAGCGTCCATGATGAGTTGAGTTCTGCTCACCATGTTAAAGGAATTGGAAAAGTCAATAAGCAACATTGACATTTTATCTGAATGCCCTTTCATCTCAAGTAAGCAATTTACAGCATGTAAAATCCCCTCTCCTCCAGCAGGCATCCCAACTCCAAACTGATAATCGCCTAAGTAAGAAGTCATATCCTTACCGACAGAGAAGGGCAACTACTTTTAAACTAATTAATATATAATTTAATAATTATTAATTTATACGATTATTTAATATCGCAATAAATTGATAAATTTTGCCGTTCTTAACCCTATTATTTTTTAGGGGTTATACTGTACATGTACCAACAGGGTTTCATTCAACCAGGCCTACAACAAAACAATAACTACCATATGTTTTCTCCATCAAAGGACTAGCGGATCTTAACCGTAGGAAAATCCAACACACTTTCGTCAAGAGGTAAATGTTACTCTAACAACGTAATAGTTACTTATCAAATGAGCAGTCTTTAAAAGAAAAAAAAAAAGAGAAAGGAAGGGGAAGCACCCGACATGACTTTACTCAACTGCTACGTGATCCTACTTTGATTTATATTAGTTTGAAAACTTGAAAATTTTAAAACATACTCGTTTTGCTGTCTAGCGCCTAATTTAATCTTAAATGTCATAGCGCCCAGCTTGTGGTAACAGCTAACTGCCTAGCATTCTGGTAAATGTATACCTGGCCTCGATTTCTATTAGCATGTACTATTGAAAATTTCGCTTTTCTTTAAAGCATCAACAACTATGTATATATGCATCTTGAATATTTTGCACTATAATAAAGTTTTCTCACGTGCACGGATGTGCTTAGTCATGTATGCTTAGGTATGTATCTGTATAGGTATTTTGAATTTGATATGAAATTATGTTTGCCACCTAGCATGCTTGCAAAGACAACATATTTATACTTGATTTTTGTACATAATAAGACTAGAATAATGTCACCCAACACCCTTCAAACGTATGTATATTAACAATATAACATGCTTGCACTTGTTGGTCAAATAGAAATCCAGGGCATGCAAGTGTTAAGTATGGTTACGTTGTCTCGCATTTATATTCTCCTAGCATACAAGTTATGGCCAAACCTTCCATTTTATGACTGTATGCGCCAATCCATATTTTCTAGTCGACTAAAGCATGAAACATTTAGTCTGAAACTTACTTGAATAATTGATATATGCGGCTCATGATATGTCACCTAGTCATATGTGTATATTGTCACTTTATTAACTTCACAAAGCATCAATATCATCTTGTCCTGAATCTCACGATCGACAATAAAAAGAAAATTCTAGTAAAGTGCTCTGGGCACCATGCTAGCTAGGATCCATAGAGGCCGCTTGAATAAATATAAATTTATAAAAAATTACGGGATGCATAGACACCCGGTCGGCTGACGATTATACAAAAGGATATGGGATGCATAGACACCCGGTCGGATGACGATTATACAAAAGGCTACGGGATGCATAGACACCCGGTCAGCTGACGACTATACAAAAGGCTACAGGATGCATAGACACCTGGGCAGCTGACGAATTTACAAAAAAGGGAGGCGACCGGTTGATATGCTCAACCGATCGGCCACAAATATACAAAAAGGCGACGGGTTGCTCCGCGCATCTTGTTAGAGCACTGCTCGGTCGAACTCGCATGCGTTGCTATCTCAATCATGTTTGTCAATGTTAGTGATCAAAACTATAAATCTTGATTTCTAGCCTATTTATAGATGTCTCGGACTAGGACATAGTTTGTGTAGTTGAGCTTAGACTTCACGGCTTATCACTTGAAGACGAAGAACTACTAAGGATAGCTTGTGGAACTTCATCGACAAAAGTTATGTGGAGACTTAAACTCATTCATCACTTGGAAAGTATATTTCTACTATATCTCCTATATTGAGACACAAGTAGTGTTACGATATAGTTTTCTCTATACACATTTGAGATTTCGAGCTGAGTATATCTCGCTTACATATTTCTCGAAATATATGTTGGTAAGCTTTCGCTTCGACCAAGTTCATTTTATATCACGAGAAAATTGTCGAGTAACATCTTACATGGTTTGTGTGATACAATCATTTGGTGTAAGACTTGGAATGTTTCGATAATGATTATTTCAATATCTTGAAAATTGCTTTGATGTTAATAGTGTGTGAAAACGGCTATTATCATTATAGAAGAATGTTTCAATGATTGAAATAAAGTGTTGAGATTATGTAACCATCTTTGGATATAAGCATATATAGTGTGTTCTAACATTAGTGTATAAATCCATAAACCGGGAACCAAGAGTATGCATATGTGTGTATACGAAATTGGTGAAGGAGACATTTAATAAGTGGCGGAAGTTTTCCAACTGAAAAATTCTGCTGAGTTTGAGAATTAACAAGCTCTTAATTAATCACCGGTGAGTTTGGAAACTAAACCAACTCAAATCCCGTTGCTTAAGTACGCATACCCGTACGCATACTTAAGCTGGTTACTTTATCAAATCGGCCATTTCATGAACTAAAATATTTATCAATAAGGAATGCAATCTTTGCAAACCGTGGCTATAATGTTCATGTATCGATTCGAGTGAATCAAACCGATTTTGCTTCAATTGTGTTCTTGTATAAATCCATGAGAATATAGCAATTGAACAACTCATTAACTAGTTTCATTTGAGTCATTTGAACTAGTTATGGTCAAGATGAATAAGGTTGATATGAGAGTAATCATATGGCTAACCTCGCTTAACTATTTGTCAACCAACATGATGTACACATTTAGGTACGGTTACATAAACCTAAATGAGAGTACATTTCATTTATGTGTAACAACCTAAGTTTGATCTAACATTTGAAAGATATTAGCTTAGTTGAATCAGGTTATTCATCTAACAGTGATTATTGAATGTTTTGTTACCAAGGTAACTTGGATTGCAAACCATGATTTGAAAACTATATAAAGAACAACTCTAGCAACTGGAAAACCCAATACCCACACCTCCTATGTGTTACTAGTTGCATAACTAGAGTCGATTCTCCTTAACCTTAGGTTTCTTCTCAAGACCTTGTAGGTTAATGACTTGAAGACTTTATTGGGATTGTGAAGCCAGACCCAACTATTCTCTTTGTAGTTGCGTGTTCTGATCTTGTTGTTTCTATCATGATTGAGTGTAATTGTAAAACTGGCTTGAGATTTATATCTCCGATAGGCAAGATAAGTAATCACAAACACCTTCATCTCGTCGTTTGTGATTCCACAATAACTTATTTCGCTAGTCGATTAAGTTTATTGTGAGGTGACTGATAATACTAGGTTGTTCTTCGGGAATATAAGTCTGGTTTATCAATTGGTTCCCGTTCACCTTTATTTATCAAAAGACGGAACAAAAAATCTTGGGGTATTTCTGTGGGAGACAGATTTATTCAATCCTATAGACTTTTCTGTGTGAGACAAATTTGTTTACTAAGTCTTCGATTTTGGGTCGTAGCAACTCTTAGTTGTGGGTGAGATCAGCTAAGTGAATCAAGTGTGTAGTATCCTGCTGGGATAAGAGACGTAAGGAGCGCAACTGTACCTTGAATCAGTGTAAGATTGATTAGAGTTCAACTACAGTCCAGTCCGAAGTTAATTGGTAGTAGGCTAGTGTCTGTAGCGGCTTAATACAGTGTGGTGTTCAATCTGGACTAGGTCCCGGGGTTTTTCTTCATTTGCGGTTTCCTCGCTAACAAAATTCTGTTGTCTGTGTTATTTCTTTTCCGCATTATATTTTGTTATATAATTGAAATATCACAGGTTGTATGTTAAGATCAATCAATTAGAATATCCAACCTTTGGTTGTTGATTTACATTGATTGACACTTGAACATTGGTCTTTGGACACTTGAACATTGGTCTTTGGTACCGTTCAAGTAATTTCTCTTATATTTAACCGGGCTCGCAGATTTCTATTTGCTGATTGCGGATTGAATTAAGAGTTAGAGATATTAAACTCTTTGATATACTTTATTCTAGATTGAGTCTAACTTTCTAGTTGATTCTCTAGAAAGTGTATTGGAGTAAGTCCTCTCAGATTGCAAACGAATTGTTGGGTGTGGTTGTTAGACCCCCGCATTTTCAATTGGTATCATAGCAGGCAAACACATTAAAGACCTTACAAGTCTGTGTTTGTAACGATCTGATATGGACATAGGTGCTATCTCTATAAACGTACCACTAGTCTTCAATGGGTCAAATTACTTGTGGTGGAAAATTGCTATGTGTTCCTTTCTTCAAGCACGAGATTTTCAATCATGGGTTTATGTAGTTAATGGCTATGATGCTCCCATTGTGGCAGTTTGGAATGCGATCGTTCCTAAGGATATTGGTGCATATGACGCTGCTGAGATACTTGCTGCAAAGCAAAACTCCGACGGTTTGAATGTCATCGTACATGACATTACCCAGATCTTCAGCACCATGTGACTATGTGTACTTGGTCCAAAGATGCTTGGGATATCTTAGAAACCGTATTCGAAGAAAATACCAGTGAAAAGGAAGCTAGGCTTCAAAACCTTAATTCCGATTGAGAAAACCTTCGTATGGAAGATGAAGATTCATTTGATGAGTTTAATCACAAAGTGTCTAAAATTGTTAATGCATCTTTTGTATTGGGTAAGACTATTCCTGAAAAGGACATTGTGATGAAAATTCTCAGATCGTTGTCATTTGGATAAGATTCTAAGAAGCATGCCATCGTTGAAGGAAATAACCTTGATGCTCTCTCCAAAAATACGTTGGTTTGGAAGCTAAAGATCTTTGATCATGAGCATACATCCAAAACTGGAAAGGATGTTTCCTTCAAAGCACAAAGGAACACTAAATTACTTGACAAAAGTAAGAGTATTTATGTCTCTGAGGATGATATTTCTGAGACTGATTCATCAGATGAATATCTTGACAAATCAGTCTCTATAATCACAATACAGTTTAGGGATCTTCTATTGAAAATAAGTAAACGGTTTTCCATAGATAAACCTAGGTCGTCAGTTAAACCTCACAATCGCATTCCTCCTAAAAACAGGGATGCTGACGAGGTTGATGACGAGGATATGGCACAGTGCTTTAAGTGCAAAGGTTTTGGTCATTTTGCGAATGAGTGTCCGAACCGGAGAGAATACAATGGAAAAAAAGGTCTTGATGCAACACTTGATGAAATGTCTGATCATTATGATTCCAATGAAGATGAAAAATCAAGTGTTTCACTACTCTGTGAAGATATTGATTTTGATAGTTGTAGCAATACATACATCAATCTTGATATCCTTCCAGAAGAAGACTCAACCAATCTGGAAGAAGAAAATAACCTTTCTGTTGGAAACCCTATGTTTGTTTTTTCAGGTTCCACTATGTGTCTATCAGCTTGCACATCTCGGGCGTCTGAATCATCTTATCCAGTGACATTTTCTTATTGTTCACTCAAGGGTAATGAACTTTCAAAGTGTTTCAAGTACAAACACAAGATGATACATGTCAAGAGACTTCAAATAAGAGAAAATCGCCTAGCAAACAAGCTCAAATTAACTTGTTCAAAAAACCGCTGAGGTATGTAAGATTTTATCCTCTTCAAAGAAGTTGGTTTCCAAAGATAGGTCAAGGCCACTAGAGAAAAGAGTATGGTCTAAACAATTTGATAGACAAGTTTCTATGAATTTCTTTCAAAAAGGAGATGGTGGACAAACTGTTGATCGCCGCAGCACAACTTGATTGTGTTGGTTTCGTGCATCTCGTCTCATGTGCCTGATCAAAAAGAGACAAGATTGTGCACACCTCGGGCTTTAATAAAATAAAAGTAGTTTTTCTTTTTAGTTTGTTTTTGCTTTGGTTTGCAAATTTGGAATTCTTCATTGTCAATTGGTTTTGGAAGAGACTTCCCCGTGTATTCAATAAAAGAGGGTTATTCTCGACAATTCTACTCTCTCTAGGGTTATGAATTGTGCGTGCGGGAACCTGTGCTTTTTAAGGTTCCGTGACCCTACATCTTTTTTCCTTCTCTGAAACTCTTTTCATCTTAAGACTATCTGTTGAGTTTAAATTGTGATTTCCTCTCACAAACCAATACAAGTATGGAGACTCCAAGCATCATGTGTTCTGATGGAAAAGATGTTAATATGATTGTTAAGTTATCAATCATGAAGGAAAAATAAAAATCTCTGTTACCTCCAACTTTGAAGAGAAAAAAGAAGGAATGTGAGGAAGACAAGAGTTGTTCCTTCAAATTCTCAGAAGTTTTCTGATGTTCTTGAAGAGTTGAAGGAAGCAAGGAAGGAGATTCAACAAATAAAGGCTTTTGTTATGAGAACTCTCGAAATTCAGAAGGCCCTGATTCGACATCATCATCCTAGAAGGTTTGTTGGAATTGACTCCTTTCTCTATGAACCTTATGTTCCCATGGCTTTTGACGACAAGGAGTTCGGGGACGATAAAGAATTTTTCAGAGGTCTCAATGTCTAGTAAATCTTCTTTATGAGAATTTAGTTCTTATTTTTTTGAAGAATAACTAGGGTTTGGAATAGCCATTATTGTGAGTACACATAGCTATGTCCAACAATTGTCATCTTCAATGTTTTTAGATTTATTTATTTAAATTCTAAGTTATTTGGAAGAAGATTTTTTTTTGCAATTTTAATCTTTATGATTTTATATATTGCAAATTGTTATGGGATATGTTGTTTAAGTCCGTGAACCTGTGACTGTCCCATACTTGTTCAAAAGTTATCTCTATTATGTCGGTATGAAAGTATTGATAGAAGATAGAATGGAATTTTGACATTACAAAAGTTAAAGCCTTTTATGTCATTGTTTTGATGGAAGAAAGGATAAAACTTTTGTTTACAAGGATTAAGTCTATTATATGTCATTGTGAAAATAGTGATGGAAAATAAAATGAATCCTTGTCTATTCCGCAATATTGGTCGATCTCTGATCCACATTCTTGTGCATATACTGTGTTGCTCCATAAGTTTTCTTATGTTTGAGCATGACCAATTGAATTGATCATTATCTTATGGTCAGTTTAGTTGTTGCTCCGTAAGTTCTCTTATGACGATCATGACCAATTGAATTGATCACTTTTGTGGTTAATTTAGTTGTGTAATTGAATTAATTATGGGTTTTTTGTGGTTAATTTAATTGTGCATTTCGATTGGACTAATCATGAATTCTTTTATGGATAATTCAATTGAATACTTTGGATTCAAATTCATGTTTTCCATGTGATTTGTTTGTCCAAATGAAATCCTTCTTTTCTTATGAAAGTAAGGTCGCCTTTGTTGTTCCTTCAGGGATGACATTTATGGGGGAGAGTTCATTTTGAACTTGTTCTTAAGTGTCAAATCTTTGTGGGGAGTGAGGTTGTGGAATATTAGGGGTTATATTGTATCTTTATAAACTCCTTGATGAGTGCATTTAGTTTCGGTTTTATGATGTCATCTAAATAAGTTGATATGGTATTCTCTTTTGGTCATGAAGTATCTCTTTGAAAATTTCTTGAGGATCCCACTAGTTTTCGTACCTTTTCCAATCTATATTAACAAAAAGGGGGAGAATTAATGTGCAGTGTGATAATACAAATACATATGGTTTACGGATTATTATGTAAGGGGGAGTGGTTTTCATGTCGACATGAAGTATTGACTAAGGGGGAGTGATACATATCACCATAGTATTGTTGTCAAAGTTGTGATACAATTGAACTTTGATGTTGTGTAATAATACTATGACACTGTATAACAATGATTGAGAGCATTTGTTTTCTCATTATTATCACTATGGATCTTCAACAACTATGATGTTGAACTTACAACCTTTAGGATCATGGAGTACTTGGAAGTGACGAAGATTTCAAGTCGCGTTGAAGATGCCAAGGAGATCAAGCATTTGGATGAGAAGCTACAATTTTTATTTATTTTGTAATCCATATGTATTGATAGTTTTTTCACTAAAATTGACAAAGGGGGAGATTGTTAGAGCACTGCTCGGTCGAACTCGCATGCGTTGCTATCTCAAGCATGTTTGTCAATATTAGTGATCAAAACTATAAGTCTTGATTTCTAGCCTACTTATAGATGTCCCAGACTTGGACATAGTTTGTGTAGTTGAGCTTAGACTTCACGTCGCTTATCACTTGAAGAAGAAGAACTACTAAGGAGAGCTTGTGGAACTTCATCGACAAAAGGTATGTGGAGACTTAAACTCATCTATCACTTGGAAAGTTTATTTTTACTCTATCTCCTATATTGAGACATAAGTCGTGTTACGATATAGTTTTCTCTATACACATTTGAGATTCCGAGCTGAGTATATCTCGCTTACATATTTCTCGAAAATATGTGTTGGTAAGCTTTCGCTTCGACCAAGTTCATCTTATATCATGAGAAAATTGCCGAGTAACATCTTACATGGTTTGTGTGATACAATCATTTGGTGTAAGACTTGGAATGTTTCGATAATGATTATTTCAATATCTTGAAAATTGCTTTGATACTAATAGTGTGTGAAAACAGCTATCATTATAGAAGAATGTTTCAATGATTGAAATAAAGAGTTGAGATTATGTAACCATCTTTGGATATAAGCATATATAGTGTGTTCGCACATGTAGTGATCTACACTACAACTGAGTAATCAGGCTCAAGACCGCAGGATCTACTCTGCAGAATTGAAGGGTAAACCTCAAATGAGGGGAAGAACAAACAACAATTTCTATTCGATAACCTTCAATTACAGGAGTTCAGTGTTTATAAGAGAAATGGAACTATTGAATTGGCACATGCCACTCACACGCTCGCTACTAATACTACATCTACTAATTACCATACAGACATCCCTTAACAAGTGGATACCCCATAACCGGGACATGACAAATTCCCACCTCTTCAAATTATCCTTGTCCTCAAGGACATGGTATGAGCTCGACCTCAGGACACAGTTGTTGCAGTTCCTTCTCCACCACAGTAAAAGACATGAATACAGTTTCCCTAACTTCGAAAATAAGGCCCCTAACAAGCTGAATTCCTTCGCGTCACTGTCAACTTGATCCAAGTCCCCTTCAGAAATAATCAATGAACTTGAGCCTAGAATCATTTCCCAATAGTGAACAGGCCTTGTATCTTCACAACTGAAGGTTGGGTAGATACTAGTAATGACACCACTTGCAGCTACGAATAATAGTTTCCAAATGGGATTGCAAATCACTGTACGAGTACCTTTCAGCATAAGAGGCTTTTATCCATTACCAGTTGAGGTATGAACGTGCATCTTCATATTAGCTTCTTCACAACGAACTTGCACGTGGAGCTGTAGTTGTAAACCTGCCGTTTCCACTAACACAAAAACTGCCACCTGCAACTCTTTTCTTGGAAAGATAACTCCTTCCTTGTTAGTCTTCAGCTGCTTGTAGCCATGTTGTAGCAAAAGAGTTGTTCCGTGCAAATGGGGATATATTTTCCTGAGTCACTCCTAAACCTGTGTATACAAAATCAAATACTCGAAAAATTCCACAGAGGCTTGTTGACTTAATTGTCTCCTGGTAAGAAACCAGAGAATAATACACCTCCATCACACATTCTTTCTTAAAATTAGGAAAAAACCTTAATAAAGAAGTTTCTTACCAGGCCATCGTGTGATGTAGATATATATTAATTTCTTCCATTAGTCCAGCTGTACAAGAGTGGTGACTTGTACTGGCTTGTAGAAAGGTAGCTACTGTGATGAATACCACCAGCCAAAACCTTCTAAAAATTATGTAGCTTTTGATGTGCAGCAGGTTAATTCGAAAGCCATGTAATGTAGTGACAAGAACTGCGATGGCCCCTTCAGTCTTGAGCATAATAATCCTGGAGATGAAAATCTTGAGCTAATATCCCGTTGTATGCCGAGCATTTCAGTAATGCACTAGGTGACAAAATGGACTTGACAGACTCACTTCTCCCTTGTATTGTCGAGCCATTGGATGTGGAGATGTTCAGTCGGTTCACTGAGTGATAAGTACTCTCAACATAATACTCAGCTGGCACTATGACGTACTTCTCAAGACTTTTTCTTCCAACTTTTACAAATAATTGCTGCCAGTGCCTTAGATTTAGAGAGAACCCAGTACTGCCATTAGTAGATGAGCTACGTAGTGTAGTATAGTTACTCTTCAAAATGCAACGTTATAATAAAATCTTCTACACAATTATCCGTCATAACTTTCAGAAGAATGAATGTTTGGGTCACGATGAAGGAATACAACTCAGCTGCATCTTCCACCTGATAAAGAATACTCGCAACTTGTGTAAGCAATTCTTCCAACCACATATGCACACTGTTTCCACCACCATTAGCTTCAGTAAGTACTTCTTTGATTCCCACCATTCTTATAATGATTTCCTTCCAGCTAGAACACCAAGGATTATTACTACAAACCATGGAACTAGGTATTCTAGGATGTAACTTAGTGACAATCGATTCATAGCTACTGCCATTTCGTAAGTTACTGATAATCAATACATACCCACTGTCATGGCCCTTTATGACCCAAGAATCATTTCCAACTTCCAAAATGAATTCAATAGTGGACCTGAGCACAATTGATCCAATCATTCCCATAGCAGACAAGGCTCTTTCAACATCATTCACAAGTCCTTTGGATTCCATCTTGTCTTGCAATCTGTCCGTATGTAGAGTACCAACATCCATTTCCTCAGCTTCTACGACCTTTTTCAGGATACCCCATCCCCATTCAGAAGATTCTGCTCTGCTGTAACTCCTCCATGGTTCACACAATAGTCTCAACAGTAAACTTCTGACAATTGTAGATAAACCACCGTTAACTCCTCTAGTGTTAACTTCGCTTGCAAAAACAGTTTCCTTTTTACACTCCTTGGGTAAAAGTAGCATGAGTCAATGTTGTGGAACATATTTAGGTTTTAGCTTGAATACCACACAGCCATACGAAGACATATATTGTTTTCTATCTGTTTCCATCTTCACATACAACTCATTCTTCAGTTCTTGCAGAAGATGATTCACATCCCAACTGAAGTTCAAACCTTTACTAAAATAAATAATAGAGCTGGGGTATTCGAGGAACCCCATGGAGACCAATACATAACCATATTCTTTTCCCATCCTCCATGAATCGAAGGAAGACCATGTTAATTCAAACTTTGATAAGAAAACAAAAGGGCTAAGCATTCTGAGAATGATTAGCTTCCTTACCATCTGCATGTCATATCTTTTTGCAGCTATCTTTACTTCCCTGAGCCCCTTCCAAGCTACTTTCATATGTGTAGGCAGTATGCAAACTCTCACAAGCAGTTGCTCCAATAGTTCAATTGTATCCATGTGCTTGTTTTCTCCAGTTACTTGAAGATCCCAATTAGTCCATAAAAGAATAAATTGCTGCAGCATTTCACCAGATAATTTGCAAGCATGATGAATGTCACCATTTTAAACAAAGAAGAATACATTTGACTTCACCAACAACAATTCTAAACCATCGGCAAGCTCTAAAGTCAGCTCGTAAGACGAATTTTCATTATGCTCATCCATGATAATCAACCCATTGCAAACAAACCAATAAGAAGTCATGCAGAATTTGCATTTATTCCTATCACAAGAAGAACAGCTCACAACAGATTTTATTTCTTTATCACGATCAAATAAGATTCGAGCAGAATCTAGACAACAATCTAAACCTTCTACACAAGACTGTTTCTTCAAAAAATTCAACCCACTCGAATTCTCAATTCTATTATTATTCTGATTTAATGTATTGAAATCATTTAACTCATGAGATTCATCTCTTTTAATTTGAAAATCCACCACAAAATCATTACCAAGTATGAAAGGTTTACCTTCTTGATATGCTAGAAAGCTTGAACCATCATTGTATTCCTGAACTCCAACTTCAAAACCAGCTTCATCCCTATCCGGGAACTGAGTTCTCGCTGTAGATCTAAAATTTTCTTTATCTGCTGATAGAATTAAAGAAGGGAGAGCGAAATTACTCCATGATTTTGACTTAACAGGAATGACTTCCAAATCAGTGTCGAATTTGGGTATAGATTCAATTGAGGGTTCGAGTAAGTCTTCAGTTGATTTAAGTTTACTCACGTCATCAGCCAAATCCCTCAACTGAGCAGCTAGAAGTTCCCTCGAAGCTTTCAAACCAAACAATAATTCCTTCAATGGAGCTTCTAACTCAACCTTCAATCTAGCAGCAATTGAATTCGTCACTTCAGCTATAATCTCATCTCTGTTGATCATCATTGTCACTCGGTCACACAGGAATCGAGTGCTCTGATACCAATTGTAGTGATCTACACTACAACTGAGTAATCAGGCTCAAGACCGCAGGATCTACTCTGCAGAATTGAAGGGTAAACCTCAAATGAGGGGAAGAACAAACAACAAATTCTATTCGATAACCATCGATTACAGGAGTTCAGTGTTTATAAGAGAAATGGAACTATTGAACTGGCACATGCCACTCACACGCTCGCTACTAATATTACATCTACTAATTACCATACGGACAGCCCTTAACAAGTGGATACCCCATAACCGGGACATGACAACACATTTGTGTATAAATCCATAAACCGGGAACCAAGGGTATGCATATGTGTGTATACGAAATTGGTGAAGGAGACACGTTAAGTATGCGTACCCGTACGCATACTGGCGGAAGTTTTCCAACTGAAAATTTCTGCTGAGTTTGAGAATTAACAAACTCTTAACTAGTCACCTTAAGTATGCGTACCCGTACGCATACTGGCGGAAGTTTTCGAACCGAAAATTTCTGCCGAGTTTGGAAACTAAACCAACTCAAATCTGGTTGCTTAAGTACGCATACCCGTACGCATACTTAAGCTGGTTACTTTATCAAATTGGTCAGTTCATGAACTAAAACATTTATCAATAAGGAATACAATCTCTGTAAACCGTGGTTATAATGTTCATGTATCGATTCGAGTGAATCAAACAGATTTTGCTTCAATTGTGTTCTTGTATAAATCCATGAGAATATAGCAATCTTTAACTAGTTTCATTTGAGTTATTTGAACTAGTTATGGTTAAGATGAATAAGGTTGATATGAGAGTAATCATATGGCTAACCTCGGTTAACAATTTGTGAACCAACATGATGTATAGGTACGGTTACATAAAACTAAATGAGGGTACATTTCATTTGTGTGTAACAACCTAAGTTCGATCTAACGGTTGAAAGATATTAGCTTGGTTGAATCAGGTTTTTCATCTAACGGTGAATATTGAATGCTTTGTTACCAAGGTAACTTGGATTGCAAATCCTGATTTGAAAACTATATAAAGGAGAACTCTACAAACTGGGGATTTTATAAGGGAGAACTCTACAAACTGGGAAACCTAATCCCCACACCTCTTGTGTGTTACTAGTTGCATAACTAGAGTCGATTCTCCTTTAACCTTAGGTTTCTTCTCGAGACCCTGTAGGTTAACGACTTGAAGACTTCATTGGGATTGTGAAGCCAGACCCAACTATTCTCTTTGTAGTTGCGTGATCTGATCTTGTTGTTCTATCGTGATTGAGTACAACTGTAAAATTGGATTGAGATTTATATCTCCGATAGGCAAGATAGAAAAGTAATCACAAACACCTTCGTCTCATCGTTTGTGATTCCACAATAACTTGTATCTCTAGTCGATTAAGTTTATTGTGAGGTGATTGATAATACTAGGTTGTTCCTAGGGATTATAAGTCCGGTTTATCAATTGGTTCCTGTTCACCTTGATTTATCAAAAGACGGAACAAAAACTCTTAGGTCTTTCTCTGTGTGAATACCAATATTTTGCGGAGCACGTGTCACGATCTTAGTGGTCACACATAAGATAATTGTGTAGCCCTCGCTATACAGAGAAACCTAAGTGGCATAGGATACCTTCGCAGATCTACTTTATCTCATCTCAAGAAGTGATACCTCAACGGCCAAGATGGAGAAAGTAAAAGCCTAGTCTATAGAGAGGCAGCTGGCGAAGGGACAGAGGTAGATGACGCATCTAATCAGCATTAAATGCACAAATCTCTTATCTACATGCATAACCAAAGCACGTGAAGAGAGATGATGTGGCGGAATCTGACTGGCAAAGGTTATCGGTGAACGAAGGTACAATGTGTACTGAGGCTGGGAGGTTCCCGAAGGAACGTGGGTCAGCTGAGGTGGAAGAGTTTGACTGGAGAAAGCACGCGGCGAACGAAGGTACCATTTGTACTGAAGGTATATCAAGAAACGATGGATCCAAAGATAACAAAGATATACCTGGAGTAGAGGGGGCTATAAATACCAAGCCTCACCAACAAACTAAGGGCATTCAATATCTAGGAGAAGAAGATCTAGTCTCAAGTTTATACCTCTTAAATGTTTAGAACTTAAGTATTTACTTCAACTTGAGTTCTGTCTATTACTTGAGAAGCATTTAAGATCTTTGTAACCACTACTACTTAATACAAACAAATCACTCATTACCCTGTGGATGTAGATGAAAGTCGAACCACGTAATCTCTTGTGTCTCATGATAACTTAGTACCATTTACATTATATTTGTGTCATTTGTTATTATCGTGATCTTAGATATCTTTTACTACTTATTATTATCAGTTCAACAGAGGTATCATTACTACACAGTTCTCGATCCTCTGAGTTGTTTACATTACGTAGACTGTGGTAAAATTAGTAGTCACACTATGGGAGACAGATTTATTCAATCATATAGACTTTTCTGTGTGAGACAGATTTGTTTATCAAATCTTCGACTTTGGGTCGTAGAAACTCTTAGTTGTGGGTGAGATCATCTAAGGGAATCAAGTGTGTAGTATCCTGCTGGTATCAGAGACGTAAGGAGCGCAACAGTACCTTGAATCAGTGTGAGATTGATTAGGGTTCAACTACAGTCAAGTATGAAGTTAATTGGTAGTAGGCTAGTGTCTGTAACGGCTTAATACAGTGTGATATTCAATTTGGACTAGGTCCCGAGGTTTTTCCTGCATTTGCGGTTTCCTCGTTAACAAAATTCTGATGTCAGTGTTATTTATTTTCTGCATTATATTTTGTTATATAATTGAAATATCACAGGTTGTGCGTTAAGATCAATCAATTAGAATATCCAACCTTTGGCTGTTGATTTACATTGATTGACACTTGAACATTGGTCTTTGGTACCGTTCAAGTAATTCCTCCTATATTCAATCGGGCTCGCAGATTTCTATTTGCTGATTGCGGATTGAATTAAGAGTTAGATATATTAAACTCTTTGATATAATTTATTCTATATTGAGTCTAATTGTCTAGTTGATTCTCTAGAAAGTGTATTGGAGTAAGTCCTCTCAGATTGCCAAACAAATTGTTGGGTGTGGTTGTTAGACCCACGCATTTTCACATTCGATCGGCCACAGATATACAAATAAGGCGACGGATTGATATGCTCATCCGATCGGCCACAGATATACAAAAAAGGCGACGGGTTGCTCCGCGCATCCGATCGGCCACAGATATACAAAAAAGGCAACGGGTTGATATTCTCATCCGATCGACCACATATACAAAAAAGGCGACGGGTTGCTCCGCGTATCCGATGGGCCACATATATACAAAAAAGGGTTGCTCCGCGCATCCGACCGGCCACAGTTATACAAAAAAGGCGACGGGTTAATCCCCGCATCCAATCGGATACGGAAAAGAGGAGAGCGTGTAAAGGGGAAGCGCGTTTGCCTACCTTGGAAAAGGAGGTGCGAAGCATATGGACTTACCTCCATTACAAGGGATTCACCCCTCGCCTTGAATGCGTGTGTTGCCTACCCAGACATAATCACGAAGAAGACGCACCTCCATCATTCACCCCCTCTAAACATCCCCAACCACGCGGAAAAGTTAGAGAAAATAAAAGAGTGGGGGATAAGTAAAGATTACGCCCTTTCTTCACCACACACTCCCCGGGACTCTCAAATTGTGCTAGTAATACAATCCAAAGGTCCAAGAAATGTTCAGTTATTTCATACAAGAATTCTCGGAAAATACTTATCTAAACAGTCGTCGCGCATGACATCAATTTCTTGCAAAAAACTATCTCATTTCATAAACTCCCCAAATTTGCGGACTGGGGACTCGACTCGAGAAGACAATATAAGGGAAACTAGAATGGAATGCAATATGACTATCAGGTTATTTGACAATTAACCCAATAGTCAGGGGACTAATATTAATACATGAAAATAATTATCCTTAGCAGGGCTAGGGACCCTTAAAGGGGAGGCAAACCCGACATGAAACATGGGAGACTTGGGGAATAAGGCCCAAGTCCACTAAAAGGTATCCATAATATGGAAAGGATAAGGCGGGAATTAATGGAAAATGAGAAGGTTGTATTACAGAAGGAGTGGCATTAGTGGTAATTTAGGAGGTTTAGGACATGTGGCATGATGTCATAAAAGGAAGGGCTTCTAGGAAAGCCTATAAAAGGAGACACATGGTACAATGGAAAGGGAGGAGTCTCTCTCTCCCCCTCTTTTCTCTTGGGAATTGGATGTGTTGTGGCTAAGACTTGTAGAACCAAAATCATATTCACCCTTCAACAAGAACAAATGTTGGATTCCTAGTTGTTGAATGAATGGTTTATTTATCTATGTTAAGTTACAATAATTTAGCCGACAAGGTATTGAATAAATGTTTTGTTTAGTTATAGTGCCAACTAAACCAGAGTCGGCAAGGTGTTAAACTGGTAGGCTGCCGACCTCGACAGCAAAAATGATGCAGTTACCAGGATCGTCAAGTTAAGAACATTACAACCTACCCGACTATATATTAGTCGAAATTATTGTAACCATCACCATGCCGACTAATGGTAGATGGAACTGACCTTTTCCTGTGTGTGAAAAAATATATAGTCGTCAGGTTAAGAAAATTAGGACCTTGACGACCATGTATTAGTCGGCATTTTTCTAAATCACTATCGCGCCGACTAATGCTCAATGAATATGAGTTTTCCTGTGTGCGAAATTGCCATTATTCGTCATCTTAACAATGTTACGACCATGCCGACTATATGTTAGTCGTCGTTGTAATAAATAAATATCTTTCTGACTATATGCAGAAGAATATGACATTTTCCTGTGTGTGAAAATTCTATTAGCCGTCAGGTCACAAAATTACGATCCTAACGACTAATGATGGTCGGCAAATGGAGTAAACAAAAACATCGACGGCGAGTTCAAAATTTAATTTTTGCAAGTACAATTGCATTGATTGACTGCCCAAACGGCTAGATCTCGGCACTATTTTATAAATACACTAGTTCTCTCTACAAAACTACACACACCTATTTTCAAATACTCTACAAAGCTCAATCCATCATCTACTCATTCTAACTCTCTTCATACCTCTACATACAACCATGGCATCATTTGACTCTGCCGAAGATTTAGCCATCATCAAAATATGGTACCCTGAAAGTCGAGTTGTCGATCAATCCCCCGTAAGGGTAGAACCCTAAACCTTCTGGGCGAAGATATATAACCAATACAGTCGAGATTATGGGAATCCAAAGATAATAAGTCTTCAGCAAATTCATGATAGGTACCAAGTTATCCAAAAAGGCATATGTGACTTTATAACTATCCAAAAACGGATTTTGAACGCTAGCCAACTTAGATTTCCCCTTGACCAATTGGTAAGTATTTTTATGGTTTATATTGCATAATATATGTTTTTTGATCTTCTAATTAGACAACACCAACTAAGTAAGTTTGTTTTGTGTTTTGTGTTTTTGTAGCACGAACTCGTCAAAGCGTGCCACTTGGAGGAAAAGGGGGAAGCATTCACATTTGATGAAAGCTATCATTTCATGGTATCCAAAATTCCGGAGTATTCTCACCACGACTATTCCTCTGATTCCTCCTCCGACGATTGATAGTTTTACAAGTTGTTGTGTAGATTTTGTGGGTAAATCTCTATGTAAATCCTCACCAGACTATAACTCGTCCACTAGGGTCGCCTAGGGGTTCAAAGGCTTAATGCACGTGCTAAGTGCATCCGTGATTCCTACGGAAAGGAGTTAGATTTTATGTTTCAATCAATGTAGTAACCAAAATTGCATAAATAAAATGGATAACATTTTTTCAGATTCGGTTTTTTGTAGGTATACAAAAAGCCGGCAGAGATTTAAACTACACAACATGCCGACTAACCCAGGGTCGTCATTTTTCGTAATGACAACTATGCCGACTACTTTTAAGTCAGCAGGTTCAGAAATAAATATTATGCCGACTAATCAAGCATTTAGAACAACTTTGTTGTAGGTCAAAAAAACATATAGTCAACATAATGGTTTTTTACTAGCCCGCCGGCTATTTGTGGTCGTTATCTTCCAAATTTGTCGACCTTGTCGATTTTTCATACTATTAGAATTGAAAGTGTTGATTTCTTCTGTAATTTTGAGTATCAAATCACCCAAAAGCTTTACAATCCCCATATTTATGTGTTTGGGTAGTATGGTTTTATTTCCGTTACAAACAAAATTTTCAAAAAAATAAAAAAATCTCAAAGATCTACTCACATAATTCATGAGTTCAATCTAAATAAAACTAATTTCAGAATTTTAATCAACTAATTAACTAAATTAATCAACCTAACAGATTCTTTTAGTGTTAATTAAGTAAATATGTGGTTAAGGGTTATGTGTTTTACTTCAAACTGACCTCATTTTTGTTTCATCAGGTATACTCTAATTAATCCGTGTCTACCTCGATTTGGCCAGGTTTCACACGGCTCAAGGGCTCTGTTGTATTCTAAGGGTGAAACTGTAATCTTTGCGCTCTACTCTTTTTCTGCCCTCTCTCAGTTAAGGAATCTATGATTTTGTTCATTTTCCCTCCCTGAAAATCTCGATGAAATCGAAGTAAGATCTTCTAAAAATCCCAACTTTCTCATCCTAATCTCTTCAGTAAGGCAAACCCACAAGATCCCCTCGTAAAATCTGAAATTTATGCATATAAATGGCACAAAGAACCTTAAACCACCATCGTCAAACACTGGAATCCTTCACTTACCAACTCCATACTTGGAAACCATTTCAATTCCAAACCCTAACGAAACCCTTTACAGATTCACACAAAAGACCATGTTTATCAGATCGAACAACAACAGCAACAACAACAACAATTGACACTCTAGACATGTCAAAATTGAGTTTAATCGAAGATGAAAAAAGACCAAAGAAAAAAGAGAAATTTCAATGGTTCGCTTCTGCTAAGAAAAGAAGAAGACACGGGTCAAGATCAGTATCAGGAAGAAGTACTAGTGATAGGAGTGGTACTAGAAGGTGTTGTTCAGTTGGAGCATCAGCAGCTCATGCGACTTGTTCTGATTTTGTGGTTGCTGCAACGAATACTGATTCCAGTGGTGAATTGTTCGTTAATGCAGGAGGTGGTGGCGGAGGTGAAGGGAATTGGTCTTCCTCTGATGTTAGTGAAGTAAAGAATAGTAGAAAGGATAAGAAAGATTGTGGGGGTGGAGGTGGTGGTGGTGGTGCTTGTGAGAAGGGGGAGAGTTTGAGTTCTGGTGGGGTTTGGCAAATTGGGGGTTTTGATAATCAAGGGAATGAAAGTGGGTATGGTAGTGAACCTGGTTATCGGGGTGATGCTGAATTTGGATATGGTGATGAATTTGATGAAGAGGAAGATGATGGTAGAGTTTTGTTTTGGGGTGAAAGGTCTAGAGGTAACTAAATATGATTCCACTTTTTATTTTGAATTATAGTTCATTCATATGTCGTTTTATAGTACTTGTTGTTCTTCATCACTAAATTTTTTAGAACATCATCTATGTTTGCACTTCATTGATGCATTAGGCATTTCAGTTGTCTTGCATTGGTTCTGAAATTCTCTTGAGCTAGTTATTATTATTCTTAGATGTTTGATTGTGTTATAGTGAAGCCACTGAGATTGATTAAGTGAACTCCTCGAGTCTTATAGAGACTACCCAAGGCTTTATGGATGAGATATATAAAGACATCAAAGAATTTCAATGAAAGGGGTGAAATTTCTCAGCTGTTACTATTAAATGATGTTTCATGTAGGATTGAAAGTGAAACCATGTTTCTTGTCATCATTGTCTAGTAGCTTTATGTATTCTCCATTCTCCGTTAGTAAGTCAAGTCGGTTTGTTTTATCTACGCTCTTTGGAATTGTATAAAGGCATGTTATATACCACGTGAATCAGTAACCTACAACTTCGTGTTCTGTTTGTTTTCGCCTTTCTCTTGTTCACCACTTCATTTACCTTGTTGCTACGTCAATCTCCTTTTATGTTTATTATCATTTCTGAAAATTCTAGTATAGCATATTGAACATTTAGTACTTAAATCAAATCTCCCTCTCTCTTCATTGTTATTGCAAACATCATCTAATGCTAAATTGTTCATTGCTGCTCAAGGTGTGCTGTTTTTGATTTGTGTGTATATGTTCTCTTTTCTATTTTTCATTTCTAGATACAGATTGCAACATGGAACTGGTTGAAGAGAACACATTTTTGGATCAAAAATCTCATTACAGATGCAGGCGTAAGAAGCATGACTGGAGAATGGCAGTTGATCCACCACGGTAACGGACAACCTTGTTTCCCTAATTAATCAACATTCACCCATGTCATTCGTTTGCCACATCCTCTTCGGCGAAGTAAAACTATGTTCAGTGTATTATTGTATCACAAATAATATTATTTGTCCTTCGTTCTTAAATTAATAGTAAAAACAACTTTATTTGGTTGAATACTCATTTTTCATGTTTCAGAGTTAAATGGAGATCTTTTAGTGAAAATTATTTTGAAGGCTTTGAAATGTTTGTCGCAAGCTAGTTGTCAGTTAATTTTAACCTTCACTACTTAAGAACAGGTTAGCAGGTGTGCTCTACTTTAAATAACAAGTTCAGAGCAGGTGTAGGGTCAAATTCATGGTAACCAAGGTATGAGCTCCTTACTTCCCTCAAGCCATGCACTCTCAATTGAAAATGGATGGAAAGGACAGTATATGATGGGATAGAAACTAGGAATCCTGATGAACTTCAAACTGTTGAATTTTTTTTAGGTGAATGACATAGTGAAGTACTGGTCATCTTGAATGTGTACTTACCGTATTTTAGTAATTGTGTGTGTACTAAAACCTAGCACTAATTTCTTATGTAAATCTGACAAGCCAATCCGTATAGACAAGCTTCAGAGAAACGAAATTAAGTTAAGATATATCCATATTGTAAGTTCCTTTTGTGTATTCCACTGTTCCAGAGTTTAAGTTTCTTTCATTACCACAGAAGGGATAGTGACATGGGATAAATACTAAGATAAAAGATCTTTTGCAAGTTCGACTTGTATATGCCACTAAGATCACACGGATATATCCCCGTTTTGTCCTGCCAATTGCATGTCCCACATAGAAAGAGCTAGTAATAGTAATGTGCTAAGTGACAAGCAGACCTTATCTCAAGGTTGTGATTATAACTGACAAGCAGGCGTAAAAATAAGAATCTTATCTTAATGGTACTATATTAGCATGAATTTGTTTTAGGAACACTGGAATTGCAAATTAGAAGGTGAAACTATTACTAGCTAGTTAAACGGATTTCACATGTCTTCTGCATCTCATTCTTCTTCTTCTATAAATGTTTTCCAGTTGGGGAAGTACACAGTGTCTTTATTTCCAGTCAATCCTCAGAGCTCTACATTAACATCTTCACCGTTGTGTAATCATTCTCTCACAGTACCACTTTTGATTGCGACGCCAACTGAAGAAGGAGAATTTCCAATACTGGTATTTCTCCATGGTTTTCTGCTCGAGAATTCTTTCTATTCCCAACTAATCCAACACATTGCTTCTCATGGTTTCATTGTCATTGCCCCTCAGGTCAGTTGAACTATTCTTCTAAATTCCATCACATCTTTGTTCTTCTTTTTGAGCAAGCTCTAAACAAAAGTAGTATCCACTGGCTTTAGAGATTGCTCCAGTAAGACTGTCTCACGAGTAAGAAGAATTAAACGCAATTGCTTAATTGTTTCGTTCTCTGACTTTATACAGTTACCCAATAGTGTTGAAATCGACTCAGCAAAAGGAGTACAGAATGGTTGTCAGATGGACCCTGTCCCTTACTGCCACCAGTTGTGCGACCTAATCTATCTAAGGCACCACTCGGTGGTCACAGTAGAGGTGGCAAAATCGCATTTGGCCTAGCTCTATCTTACATTAGTAACCCTAGCAATAGGATCAAGTACTCAGCTGTAGCGGGTATTGATCCAGTTGAAGGACTGATGAAAGGTATACCAATTCCTCCACTCGTTCTAACCTATGTTCCTCACTCTTTCGACCTAGATATGGCGGCTTTAGTTGTGGGATCCGGCCTTGGAGAGATTAAGAGAAATCCACTGTTTTTTGCTTGTGCTCCAAAAGGTGTAAACCATGAAGAGTTTTACAGTGAATGTCGATCTCCGGCCTTGGATACACTCGACGACGAAACTAAAGGGATTAAAGGGGCCGTTACTTATTGTGCTTGTAAGAATGGGAAATCAAGGGAGCCAATGAGGAGCTTTGTTGGGGGGATTACTGTTGCTTTTATGAAAGCATATCTTGAAGGTGATGATAGTTACTTAAATGCTATCAAGGATGGGAAAGATATTAATCTTCCTGCTCAGCTTCAAACTGTTGAGTTTTTAAAGGACTGACTTACAGTTAAGTGTTCAGCTTCAAACTGTTATGTTTTTACAGAATTTCCTACCAAATTCTCTATTGTACCATTAATCTGATGTTGTTAGTCCGCACATATTTCCGTGTTTGCAGGAAGGATACACTGAAATTCACAGAACCCATCCTTCTATTCTCTGTTTATCAAAATACTTGCTTTAAAACTACACTCATTAGTCCAGTCCACGCCAGAAATAATCAATACTAACCCAGCAACAGACGGATTAACTAGAGTTAGGTAGGGTCACAATTCATTACGCACTCCCTTGTCTCCGTGCTTCTGATCAGATAGCAACATTCACCTTATAACTCCGCTGAGGAACCTTTCTAAAAGTAGCTCTAATAAGATCAAAGTACAAAGGAAATTGTGCAGCAGCAAAAAATGCAACAGGCAAACAAGTTGTTGCATACAACGGATAAGCTGCATATCTCAACTTATCTTTGAGTATAAAGAAATGACCAGCACAGAACGATACCAACATTGAAGCTATAGATATAAACAGTGAAGAAAGACCCACTATTAGTTTCTTTGGTAAATCACTAGCAAAATCTTGTTCTTGATATCTTGAAGTGAGAATGGAAAGAAACATAATCACAGAAGTAACAGAAAAGCAAAGAGTGACAAGCGAGGATATAGCAAATACGTTGAACGCTGGTTCTTTTTCGAGGGTCGATGCACCGGTGTTTGACTGAACTCCACCGGGGACTGTTGAGGCAGTAGCAAAAGCAACTGTTGCAATAAGTGCGGCTACAACAGAACATGATTCAGATGTACTGGTTAACCATGCACCTCCTTCTTTAACTAATTCTGAATGTGTTTCTGTGAATACTTGTTTTGGTGATTTCCCTCTGTTGTTCTGACGTACAAAGAAATTTCTTGGCATGGATTCTTTAACAAACTGTCAAAATCATTTTAAAACATTTGTGCTCAATACCTATGGTTCAAGTCAAATAATTCTTTCATGAGATTAAAAGAGAATATGTGTACCTTGTACCATCTGATTTCCCATTGCATTTGCAAGGCAGCACCAGGAATAAGCCAAGGCCTGTACTCTCCTAGAGTTGCAGCAAGGTGCAATGCGCTGTTCCCTTTGATATCTAATTTACGGAAGACACTCTCTAGAAGGATTTTCCGTTTCAGTAATAGTCGATAGACATGGGGTTGCCTGTTCTCCACAGCTAATAACACAACATTTTTCCGCTCCGAGTTGATGTCTTGGATTGCCACAGGAAATTTATCTAAAATTTTCTCTACCATCTCTGTCACCCCCATCTTGGCTGCAATTAGTATCGGAGTCTCAACAATCCCTGCACCATCATCATCAGTGAACTGTGTTACAACCTACAACATGCAACTAATTACAGAATGATTTTAGTACACTACGGAAATTATTCCGGGCTATGAAATAGAAAAATGGCTCCAGTCTGGACGTAGGATCCTTTTCAAAGTTCGAAGTAAAAACTTGTGAATTTACAATTTCTTGACTATACATGCTATTTTGACAGAATATGCTTAAATAGTCTAACCTCTTCTCTTCTTGGCTTTCTTTTTTCTAGCTCTGCGATCACCGGAATCAGATGATGAAGCATCATTATTTCGAACTGCATGTGCTGTGGCCACAGCATCAAAGGCCGTGGTTTCTTCATCAGTAAATGGTCTGTGTGGGTCTACTCCATTGTTTTCATACTCCCAAACGGAAGCTCTTTCAACAAGTTCTTCCATGACTTGTGCTGCCCATGTATGTTTCTCTTTCTTCTCTTTGATTTTCCTCACCCTTATAAATCCTACATTACATTCACATTCAACATGTAAGCGGTTGATTTTTACTGTGCATGATGGGTAAACATTTTCACCTAATGTAAGATAATTCTACATCCACCCTTCAGTGAGTGCTTAAACAATTTATAATGATGAGGTACAAACCTAATCCAAGAAAAATTGACAATGCCTTCATAGCGAGTTTGAAGAAGTTGAAGCAAGTAGTATAGTTGGGGGGATACAAATGATGACGCGGGTCCAATGCCCCATAGCTCAAAAACCTTTTGTTTTTCTTTATCTCGATTTTCTGTTCATCATTTTGCTGCTCACTCAGTGTTCTACCTATAAAATTTCCATTTGATAGTTATTTTGAAACTACATAATGAAGTTCTCAATTGTGTTAAAGGAGGCACACTTACTGGAAGACTTTTGTTTCACTTGATGTGGGTTCTCTGTATCCCCTCCATGGGAATCCCTTACTTGTTTACGACTAACTAGAAAACACAAAAATGGTTAGTAATGTCTGTGTAAACCGTTAAATGCCTCCGGATTTTTTCATTGCTCGCCTTACCTATGACAAGAATAAGTTGCTTGAAGAATTTGAATAAGGTGAGGCAAGTTCTGTAGTTTTCAGGACAGTACTTTCTGTAAGTAGGACAACTTTCTCTACTAGCAACAATTCTTTGCGAGATATAATTGTAGCTCTTATTCGGAGTGAGCTGATCCAAAATTATACCTAGGCAGCAAAAAGGTACGCAAATTTAGAGAAGATAGTAAGAGACAGAGAGACATTTGAATTCAGTATCCCTTACAGTAGTAGAGGATTAGATCAAATCTTGCAAGGCGGCTTCCACTTTTAAACGCTGAAGGATTAAGAACAAGAAGGTGAAGTGGTGAATGACCCTTCTCGTTGTTGTTGTCAACAAGGTGCTCGTATAGTCCGATTATACGGAACGCCAAGTCTATCCACAGAGAGATAAAAGATGTAGGTGAGTGAGTTACATAACTAAGAAAGTCTTAAATTATAAATGGGCATATAAAGCTCACCAAAGTATTCTCCTCTGATTGCACAGTGTAGTATGGTTTCCCCATCATTCCTTCTAGAGTAAGAGTAATCACTATGTTCACAAAAAGAATGTAAAGAGAGAAATGCTTGTTTTTTCCCATGTAAAGCAGCTAAGAACAGTGGTATCTCGCTATCATAGTTTCGAACTCCTATCAAACAACAACTTTTCTCTGCAATTGCTTCACACATCTCTACACTACCCAATGTCGCTGCTAAATGAAGTGGTGTATTCCCTCTATGGTTTCCAATCTTTAAGACCCTTAACAAATTTTCCTTCGAAATTAGATCAATCAACTTCTGCACCGTCTCTACTTGACCATCAGAAACCGCTACATGTAATAGTGTGTCTCCTGATTTAGTAATCGTCATTTCCTGAGCCAATGGATTTGCATAGTTCGCCACGACATCTTCCCAAAGTCCTGCCATGGCTTTCTTAAACATTCTTTTCTTCAAGGCCCCAATATTTTCTGTGGGTAATTCACTTTCCTGGGACATTGTTGATGGGAGAAGACTAAGTTCAGGAGCCATGGAAGAAACAGAAAGAAGATTGAGGATCTTGCAGCATTATGTACTCGGGCATGTTTACTTATATATGACCAAGTCCATCTCCCTGTACCAAATACTGATCAAGTATAATCTTCCAAAACTTTAAAAAGAAGAAAAAGCAAAAGAGTCACTTCCTTGTACCAAATCTAGTCAAGTATGGTCTTCTAGGGCCCAAGAATATATTTCTACCTTCTTTCTCACTTAAGCTACAAAGTAAAATCTTCTTCATGGCTGAAAATTATCTTCACAATACTTTCTGGGGAGGAAGGAAAAAAAAAACAAGGAAGGTGTTGGGGAAGGAAGATCTACCTTCTATGATAAGCTTACTACTTGAGGAAACTGTCTTGAGATGATATTCTCTACATCCTTAAAAAGGCAAAGTTAAAAGAAATAAATGAAAATTGAAAGATGCCAACACAGGTAAATGGAAATAGACTTCTACCCTTCAATTTTCAATCAACTAGATCTTATAAACTTATCACACTGAATTTTTTGTTACTGAGAGGTGCTAGACGTAGACTAGGTGATAAGCAGGGTTTGTGAATGTGCAAAGTACAACAATGTGGTTTTGTAAAATGAAGCACCAAAAGTGTAAATAGATAATAATAAATGGTTCAGAGTTACACTTTTGTGTGCAATTATAGGTAATGAACATGTTATTGACTCATTTTTGTGAAACCTTAATTTTCTTTCTCTACTGTTGACCCATCTGGGAATTGTTTATTTACCCTTATCTGTATCATCCAGCGTTAAACCATCTGTAGTTCCTTCTATATCCTCCTCATCTGTATCTTCCGGTTGAAAGCCGTCGCAAAATCCTTCTTCATCCTTATCTGATCCATCTGTTACTTCTTTAGCCTCATCTGGAGCTCCTTCAACATTATCTGTACCTTCTTCCATTGGCAAACCATCAGGAATTCCTACTTCACCCTCATCTGCACCTTCAGGCGTTGGTGGTGGAGGAAATAAATTTGCTATCAGCTCCACCAACTCTTCGACTTGTTCCTCTTTCAAGCGATTCTGACACTCTTCAATAATCTGTTCACATGGACACAGTACCAGGAGAAGATAATAAGTCCATGATTTCCAATAGAAAACATCTTACCACAGTCTATAATACTCGAAGAAGCCAAAAGAAATGGGCTGAAGCATCTGGGAAGTTTTAAGGTATCTAATTTAATCAGAACGTATAACAAATGTTTAGCCTACGCATGCTGATTGCTGAGGTAAAGACGCCATACACTATGTTGCCACGCTACCACTGATGTCTCATTTTTTGCCAATTTCATTAATATGTAAGGGTCCAAACAATCATGCCTACTAGGTCATATTTCAAATGATGTAAAGACCCCAGGACTGGTGAAGCTGTCAAGAAGAGTATACAATGGTTAACATGGATTCAAGTAACAGGCTAACTTTAAAGCATTGACTAACTAAGAAACAAGATTTCAGACACATTTGGAAGGCGTGTGAGTGTCTGCGCAGAAATTCCTGAGATGCACTTGTGAATCTTGAAACAATTAAAACTGATAACAGATCAAAAGAAGATCTATTCATTTATTTCTGTCTATATCAAGCTCTAGCAGTTACGGAATGCGCAAGATAGAATTCTAAAAAGCCTTACTTATTCAATACAAAGGAAAATCAATACAAGTATGATCACATATATATGGCATGCTAATACATAAAGAAGAGTGTGCAACAGACAATAAAATGATTTATAAACATATACAGTACTAGGAACTGAAAAAGGATTTTGAAAGTATATATTACCGGGTCAATTTCCACTTGAGTTGATGGCCTAATGTTAATGATGTTGAGCTTCTCTGCTTTCGCAAGTTTATACTTCTCACAGCTCTTCAAGAACTCATTGATATTCTCTTGTGTTTGATTACAAGCAGCAGTTTCAACCAAATAATCATAAACCTAAAAACCATTGAATGAATGTGAGCGCTCCTTACTCTATAATGTAGAATTTCAGCCCACATCATCAGAATGTGTCAGGTCTTACCTGGTACTCAGAAGGAGAAACAGGAGCAATTACTCGTGTGGGATCTGTTGATGCTCCTCTAGCTCGTAAAAAGTTGAGCACTTCCAAATTGGTAAGTGCGCCAGCATTAGCTTTTTTCCTACACAAGATGATGTGCCAATAAATAAACAGTAAAAACTAAGAATAACAAAATTTAGCACTACGTCAAAAGACTCAAAACTAAGCTATTCAGAGGTATGGCACTTACACTTTCATCGTCAAACACGAATTGACGACTCAAACGATAATTAGTCAGATCCTTTATCACCTGCAGGTAGGTGGTGTTTTATCAGCCTTCGGAAGTAATCAGCAATGACGCAAAAAGATGAATAATATACATCTTAATTATGGAAAACAGAGTTAATATACAGCTCAAAGAGTTTTTGATGCAGAATGTATAAGAGTCCCCACATTTTAATTTTGAAAGATGAGCAAGGAGCTCAACATTCAATGAGTCTGCAGTTGTGCACTCACTCTTAAGTCAAAACCACAACTTAAGGTGAGCACCGTACTATTTCTTATCGGTATCTGTGTAATAAAACTCAAATTAATAATGGTTGAAATAGATAGTCATCAAAGATGGCAACCCAACACGCAACACCTTAATGTTAAAAGCATTAGTACTAGAATAAGTGCTAAACTTCTCTACACACATCTTTAACATCATATCTTTAACATCATTCATGATTGATATATTCGATGTAAACGTTATGAAATTCCAGTTCGGCTGTATAGTACTACTACAACTATAACCCACAGAAAAGAGCTACACTCACTCTAATATTCAGCATCTATCTACAGTGGCGGAGCCAGGATTTCAGAATGGGGGGGGGGGGGGGGGGGGGGGGCTAAAAAAAAATTTTGCTGCACCTAAATCAGTATCTAGTTGTTATCTAAAATAGTTAGAGTTGAAACTAAGATTAGGAACCGAATTGCATTTGCCCTCTAAATATGCAATTAACGTAATTCCGAGATTAAGAAACTGATGCTTATTAGTGAGTGCTACAAAGTGATACAAGAAAAATATGATAGGCTAAAAAGTGACCAAGGAATATGCAGTTAACGCTTCCTTTAAACACTTTTAAAATCCATAAAGATCAAGGAATACACACAATTTCTGTTGTGAGAACAGTATCATGTTAAGAGTTATTACTCATAGTTATAAATAAAACTGAAGTTAGAAGAGTTGAGGACATTTTGCAGAGTGCATGGATGTAGACATTTCTATGCACTATCTATGAGTAATACATGGTGGCAAGCACTCCTTCTCTAATTAATTCAATTCTGAAGCCAAAAACACTAATACGAGTTTATGTATCAGTACAGGTTTTAGTCTTTTTGAGGAAAAAGTGTGATATAATGAAAAGGACAACAGTGAACTGAGAAAGATCTTGGAAAATGGCAGACATGTATTGCGTATACTCCACCACACACGCATCTTTTGAAACCTCAAATAATGCTCCAATATCAGAGCTATTGCTTAGCTATTTACTTAACTCTAAACGATCAGACACACACAACATTGAGAATAGTTTCTACATACCTGGAGCTATTTAGGGGAATCCAAGCTGGGGGCAGAAATTATTTGCAGGAACTCCTTTTTCTTTTCCTTTTTTCCTGCGAAAATCATTTGCAGGAACTCTTAGGTTGGTAAAAGAACAACTTTATATGCTAAACTATAACAGAAACCTATCGTTCACTTTTCATTAACCAAAATTAAAAAATTGCAATCTGACTTGTACAGTTCATAATTTTGAACACCTAATTCCTGGATTTAAAAGATATTGGATCAAATTGATGGACGGTTAACGAGTGTGCGAAGGGCTAAACAAATTAAGCTTGGAAAGGCTCAAAGGAAAGCTAAGGAGGCTATAACTATATACACGGCCGCATGAAACTTAATTTTGTAACTGTCTTTAAGCTGGAGTATATAATGAAAAATAGCACTGGATGGGATAATTCATGTCTTCTGGCCTTTGCCAATAGTTATGATCATCTGGAGATATTGAGTCCCACCTTCGGTACATTCTGCATGGCTAAAAGATTGATTGACAACCAATATAAACCTAAAAAATTGCACCATGTCCTTTAGATACACTAAGAAGTCTTGTGTAAGATTCCACACAACCCTCAATATCGGTACAGCACCATTATTCCACACAACAACGTAAATCTTAGAATAGTTTTAATTTCCAATCAGTATGACAGAATCTAACCAAACAAAAAAAGACCCTAAAAAACATAAGATTTTTGTAACCTAATTAAGAGGCTGGTCCAGGTTTAGTCAACCTGTGGCTCCGCCCCTGTCTATCTACAGGAAACTTTGATCAAACAACTGATGTGCGTTTTACATACGCCTAAGCAAGTCACAAGAGGCTGGTCCCATGGTTCAGACCCTGTGGCTGGAACGTTAGGATTTAGTTCTGGTTCAAACTAGGATTGCATAATCTTATAGCATATCTCAAATCTTTACTTTAGGGTTCCTAATCATGATTTTAACATAACAAAATAAGATGATAATGGTACTGATTCTTAGTAGAATGAATATGCAATCAAGCTAAAAGTAGTCGAGCCAGCAAATATAACAACAAAAACACCTAACATCCAGTATAACTCAACAAACATACCCACTGCATACCTTCCCAAGCCAAGTTACAATTCCCCCACAAATTCAAAGAGCTAACGCTAACTATTTAATAAGTTAACAGAGATAAATCTCGAGCTCATAAGATATAACTCCACAAAGATTAAAGGGCAAAGAAACCTACCTGGTCGCCGCCAACGATTAAACCCTGTGGTGGTGGTGGTGTAGCATTCAAGGAAGTTAGCCTTTCTCTGAGACTCAAGTACAAAAGACAGTGAAAGAAAGAAAGAAAGAAATAATACAAGAATGATTTTTTTTTGTGGGGCCCATGGTTTTTTTTGGATCATGATTCTATTTTTAGTACGACATTTAGAAGTAAATGTAGGTCACCCCTTATCTAGATATTTATATTAATATCTAAACTACCTTCCTGATTAATTTTGGGTAATGATTGGTAAAATCATTAGTAAAATGATTAAGCTAAAGAAGTAGAATTATTGAGAGAGTAAAATTAGAGATGATGAAGAAGAAAAACATGGAAAATAAAAAAAAATTCCAATTCACTAAGCTTGAGTATTCAAGTAATGATAGCTCATCTGAGTCTTCATCTCCATCCTCTCCTAGAATATCTGGTAATCTTCACAATGATCTAGATATGAGTTATTTTCTAGATGGTGAATGTATTCTTCCACAAACTCAATCTCAAGATGAAAATGATGGATTTTACCAACCACAACCGGAGGAAGAGTATTTGGTACCCAAGTATGCTTCAAAATTAGATAATGGTGGTTGAATTGATCAAAATATTCATAAAACTGTAAATTTTTATAAAAAATTCCTGTTAGGTTCAGGTAGTTCGGTTACCAAGTGTGAAGAACAGGTAACCGAACACGGAGTTCGGTTAATAAATGTCAAGAACATATAACCGAACACAGAGTTCGGTATCTTTCTTCAAACACGCAGGTAGCCGAACTTTAGTAATAAGATTTACAGAGGTATGTTCGGTTAGTTCGCAAACTTCATCCCAACCAAGTTCCCAATCGAACTGCAGGTTAAAAGTAACCTAGTATTAGAAGTTCGGTTGGTTCGCAAACTTCAACATATTTTGCGAATCAACCGAACTGGGCTTATATATGCATATATGCAATTTGCAAAATTTCGGTTACTACGAAATTTATTTCTTGGCGAATTAGGTAGAGTTCGGTTACGAAGTTTCAAAGGTAGAGTTCAGTTACAAAGAAAACTTAACATTTTTGCGAAGGAACCGAACTTATGGACTTGTGTTGTTCTAATACAAGGAGTTCGGTTAAAAGTATTTTTTGCGAATCAACCGAACTCTGAGTTCGGTTAAGAAAAAAATAATTCGTGATAACCGAACTTTTTGTGACGAAACCGAACGTTTTGCGACGTAACCGAACTTTTCTCTGGAAAAAAAAACTCTATTAAACCTCTCTGCAACTTTCATTTCAACTCATTTTGATGATTACTTCTCATTTATTCAACCAAAAACAAATGACAAGTAATGGGTTTGTGAGAATATCTTTGTTAATGTTTTAAATTAAGCTATATATATAGAGGTGGTGGTGGTTGGCGGTGGTGGTAATCAGAGGTGGTGGTGGTGATCGGTGGTTGGTGGTGGTGATAATTGGAGGTGGTGGTGGTGGTAATCGGCTGTGGTGGGCGGTGGTGGTGGGAGAAGGTGGTGGTAGTAATCAGTGGTTGTTGGTGGTGATAATCGGAGGTGGTGGTGGTAATCAACGGTGGTGTGCGGTGGTGGTGGGAGGAGGTGGTGGTTATATATATATAGGTGGTTATTAGGTTGGTTTTAAATTAAATTAGGTTAAGAATAGGCTAGTCATTTCAACGTTTTAGGACACCCCTTATAACTATAGGGAGGGTGGCCTAATAAAACCATGGTCCTCTCAAAAAAACCATGGTCCCTAAAAAAATGAACCATAATATTGGGCATACCAAAATCTTCCAAGGCATACTGAATGAAGACAAAAAAGGTTGTGAAATAGAAAAATCAGATAACCCCTTAATCCAAAAAATTTTTAATGGCAAATCTGCCCTTTACGTATTAGTGTTAATAATCTTGATTAGTGATTAAATATTTAGTTTAGTGATTAAAATATTTTTCAGAATTATAAGAGTTGTTTAGATGAAAAATTTGAGGAAAAAAAAATCAAAGTTTTGGTTTGGTTAAGAAGGAGAGAAAGAGAAGGAGAGAAAGAGAAAATTCTAATTCTTGATTCAATGGAGGATGAGGAGGGTCATCATTCATCTAAAAAACCTAGGAAAATACATATCAACTACAACGATGATCCAGAAATGGCTGATTTCTTAGATTATGAGAATGATTTTACACCCACTCAAACTCAAGCTCAAACTCAAACACAAACTCAAGATGATGATTTTTATGAGTCAAATCCTGATGATGAAGACATTGATGAGGAACCCAATGCTTCTAATACACATGTACACTTATATCCTATACTTAATCTCACTTCTATAGCTCTCAATTATCAAAAGTTAGGTTTTTTGAATCATGGTTCGGCGAAACAGGTTGAGGTTCGGCTCACATCTATGAGCCGAATCTACCAATTGATAAACGGTTCGGCTTACTGAATCTGTTTACTGCATGCGCCGAACCTATAATTTCCAATTCCAACCCTTTTGCTAGACACTAGTTCGGCTTATATGAAAGTTTCATAGTAAGCCGAACAACATCCTGAATAGCCCGGAATAGAATCATTACTAATTCGGCTTATATATCCAAAATTGTATGTGCCGAACATAATTTTTTTTTAATTTCTGAGTTGAAATATTGTTACTGGTTCGGCACATATGGAGAATATCGTATCAGCCGAAACCTCTTATGTTCAAGGTTCGGCACATAATATGATTATCGTCTGAGTCGAACATGAATTTGTTAATTTTTGGGTTAAAATATTGTTCGTGGTTCGGCACATATTGAGGATATCGTATAAGCCGAAACCTGTAAATGTTTATAGTTCGACACATAATATGATTATCGAATGCGCCGAACCTTGTTATTATATTCCCTTTCTAGTGTTTAACCTTGTGATATTCTTTGTAGATCGTGCTTGGACCCATGGAAAATCAACCTGATCCAGTAGACATAATTCACGAGGATACCAAGGATCACTAAAACATGAAATTGAGGAACATCAACCTGATCGTGCTTGAGGAACACCAATACTGGATTACACCAATAATGATTTTTAAGGCTCGGCTTATAACTCAAATTATAGAAAAAGCCGAACCTGAAGGACAAATGATTCGGCGCGTAACTAACATTAGAGGATAAGCCGAACTCTATAAATTCGGCGCATAACTGTTAAGCTATTCATTAAAACATGAAATTGAAGGTGTCCATAACCCAATCCCAGCACCATTAAAAACAAAGTTCAGCACCTAAAAGCAAAGGTGTTCGTAACACCATAAAAGTGTACTTAAAACTTAAGAAAAGGTGTACCATAAAAGTGTACATAAAAGGGCATTTAACCACGACCCCTCTTCTTAGTTGCACGACCACCTCTTCTTCCACCTTGGTCTTCATCTTCCGACGCATCATTACTGGGTTGGACGGTAGCACCACCTTGGCTTATACCTTCACCAACTTGTCGAGACCTCTTAGTGGTAGGCCTTTGTTCGGGTTCCTCGGGTCCTTGTCCTTTGTTGATGATTGCATCCCACTTGTTGATGAGGTATTTTTGTTCTTCCACGGTCATTGGTGTTTTGCAACCAAGTTTGGCCTTCATTTTTTTCAACATCTCCCTACCCACGGCAACCTATTTTTTCATTTGTCAACAACTTATAACCATGAGGTTGAAGACATTTTTACCATAACTAATATATGAAAATAGTATAAAGTGAAGTCATTCTTACCATAATCTTGAAAGCCTTGACTACATCTTCGGAAGTAGACTTGTTGGTGATCTTGATTGACTTCGCCTTCTCCTTATCATATATATTTTGCCTTTTCTTATTGATAATGAAGGGATGAGAAATTTGGTTATACCAATCCATATAGCCCGGATCCTCTTCACATGGATCATCAAGTAAAGGTGTTAACTTGGACGCATCTAATGTGTGATTGTCTAAATTATTCCAAAACTCGACGGTGGGATCAGGATCATACTTTGGTTCCCAAGATGAAGTGGTGCTTTTAGTTCCCTTACCACTCTTTGGTAACAACCTGAATTTCTCGTCAAACAAAGGAACCTTTTGGACGAATCCTAATTGACGGAGTACTCGCCTAGGATCATATATAACATAACCACCGGGATACCACAATGGCCCATGATACATACCTACCGGCATATCCTCATCTTCAACAACTTCATCTTCTTCATCTTCCTTCTCATATGGTTGAAAAGTGACATCATCAACACCAAGACGGTCTAACGTATTCGGCACAAAACTAATACTACCATACAAGCCGATCCTACGCACATGCAAAATTTCTGAAATTCACAAAACATATTCGGCACAAAACTAACACCATCGAATAAGCCGATCCTAAATATAAGTCTCTGTGTCACTAAGTTCGGCTCAAAACGGATTTCAGATATACGCCGAGCCGTTCATATGCACTTTCACGGTTCAGTTTCAAGAACAGCTTGGCGCACATCTAAGATTTGTTTTGCGCCGAACCATACCCTGTAACCGTCGCAGAAACATGATTTTGACGAATTAAATCGACCAAACCAATCTAAAACATCAAATACGAGATGGGTTTGTAGAACTAACCTTCTTATTATCATTTCCGGAGTTGGTTCTTCTTCAATCTCTTCTTCCGGTTGATTTTGTGGTTGATTTTGAGTTTGTTCTTCACTCTCTAAATCTTCTTCTTCTTCAATGGGTTGTTGAGTCGATCAATTTGAACGAGATACTGGCTTACGACGACCCATTATATAGATGAGTTTAATCGTCGACTAAATTTTCATGAATCGACGATTAAATTTCCGCGATGAAAAAAAAAGAAAGGGAAGGGTGAATGAGTTCGGCTGTGGAGAGGAAGAAGAAGAAGGTGAATGAAACTGATTTTAGGTGTAGTTGATTATAGGTTTTGTATTAGGGTTAGGGATAGATTAGTAGTAATTTAAAGGATTTAAGGGCATATAGGTAATTGAACCACCCCATAGGGTACCCCTTATAAGGTCACCCAAGTTGGGACTAGTGCTTTGTATGCCTAAGAAGATTTTGGTATGCCCAAAATCAGCCTCGCGTTTTTAGGGGACACTCGAAAGGATTTAGGGGCCAACAATAAAACAAAAAAGGTCACCCAAAGGGAAAATGTAGCCAGCCCTTATCTCGCGTAATTCGTAATGGCGAAATTACCCTTATATATTCGGAGGATATGATAACATTGTTATCCTCCGATTGCAATCGGAAGCCAAAATATTTCCCAGACTTCTGATTGTAGTCGGTGCAGTATTAGAATGATTTGTGTTTCATTTTTTCCATTTCTTTTTCATTTTTGAGTTGTTAGAGTTATAGAGAAGAAGGTGAAGGAAAAAAAGAGAAAACCCATTTTATCACTACAAAAATGGATGGATATGAAGAACAAGGTGAGAATCATGACGAAGAACAAAATGTTGAGGGTTCACGACCGTTTAGAGAAGACGATTTGGGGTATATGTTGAATGATCCAAACTTTTGTGGAGAGGATAACATAGACGACCCTTTCATGGAAGAAAATGGATAATCACCCGATATTGAAGCTAACGATGCATGTAAAACACAGGTATTGTGTTAAGAAACTCAAATACTCGATTTGCATGCGTTTGTGTGCTTTTGTAAACAAGAAAAACCGATTATTGCATGCATTGAATGCCATGAACTACCCATATTCGGTAGATAATTTGTAGAATAAACCTACGAATATAACACACTGAGTACCAAATATGTATATTCGGTAGTTCCAAGATACTAGTTTACTGCCGAAGATGAGAAAAAACCCCAAACTGGTTTTCCAAAAATATCTACATTCGGTAGTTATGTAGAGTTATTTACCCCCGAATGGCCCCAAAAACGAATTCCTCAGAAAATTTCAAAACTCCGTATTCTTATCCTTTACAATGGGTAATAGTTTAACATTCTTTGACTGCCGAATATAACAGTGGCCTCGAAATAAAATTTCCGAAAACTTGAAAATCGGATGTTTATCGATTAAAGTTATCTTCCGGTTATTTATATTCGGCTGGTTTACTATATATTTTAGCTTCCGATTATATCATTTTTTGCACTCTGTAAACTGTGTACGTTCATTTGCATAAATCGGTTGTTTTGGGTAACCGATAGGATTCCGAATATAGAGTATTCGGAAGTTTGACTTATTTAATAACCTCCGATTATTGTATAATAATTTGTTGCTTTCATATGCAAGCCGTTGAAGAGTTTGTTGATGACTTCTATTTGAGGCCCGACACTTCCCTATACTATGCAAACGATTTTTGAAACGTATCATTGGTGCACTACAATCGGTTGAAAATATGGCCGTTGAGGTTTCTGAAAATATAGTCGTTGAGGTTTCGTATCATTGGTGCACTACAATCGGTTGTTAACGATACACGTATTACCCCCAAATAAGACATTCGGTGGCAAACTTAAATTCTTATCTACCGATTAAGTTGGAAGTTACCAAAACTTAATCGAAAGTTAAATTAGTTACCAAAACTTCCGAATATGGGCTGTCTAACCTTCAATATTGGCCCTTGGAACCACCTGGAGCCATGGCGTGGTTTTTTTTGAATTCTAATATTCGGAGGATAATTTTTTTGTAAAGTTCTGAATGTACGATGGCCCAAAAATCAGAATTTGGGAAAAACTTATACTTTTCAAATTTTGTCTTTGAATTAATCGGAAGTTAAATTAGTTACCAAAACTTCCGAATATGGGTTGTCTAACCTTCAATATTGGCCCTTGGAACCACCTGGAGCCATGGCGTGGTTTGTTTTGAACTTGTAATATTCGGAGGATAATTTTTTTGTAAAGTTCCGAATGTACGATGGCCCAAAAATCATAATTTGGGAAAAACTTATACTTTTCAAATTTTGTCTTTGAATTAATCGGAAGTTAAATTAGTTACCAAAACTTCCGAATATGGGCTGTCTAACCTTCAATATTGGCCCTTGGAACCACCTGGAGCCATGGCGTGGTTTGTTTTGAACTTGTAATATTCAGAGGATAATTTTTTTTGTAAAGTTTCGAATGTACGATGGCCCAAAAATCAGAATTTCGGAAAAACTTATACTTTTCAAATTTTGTCTTTGAAATAATCGGAAGTTAAATTAGTTACCAAAACTTCCGAATATGGGCTGTCTAACCTTCAATATTGGACCTTGGAACCACCTGGAGCCATGGCGTGGTTTGTTTTGAACTTGTAATATTCGGAGGATAGGTTTTTTGTAAAGTTCCGAATGTACGATGGCCCAAAAATCAGAATTTGGGAAAAACTTATACTTTTCAAATTTTGTCTTTGAATTAATCGGAAGTTAAATTAGTTACCAAAACTTCCGAATATGGGCTGTCTAACCTTCAATATTGGCCCTTGGAACCACCTGGAGCCATGGCGTGGTTTGTTTTGAACTTGTAATATTCGGAGGATAGGATTTTTGTAAAGTTCCGAATGTACGATGGCCCAAAAATCAGAATTTGGGAAAAACTTATACTTTTCAAATTTTGTCTTTGAATTAATCGGAAGTTAAATTAGTTACCAAAACTTCCGAATATGGGTTGTCTAACCTTCAATATTGGCCCTTGGAACCACCTGGAGCCATGGCGTGGTTTGTTTTGAGCTTGTAATATTCGGAGGATAATTTTTTTGTAAAGTTTCGAATGTACGATGGCCCAAAAATCAGAATTTGGAAAAACTTATACTTTTCAAATTTTGTCTTTGAAATAATCGGAAGTTAAATTAGTTACCAAAACTTCCGAATATGGGCTGTCTAACCTTCAATATTGGCCCTTGGAACCACCTGGAGCCATGGCGTGGTTTGTTTTGAACTTGTAATATTCGGAGGATAATTTTTTTTGTAAAGTTCCGAATGTACGATGACCCAAAAATCAGAATTTGGAAAAACTTATACTTTTCAAATTTTGTCTTTGAAATAATCGGAAGTTAAATTAGTTACCAAAACTTCCGAATATGCGCTGTCTAACCTTCAATATTGGCCCTTGGAACCACCTGGAGCCATGGCGTGGTTTGTTTTGAACTTGTAATATTCGAAGGATAATTTTTTTGTAAAGTTCCGAATGTACGATGGCCCAAAAATCAGAATTTGGAAAAACTTATACTTTTCAAATTTTGTCTTTGAAATAATCGGAAGTTAAATTAGTTACCAAAACTTCCGAATATGGGCTGTCTAACCTTCAATATTGGACCTTGGAACCACCTGGAGCCATGGCGTGGTTTGTTTTGAACTTGTAATATTCGGAGGATAATTTTTTCGTAAAGTTCCGAATGTACGATGGCCCAAAAATCAGAATTTGGAAAAACTTATACTTTTCAAATTTTGTCTTTGAAATAATCGGAAGTTAAATTAGTTACCAAAACTTCCGAATATGGGCTGTCTAACCATCAATATTGGCCTTTGGAACCACCTGGAGCCATGGCGTGGTTTGTTTTGAACTTGTAATATTCGGAGGATAATTTTTTTGTAAAGTTATGAATGTACGATGGCCCAAAAATAAGAATTTGGAAAAACTTATACTTTTCAAATTTTGTCTTTGAAATAATCGGAAGTTAAATTAGTTACCAAAACTTCCGAATATGGGCTGTCTAACCTTCAATATTGGCCCTTGGAACCACCTGGAGCCATGGCGTGGTTTGTTTTGAACTTGTGATATTCGGAGGATAATTTTTTTGTAAAGTTCCGAATGTACGATGGCCCAAAAATCAGAATTTGGAAAAACTTATACTTTTCAAATTTTGTCTTTGAAATAATCAGAAGTTAAATTAGTTACCAAAACTTCCGAATATGGGCTGTCTAACCTTCAATATTGGCCCTTGGAACCACCTGGAGCCATGGCGTGGTTTGTTTTGAACTTGTAATATTCGGAGGATAATTTTTTTGTAAAGTTCCGAATGTACGATGACCCAAAAATCAGAATTTGGAAAAACTTATACTTTTCAAATTTTGTCTTTGAAATAATCGGAAGTTAAATTAGTTACCAAAACTTCCGAATATGGGCTGTCTAACCTTCAATATTGGACCTTGGAACCACCTGGAGCCATGGCGTGGTTTGTTTTGAACTTGTAATATTCGGAGGATAGGTTTTTTGTAAAGTTCCGAATGTACGATGGCCCAAAAATCAGAATTTGGGAAAAACTTATACTTTTCAAATTTTGTCTTTGAATTAATCGGAAGTTAAATTAGTTACCAAAAATTCCAAATATGGGCTGTATAACCTTCAATATTGGCCCTTGGAACCACCTGGAGCCATGGCGTGGTTTGTTTTGAACTTGTAATATTCGGAGGATAATTTTTTTGTAAAGTTCCGAATGTACGATGACCCAAAAATCAGAATTTGGAAAAACTTATACTTTTCAAATTTTGTCTTTGAAATAATCGGAAGTTAAATTAGTTACCAAAACTTCCGAATATGGGTTGTGTAACCTTCAATATTGGCCCTTGGAACCACCTGGAGCCATGGCGTGGTTTGTTTTGAACTTGTAATATTCGGAGGATAGGTTTTTTGTAAAGTTCCGAATGTACGATGGCCCAAAAATCAGAATTTCGGAAAAACTTATACTTTTCAAATTTTGTCTTTGAACTAATCGGAAGTTAAATTAGTTACCAAAATTCCGAATATGGGTTGTCTAACCTTCAATATTGGCCCTTGGAACCACCTGGAGCCATGGCGTGGTTTGTTTTGAACTTGTAATATTCGGAGGATAGGTTTTTTGTAAAATTCCGAATGTACGATGACCCAAATACTGGCCCCAAAATGGGATTTTTCCTATATCAGAAATTTTGAGATTTTTTCAATATATACATTCGGTAGTGAGTGTTCTTCCGAATACTGTGTGTCTACTTAAATATATTCGGTAGCCAAAAAATTCATTAAACTACCGATTATTAGAAGTTTGTATCCAGGAAGATATGGCCACCAATATTCGGCAGATAATTATCAAATCTTTCTCCCGAATATTGTCGATGTTCTTGAGAAATGAAGAACACGACTACATTCGGAAGTAAATAAGCATGAATATCGCCCGAATCTGGATAAATAACCGAAAACCCTAGAATTTTTTTTCTCGATTCGACGAATTAAAGCGAAATAAACCCCAAAAATGATAGATTCTTACCTAATTGGGGCCATTTGAAGTTGACGAAGTGTTTGACTATCGGAATCGCCACCACCGACTACATTGCCGGGTACGCGTTCTTCGCGTTCTTATACAATTGAAATGAGTAGAATTTTTTGATTTGGTTTTTATACAGTTTTACCAGAAGGGCATTTATGTAACTTCAATATCATATAGGGTACCCTTTAACTAGAGTCTTTGGCTGGGTATAAATTGATTGCCCCTAAATCCTTTGGGGTGGCCCCTAAAAACGCGAGGAAAATCAGGGTTCAAAAAAATCATTCTAATACAAGCAGGCTCAGGCCCAAATAAGTTTTCAAAGGCCTATACTGACCCAGTTGGCCTTTTAAGGAGAGAAAGGAGGGAGAGGGAGGGAGGAGGGAATTTCTTAGTTTTGATCGGAAAATAGAAATAGAAGAATGAAGGAAGAAAACTGAGGCAAGAAGACGAAAATGGTGAGAATGATAAGACAGTCACTGAGTGCATGTAGATCTTTACTAAGATCAACTATGAAATCATTCAAAGAGATACATTAATGTCGACTAAATCAGCTTCTCAAGTACCAAACAAATTTGATGAGAATCGAAATGTGAAATCAGATACAGAGATTCAGAAGCTGATTATCGGTGATGCACATCAACCTTCCTCAACTACGATTTCTCAAGCTATTCTTCGCCCTCAAGGAGACTATGGTATATCTTTTTCTTAAATAAAAAACAAACAAATTATATATGTTGTTGCGAATCTTAATTGTTTGTGTATATGATTGTATGAGATTAGATTAGAGAGCTTAGGTATTTAGAACTTGGATCTTGTAATTTACAAACAAACTCAGGAAAGATTGGTTTGTCATACATTTTCAGCTAGAGTTCAGAGCCCCTTCAAGATGTTTCTAGAGCCTCTTCTAGTCCAAATTGGAAGTTAGATCAGCTTCTAGACAAGCTCGATCAATGTGTTCTTATCATGATATATATGCGGCATTCTTTTGTATGTTTGCAACATAATTTTAACTTCGTATGTAATCAACATAATATGCTAGTTTTATTTACTACTACTGATAATAAATAATAATGTAGGTAAACTTTATGAGGTTTTATCAAAGTGGTTGGTTTCATTGACATTTTCCGGAGTGCACAAGCATTAAGTTGAATTTTCTCACTGAAATTCAGTCCAATCTATATATTCTGTGCCTTCTTTACCTCATCGACCCACAGCTTAATGTTCTTTCAAAGACAGCTACCTCGCTTTTCTCTCTACCGCTTCTTTCTTTCTTTCCGTCCCAGCTTTGTATCATCATACCTGGTTTTCTGCTTATTGAACACATATTTTCTTAATGTCTAGTCTCTAGTAGTTATGGTGAGCTTCAGAGATTTAAACATCCAATGAAGGAAGATGGTTCACTTAGTTTCTTGGTGGTTGGAGATTGGGGAAGAAGAGGTTCATATAACCAGTGTCATGTTGCTCATCAGGTACGTGATAATTTCTAACCAAAATGCTTGATTCTTCAGTTAATTTATTATAAATTGTCCAATTAGATCATTCAGAATTTAGCAACTACAAAAGCTTAATCGCTAAAATATTATAATTAACAGTATCTATGAGGATCACCATAAGTGTAATGAATCTTAAAAGCACTATTAAGCCCAAGTAAGACGTTTTCTTTTTCTTCTTGATATCTTTGTTTCTAAATGCAATGTGTTTCGAATCCAATATCATCTCATTAGGTAGGCAACGCAGAAACCATGCAAGTTTATTTTAAGAATGTACTATCCATATACAGAGAGAAGACACTTTTTTTTTCTCTCGATAAACAGACTTTAGAATTCGTACTCAGCGGGCTTAATGTTTTTTGTTTCGGTTGTATATACTAGGCTGGGTACCACCTTAAGTATCCTTCTTCGACTAAATCTTTCTATTGTCTGATAGAAGGAAAAAATCTATCTGGAAAATGTGGTAGGGAATTTTTGTCGAATATCCTTATCAATCTCTATTCAAAAGATTAGGAGGTTCTCTGTACTTTTTGGTTTACTTCTTTTCTTTCCTTTAGTTAATATAAACTTTAAAGGTGCTTACTATTACAAGTAGACTAGATTAAAGGAAAATCTGTCACGATTTATTGTGCATATAAAAAAGTTAATACAGCCTCTCGTGTTATGAAGAGTGACATAATGAATTAGGGGAGATAAATATGTCGATCTGAGTAGTTGATTCGGGTCAAACTCGATTGTTAAGGAGGTGAAAAATCTGGTTTCTCAATTAGCTATGGTTCTCAATATTTTTCCTAAGCAAAATTGGTGAAAATGATTGTGGATTTCAACCATAAATGATATTGAAAAACCTTGTGTTTACATACAAGGTCACATTCCTTACTGAAAGGTAATATTCATGACTTTGAGTCGAAGCTCTTCAGTAATTGATTTACTGATATATTCAAATGCCGAAATAATTCAGGCATCTATAATTTACCTGTATGAGCTGGGTAGTCAAAAGTTTATCACTCTGCTAATTTTCTGATTAGCAGCAGCAACAACTCCCATTCTACTTAGAAAACTGACTCCACCTAGTGTGAACTTAATAATGAATTTGTTTGAGATACTAGTACTGTACTTTAGTTTAGGTATGAAAAAACTCTCTTTTACTGCCTTCACGTACATTCCTGTCAGCACACAGTGTTAAGAGGTCATTATCGAATTCAACTCTGTTGTTGCTCATTTCTGTTGTCCGCTGGAAAACCACTTCAGCACCTGCCTTTTATAGGCTCACCCGTGTAAATCTTCCTTGTTTGTGACAATTGTGCTTCTACATCACCTCTATTGTCTTTCATTATATCGTAATAAACCTTGACTGATTGCAGTACTGTTTTTATTGAGAAAAGTACTAATGCTTGATGCAGTTGTTACTGTTTAGAATTTCAAGGTTTTTGTCATGCATTGGACAATAAATATTGCACTCATCCTTGATATAGGTGCCTCGGCATCTTGAACAGTTGTCCTGAATACTTTGCCACATCTGGCTTTCCAGTCATGCCAAATGATTGTTGAGCACAATTCAGGCCATCTTATACCTCCCCCTCCGTTAGTTCATAAAAAGATGTGTCATGTCCTCTCTAGGGTTAGAGCATAGGCAGAAGCATGGTTACTCTTTTACTGGTAGGCACTGTTTGAATGCATATACTCTGCAACCATTTTTTATTTTGACTTGAATTTATAGCTTTGTTTTTTGTTCAGTTTTGATAATCATAAGCTATGTAAATCTTTAATTTACTGATGAGAAAAATGTGATTATTCATTGAGTTGAAAAATAGATGGGGGGGAGGATTGGGGAAAAGCTAGACATAGATTTTGTGATCTCTACCGGGGATAACTTCTACACCGATGGATTGAATGCTGTCGATGATCCTGCATTCCAAGAATCGTTTGTAAACATCTATACAGCTCCAAGCTTGCAAAAGCAGTGGTATGACGGTATGTGATTATCTTTCCAAGACTAGATCAACATGCAAATCTTCCTTGTTTGTCTATTGTTACCTACCTTTTGAATATTGTTTCAGTTTTGGGGAACCACGACTATAGAGGTGATGTAGAAGCACAATTGTCACCTTTACTTCGGCAACGCGATAGCAGATGTTTTTGCTTAAGATCATATGTACTAGACGCAGGTGATAAGCAATTTTCAGTAATATTAATTTTACTTATTTCTTCTTACTAATCTAACTAGTAACGCTGATATTACTCTGTCGATCGAAGTATAAATTAATCTTTGTTTTGTTAATTTTCTTAGAATCGTGGATTTTATCTTCGTTGATACAACACCTTTTGTGGAAAAGTACTTCACTGAACCTAAAGAACATACATATGATTGGAGAGGCGTGATACCACGAAGAAAATACATCACAAAACATCTAGAAGTACAAATATCTGTCAATTGCTATTTTCTCTATTTTTTCAAGTTTAATTTGAAAATAATGGGCTTATAATCATATTATCATTAGGAAGTAGATATTGCTCTCAAAGAAACGGATGCAAGGTAGAAAATTGTAGTTGGCCATCATACATTGAGAAGCGCTGGACACCATCGTGACACCGAGGAACTTGCAGAACAACTTATTCCAATTCTTGAGGTAATAAAGTCAAGATAAATTCATTTGCTTACTTTATGTAGTGAACTATTATCTGATTTTGCAGCGAATTATTTTTCAGGAAAATAAGGTGGATCTTTACGTTAATGGGCATGATCATTGCTTACAACACATCACCAGTACAAAAAGGTAGGACTATTAGATTATACTTACAATCAACTTACACCTAAGGAAACAAAAATTAGTGTTTTTTCTTCTTCTTTTTCAATGCTGTTATTCGCCCCTTCGAATATATCATCTTTACCCAGGACTAGAACAAATTTATATGATGCTCTTGTAAGCAAGGTGTAAAAAAGAAAACTTGATAGAGATTTCTGTACATTGACGCAGGGGTGAGAGAATAGAATTTGTAACAAGTGGAGGGGGTTCAAAGGCGTGGAAAAATGATTTTATAGAAGAGAAGGTTTGAATTTCTACCATGATGGTCAAGGTTTTGTGTCCATAGAACTCACACAAACTGTTGCTAAGATCGTATTTTATGATGTGTTTGGACAAGTGGTGCATCATTTTAATATGTACAAAGAACAGCAACTGCATTCGTTCAGTTAAATAATTGTGTGCACAGTTTCAGGGTAGTCAACTTCTCAGCTGACAAGCTTGCGAAAGAGGTTGTGGGTCAGCAAGAGGTGGGGTGGAAGTGTATAGTAAGCCTCCCTTTTTGTTATGTTAAAAAGTTAGGACAAGTGGTGCCCTAAACCCATGATCTACAATAGGGCAGGCTCAAGCCAATGATTAGAACTTAGAAAGTTGGAATTGGAAAACTAAATTCATATCCATGATTCGTAAAAGAGGAAGGATCCGTTGACATGGTTATAATGACATAATCCGTTGACATGGTTATCATTTTCTCTATCAAACCCAAACGGCAATGAATTCAAAGCTAATATTTTGGCGACGTGTTCCTCGTATAAAACTCTACATTCCCACCAAAAATGAGAGAATTCCGAGATATATAAGACCACCATCCACAAATTTTAATTTCAGCCGTTAATTTTCAACGGTTGATATTCAAAATGATAGATGGTGGCCTTATACATCTTGGAATTCTCTCTTTTTTGGTGGGAGTGTAGAGATTTATAAGTAGAACATGTCATCAAAAAACTAGCCTCAAATTCATTGTCCGTTGGGTTTGGTAGAGAAAATGACGCTAAAATATCAAGATTATGTCATTATAACCATGTCGACGAATCCTACCCCTTCATAAAAATGCATGTTTTTCAAAATGAAAGGATATCCTGCAAGATGTTATTTACTCTAATAAGTTTAGAGAGCAAGTGCAAAGCAGATAGGTTATTCAAAACGGAGCCAACGAAATGGCCGTCAGGTCTCATAATCGTAATAAAATCCGTTCGCAAAACATATTTAAATTTAATAGTTAGATGCCATTAATTGGTTAGTAAGAATGTAAGATGGCATGATAACAATCTCGATAACATGACATGATAAATATATAAAATCTAGGTGATCCACCGTGGTCCCTCGAAGCCTACTCTTGATCTTGAGATATCAAACTCTATGAAACCCATCTGATGCGCACCAATGACAATGGAAGTCACGGGATTTGAACCTCCATCAACAAATGCTAAACAATGTACGCCATCATTAATCCATACCAGATCCTTGACGATATTCCAATATACATTCTTTGGAAAGTTTAGTTCAACAGTTGGTGGCTCAGGATTTCCAATTGTTGTCCAAGGTATGGTGGATGAGCTATAACAGGCACTAAAAGGCTCAACCGAAGCAACCCTGGAAACATTCATGCCTTTAGCCCATTCAGTATGAACCTTAACAAATGCCCTGTAGATTGATGTCTCCAGCATAGTGTAAGGAATCCGAATGTCGATTTTCGTTCCTCCAACTCCAGTTTTCTTGTTAATGGACAACAATTTCTTCGATATTGGCACAGTTTTACCGTGAATCAAGACCGATCTTACATCAATGAAATATTCTTCACGCCTTCTTGGGTTAATCAAGAGAGGGGTGTATGTTAAATATCTTTTGTAAATAACACCCATCATATAGTTAAGAGTAACGTAAGATCCACCCCCAAAATAAATGGTACCACTAGATCTATATAGTTCCAGAGCAAATATGCGAGACAATCCGAACGCAGCTGAAAATTGTGAAACTAGGGAAAGACCAGATGAGCGCCCGATACCAGCCACTCCTGCGGCACCTTTAGCAAGTCCCCTAAGACCATTGCTAGCAGTTGCACAGCCGAATGTAAACCGACGAGGCGTAACAATTGGACCTGGCTTTGAGAACTCCATATCTGGACTTATTATGTATCCGTCATCTATAGTGTACACATCCTCAGATTTAACGGTCACAATATCTGAAATGAGCTCACCGCTGCTGATAGATTGAGTTACCGGGTTACTTGTGTAAACGCGACATGCGTTGTTATGGCACCCTGTGGTTTTAAGCTTGGTTTCATTGCAAGATACACATGAGACTGGTTTGCTCACCACAGAGCATTGGGGTGACTTGCATTTGACTGGTCGATACGATGATGACATGTAACCTTTCTGACAACGGAGCCAGGGTAACTTCCCGCCGAGATCAAGGCTTAGTTTTATGGCTGCCCGAGGAGTTCCTTGGTTGATTTTGATCATATACTGAAGGTTTAATGGATCTCTGTCTAGATCGAAGACTATAGAGGCTGGTCGAGAAGTAGAGGAAGGTAATTGAGCATAGGCGAAAGAAATAAAAAGGAAAAGAAGAAGTGAAAATTGAGTAATACAGGAAGCACAAGAAGCAGCCATGGGATAATATTAGAAGATGATTAGTGCTTGATTGTGATTTTTGAGTACTGAATGGTTATGGACTAATGATGATGACAAGTAACTAAGCATGGGGTATATATATATATATAGTCAACTTAACAATTTGAACAGGTGGGTGTTTCATGGTCTATATTTTGTGTAGGAATACATTCTTTTTCTTCTCGGTTATAAAAACAAAGGCAACGCCAACGGTAACATGACCAGATTACTACTGTCATTTTCTGACACTTCATTTACAAACTTGGGGAAATATCGACCTTGTTTGACTCCTAATAACACCACCATACCAGTTCTAGCTGTTAGCGTGCAGATTGGTTACAAGACCTTCTCTAGTCTCTACAGATTGGTTACACCAGGCCTTCTCTGGGTGTCTAGGAATACACCCAAGTAGTTAATTTTATGTAGTTTATATTACACCAATGGGTGTATTTTATTCATTGTCCATAATTAATCCGGTTATTCTGGCAAAATAAAAAATAAAAAAAAATCGATCCCGCAGTATCGTTTAAATTTATTAATCAATCCAGTACCAGGGTTCCATGCGCAAAAGAAGCAACGGTCTTAACATAAATGATGAACTTGGTTTTGTTTAGTGCTTTTCAAATGCGAATCAAAGACCACATGTGATCTTCTTAGACAATCAACACTTAACAAGGTAAAGTTCGGGCAACACATCTCAGCATCTGGAGTCAAATACTTGTCTAGCACCTTGGATCATTTGCACAACAACCAAATTTCTATCGGCACTGGTGTGTCCATCAAAAAAAATTATTTTTTATGTAGAAAGCAATGATCGAAGGCCTAAGGACCCTCGGTTTTCTACACCATATCCATCTTACTAATTTCAATAATTACCTCCGGTGCAATTCTTATCTGGAGACTGTTTCTCACACTCTACTCCACCACCATTTTTTTTGACGGAAAAAGGGTAAATTATATTAAAAAAATAAGAGGTCACAAGGAAGTGACGACTTACAAGAAAGGGAGAGAGATACAAGTAATCAGCAATTGTCAACCCAATTACAAATTAGCATACTGGATCAGATGGTTTTCCCATCAGCTTTTATTTATTGTGTTGGGACATTATCAAGACTGACTTTCTCAATGTGGTGAAAAATTTGCAAAGCAGAAGTTTTCTTGACTGGAATTGAAAAATACTTTTATTGCTTTTTTCCATAAGAAAGGCACTATTGAAGAAATCAGGGATCTTAAACCTATTAGTTTAGTGCATGGTGCTTACGAGATTTTGTCAAAGATGCTAGCTGAAAGGTTCAAAACAACTCTCGTACAGTTATTTATCAAGAAAAAACAAATCCTAGATAGAGTTTAAATTGCAAATGAGCTTATAGATTCAAGATTAAGGAGTGGTAAACTAGGTTTGTTATGTAAAGCTGATTTTGAGAAGGTCGTTGATCATATTAATTGGGAGTTTCTTGATGATATTCTTCATCTTATGGGTTACGGTGCAAAATGGAGGTGCCGAGTAAAATGTTGTCTAGAGTTTGTTAAGCTCTCGGTGTTGATAAATTGTAGTGCTCCAGGTTTCTTTACCAGTGAAAAAGGAATCAGTCAAGGAGACCCAATTTCTCTATTTTTATTTTTTATTGTTCGTGAAGCTCTTACTTACATGATTAAACAAGCTCAAGAGCAAGGTATTCTCTGTAGTTTTCAAGTGAACACTGCAGGTATGCTTATCAGTCATTTATTGTAGATGATACTCTACTATTTTTAGATGCTGACATTGAACAAGTTAAAAATCTCATACTCATTCTTATCTCCTTTGAACTGCTAACTGACTACCTGAGTAAAAGATTCTGGGAGGATCCTTGGCTCTATGATACTCCCATCAAACAATGTTATCCTTATTTATATGTTGTTGCTAGATAAAAGAACATGAAAATTACAGATTTGGGTTTGTTTAAAGTTAACAGGGTTGTATGGGATTTGAAAACTCCTAGAAGACTTTTTGGTGCAGCTGTTACTGAATTTCATATTCTTAATTTTGATTTGGTTGCTTTCTCTTTTATGCCTGGAGTAGATGATGAATTACAACTGTTTTTAACCTCTAAGAAAGTGTTTTCTGTTAAGTCCCTATATGACTTCATTTCTGTTATTGATGGTCAGCATGATGATGCAGCTATTTTCTCTAATATCTGGAAGCAGAAATACCCTCCAAAAATTGGGTATCTTTTTATAGAATATTGCTCATAGAAAGCTACCTACAAGAGGCTCTCTTAGAAGAAAATGAATTGATATTCTAGCTGATTGTCTCTTCTGTAGTGACAATGAATCTACTTCCCACTTAGTGTTGCACTGCAACTTTGCCAAAAAAAAAATATGGAGCAATTTTCTGGAGAAGCTGAATTGGTTTTTATCAATACATGGAGATCGTGTAATATATTTACAGTCTTGGCATCTGACTCAGTCCTCTTCTTATTTAACTACCATAGGAATCTTATTCCTACTGCAATCTTATAGTGCGTTTGGAAGGAATAGAACTCAAGAATTTTCACTGGAAAGATTAGCAATGAAACTGCAGTGGTCAACAAAATAATATACTGCATGTATTCTTGGTTTTTAGTTGAGAAAAATTTTGAGAATATTTCTCAAGGGGATGTAATGAGAAACTGACATTCTGTTTTCTTTGAGATGCCTTAGTTTCCTTTTGGTTGGATCTGTTTGTAGACCTTTACTTCTTTTTTTCTTGTTTTGGGATGGCTGATATGAATATTTTATACCCTCTTCTTTTTTAATCAATAAATTCCCTTCTTTACCGATCAAAAAAAAAAAAATCTTAATAGGAAGAGCCCAATTAAAAAGAGTGCACCTTATAGAGATTATGAGTTGATTCATATTTCATTTCCTATTCTCAAATAACCTTGCATTTCTTTCGTGCAAGATTTTCCACCATATGGAAAAAGGTATATGGCCCCACAACTTCTTCTTCATAACGATACTCTTCTTGTTAGGCCATTCCCAAAGAGTAGATTTAACACTATCTGCAAGAGCCCAGTTATAGCCGAAAGAATCCAAAAAATAATTCCATACTTAGATGTTTCAACACGGTGAAGGAAAAGATGCACATTAGTCTCTTGTTCAGTACACCAGAAAATGCATCTTTTTGTATTTGATTTTCCTACCTTGAATAGAATTTCTAAAGTACGAGCTCCTTTATAACACAAAGTCCATACTAGGAAGGATACTTTTAAAGGAACTCGAGGATTCCACAACTGTTTTGAGGGGAAAACGAGATAACCATCAACATCCAAAGAATTCGAAGACCTGAAGAACGTGAAGACGTATCGACTACAACGAAGACATCATCCTTCCAATTGAGGATGGTGATACTGACTTGAATTGTTTCGATTCCTATCATTTCTTTCAATTGTTTAAGATTGAAAACATAACATGCGATGTTATATATATGATACTCTAGTATTAGACTTAGTCATATTAGTGTGGTCATGAAGTATATTGAATTACAAAGTATAACGTTTATCTTTTGAACTTCGTAAATGCGACATCGACATAATCTATGTAACTTGTTACTTGATTGTGTATTGGATATAGGTGTGATTGAATCCTAGGAAACTATGTTTCATTACGTAAGTTTAAAGGAAGTACATATACGAACTTGCTTTGTAATTGAAAATAAATCAATAGGTATTTTGGTCTAGTTTTCTGTGAAGATGTTTTGGATGACCAATTCGAACCTAAGGTGGGAATTCAGGTAGAAACGATCTTAAATTATGTTGATATTCAAGGTAGAACTGTCAGAGCATTGCTCGGTCGAACTCGCATGCGTTTCTATCTCAAGCATGTATGTCAATGTTAGTGATCAAAACTATAAGTCTTGATTTCTAATCTATTATACCTAAGTATCAGACTAGGATAGAAAGTGTAGTTGAGATCAAGGACTTCATGGCGATTCATCATACAAGAAGAAGAACTACTCAAGGAACCGGTGGAACTTCTCAACAAAAGGGTATGTGAAGACTTGAACTTATCTGTCACTTAAAAGTCTATCTACTCTATCTCCTACTCTTTGAGATAAGAAGTCGTATGCTATATATATATATAGACTTGGATTATACACATTTGGTATTTTGAGCCGAGTATACCTCGCCTATCTATATCTCGAAATATGTGTTGGTAAGCTTTTCGCTTCGATCAAGTTTATCTTTACCTAGTGACGATAGTCATGATATGTTTCAATCACTTTGAAAATTGCTTTGACGAGAAATAGTGTAACAACTATATAACGTCCTCTAAGAATCTTCCAATGATTGAAATGAGAGTTTAGATTACATAACCAATGGTGGACATAAGCATTGTTGTGGAAACACATTTATGTATAAGTCATATTCCTTGAACCAAAGTTTGTGAACTTTGTTGATCAAGAGAACCGGAAGAATAGCGTAATCCAAGTCCGCGAACTCAGTCCGCCAACTGCCGAAGTTCTCAAACCCGAGAATATATGCTGGAGTTGACAAAATACTTGCGTGAAGCTAAGTCCGCGAACCGGCGAAGTTCTCATTCCCGATAATTTCTGCTGGAGTTTGTAAACTCTGCCCAGTAACTTAAGTCCGCGAACCTATTCTGCGAACTTGAGAAGGTTATATATCTGAAGATGATTTCTGAACTTAAACTTAAAAAGACTAAGGAATGCAGTTTGCAAACCGTGGCTATAAAAGTTCATGAACCGATTCAAGTGAATCAAATCATCTTTATTTCAATTGTGTCTTGTGTAGTACATAAGATTTCCTTGCAATTGAACAACTCTCTAACTAGTTCATTTGAAATCATTTGAACTAGTTATGGTGAAGAAGAACATGGTTGATATGAAATGCTCATATGGCTAACCTTTTGGTTAACTATTGTTGAACCAACAAGTGCATACGTTTCGGTACGGTTAACAAACCTAGAAGCGTGCATTGTCAAGTGTGTATAACAAGCTAAGTTTTCGATCTAAAGGTTGAGAAATATTAGCTTGAATCTAAATCAAGTTTTCATCTAATGGTGAATATTGAATGCTTTGTTACTAAGCTAACATTGATTGCAAACCCTGATTTGAAAGACTATATAAATGAGACGTCTAGTATTGTGCAAAACTAATCCCCACACCTTACGTGTGATACTAGTTTGCGTACTAGAGTCGATTCTCCTTTAGCCTTTGTTTTTCTTCTTCTAAAACCAGGTTAACGACATAAAGACTTCATTGGGATTGTGAAGCCAGACCGATACTACTTTTATCGTAGTTGTGTGATCTGATCTTGCATCTTCTATCGTACGAGTACAATCAGATTGATTGGCTTGAGATTGATATCTCAGATAGGCAAGATATAAAAAGTAATCACAAACATCTTCGTCTCATTGTTTGTGATTCCGCAACATCTTGTTTCGCTACCATACGATTAAGATTGTTGTGAGGTGATTGATAACTCTAGGCTGTCCTTCGAGAATATAAGACCGAATTATCGATTGGTTCATGTTCACCTTGATTATTATCAAAAGATGGAACAAAACCTTTAGGGTTTATCTGTGGGAGACAGATTGATCCTTTGATAGACTTTTCTGTGGGAGACAGGTTTGTTTATTGTAAAAGCCTGCGATTTTGGGTCGTAGCAACTCTTAGTTGTGGGTGAGATCAGCTAAGGGAATCAAGTGCGCGGTATCCTGCTGGGATCAGAGGTGTAGGAGCATAACTGTACCTTAGATCAGTGGTAGATTGATTGGGGTTCAACTACAGTCCATTCTGAAGTTAGCTTGGAGTAGGCTAGTGTTTGTGGCGGATTAATACAGTGTGTGTTCAATCTGGACTAGGTCCTGGGGTTTTTCTGCATTTGCGGTTTCCTCGTTAACAAAATTCTGGTGTCTGTGTTATTTCTATTTCCGTATTATATTGTTTATCTTTATAATAAAATAATACAGGTTGTGCGTTATAGATCATCAACTAGAATATCCAACCTTTGGTTGTTGATTTAAATTGATTGATCCTTAGATATTAGCCTTTGGTACCATCCAAGTTATTCCTTGTGTTTGATTAAAGACTCGCTGATTTCTATTAGCTCGAGTAAATCCAAACAAAAACAAAAAATTAACTCCTTGAGATATGTTTACCTAGATTGAGTCTGACTGTCTAGTTGATTCTCTAGAAAGTAATTCGGAGTTAGTCCATACAGATTGCTGAGCAAAATATTGGGTGGTGTTGTTAGACCCCCGCTTTTTCAAGAATTGATCCCTACCTATCTTGGGATACTTGGTAGAATCTATCCTAGCTTTTGTTTGGAATCATGGTAGAACCGATCCCTACCTATATTGGGAGTCTTTGTAGAACTGATCCTAGCTTTTGTTGAGAGTCATGGTAGAACTGATCCCTACCTACATTAGAAGACTTAGTAGAACCGATCCTAGCTTTTGTTGGGAGTCATGGTAGAACTTATCCCTACCTATATTTGGAGACTTGGTAGAACCGATCCTAAACTATGTTGGGAGTCATGGTAAAACTGGTCCCAAAATAAAAACCGATTTTCAACATTCAAATATCACTTTATGGTTTTGTGTGAGTTTGGAATTAGGGTTTGCTAGATAGGAAAGTTCCAGATATCGACATAATCTGAACGTGTACATAATTCTTATCATTGATTGTTCAAATATATTCCTTGATACCCAAGGTGATCCCAAACCGAAATATTGAGAATCTTTTAATTAAGATTTTCGAATTATATATTTTTGATTTTCTAGCAATCAAAACATATCTCTAGAAAAGTTATATTAGTTAAGTGCTAAACTAATATTAGATATATTGTAAAGGGATATTTCGGAATTATAGGCTGGATATTAGTGGGAAATACGAAAACTGAAATTAGGTACTTTATTGTATATCTTGAGAATTTTTCGGTTTTGGAATTTCCATATTGTCCAGACAACCTTAGTCTATAAATATCAGAGAGGAAAATACCCAAATTAGGAGAAAGCTCTTATGGCCGATCCCTTAAAGGCTTTTTTGGGATCTAGAAGCTCTAACAATTATCATTTATGCGAAACTAGACACAAGATCATTGGTATTTAGTTTTCGATTATTGATTTGATTGACTAACAGTAGTTGAAACTTTGATTGCACCTAGTTTGATTATTCTTGAGATCCTTCTCTTCTGACATAAGGTCACTCAAACTAGATCAGAGTATTGACGGGATGTTCAGAACCGTTTTTTTATCTAAAGACAACTTGTGATCATCCATTGTTAACAGACTCTGTTATGTGCGTGACCGATCATAAGTGGAATCAGGTTTTTGTGTGTAGGTACAATTGAAGACAAGTGAAGATTTGAAGACAAGAAGATTTTTCTGATTGGTTTCGCATCTTGTGATATTACTTTAGGCAAACATCTTGATTAGTTGGATCCGACTAAGATCTAATTTATCTTTGGTAGATTTGATCAAATAGTCGTATAGATCGGCAACTATCATTGGTGGTATTCTTCAATATCCGAATCTAATAATTGTGAATCTGGATCTGGTTATTTCGAATCTTGATTGATCTTACCCGACAAAGGAATTTACTTGTTTAAATGGAAGAGCCTTTATCAAAAAACTCAACATTTCTTTATTCTTAAAGATTGATATAGGAGTTACCAAACAGCTTTGTTCGTTTACTGTTTGGAATATGATCAAAAGGAGTTGAGTGCTTAAGACTTTACAGCGGTAAAACAACTCAAGGTAGTGATTTCTATCTTGGGATTCATGTGCATTGGTCAGACGGTTGTTGGCGCAGGGACACTGCGGGAACTAAGTAACTAGGGCTAGATTACTTGATCTCAACTGTACAAAGTTGGTTTGTTCTTTGTATAACGACTTAATTCTGAGATTATTCAAAACTGGTATTATCAAGTATATACCTTGTTGTTGGTATCAAACTTATAGGTTGAAACGAAAAGATTGTGGTGTATTTGGGTACCCTCGCCATTTCACAAGATATAGTTTTCATCAACCAAATTTGACAACATACCTAATATACCAAAATTTGTGAGTTTGACCTTGTGATGCTCTGACAATAAAAACAAAATGAATAAATATACAAAACGTATGGGCTGCCACACATTTACCGCTTGGTTTAACGTCGTCAATCGACTCTCTACTCCTTATCGAGCGTCAACCTCTTCTAAAGAAAAACATGATTTTCGCCTCAAATACATTGAAGCATATGATCTCACCATCGAACTTCATAGTCATTATGGACATCAATCTTTGTTTTATTAATATTCATAAATAGTCTAGCCGACAGTAAAGTGTAGATGCAGATGAATTTTTATCACTCATATCTAGAACATATAAAATCTACTGAAAATATTAGCTCGTTTACACGCACTAGAACATCCTTAACAAACCCATTTAGGATAAGTACTAGATCTATTAGCAAGTTAAACCGACGAATACAAATGTTTTTTTTTATCATTCATCAATATATAACATTTTTCATCAAAACAAATAAAATAAAACCGTAAAACATGACAAAAAAGACGGAAGTTGTGCAGATTAGTTCCTCCCGTTATGGGGTGATAAAACTCCATACTAGCAATTAGTTATTTACTTTTCTTTTTTAATTTTATGAAAATGTCGCCGGTCAAGGGGACTAGTTATTTATTTCTTTTTGTTTTCATTGTCAGAACATCACTCATCAAACTCACAGACAAATAAATAACTAGTCCCCAAGTAAAGGAGCATTGGAACCATCTTGCCACTTGATGGTTCTCATCGGCAGGACTTGAACTCCTGACGGACTCATCTGGTGGAAAGTCTGGTTAGTTTATCATTATCAATTTCTCCTCTTGAGTAAGGCCTTGTTCAGTAGTGGGCTATTTCATGCCCATGTTGACAAATTAACACAAACTGGATCCAATTTCAGATTCAGGTGAAAAGAAGAACCTATAGAGTCTAGAGAGAGAGACCGAAAAAGAAAGAAGAGAAAATTTTGAAAGAATAACAAAAATGGTGAGAACAGCAGAAGTATTGAATGCTTACAGATTAGTACTGAGATCAACAAGGAAATCATTCAAAGGAGATACATTGATGTTGAATGAATCAGCTGCTGAAGTACGAAAGAGATTCGAAGAGAATCGACATGTAAATTCAGATGCTGAGGTTAAAAGACTTGTTGAGGAGGCAAAGGAAGCTGCAGGTTTCATCTCTACTATGATTGTTCAAGCTAAACTTACTCCTCAAGGAGGTTATGGTAAATCTTTCTTAAACCCGTAAACATTTGTGTTGTTTAGTTTCTTAATTCTTTCAATTAGGTATTTAGAAAACCTAAATCATCATGTTTGATTTGTTTCAAAACTGCACGCCATATGTTTGTGGATGTTTCGATGTATTGGATGATTGAAATCCGTACCATCTTCTAACCAGTTCTGCTACAACCCTGAAACCTACAGCCTTGAGATTCCATTAATTGAGTATAGGTCTGTGTAGACAGAATTGTGAAATGAAAATGTGTTTGGTTGACAGAGTTGAGTCCAGTAGTATATCCTAAATATTATGGTATACCTTGTTACTGTAGGATGTTATTATGATGACTAAAAAAACTCATAAGACAATAGGAAACAATGAAATTGTTAGAAGCGCTCAACACTGTATTTATCAAGGGATAATACCTATGACCTGTAGATGCTTCTTTACGTCCTAATTTACAAGGTATTAGGGAATAATGAAATCGTTATGGAGTACCTGACTGTAAGATGTTATGATCATGCATAAAAAACTCACAAGACATTAGGAAACAGTGAAATATTTGGGAACACTTAAACACTGTAGACGCTTCTCTAGGTGGTGGTAAACTCTTTCCACTTTCTAATTTATTGATTCAACTACAAACACATGAGAGTTGTGGTCAAATTTAGATCATGTAATTTTGAAAATTATATGTTTCAATAGTGATTAGACTAATTTGAATGTTCTCTTGGATGGTTCAAGTCCCTTTTGGCGTCTTACTAGAAAGTTTTGAGTGTTGGCAATTTTTTGACAGAATACTATGGCATACCTTGATGTTACTATAAGATGTTCTGATCATCTATAAAAACTCAATTGCACTTAAGGAAACAAATGAAATTATTTGAAGCGCGAAATAGTGTATATTGGTGTTGGGAGGCTATGCGCTTGACCTGAGGTTGACACTGATATACTTCTTAATTTACCGATGATAAGAAAACATTGTATGTTTGGGGGTTTGGCACATTGGACGGACAATTGGTTTACGATCCAAATGGGTTAACTTATGAAGTACAAGATTTCTTGAGGACCCTTTCGGTCTAAACTGTTTATTTGTTTCACTTCCATTTCTGATATTTTTCTTTTTGATTGCTTTGAACTGCAGTTAATACGATTGTTTTCATTTCAGTTTCTCTATAGTGTAACTAGATTGTCTAAACTTTTACTGATCATCATAAGCAAATGTTGATGTGCTTGCAGCTGTGAAAGCAACTAATGATCATAAGGATTTAACGCTAGAGGTCCCTTCCGAAGCCCTCCTACCAAAGACCACATAAGGGGAATTGTTCTTGTATGACAATGAGCTGATCAGCCTTCCCAAGTCCTTCTAGGGCATTTTTGGTTGTTCCATTATCATGGGAGATTCATGAAGTTGCAAGCTTAATTAAGGTCTTACGATTTTGTCTTCGGAAAACATTGTACTTTAGTTTGCTTACCGTAATCAGAAGGCAGTAATAATGGTGAATAGTCGGGGTTCAACTTCCCTTTAAGGAATTAACTTTCTTATCGGATTCCTGTCAAATTTCAACTGTTTTTTTTTTTAATTATTCCTTTTTGCAAATATTTGTTGCACTAAGGCCGGTTCCTATGGGTTTGGCTAACCCACCCATTTGTCATGCTAGGTGGCCTGACAAACTGGCCGGGCCACGATGGGGAAAAGGATAAGTGATCGAGTCTCCACCTAGCGGTCGAGACTACACCGCTAGAGGTGTACTAGCGACCGCCAGGACTAGATTACACCGCTAGCGGTTTAATCTCGACCGTCCACGGTCGATGCTCTACCACCTATAAATACCCCTACTCCCTTCAGTTTTCATTCACAAAAAAATAATTCTTTCTTCCCTTCTTTAGGGGCAGACCATAACGATTTTTAAAAAATGAGTAGTTCCAAAAAAGATAGACAAAGGAAAAGAAACAGGAAAGAAAAAGAAAAATCTGTTCCAGATAGTGATATTGTATGGGTTCAGGATAAAGAGCGCGAGTTCGCTAATGTTAGGCAACTAGTTGGATCTGGTGTAACATCTACGCATTTATGTAACCATCCCGAGCGAGTTTTGTTACGTAAATTAAGAGGTGGGTGGTCTGAGCTAAGTGAAATTTATGAGTTACTCCCCGAACGTGTTCGAGAATCCTCGAGAAGATATCCTTCGCAGCGTTTATATTTCATGAAAGGAAAAAACCATAGGACTCAAATTATGCGAGTTATTTGTGAACGTTGGTGGAACACTGCAAATACGTTCTTTTTCAAGGATTTCGGGTGTGGTAAGTTCTATTTCTTCCATTCAATAGTTTAATTTTTAGTTCAGAAACAAATTTTAATTTTTAGAGATTCAATTTTTTAGTTTGATACAAATTTTAGTTCCACATACAAACTTTAATTTTATGACCATGTTGTTTTTAGGGTTCACATCGTTAGATTTGTATATGTTGACTGGAATAAAAAGTGAGGGTGAAATAGTACAATTTAACCAATTAAAGTGGATATCAGAAGGAAGATGGAAACAGTTACTGCCCTTGTACTCAAATGATATTGGAGGAAAACCAGAATCCAGAGACTTACACTCATATTGATTAAGAGTGTCTGGGTTGAAGGCTTTTTTGAGCCGTTACCATGCCAGGGGGATAAACAGAGCTGAAGATTTTATCCCGAGCTTGAACGGATTTTTGTATTATGGATGTTAGGCCAAGTTTTTTTCCCCAATGCTAGCACAATGTCATTAATTGGTTTTCTGGAATCTTTAGAAGATTTAAGGAAAGCGCCAAATTATGATTGGGGTTCTGCAACTTTAGTTGAGCTATACATATGTCTCGGTGATTGCTCAATTAAGAAGACAGATAGCTTAAATGCATTTTGGGTCGTATTGAAGGTAAGAACTATTTAATAGATTTATTATCAATTTTATTTTTCAGTGGTGAATATACTAACACATCAATTTTCGTCAATGTTATTTTTCAGTATTGGTGGTATACTTACTTTACGGTCGGCGAACCTGATCTTCACGATAAACGATTAATTTTTTCAGTCGTGTACAAGTACAAAGCTGATAATTGGATTGGCCGGATTAACGATGGTCAAAATATTGCTGCTATGCAAAGGATGCAATAAGTGTGCGGAACTAGTATCAACATTACGCCAGCGCTGTATACAGTAATTGATGAGTTCAATGAACCAGTGGCACAAGCCATGCTTCAGTTAAGCCTTAAGCGATTTGTGTTTTACAGTCCAGTTAGTGGTCAGTGTATTTGGTACTACGGAGAAAGACATTTGTTTCAGCTACAAGGAAGAAAGGTAAAAGCAATCAACCCTTTTCCAACTTCAATTATTTTACATGATGATTGGATAAAGTTGATAAATAATGGACAACCTTGGGAAGAAGCTGATGATTTGATCCAAGTACCAAAAAATGACTATAATTACTACAGTTGGTTCCAAAAGGTATGCGTGCTAAATATTGTTGTTCATCCACAAACTTAGGTAGTGTTGACTTTCCAGCAATTGACAATTTGCCACTTACAGATCTTCCATCCCAACCCCCACCACCATCGGGCGAACCATGTACGTACACTAGCAGTCAAATGGGGTCGTCACATGATGCCTCCATTATCTTGGGAAGTCCAGACTTTATCATCAAGTGGAGATGTTGTTACAGTTCCACTTACTAGTGAAGGTATGCTTCTGAGCTATCCATACGATAATGTGGTGGCAACAAAAAGAGTATAAGACCGAGTTGAACAATTTTGCGCTTTTTACCAATCAATTCCTCAATTTTCACTTGAGTCAGATGCAGGCTTGGAGGGAGAGTATGAGTTATGAATTGAGTTATGAATTGCATGAGACTCTGTTAGGGTCAAGTTCTCAAACGCCCGGTGAGAGTAATACAAGAAATCGTGCAAGTGGAAGTTGTGCAAGTGGAAGTCGTGGAGGTCGTAGAAATCGTCATCACACTCCGACGGAAGAGACTATGGTGGAAGAGACTCAGCTACCACCAACAACATCAAACTTGGAGACGGATTTCCAGTCTCCTCTTGGTTTCATTCCTCAAGGTCATGTACTTACTCCTAGTGGTGGACACGTTAATTTGGATGCATTTAGGCAATCCGTAATTTATACCCCAATAAGTTCAGCATTTCACCGATTTCAAGCACCTCCAATGGCTCTGGTACCATTTCAAAATTATGAATCACCTGATGCTACTCAACCACCATCTCAGAGTCCAAATAATGAGTTTTTACAAGATCCAACATGCTTAGGGGATTATCTATTTGGTTGTAATCGTTAGTTTGAGAGTTTTGTTTAGTCGTTAATATGAATCGTGGTTTGTTTAAATCGTTAATGTAATTGCACTTTTGTTTGATAAATAATAATCTTCATTTCAAGTTTTCTACATAACTTGAGAACCTAGAATTGATAAGCTAGATTAAATTGGGGCATCACTTTTAAGATTTCATAACAACTTGCATATCGGAACTTCTTTCCGTTGTCACGGAGCCACTTTGCACGACATCTTTGATCAATCTCCAGCAGGGTTTCACCACTTCTCATGTTTCGAGCATCTTCCCTTATCATACTAATATACTTGTTAACATCTTGGAAATTATGGAGAACCGAGCACCCAACACCATCGAATTGCGGCTGTTGAGATTTGTTGTTTCTTCTTCAAATTTCATTAAAACGCGTTCCCAAAATGGAATAAGCTGTAATGCGCCATCATGGATTGGATGATTAGTGTAGAAAACATAATTCCTGCAGATGCATTCATCTTCTAACGTGCTAAAATTGTGTTGTTGTGCAACTCTCCAACTATTTGCTCTTCTTAATTCATTTTGCACACTAGCTCGGAGTGCAACTCTTTGATTTTCGGCCGCATGTTGCTCTTCTATGAATTGAGGCATAGACACGTTTTGAGCCATTGGAAAATCTAAGAAAATAGGAAGAATGTGTGAGTTAAAATGGTAGAGGAATGTGGTATTTATAGGGGGAAATTTATGACCGTTGGATCAGATTCTATTAAGCGGTGTAAACTAGACCGGCCGGTCTTATAAGAACCGCTAGGGTGTAGTAAACACCTAACAGTGTAGACTTGACCAAGCGGTCGAGACTCGACCGCTCGGTAGAAACTTGACCTGGCCTGGCTAAGTTGCAAATTTGCCACTTAGCCAGGCCGGTTTACCAGCTCTATAGTGGGTGCAAAAATGACAAATTTTTTGGTTTGCCACACCCATAGGGACAGGCCTAATAATATATTGGGACGAATTTCATTAAAAAAAAAATTGGGGACGAATGACTTCGTAGAAAAATAAATAAATTGTACAGGAGAATTTGGTGCGGAAATGAAAACCCATTGCTGAGAACCAATGATTCACTATATTAGACGAAACATTTTTATTTTTTTTGTAAATAGGCGTGGGCTTCAGAGGATTTAGTACAGAAATGAAAACCATTGCAAATATGTAGCTCGTAACATGTTTTGAGGGCACAAAAACAAGTCTTGTCTTATATGAATTCTTAGTACTCATACATACAGCAGTATCTGTTTTTCACCAACACTATTAAGATATCAAAACTTTGGTAAAAAAGATTTAACAGCAACAGACCAAAAAGCTGCTTGAGAATCTGCCTACAAAGAATGAAGAGACAATGAAAACTGACGAGGGACATTGTGAATAACAGGGGTTACTGGTCTCTGGGTACATAAAGTCAAAACGTCCTGCATGATACAAGCTTAGACCCTTGGTATCTCACGATGTCATGTCCCTCAAGAATCTTCCTCATCTTCCTCGCCTTCCTCACCATCGTCACCTTCCTCGTCGTCCTCACCTTCCTCATTGTCCTGATTTTGCGCTTTCTTTTCATTTTCTGGGAGGAATGTAAAAAAGTTAAGAGATGAAGAACAATAACATGAGAACCTTACAGAAACCAATATTTAACAGGTCGGCCAATAAAGTGCAGACTCACAATAAGAGCAGTTAATTCTGAATTAAAGCTTGTACTTTCAAGAAAAGGAAGGAGACAAAAGACAATTACTTAGTATTAAAGAGTTGACATTGTGGAAACCAAATAGAACAATAAAGCAAAGGTGTAGTAGGCCCTCACCGTATTCGCTGAATATGATTCCACCAGCACATAGTCCTGCCTCGATTTTTATAAGTCTAAGTTTCACCCTTGGTCCAATCTCTTGAAGCCTGACAGCACTTTTGGTAGAAGCTTTATTTACTCTTCCGAGATCACTGGAAAGAGTTACAGTAGATGCTTCATCATCTGGTTCACTTTCTGATCCATAACCAGCCCTTCATTGACAGCACAAAAACAAACAAGTCACTAGCTTATACAGACACTGTATCATTGCTGCACTACTATCAAATATAATCCATGTTTATGAGTTAGGTGTCTAAAATAGTTCCTGGTCCTGTAGTGAAAGAAATCATACTTGGTAACAAAGTCGCTCACATCCCGAAGATTACTCAAATCTGGCGCTTGATGGTTTAGGACAAATTTTCTAAGTTTACGTGAGACACCAACAGGCTGTAATCTAATGGAATAATGTCGGAAATCAATAAGCTTTGTTTCCTTGTCATAATTAAGTAGAACTATTCTTTGACACGATGAGAGCTTCACCTGCAATACAATTAACAAGCATGACGATCAATCTAAAGAAGATAGTCGGACTTGTCAATGTAAAAGTTCAAACAATTTGTGTAGCACTCACAGTGTTGATATCAATAGCTGGAAATATATTCTGAAACATAATAGTTGTGAGCTTTAGATGTTCTTCTCCGGTTCCAAAACCAGAAAGTACAATCTGCCATGAAATTATTATATTAGGCACGAACAAGACCCAAACACATAATAGCATCAGCAAATAAGAAAACGTTACAGTAAAGTAAACCAAAGTTACCAAACACCATAATCTTTGCTGTTTAGAAGTTAAAAGATGAATAAATTGATGCTTACCAAAGGAGGGGACTTGAAAATTTCTGGAGGGCGTCTAGGACGTATTTGGGATTTTGCAACATCAAGTGCCAATGAGTACTCCTCTATTTTGAATGTAACAGTTGGGCCCTGAGGTGTCCTTGCGACTCGAAGATAGGGCGAACTACTGGTTTTAGATAACATCAGGAAATGAGTTACACCCAAACTTCCCGCGACATTCAGAAAATCTTTTAGATTATTCCGTTTCTTTTCCTGAAATAGAAAATAGATGATGAAGCATTAGATGTTGACTAAAGATAGCATTACAATAACAAAATCGAACTACGGATAGGCTAAGTGGCAATTTAGTAGAGTCGTCTTCTTACTGACAACAACGATGAACCTGAAGGCATGTTATCACGGGAGAAAAATGGCTAAATGGCTCCAGAAAAGGTTAAGCAAGTTCATCATATTCCATTTAACTTTGGAAGGTTGAACTAACCTCCAACAAAATTTTGTGGTATTCTTAACTTACAAGTCTAATGACTGTTGGTAACACCTTCATCCCAGCCATTACTAATTATAAACCATCTAACATAATCAAATAATAATCGGTATTACAGACAGGGTAGATAAGACAAGATAAGAAAAGACTCAAACTCATCACATATCTGAAAAGACATGATCAATAATAATTAATATATTTAGCAATCAAATTGTGTACACCAACAAATTGAATGACCCAAAACATAAAACACACTTGGTGTTAAATTGCATCAATTCACATATTGAGCGATAACAACCAAATATATTGACAAGCTATATCCTAAAAGTACTTGGAACTTGGAAGCATGCAAAATGAATACAAAAAAAAACACACAAATGAAATTCAAATTGCTATACCTTTAGCTTAAGGGCGGTATAAGGAAGCATCGACTCTCTCAAATCCTTTAACAATTGCTTCAATGAACCAGAAAGTTTCCCTCTAGAAAACACAAAACTTTTCGGGATTTTGTCACCCCTTACATGATCAACAACCGGATTCCTAATAATCGGTGCCTTCGAAAACCCAATCCTCTTCTTCCTCTGCAATATAATTCACAATACACATCAAACAGATTCCCGTTATAAGCTTAAAAAACATCACAAAATAAATAAATTAAGAAACTCAAAATCTCAGAACTCAAATTGCTTACATTTCCAATACGAGCCATATTTTTAAGAACGAAGTGAGCCGATTTAGAGCTTCAGAATAGGGTTTTCAAGCCTCTTAAACTGAAACAAGAAATTAAGCTGCAATGAGACATGTGATGTATATAATATGTTTTGATGTTTCTTGACATCGCCCTAATAAGTTGAACACTTTCCTAGACCATTATTCTTCGGAAAACAAACTAAAACCCTAATTTTTGAAACAAAAGCATCTGTTAGGAAAGTAAAAAGACAAACACACAAAACCTTATTATCAACATTTGAGATTAGGATTGAACTGCGAAACTCGAAGGTGAAAGCTTGGAATCGAAACAAAAGAGTTACCTTGGCTTTGTTAGTTGTTGGAGTTGCGGAGGGAGAAAGAATGTGAAAAAGAGTTGGCAGATGAGGGTTTATAGCTGTTTCTATGGACCGTTCGATTAAATAAATGAACTAAGTTGTATTTTCACCGTGGATTTGTATTTTCATCAGTTTGTAGGTATCATACCATCGGGTGCGGATATCAGTATTCGCTAGTCTGACTAAATCGGGTCTATGCCATTAATTTGGGGCATGTTACTAGATGACAAAAATGTCATTAGAAATAACTTTCACACCATTTTTTATCCAACATTTGAGATTAGGATTAATTAATTAGCATTAATTAATTGTATTAGGTGTTAATAACGTTTTAGATGTGAGATCAACTAATGTTAAAGAGCTCTTCAAAACATCAAACAACTTAAGTTTTTTGATTTTTCGTTTCGTAAACAGTACCCATAATCGGTTTACGTTTATGCACCTGTAAACCGATTCTGGGTTGGTGTTTCCAAAATTAACAGAGGACTTCTATAATCGGTTGACGTTGGCATATGTATAATCCGATTGTCCAAATCGGGGTTTTATGGGACATATATAAATCGATTGTTGTGGGTTTTAAGTGACACATATAAACCGATTGTTGTCTTTCATAAGAATTCTTTTTCCATTCATTTCATTATTGTATGACGCATTTAGCACATGCATCAAGCCTTTAAACCCCTAGGCGACCCTAGTGGACGAGTTATAGTCTCGTGAGGGTTTACGTAGAGGTCTACCCACAAAACCTACACAAAAACTTCTGAGACCATCAATCTTCGTCGGAGGAATCCGAGTCTGATTCACCCACCATCGTCATCTCCAGGGCCTACTCCGGAATTTTGGAAACCATGAAGTGGTAGCTTGCATCGAATGCGAATGCTTTCCCCTTTTCTTCCAAGTAGCGCACTTTCACGACTTCATGCTACAAAAACACAACACAAACTTACTTAGTTAGTGGTGTTTCACTGGGAGATAAACAACATGGATTACGTAAAATAAACCACAAAAATACTTACAAATTGTTCAATGGACAAGCTAAAGTGGCTAGCGTTCAAAATCCGATGTTGGATAGATAAATAAGCAAGTATTGCACTTTCGACGACTTGGTGCCTATCATGGACTTGTTGAACACTTCTTCCATTTGGATTCCAAAAATCTTGCCTATATTTGTTATGCACCTTTGTCCAAAAGGTTTCGGCATCTACCCTTACAGAGGACTGATTTTTGATTCGAGTTTCCGCGTACCATGCTTTGGTGATGGATAGATCTTCATTTGAATCAAATGATGCCATTGTTGTATGTAGAGGTATGAAATGAGTGGTTGTGGAGTATATGGAGTGAGAGGGAATAGAATGAGCGATTTTGGGACAAATGGGGTCCAAGAATGAGGTCTCCATATATAGAGAAAGTCCCTAACGGCTAAAAAAAGTTTTTTTAAAAAGTGAAATAATTTGGAATAATCGGTCTTCTCGAAGGTATGTAAAATCCGATTGCGTTTTTATGCCACAAAGAATCGGTCTTTCTTGTGGTCAACATAAACCGATTAAAGACATGTAAAAATTTGAATTTTCACCCACACCAATCAGTTTATATAGATGCATATGTGATTCGATTGTAGCTTGAAAAACATACAGGAAAAACACAACATTTCTAAGGAATGAAGAATCGGATTATACTTACCCCATACATAAATTGATTCCTTTATGGACCCTAGACAATCGGTTTATGCTGACATATCGAGTATCCCGATTGTTGGCATGTGTTCAGGCAACAGAATTATTGAGCATACACATATTTATAATTAAAACTTTAAGTGCATTAAATTCAACACCATGATCATCCAAAATATAAACCTTAACCATCCCAAAAAAGTGTTAAAAACTTAAAACAAACATAAGTCTAATAAACTTAAACTTTAAAACTTAAAAAGCAGGAGCACCAGCATCAGCAGCAGCACCACCGAGAGCATTTGCAGCAGCAGCAGCACCACCTAGAGCATCTGTAGCAGCAACCATTTCTTCCCACATACCTTCCAAATATCCATGGCGATCCCTCTCAGCTGAAATCATGTCTCTTCTTCTCCTAGTGAACCTCATAACTTCATAAAGCTCTTCTAGTGCAAGCTTGTCTATCAGTACGAGGGCTTGTTCAAGACGGGTCTCACACCCAAAAGCAAACTTGTAGAGGCTTATTTCTGGCACTGGTTCTGGTTCCCTAAGAATATCCTCCAAGGTGAGCTCTCAAGTCTAAAACTTTAGGTGTCCGAAGTCCATATCTACAAAAAAAAAAAAAATCAAGTTAACAATTGGTACATAACTAAACATATGTAATCCGATTCTCTACAACAAAACACACGGGAATGTCAAACATAAACAACCGATTTGTGTGATACATATATAAGTACCGATTATGGAATGGAATTTGAAGAGACAATCTTAATCGGTAAATTAACAAGCAACTAAAACCCGATTATGGGATCGTGTAGTTAAAAAAAATGTACCCAGAATCGGATTTTTCTAGTGCACTTTACACCGATTCTGGAGATGTCTTTTTATATTCCGATTCAGGACCCAGAATCGGTTTACGTTAATCATCATATAAACCGATTACTCTACATGCTCTACATGGCCGAATAACAAAATCCAGAATCGGTTTATTCGATATGTCAACATAAACCGATTCTGAGTAAGATCGGAGATTTGGGTTTTCAAAAATCGAAAATTTAAACATGTAAATCAATGAGGAAATGAAAAAAATACAACGGGTTGATGGAGATTTACCTTTATCTTGGTTGGATCGAAGATCGTTGAAGAAGAGGATCAAAAAAAAATTGATTAGGGTTTTGAGAATTTGGAAAGATTAGGATGTAAATAGAAAGTTTTTTAGGTTTAGTTCTTTTATGTTTTTGGATTTACTGAAAATGGAAAGATTAGTATTTATATGAGATAGTTTTAGGAATTAATTTGGAGGTAAATTAGTATTTTTCAGAAGTTTGGTAGCCCATAACAATTTGGTGGAGTGGGAAGGAAAATTTGATAGGCCCCAAATAAATGGCATAGGCCCCAATTTAGCCAGGTTTGCTAGAACCAACAACGTATTTCGTTGGTGTTCGACAGAAGTCCTTGGATTTTTTTCTTATTTCTTTTGTAGTATAAAAAAGAAATTCATTTTATTAACTAGAAAGGAGTTATTTATTAATTTATTTTTAGGTAAAAGTTTAAAGTTTTATTAAAAGTAAAAAAATAGTACAGATAGAAAACAGTGGCTTGAAGCCACTGCCAATAATGTGTTGTCAGCTAGTTACACTATACTATTGCAGCCCAGTTAAAGATGCAATTTCCTAATGAGACATTACAAAACCATTTTGGGAGAGAGATCAATTTATAGATCAGTCTTTTGACCTCGTTAATGATATCCTCTTTGTCTCTATGTTTCCTCTTAATCATGACCCTCTGACTACAAAATTGCAGCGAGGAGAAGTGGCCAAATTTTCCTGCATATGTTTGTTCCTTTATTATTTAACCACTCCTCAAGATGCTCTGTAACTGTAGGTTTTTCTTATCCCATATTGTGATAAAAAAATATTCTCAGATATACTTGGTGTATGTGCATTGAAGCAGCAAGTGATCCACATTTTCATCCACAGTGTTGCATAGGTTGCATCTTGTCTCCTGAATGTCACACCTTCTTGTCTGGAGATTGTTGATAGTGGGTATTGCATTATGCAGTACTGACTGAATGAAAACTTTGTGTTTAGGAGGGACAAATCTTACCCAGTCACATTTATATGGGAATGAACTTGAGTCATCTGAGGTCAGTTGTGATATTGTCCATTGATAACCCTCATTTATTGTGAATTGAATCATTTTTTGTCTTCTTCTTGACTCAGATCAGGTGTGTACCCCATCGCATTGAGAAATTCATTTATTTCTCTCATCTCCTCCCCATTAGGATGTTTCCTTAAGGATATTATCCATCTTCCATCATCAATTAAGTCTGCAATTTTGGTTTCGTTATTCTCAGCAATTTTGAATACCTTCTTGTAAGAGATAGACAGTGGTATGTTTGGTATCCATCTGTCATGCCAGAATTGGATGCACTGCCCATTTTCCATTTTTATTTTTGTAGTTTTATCCACCATCCACTTTTCCTTTTTGATGCCTTTCCAAAATCCTTTCCCATGTGGTATTTTTAGTTTTTTTGGGTTAAGAGTGTTTTCCTCAGATTTGGTTATATATTGTACGACTCTCCTCCACAATGCCTTATTTTTTGTAGAATATCTCCGGCTCCATTTGGCCAAGAGGCTTTTGTTAATGCATCTCAAGTTTTTGGCTGCTAGACCACCATCCTCTTTCTTTTTGCACATTTTCTCCCATGACACCCAACAAATTTCCTTTTTTCAGTTGTTGAGCCCCACAAAAAGTCTCTCAATAATCTTTAACATTTTCTTCTCCAGTGATACTGGGATTTGCAGTAGATACATGAAGTACAATGGCAAGCTAGAAAAAGAAGAATTAATGAACATTATTTTCCCTGCCTTTGAAGAATTTTCTCTTCCAAGCTGCAAGCTTTTTCCTGAATTTCTCTAAGATACAATCTCACACACTAGTCTGTTTGAGAGATGAGCTAAGTGGAAGGCCAAGGCCAAGGTACTTTAAGGGAAGTTTATCCACTTTCCAATTTAATATCCTGGCTAAGTCTTGACCCTTGTGTTCAGCTCCAATGCTTATCATGGTGCTCTTCTAAAGGTTTACTTTAAGCCATTTGATAGCCTCATAAACCTGTAGAACCATTACTAGATTCTCCACCTGCTCTTCTTGAGCATCCAGAAATATTAATGTATCATCATCTAACTGTGGGTGAGTTAGATTGATGTCAGCACCCATTTGAAATCCAGAAATCATGTTGAGTTTTTTGGCTTTTTTCAGCAACATGGCTAGAATTAGAATTTCAGATACTAATAGAAACATAAAGGGGGACATAGAGTCACCCTGTCTCAGGCCTTTTTAGTGCTTGAATTTTGTTGTTGAAGTCCCATTAACTAAAACTGAGAATTGAGCTGATGCAAGAGTCCATTTTATCCACTCTCTCCACTTAGCCCCAAATCCAGTATCTCCAAGAATAGTACCAATGCAATGCCAATTGACATTGTCACATGCTTTTTCTATATCCAATTTGCATAAAATACCTGGAGTTTTGCTTCTTAATCTTTTATCAATCAACTCTCCAGCAATGAGGACACCATCATGAATATGCTTACCTTTGACAAATGCGCCTCGATGCTCTGAAATAAGCTTAGGGATAACTGTCTTGAATCTTGCAGTTAATGCTTTGTTGATGATCTTGTATGTGCTGTTAACCAGACTTATTGGTATGAAATTTTGAGGTCTTGTGCATTCTTCCTTTTTAGGGATTAGACATATGAAAGAGCAGTTGAGCCTCCAGTTGAGATGTTCTTCCATGTGGACTTTCCATCCATTCTTTTTCAGTGTTACTTATCCTTGGCCAGTTTCAGCTTTCTATTTGAGGTCTCTAAGGATGATTTTCTTTGAAAAGTGGGGAGAATTGTTCCCAAAACTCATGTTTTATCCTGATTTTGTAAGGTGTCCCATTTTGTGGTAAGCAGACATTAATAGCTCTTGTCACTACCAGAGGCGGGAGGTTGGGAATCATCTTCTGGATCCAATCGTGGGAAATTGGATCAATAATATCCGCAAACGTTTGAAAGTATTAGCACTGGTTCAGTAAAGAGGTTTGTGATGGGGTATGTGATCGTAGTTGTCTCTCTGTTTCCAATATGATGGAAGATATATGTATGAGAGAAACTAACTATTTTCATTGCGGATTATCAAAAGAATGCTTGGGAGGTTTTGATTAAAAATGGGTTCTTGTTTGAGGTACTTTTTATGCAGGTGTTTGCCCATATAAGATCTGGTTGATCATATATGATCTAGGCTCGTTTGATTAATATGGCTTTATTGTTTTGTGTGCTTTTCCCAATTCCTTGCCCTCCCTGGTTTCAGGTTTCATTAATTTATCTCATCCCGGATGATAGAGTTTTCTGTTAAATGAGTTGTGATCTCATATGAAATTCTTTGTGGTACGATCAATAGTGTTGTGGACATGAGCAGAAAATACTTGTGTTTGCGTCAAACGGTTAGACGCGGGAGTTGGAGATGATTCTGTTAGTATTAATAACCTACCTGCCGGTACGTATTAAACACTTAGTAATCCAACCTTTCGTTCTGTGTACAAAACTTTGAAGCAGAGACTCGAAAATATGGGTGAAGGATCTCCCATATTTAAATTGTACTCTGAAGTATAGTAGTGGGGTCGAAGTGGTTGGAATATTGAAAACTTGTTATATATTATCCAGTATGTTCTGAGGAAGTCTCGGGCATTGGATTATTGTTCATTTTGTAGTGTTTATGAGATTACCCACCGAAGTGGAGTAGAATTGCAATAGATTTTTAGACTTATTTGTGCTTTCTATGGAAGTTCTTTACGTGATGAGGAGTTGCGTGCATGAGGTGGAGAATTGGTGCATTTTACAAGATACTTAATAAGTCCTTGGTCTAGTAGTGACACCAGCGGAAAAGTGAAATAAAAAGAAAATTGATTGCAATTCAAAGCCCAAAAACAAAATTTTCATCACCGTCACAATTAAAGAAAATTCTGGTTTCGATGATGATTATCTGTTAGAATCAAACTCGGTGCCATTTTTACCGTAAATCCTAATTCTTTTTATTTTGTTTGCAATAACCTTATTAGACATAAATCCCAATTGATTGATGAAAAAAAAAGAAATAAGACCTTGCAAATAAAAATCCTTTTTCGATTTCCCTTTTTTTAAATGCAAACTATTTTAATTCCTGCAATTCTGAACTGCATAATTAATACAGACAAGACGAGGTTGTTTTATTTGTACGATTGGCATAGAGAGAGCAGAGAGATGCGCAATGTCAAAACTCAATGAAATACAATGTTTTTATCATGTGATATTTGCATGAACGTGACACCTTTTTATGGGTAATAATATACTCTAATGGTAACTTAAACAATAGGCATTACGAACCATGTTAGAGCATTGCTCGGTTGAACACGCCAAGCGGTTGGTATGTCAAGATTGGTTGTCATATTTTAGTATAAAAACTCAAAGTCGCTTGATTAGATTACTAGAGTCAACTTCGTTAGGTTAGACTAGGAAGTCTACAAATGTTAAGACATACAAGTATTACTCTGAAGATATATCGACATTAACGAAGACATCATCCTTCTACTTGAGGTTAGTAATACAAGACTTGACTTGTTTCCATTTCTACATACGTTACTTTCAAGTCGTTTAGATTGAAAACATAACATGCGAAGTTATATGTATATATGAAAATCTAGTATTAGAAACTTGATCATCTTATTATGATCAAAGTTTCAAGGAAGAATATACAAGTTGTTTTACAATATGATATACAGGATTATGAAGTATAAAGCTTATCTTTTGAACTTCTCTATTATGACCTAGACATGATATTTGTAACTTGTTATAGATTGGGCAGTGAAGTTAGGGTTGATTGCATGCCTAGAAAACTATTTTTGATTACATGAGTTTAAGGAAGTAGATTTAATAACTTGTTTCGTAGTTGAAAGAAATCAATTGGATTGGTGGTCCGGTTCCTATTGGGGATATATAGCAGGACCGATCTGTATGCTTTCGGGATCTCTAGCAGGACTGATCCCTATTGGGGATCTCTAGTAGAACCGAACCCTACCTATTGTGAATCTCTAGCAGAACCGGTCTCCATGGCAAAACCTATTTCTGAACTCACGTACACTTCAGGGTTTTCGTGTTTTTGGAAGTTGGGTTTGCAAAATAAGAAAGATGTCGACATTGTGAGTAATTTGAACATGTGTACAAATCTAATATTTTGTTGTTCAAAGATATTCCTTGATATTCAAGGTGAGATCCCGAACTGAAATATTTGAGAATCTTTTTTAAGATTTTCGAATGTATATTATTTTTCCAACAAGTAAAACATATCTCTGGAAAATATATTAGTTAATTATCTTGTATGCTAGCTAATATTGAGTTGTAATCCAATAGGGATTTCAGTATGACAGTTGAATATTGGTTGGAATTAGACAAAACCAGAAATCGGTATTTATTGCATATCTTGAAAATGTTTTGGTTTATGAAAATTCCTTGGTGTCCAAACTACATTGGTGTATAAATAGTGAAGTTTGTCCTTCTTACAAACTTATCCAGAGGCAGGCACTTCATATTATAGTCACTGATGTAGCCGACTAATAGTATTACTTGTAATGCTATCTTGGAGAGGAGAGTGACCTAATTAGGCAAAATCTCTTACGTCCGCTAGTTTAAAGACTTATGTGGGATCAAGAAGTGTCTAGATAGTACCGTTGGTGGGAAACTAGAGTTTGCATTGTTATTTTAGTTTTCGATTATTGATTGACTAACGATTGTTAAACCTTGATTGCACCTAGTTTAATTATCCCTGAAATTCTTTTCTTTTGACATAAGGTCACTCAAACTAGATCAAGGGATTAACAATTATTCATATATGTTTTTAGTTCTGACGATGACTTGTGATCATCCATTGTTAACACACTTCATTTTATGTGTGATAGATCATAAGTTGGAATCAAATTTGGTTGTGCAGGTACAAAAAAAGGCATTAAAGATTTGAAGACAAGAAGATTTCCAATTGGTTTCATATCCTCGTGATTTAACTTTGTGCACAAGCTTGATCGGCTGGGATCTGACTAAGTCTTGTTTATCTTTATAGACAATTGATTGCCTAGTCGTAGTAGATCGGGAAACGATCATTTGGTGGTATTCATATGTATATCCTCAAAGTTTTCACCGAGGCCTTTTGAGCTCGACCAACTACAAAGTTGTAAAAGAACTCGGCAGTGGTTAATCGAATGGAATATATGTAGTTGCAATTTGATAAATAAGTTGGCCATATTAGTGACTCATTGAAATTAAATTTGATGTATCCTGGATCTTTAGTTCTGTTGTTGTTAGATATGGTTTGGTTCTTTGTGATAACACAGGATCTCTTAAAGGCATCAAAGGAGAAACATTTAAGGCCTCTTCAACCGAAAAAGGAAAAATTTGGCCACTTTTGAAGCCACAAAATAGTAATTGAGAAGACATTATCAAATTTCTGAATCGAATCAGACTATAAAAAAATAATTGATTATCTAGTGGGAAGATCGAACACAATAACTTGGCAAACGAAGCAAATCTGAATAAGCTAAAAGTTGGTTGGAGTGAATAGGTTTCCAATTCATCCATGGAAATGAAAACAATCCAGCTGATTTATTATCAAAGGAAGCAAGGAGCAACAAAAATTTGTAAGGTACCCAACTTGCTACTAAAAACTAGAACAATCGAATATGAGGTAAAATGTCATATACATTTAGATTATGGACATGAATCGTGCTGTGACGAGGTCACTCTCCTGACAGCTTCTATAAGGGCTCACCTTATAGTCCTTGGATTTAACATCTTAAATAAGCACACATCCCGAAAAAATAAATTATATTATTTTTTTATTGTTTTTTATATATAAATATTTAATTGAATTTGTTCCTTAATCCCTTCAACAAATCAAAATTTAATTTTTTGGCGGTGAGAAGAAGTTTTTTTATTTTTTATTTCCTTGCTTCTTAAAAACTTATAAACCAGTCATGGGTTTTTTTGGTTTGAAATATAAAAAAGATTTTATCAAATATGATGAGCATGATGATTTTAAAAGTGATTAATCATATGGAAGCAAACAAATGATGACCGTACACTGTGTTTGCTTACTCTTCCAATATGAAACATCCATGCGTGTCCTTTTAGTTTTCTATATGCTTGGAGTCGGTAAACTCGGATTATTACCAATTACGTGATTGTGACAACAAAATTTTCTTAAAAAGAAAGATAATTCTTAAATGGTGTTGAGGTGGAGTATTGATTTTGATTGGGTTGTTTTCAATGTATAGTAGTCCAAATTAATTCAAGACTGAACTAACTATATCAATCATGTTTTGTTTGGATTGTTTCCAATTTATAATAACTAAAATCAATCCAATCGTCTAATTGCAGTGATATTCATATTGGTACGTCCTTCATACAGCTATGAATATCACAAAACTTTGTGATCTCGCTCATAAACAAACGCTTTGATTTTAGGTTAATTTTTAATTGGCTTGTTGAGGGACTAAGTATCTAATCAAAATAAATGCAAGGGTATAAAATCTAAGAAAATATGAGAAAATAATAAAAATCTTTTTCATTATTTAATTCTTTTCTTAAGATGTGTACATATAAGATATTAAATCCAAGAACTATAAAATGAGCCTTTCCAGAAACTATCACGAGGGTGACCTGGTGACAGCACGATTCGACATGGACATACAGTGTTTAATGTGAACGAGATCGTGAGCTTTGGCGCCCGCCCCTAAAGTGCCTCAGATATTCTACGCCCAAGAATGTTGGGGTGGCATTTAGCCTTTTCCTTGTTTCTTGTATTTAGTGGGAGATAGCTAGATAGGAAGGAGGTTAGTTAACATGACATGTTGCCACTCTTGTAGACATGATTGAAATTGAAGTTATCGACATGCCCACCGTTAGGTTTATAACCAAACCTTAATTATTTATTCAAGTACATTTGATTGCCCGTCTCTCTATTTATCTTTTCTTGTTTTTCTTATTGCTATCTTTGAAAATAAACCTCTATGGCTGATGACCCTTCTCATATTTCCATTTGGTTCCTTTTTCAAGAAACATGCCTTGATTGATTAAGATAATATAAACCCCCCACTAATTTATCAAGTCAAAAGGTTACCAAATTCAAATGTAAACTAGGATTTTCTTAGATATTTTCTTTCCCATTAAACTTCCGATGTATCCAACATATTTTAATTTTGGATTTATTGTGCATGTGACTCTTTCTAGGCTTAGGACCCAGCTTCTTACAAGACTTTGGCTTGGACGACACACTATAAATGCGACCTATCATGGTAATGGTCCAAGCTTGTTAGCGTTAGGTACCATGTGATATTGTGAGTAAAGAAACAAGATTGTATACGAATTTGTAACATAAAAAACTGCCAAGCAAAATTGAGACAGAACTTGTACCATACACACTATATTTTCTAACTGCTAGTCATGATCATTGTTGTACAATGTACGACCTTTGTAACTCAATCACGTCCTTCCAATAATTGACTTGTATGTTGCGGTGCATGTTCTAATTTAAATCGAGAACTCTCAATTATTAGTTATTATGTTCCGATGCACATTGATGTTAAATGTACCATCCTGTTAAAGGGGCGGCAGTGAATATGACAAAAATGGTCATTACATGATAATTCCAAATGTCCCTTATATAAAAAAAATACTGAAAATGACTAATTAACCTTTATATAATTTAGTGTTGATAAACTAGTTTAGTGTTGATAATCAAATTTCACTTATATTTACTTTAAACCAAATCAAAATTAGATTTTTAGAGTAAAAATAAAAGTTTAGAGGAGAAGAAAAGAAAAACTTTTGTGATATTTGTGAAACCTAGATTTTGATTCACTCAACCAAAATGAGTGATTCCAGTGGCAAATTTGAGATGGATGAATCTCTATATGATAGAGAAAACAAATAATACATACCTCTTGATGGAGATCATGATATGGAGTATTTGTTAGATGGTAGAGATGTTTTCACCCAAAGTGAAGGTCAATCTCAACCAATTGAAGAAATTAGCCAACAAACTGAAGAACCGGAGCCTGAAAATGACCAGGTATACTTCTAAATTAGTTCCCATTAGCTTTTTGTCGCTCAAAATTATCTAAAGTACGTAAAAAAATCGAAACTTTTAAAATTTCAGATGAACTTACGGTTGGAATTGTGCTCGTAACCAACCGTAACTATGTGTTACGGTTCTCAAGTTATCGAATACCAACCGTAATTGGTTCAATTTGGGGAAAACCCAATCGTAATACCAGTTACGGTTGGTAAAAAAAATTCGTTACGAACCGTAACCTAATTACGGTTGCTTTTGTCGTTCAGTAGTTACGAACTGTAACTCATCATGTGCATGGCAGTATTTACTGCAGTATTTACGGTTGGTAATATGTAAATCGAGACCAACCGTAATTCTGTTACGGTTTACTATTGACTTTTTTTTCCAACTGTAAATTACTCTGTATGTTTTCAGTTTTCTTTTGATGTATTTACGGTTTGATAGAAGATGACCATTACCAACCGTAGGTTCGTTACGGTTCATATGTGATCGTAGTTACCAACCATAACTCTTTTATGGTTTGTGTATCCTCTGTCGTTACCAACGGTACCTTTATATATGTTTTCGTTTTGTTGCCTCGTTTAGACTAATGTGGGTATATTTTTGTCCAGATCGTGGATGTACCTCCCTTAATGGATGAACAACCTTTAGCAAATGAAGTTCTCACCGAAGATTCTAGGTTTCACTATTTAACCGAGGAGATATGGAAGGAGAAAGAAGATGCAAAGAAGTGGGCTAGAGAACGAAGCAAGTTGGTTGTGTGTATCATAGTTTGTAATGGTACTACTAGTGAAAGTGCCTTTCAAATGGTTTGCGAGTGTAGTGGATAACATAAAATCACGCAAAAAAAAGGTATCGTGCACGAAGCAAAGAGGAAGAGGAAGAATACTACTTTCACTAAGAAGACTCGATGCCCTTTGAAGCTTCAATTGAAAAGGAACGCGGCAAAAAGGTGGTTTTTGGAGAAAGTTGTATGCGGTAATCATAACCACCATATACCAGATAGTTTGATATCACACGCTTATGCTGGACGCTTTACTGAAGAAGAAGAGAAGATCGTAGAGTCAATGACACAAATTCGTATGAAGCCCATTGATATCCTCGCTCACTTAAAGGAAAGAAACCCACAAAATGCTTATACTTTGGCTAACATCTACAACGCAAGATGGAAATTGAAGAATAAGAAATGGGAACAAAGGACCGAAATGCAACAATTAAGGCATTTGGTGGTGGCGCATAAGTACTCGGTTTTCCACGATGAAGATGAGAAAGGACGAATAAGACATCTTTTATTGGCTCATCCTGAGTTTGTAAAGTTGGCAAGGTGCTCTCATCAAGTGCTTCTAATGGATTGCACATACAAAACCAACAAGTTTGAGATGACGTTGTTGAACATTGTCCGGCAAACTTTTACCAATGCTCCTTTTAGTGTTGGTTTTTGCTTCTTGAAAAATGAGCTCGAAGAGAGCTATGTGTGGGCCCTATAACAAGTGAAGTTATTCTACGTAGAGGGATGTACTCCAAATGTGATTATTACCGACAAGGAACAAGCTTTGTTGAATGCAATAAAGAGGGTTTTCCCGGAAGCTCATAACCTTCTTTGCACGTTCCACTTGTGGAATAGTATTGAAACTAAGTGCATCGATAGATACATTTTTGTGTCTAAGTTGTCCTCAATTTTATGTATTGTTGGTACTCGATTTTGTACTTATTATTGTGTTTTTATGTATTTTTAGGTATTTTTGGAAATAAACATTTTTGGAAAAATTGGCTCGAAAAAGTGTTAAAGGCACCCTGAAAATTTACTAAAGGCACCCTTGGGTTGGATAAGGGCACCCCCAGAGCACCCAGTGTTAAAGACACCCGCATAATGGATTCAAGGCACTTCTTCTTCAACTTTTGAAAATTGAAATTGGCGGGAAAATAATCACAGTCGCTGGCAGATTTTTGGTTCGGATTTTTTAGGCGATTCAGCGAGACTCAATAACTGTAATTGCACGGGAATACTTGACTGACATTAACAGGCGTGGTGAAGGCTTTTTCTTGGATTAAATTGGGCTATATTGATTGGGTTGAATATAGACAGTATGCACGAGAATATCTCACCATTTCCCGTGAATTTTGTGGTGTGCGCGTGTTTGAACTAAGAAATGGTATCGTGTTTTAGTGTGTATAACCAACAGAAGATACGGAGAATCAATGGCAGACGCGTGAAGAGTTAATTCAAGGAAGAAAATATCCGAAGAATATTTTTTCTTCAAGCCGAGTTATGGAGAATTTGATGAAGTTATGACGAGATATTTTGGTGCTGAAAGGCTATATAAGTGGCTGAGGATTAGTACGAAGGGAGATAGAGAGGATTGGGAGCAGTTTCGAACATCACAGAATCATAAAAATCGAGTTGCAGAGAATACCTTCCTGTTGTTGCTGCTGTGAAGAACACGAAGAACATAAGACGTGCGAAAACTGTCGTTCATGCTACAGTAGAAAGACGGTCTTATTTGCTACAATGACAGCAGCACTTTCTTTATATCAATCTTTGTAACAGTGGGCTTGCAACACCGGAGAAGTGTTGCAGTTTCCTGGTTTATTCAATTTCTATCCTTTTTTGTATCATTTGTAAACACTTTTGAGCAATGAAATCAACTTTTGAGCGTGTTTCCATGATGAAGAGCTAAACCCATCCTCCGGGGCGATGGAGGAAGCCATTCTTCCAAAAGTTATGTGGTAAAATTTATTTTTATTTATGCAATTCTTTTATGATTATTTGCACCGAATGAAAATTGAGTAAATGATTTTTATTAATTAGTTGTGTTTTCTCTTGATGAAGTATGCTTAGTTTAGGTCTTTTGATACTTCATGCTTGCGATGTTTTGAAAATCTAATTTAGGCAATGATTAGAATCACAATTTCTTTTGATTGGAGTTATATTGTCTAGAATTGCATGATAAAAATTAACATTAAATCACATGAATTTTGGTGAATGGTGAAATCCTGAACCCTGGTCTCTCTATTATAGTCATCTTTAATTTGCTTTATTTTCTTTAATCTTAAAATTTAAATCTAAAAGCACAATCTTCACAAGTCTTAACGAACTCTCCTACTACAACCACTGTAAAAATCCCATCATGCATGCGCATTGTCCGTCCAACCAAAAAAAGCAAAATGGATAGAATAAAGAAACTATTGTTACATCAACAAGAGGAAGCCAAAGAGAAATATAATAAGGATGACAAGTTGGCGGAACTAAAATGGGATAATTTCAAAATGGAGTGGAGAGACTTGACCTATTCTATCACCGTGGATGAATATGACGATGAATATGAGGATTGCAGAAAACTGAATTCCAGAGTTACGGTTGTTTATCGGCATAAGTTACCAACCGTAACTCTGCCAAAAACAAAGGATACAGAATTACGGTTGGTTATATATATACAAACCAACCGTAATTGGTGGCATCTGAAAATTTAAAGTTACAGGGTGTTTTACAGTTTGTAATGATAATAAAAAAACCAACCGTAACTTGTAATGGTAAGTTACGGTCCGTTAAGGTGAAAGAGTTACAAACCGTGACTTAAGTTAGTAAAAAAATTGGTTTCCAATGTGTTTTACGGTTCTTAACAAAAATTAGTTATGAACCGTAATCAAGCTACGGTTCGTCTCGTTATTTGGTTACGAACCGTAATTGACTCTGTAACTTAAAATTTTCAAATCAAACTGTCACAAACAAACACACATATCCATAACTTCAGATTCATAGATAATATCCATAAGTTCAAATCCATAACTAACACAAATAAGTTCAAATTCATAGAAAATATCCATAAGATAAAATCCATAACTAACACACAACTATTAGTTTGTCATAATATCCATAAGTTGAAATTCATAAATAACCACACACAACTAACATAAATCAATAACTAACACACAACCATAACTAAGTATGGCGCCCATCACGACCCCTTTTGTTGGTGCTACCACCACCACGAGTTTTAGGACCATCACAACGACCACCGTGACCACCGCGACCACGACCACCTCTTTGGCTAGTACCCATACCGTGCACCTCCTCTTCAAGATTTGTCTCTTTGCTGCTAGGTGAAGGTCGTATACGGCTACTACTCGCACCTCCAAGAGAGTTTCTACTCCTCTTTAAGCCTTTTTCTTCCGTGACCAACCCCTCATACAATTCTTCCATGTTTGGATTATGCATGCTTATTTCCTCTTGCAAGATCTTTTGTTGAGGAGCTTTAATCACACCATTACTACGGATGCATGAAGTCATGCTATTTTCCAAAGCTTTTTCTCACTCTTTCTATTCACGTATCAAAAAGAGTTTTAAGAGATTATTTCATAATATACATTAATCTTAAAATCCAAAGTCATGAGAATAACAAAATTACGTACCGACATGAAATATAGCTTCTTCCAAGTCAAACCAAATAGACCCTTTTTTTCTTTAGTCTCGTCGACCACCTTCCTTTGTACTATAGCATTTTGAATATATGGTTGGGCCTCCGTATCATTATTGATCACATATGAATGACCAAAATGAGAATACCAAACCATGTAATCAGCAGCAGATTCTTTCGTGTTGTTACAAGGAATTGCCTCTCCCGCTGCGAGTTGGTTTCTTTCTTGATGGCGGTTGTTCCAAGCATCAACCGTCGGAGTTGGGTTGTAGTTGAGTAAAATGGTGGGTACTTTTGTCTCGGATCCTTCCTTGGATAATTTAAAGTTTTCCTTGATAACCCTTTCTTGAATATGACCAATTTGGCGTAGAGTTCGACGAGGATTGGTTATAACATAACCTGTGGGATGATACAATGGTCCGTTGTAGCCTGCGGTCTCTGTGAACCTACGAGCATCAAATCCATTTTGTATCCTCAAATAAGGGTCAAAGATAACATCTTCAATAGTGAAAGCATCTATTTGCTCCCTCATTCGAATGAGCTTGTCCTCTTTGTACCTTTGTTGTCTACCAGTGAACTTGAACTTCTTTCCCTATGGCCATAATCATGTTCTTCCCATTCAGTAGGAGGTCTCAGGATCGGAAAGCGGTCATAAACCCATGCCTAAAAAAAATATTAAGTATAAACAATTGGAACATGACTAAAAATATGACAAACTATCATATAATAAAAATGTAACCAAACTTACCATTAAAAGCGCAACATTTCCGGCAATTTCAGTAGCTCCAACCATCGAGGCCTTTCTTAGGCTCTCAAGTAAATATGCAAGGGTAGCAGTGGCCCATGAATAATTTTGATCTCGTCCAAATTCTTCAACAAGCGTAGGTAATGAACATTAACCCTATTTCCCGAGTTATCGGGAAAGAATACGGTCCCAAGAGAATACAACAAATAAGCTATGGTTATACGCCTAACTCTTGTTTCATCCATCACCTCACCTGCCCTTTCCTAAAATTCTTCAACAAAATATTTTTGATGATACGAGGTTTATGTGGTTAATCAGGGTTATAACCACCAGCCAACTGAAACTCCATCTCGGTTTAATCTTTCTCCCACCCAAGTGTTTCTTGAACAAGGATGTAAAGGTCACTCCAAGACATGTTTTTGTCGAAACCTTCATATACATATTGTCCTTCAACTTTAAGGTCAAGAATTTTCTTCACATCGTCCGGTGTTATTGTCATCTCTCCAAATGGAAGATGAAACGTATCGGTTTCAAGCCAAAATCGTTCCATGAAGGCAGAGACCATAACACTATCATACTGCGACTGGGAATGAAGAATTCCAGGACCTAATCCTGTACTAACCACTAGATTGTGAACCGCAACACATTCTTTACTTAATGGACAATGTTTATCCCTTTGACGCTTGAGCAATTTTGTGCATCTTGCATGGTCCTAAAAAAACAAATATACAAAAATATAAACATATTTTGGTGATCTGAAACAAACAAACAAAATGTATCAAAATAAGTTATAAATTGAATGTTTTAGGAAAATTAAGAAAAATCATACCCTTGTCTCACAGACTTTTGCGGCCCAGAAATCTCAAATAAGATTGAAGACTTATCCGGGGCCTCGCCCCAAGGTCTTCTATTCTTCTTCTGTGGCAACAACAACTCTTTGCCTTTAGGAATATGCATCCCTTTCGGTGCGGGTTCCTTTCTCGGCTTCTTTTCTTTAACTCGAGGTGCATCTACAACAACCTGTTTTCCCTTGGCATTTTCTCCCTCTTCATCATTTTCTTCCTCTTCATTCTCTTCATCATTTGCTTCCTCTTCCTCCTCTTCATCAGTTGCTTCCTTTTCCTCCTCTTCATCAGTTGCTTCCTCTTCCTCCTCTTCTTCATCATCGGATTCTTTAGATTCTTATTCATCTTCATCATAATTAGTTTATTCCTCTACAATTTCATTTTATTTCCTTCACGGTTAGTTTCGACTCCGACCTCTTCTTGATCATTAGGTTCCACTCCTTTTAAATCAACCCCAAATTGAACTACATGTGGTTCTCTCAAATTAATTTCATACTTATTATTCTTCTTCTCATTCTTGTAGATACCTCTATTATCTACCCCTAAATGCTTGTCACCGCGAGGGGTGGGCGTATGACCAATCAGGGTTAAGTTATTTCCTCTCTTATTCTTCACCCTATCAGGATTCCTACACAAGCATTACAATTGATTGATTTACTAAGGGTAGAACAAATAATATATAAAACAAAAAACAAAAAAAATTGGTGAGCATGTGTGACAGACCGGAAAATTACGCCTATGGCGGGTTGCTCCGCAGGCAGTAACTCCCCCGGTGCGTCATGATGAAGCTACGGTCCGGGACTTAAAGCTAGAAAAATGCACGTCCATCTTCCCTTGCAAGCATGCTCGTGGAGCATGATCCATCTAACTTAGCTTTCACACCGTTCCAACTCACCCTTGATCTGCAAAGAGTTTATTGAGAAAACAAGAACTTTCTCAAAACGAAAAAAACGACCTTTTGAAGCCCTAAACGATGGAATTTGGTTATATTCTAGTGACCATATGGATCTTTAGATCAATATGTCTTGATCTTTGGACTGTTTCCCATCAAAATGGACTCCTCATGAGATAAATTACGACACTCGGATTTTTAGCCTCCAAATAGGCTATAGTTTGGTCTTTGTAGCTTGATAGGAAGTATGAGCATCCACTTGATGGAATCCAACTAAGCCTCATCAAGCTTGACCACAATCATCTCTTGCATCGATATACCAAGCTTAGATGATATGAGGGGCCAATCTGCCGCAATCATCTCGCAATTAGATGATATGAGCGACAATGTACTGGACTACGTACCCTTCCCTACTCTAAAAGGATCAAGCACAGACCGTAGTTCATCTTCGAATGGACATAATCTTAACCAACTCGTTTGCAAGGCCGTAGCCTAGAAAAAATGGTGATGGCCTGGTCCGTATAGGCCGTTCCATCAATATGCACAATGATTATGCATCATCGGGACCGCGACATGGCATAGTGATGCCTAAGAATCAATCGCCCTATTTGCAAGACTACGCATCTATAAATGAGCCTTAGGCATCATTTATACTCTTCCGGCTAAAATATGAATCTTACTTGGTACATAGTCTGCATATGCACCTTCAACCAAGTACCCCTCCCTATATATGTCTTAATGAAATTTCTACAAGTATGTTTAGGGGATCAAATTGACATGCTTGATTCACTGTTCATCATAATGATTGAGTTACTTCGCAATGATTGTGTTCGTTCGCAATGATTGTGTTACTTCGCAATGGTTGTGTTCAATGATTGTGTTCATTCACAATGATTGTGTTACTTCGCAATGATTGTGTACAATGATTGCGCAACACTCGTTCGGCCAGCCCTCTCTGGCCTGATGCACAATGATTGTGCGATATTGGCTCTAGGCCAATAACTTTCGTAATGCTCAATGATTACGTTGCAAGCTCAAGGCCACCTACCCAACTGTCCTAATGCATCATGATGATGCAACACTGACCCTTGCATAAATGCCAAACATAATGCGCCATTTTGGCGCGACATTGGCTTTAAGCCAATGTACCGCGTACAACGAAACAAAAGCTTTATACGAAGCTTCATCTCAGGCCATGGCGCATCTTTTAGCATGCACCATGCTAAAAACACAGGGTGTTACACTCTTCACCCCTTTAAAGAATTTCTTCCCCGGAATTCAAAACCAAAAACTATTGTGGACAATCTCTTCGGATTGGATTTCCAGAGCAAAAGTCATATACCAGATGCTCAGAAATCACGGGTTTCTTCAAGTTATCGTGAACAACAATTTAGACCTTCTAACAACCGTCCCATACCGCCTGCCCAGGAATCCAAAAGTGCCCACAACAATACCAAGAATCGCAATTGGTCAGTGCCAAGAGGATATCTCGACCAGGTATCCTAGATGGCATCCCGTACTACCACCCAGGAATCCTTAAGGTTCACAAGTTTAAAGATGTCATCAAAATGACAATATTTTAGCACAGTACTGTGTGGAACAGTTTCAAGTTGCCCACCGTCCCTAACGGTCATCCAGGTTGCCACTCGTAAGTGGGATGCTAGTCGGGCCTGACAACGCACACCCTTGGCCAGTTGCCAACGTGTGGGGATGATCAGTCCCATTGTCTACCCACCGTCCCAGACGGTCTTCGGGATATCCACTCATAAGTGGGGTGCGACTTAGGCCATCCAAACTCACAGTACTTGAACAAGCTCAACTCGATTCCTATAGCAACTGGCTAAGCAGTTACAAAATCTTTCAGCGCAAAAGTTGTCCTACTCTCCAACTTTAAGTTTCCATTAAGGAAAATACTCGCCAATGAGTCCACTCCGCACAAGTCCCTAGAGTTTTCTCGGAACTTGCTCTGATACCAACTGTGATGGACCGTAACATTACGCCTTTGGCGCGTTTCCCCGCAGGCCGTAACTCCCCCGGTGCGCCATGATGAAGCTACGGTTCGGGCCTTAAGGCTAGGCAAATGCACGTCCATCTTCCCTTGCAAGCATGGTCGTTGAGTATGATGCAGCTAATTTAGCTTCCACACAGTTCCAACTCACCCTTGATTCGCAAAGGGTTTATTGAGAAAATAATAACTTTCCCAAAACGACCTTTTGAAGCCCTAAACAATGGAATTTGGCTATATTCTGGTGACCATGTGGATCTTTAGATCAACATGTCTTGATATTTGGGCCGTTTCCCATCAAAATGGACTCCTCTTGAGTTAAATTACGACACTCGGATTTTTAGCCTCCAAATAGGCTATAGTTTGCTCTTTGTAGCTTGATAAGAAGTATGAGCATCCACTTGATGGAATGCAACTAAGTCTCATCAAGCTTGACCACAATCATCTCTTGCATAGATCTACCGAGCTTAGATGATATGAGGGGCCAATCTGCCGCAATCATCTCGCAATTAGATGATATGAGCGACAACGTGCTGGAACGGCAATGCTGCAACTCGTTGCGGCTGCCTACGTACCCTTCCCTACTCTAAATGGATCAAGCAAAGACCGTAGTTCTTCCTCAAAAGGACAAAAGCTTAACCAACTCATTTGCAAGTCCATAGCCTAGCAAAAATGGTAATGGCCTAGTCCGTATAGGCCGTTCCGTCAATATGCACAATGATTATGAATCATCGGGACCGCGACATGGCATAGTGATGCCTAAGCATCATATGCCATCTTTGCAAGACTACGCAGCTATAAATGAGCCTTAGGAATCATTTATACTCTTCCGTCTAATCTATGAATCTTACTTGGTACATAGTCCGCATATGCACCTTCAACCAAGTACCCCTCCCTATATATGTCTTAATGGAATTTATACAAGTATGTTTAGGGGATCAATTGACATGCTTGATTCACTGTTCATCGCTATGATTGAGTTACTTCGCAATGATTGTGTTCATTCGCAATGATTGTGTTCGTTCGCAATGATTGTGTTACTTCGAAATGGTTGTGTTCAATGATTGTGTTCATTCACAATGATTGTGTTACTTCACAATGATTGTGTACAAAGATTGCGCAACACTCGTTCAGCCAGCCCTATCTGGCCTGATGCACAATGATTGTGCGATATTGGCTCTAGGCCAATAACTTTCGTAATGCTCAATGATTACGCTGTAATCTCAAGGCCACCTACCCAACTGGACTAATGCATCATGATGATGCAACACTGACCCTTGTCTAAATGCCAAACATAATGCGCCATTTTGGCGCGACATTGGCTTTAAGCCAATCTACCGCGTACAACGCAACAAAAGCTTTATACGAAGCTTCATCTCAGGCCATGGCGCATTTTTTAGCATGCACCATGCTAAAAACACAGGGTGTTACACTCTTCACCCCTTTAAAGAATTTCTTCCCCGGAATTCAAAACCAAAAACTATTGTGGACAATCTCTTCGGTTTGGATTTCCTGAGCAAAAGACATATACCAGATGCTCAGAAATCACGGGTTTCTTCAAGTTATCGTGAACAACAATTTAGACCTTATAAGCAACCGTCCCATACTGCCTGCCCAGGAATCCAAAAGTGCCCACAACAATACCAAGAATCGCAATTGGTCAGTGCCAAGAGGATATCTCGACCTGGTATCCTAGATGGCATCCCGTACTACCACCCAGGAATCCTTAAGGTTCACAAGTTTAAAGATGTCATCGAAATGACAATATTTTAGCACAGTACTGTGTGGAACAGTTTCAAGTTGCCCACCGTCCCTAACGGTCATCCAGGTTGCCACTCATAAGTGGGATGCTAGTGGGGCCTGACAACGCACACCCTTGGACAGTTGCCAACGTGTGGGGATGAACAGTCCCATTGTCTACCCACCGTCCCAGACGGTCTTCGGGATATCCACTCGTAAGTGGGGTGCGACTTAGGCTAGCAAAACTCACAGTACTTGAACAAGCTCAACTCGATTCCTATAACAACTGGCTAAGCAGTTACAAAATCTTTCAGCGCAAAAGTTGTCCTACTCTCCAACTTTAAGTTTCCATTAAGGAAAATACTCGCCAATGAGTCCACTCCGCACAAGTTCCTAGACTTTTCTCGGAACTTGCTCTGATATCAACTGTGACGGACCGTAAACTTACGCCTTGGGCGCGTTGCCCCGCAGGCCGTAACTCCCCCGGTGCGCCATGATGAAGCTACGGTTCGGGCCTTAAGGTTAGGCAAATGCACGTCCATCTGCCCTTGCAAGCATGGTCGTGGAGCATGATGCAGCTAATTTAGCTTCCACACAGTTCCAACTCACCCTTGATACGCAAAGGGTTTATTGGGAAAACAATAACTTTCCCAAAACGACCTTTTGAAGACGTAAACAATGGAATTTGACTATATTCTGGTGACCATGTGGATCTTTAGATCAACATGTCTTGATCTTTGGGCCGTTTCCCATCAAAATGGACTCCTCTTGAGCTAAATTACGACAATCGGATTTTTAGCCTCCAAATAGGCTATAGTTTGCTCTTCGTAGCTTGATAGGAAGTATGAGCATCCACTTGATGGAATGCAACTAAGTCTCATCAAGCTTGATCACAATCATCTCTTGCATAGATGATATGAGGGGCCAATCTGCCGCAATCATCTCGCAATTAGATGATATGAGCGACAACGTGTTGGACCGGCAATGCTGCAACTCGTTGCGGCTGCCTACGTACCCTTCCCTACTCTAAATGGATCAAGCACAGACCGTAGTTCTTCCTTAAAGGGACAAAAGCTTAACCAACTCGTTTGCAAGGCCATAGCCTAGCAAAAATGGTAATGGCCTAGTCCGTATAGGCCGTTCCGTCAATATGCACAATGATTATGTATCATCGGGACCGCGACATGGCATAGTGATGCCTAAGAATCATATGTCATCTTTGCAAGACTACGCAGCTATAAATGAGCCTTAGGCATCATTTATACTCTTCCGTCTAAGCTATGAATCTTACTTGGTACATAGTCCGCATATGCACCTTCAACCAAGTACCCCTCCCTATATATGTCTTAATGGAATTTATACACGTATGTTTAGGGGATCAATTGACATGCTTGATTCACTGTTCATCGCAATAATTGAGTTACTACGCAATGAGTGTGTTCATTCGCAATGATTGTGTTCGTTCGCAATGATTGTGTTACTTCGCAATGGTTGTGTTCATTCACAATGATTTTATTACTTCGCAATGATTGTGTATAAAGATTGCGCAACACTCGTTCGGCCAGCCCTCTCTGGCCTGATGCACAATGATTGTGCGATATTGGCTCTAGGCCAATAACTTTCGTAATGCTCAATGATTACGTTGCAAGCTCAAGGCCACCTACCCAACTGTCCTAATGCATCATGATGATGCAACACTGACCCTTGCATAAATGCCAAACATAATGCGCCATTTTGGCGCGACATTGGCTTTAAGCCAATCTACCGCGTACAACGAAACAAAAGCTTTATACGAAGCTTCATCTCAGGCCATGGCGCATCTTTTAGCATGCACCATGCTAAAAACACAGGGTGTTACACTCTTCACCCCTTTAAAGAATTTCTTCCCCGGAATTCAAAACCAAAAACTATTGTGGACAATCTCTTCGGATTGGATTTCCAGAGCAAAAGTCATATACCAGATGCTCAGAAATCACGGGTTTCTTCAAGTTATCGTGAACAACAATTTAGACCTTCTAAGCAACCGTCCCATACCGCCTGCCCATGAATCCAAAAGTGCCCACAACAATACCAAGAATCGCAATTGGTCAGTGCCTAGAGGATATCTCGACCAGGTATCCTAGATGGCATCCCGTACTACCACCCAGGAATCCTTAAGGTTCACAAGTTTAAAGATGTCATCGAAATGACAATATTTTAGCACAAAACTGTGTGGAACAGTTTCCAGTTGACCACCGTCCCTAACGGTCATCCAGGTTGCCACTCGTAAGTGGGATGCTAGTCGGGCCTGACAACGCACACCCTTGGCCAGTTGCCAACGTGTGGGGATGATCAGTCCCATTGTCTACCCACCGTCCCAGACGGTCTTCGGGATATCCACTCGTAAGTGGGGTGCGACTTAGGCTAGCAAAACTCACAGTACTTGAACAAGCTCAACTCGATTCCTATAACAACTGGCTAAGCAGTTACAAAATCTTTCAGCGCAAAAGTTGTCCTGCTCTCCAACTTTAAGTTTCCATTAAGGAAAATACTCGCCAATGATTCCACTCCGCACAAGTTCCTAGAGTTTTCTCGGAACTTGCTCTGGTACCAACTGTGACGGACCGTAAAATTACGCCTTTGGCGCGTTACCCCGCAGGCCGTAACTCCCCCGGTGCGCCATGATGAAGCTACGGTTCGGGCCTTAAGGCTAGGCAAATGCACGTTCATCTGCCCTTGCAAGCATGGTCGTGGAGAATGATGCAGCTAATTTAACTTCCACACAGTTCCAACTCACCCTTGATACGCAAAGGGTTTATTGAGAAAACAATAACTTTCCCAAAACGACCTTTTGAAGCCCTAAACAATGGAATTTGGCTATATTCTGGTGACCATGTGGATCTTTAGATCAACATGTCTTGATCTTTGGGCCGTTTCCCATCAAAATGGACTCCTTTGGAGCTAAATTACGACACTCGGATTTTTAGCCTCCAAATAGGCTATAGTTTGCTCTTTGTAGCTTGATAGGAAGTATAAGCATCCACTTGATGGAATGCAACTAAGTCTCATCAAGGTTGACCACAATCATCTCTTGCATAGATCTACCGAGCTTAGATGATATGAGGGGCCAATCTGCCGCAATCATCTCGCAATTATATGATATGAGCGACAACGTGCTGGACCGGCAATGGTGCAACTCGTTGCGGCTGCCTACGTACCCTTCCCTACTCTAAATGGATCAAGCACAGACCGTAGTTCTTCCTCAAAGGGACAGAAGCTTAACCAACTCGTTTGCAAGGCCATAGCCTAGCAAAAATGGTAATGGACTAGTCCGTATAGGCCGTTCCGTCAATATGCACAATGATTATGCATCATCGGGACCGCGACATGGCATAGTGATGCCTAAGCATCACATGCCATCTTTGCAAGACTACGCAGCTATAAATGAGCCTTAGGCATCATTTATACTCTTCCGTCTAAGCTATGAATCTTACTTGGTACATAGTCCGCATATGCACCTTCAACCAAGTACCCCTCCCTATATATGTCTTAATGGAATTCTACAAGTATGTTTAGGGGAGCAAATTGACATGCTTGCTTCACTGTTCATCGCAATGATTGCGTTACTTCGCAATGATTGTGTTAATTCGCAATGATTGCGTTACTTCGTAATGATTGTGTACAATGATTACGCAACACTCATTCGGCCAACCCTCTCTTGCCTGATGCACAATGATTGTGCGATATTGGCTCTAGGCCAATAACTTTCGTAATGCGCAATGATTACGCTGCAATATCAAGGTCACCTACCCAACTGGAATAATGCATCATGATGATGCAACATTGACCCTTCGCCAAATGCCAAACATAATGCACCATTTTGGCGCGACATTGGCCTTAAGCCAATCTACCGCGTACCACGCAACAGAAGCTTTAGATGAATCTTCATCTCAGGCCATGGCACATCTTTTAGCATGCACCACGCTAAAAACACAGGGTGTGCATAGTTACGGTTTGTAAAATGACAACATATAACAACCCGTTGATGGTGGCTTTTAGCTTAGGGTTAAAATCGTAAAACTTTAGTATGATGTGACGTCACTCTGTAAGGAAACGGAGCCGTGATTACCAATATCTCCACTAGCGCATTTATTTATCCTTTCAACATGTCTACGAGAAATTTACCAGGGTACTTTTTTTTATATATTTATACGCTATGTTCCACGACAGAACCCTCAAGTATCGACTGGCATTGTCTCCGCACATGCCAGCCGCGCATGCTAGCAAAGTGTGCCAACGGCATGCCAGCCACACCTCCGCGCAAAAGGCATGCCAACCATGCTAGACGCACCACCGTGCCAACGGCATGCCAGCCACACCTTCGCGCCAAAGGCATGCCAACCATGCCAGCCGCACCACCCCGTGACAACGGCATGCCAACCATGCCAGCCACACCTCACGCGCCAAAGGCCCAACCATGCCAACGACATGCCAACCATGCCAGACACACCTCCGCGCCTAAGGCATGCCAACCATGCCAGCCGCACCACCGTGTCACGGCATGCCAACCATGCCAGCCACACCTCCGCGCCAAAGGCATGCCAACCATGCCAGCCGCACCACCGTGCCAACGGCATGCCAGCCACACCTCACGCGCCAAAGGCCCAACCATGCCAGCCGCACCACCATGCCAACGGCATGCCAACCGTGTCAGCCACACCTCCGCGCCAAAGGCATGCCAACCATGCCAGGCCCACCTCCGTGCCAACGGCATGCCAGGCGCACCTCCGTGCCAACAGCATGCCAGCCACACCCCCGCGCCAAAGGCATACTAACCATGCCAGCCGCACCACCGTTCCAACGGCATGCCAGCCACACCTCCGAGCCAAAGGCATGCAAACCATGCTAGCCGCACCACCGTGCCAACGGCATGCCAACCATTCCAGCCATACCTCACGCGCCAAAGGCCCAACCATGCTAGCAGCACCGACGTTCCAATGGCGTGCCAAAGCCATGCCGGACATGCTTCCATGTCGTTGGCTGCCAAACGGAGGGTTGCAAAAATCAACGACTACTCCTCCTCCTGAGATGCAGATATCTGCCGTACAAGTTCTCCACCAAACGCATGGCAACTTCTGGCTCAATGCCAAATTCCACGGTTTATGCCAAACCCTAATTCAGACGCGCCTAAAACATGCCAAAGCCATGTCGGCCATGCCGCTGGCTGTCAAATGAAGGGTTACAACAATCAATGGCTTCCCCTCCTCCTGAGATGCATATCTCACCCGTACAAGTTCGCCACAAAACGCATGGAAACCTCTTGCCTGCGATGCCAAAACTCCACGGTTTGTGCCAAACCCTAATTTGGGCCACGCCAAGAGCATGCACGAGCCATGATGGCCATGCCTCCATGTCGCTGGATGCCAAACTGAGGGTTGCAACAATCAACGGCTACCCCTCCTTCTGAGATGAAAATCTCAGTCGTACAAGCTTGCCACCAAACCAAACGATTTGTGGCAACCTCTTGGCTGCGATGCCAAAATTCCGCGGTTTGCGCCAAACCCTAATTTGGTCGCGCCAAGAGCATGCATGAGCCATGCCGTCCATGCCTCCATGCCACTGGCTGTCAAACGGAGGGTTGCAACAATCAACGACTACCCCTCCTCCTGAGACACAAATATCAGCCGTACAATCTTGCCGCCAAACCACACAACTTGTGGCAACCCTTTGGCTACGCTGCCAACTCTTTGGTCACGGCACCCTAATTGGCCACGCCAAGAGCATGCGCAAGCCATGCCAGCACCGTGTCCACGACACTGGCTACCAACGGAAGGTATCCACAATCAACGACTACCCTTCCTCTCAAGATGCAAAATCTCGTCCGTCGAAGGTCACCACCTAACCGGCAAGCCTCTCAATTTTAACTTGCCAAACAATAGCAACATGCTACACGTTTTCCACGAAAACACTCGAGACATCGAGACATGTCACAAACTGGGGGATGCTCATCAGGGTATTGGTCTGGCGGTTTACAGCGTGCGGCGTGCAATACGCCCGTTACAAGAAAGTATCATAAGAGTAAGGCGGTTAGTAATGACAGGAAATAATGGTGAAATGTATCCTTCATTATGGAAACATCAATTCCAGGCGTTACCCGTTACCATTCTCTTTCATTACTCAACCGTTTCCACTTCTTACGATCCATGGTACGTTTTGTTGCGACTTGTATAAATAGGTCTCACCTATTTCCACCAAAAACAATTTTTGTTCAGGAGAATACAACACTCAGAAATCACCTGTTATATTTCCACATTGCCAGTGATTCAGTTTCTAATACAAGTCACAAAACAACCACTCTTCCATAATCAACTATTCTGGTCTCAACACTCTCTTCGCTTCCCTCCCCAAGACCAACCCTTCTCCTTCACTTTGTGACCGAAGCAAGTATGGAACGACCATTTCTTGGTTTAGGCCGGATTTGTACAGATTGATCTCTCGAATCTAAAGTACTCCCGTGCAGTACATTGTTTAGGGTTTAGACTCGTTTCTCACCCATACACGAAATTACCAAAATCATCAGAAACTGTTTCCACCCTCAAGCAATTGGCGACCACAGTGGGAGATTAATCTCTTGGTTACAATATTAATTTTTCAATTCCCGATTTTATCTTTCTACCCCTATCTCAAGATGGTAGAGCTCAGGTCCGGATCAGCAACAAACCCTGAGAACGCTGGCACTGAAATTATTCCCGGTGTTAACGTTCCTTCCAGTGGTGTTAATATGCCACCTGTCAACACCAGCAACGTGGAGAATGTTCCTTCAAGAGTTACACCTACGGTTATCAGAGCCAGAGCCTCTGCCTCGGAAAATGCTCATTCAGGTGTTACACCTCCAATCACCAGAGCCAGAGTTGTTGACGCCGCTCCCAATATTTCGTCAAGTATGACAGCTCCAACCGTCACCAGAGTCGCTGCTACTCCACCATCAGGACAAGAGACTGGAGGATCCAGAAGAAGTCGATATCCTCTTACCACTGTTGATTTGATGAAAATACAAAAGGTTCTCGTAAGGCTCAGACAGACATGGCCACAACTCAAAAAAAGATACCTATTTTCCTCAAGACACTAACGTAGCGGCTACCACAAGAGTCACGTCAACCCCATATGGAACTGACAAGGAATGCTTTTAACATCCGGCGCAGGCACTTCAGCATGACGCATGTTTATAGATAAAAAAGCTCGTGTTGCTCTTGAACGCCCAGTAGAAAGGAATCAACAATCCAATTTCATCACACGTGAAGATCAGGAATGACTTCTCCAAAATCGGGGCAAAGAAAATCAGCAATCCTCCTGAGTTCACAAAGACCCTCTTCCCGTCAGGAGCTGCATGATTTCTGGGGACTTCGCCCACAAAATCGTGCAGTCTATAATGAAACATTTATGTGAGATTCTGTATTTTTCCAAGGCGCAGCGTCAAGACATATTTACAGCCCTCAACCGCACCGCATCAGGAAAGCCGCTCCTGAACCCCAACCTCTCCTGGAAAGCACGATTGATAGATGGAACTGGGGACTCCTAACCACTGTTTACTTGAAGATAAATTGTTCTCCACTCTGAGAAAGAAGTACTTGTCTTTCTCAAGACCCTAACGGAGCGGCTACCACAGGAGCCGCGCCATCCAGAGTCGATGAGGAACAACTTCAATACCCCTGGCGCTGGCACCTCAGCAGGGCATACCTTTGTATACGAAGAAACTCACGCCAGAACCCCATTGTAGATAAATCAACCGTCCAATTTCGTCACGCAAGAATATTTAGAGCAACTTCTTCGGAATCGAATCAAAATTAGTGATGTAGACATGCATCAGCATCAACCCCCTTATCCGCCTGAAATACAAAGAATTTCTCTTCCAAGAGGATACGCTTCTCCTCAATTCACCTTATACGACGGCACCGGGAATGCACGTGAACATATCTCTCGATTCTTGGAGTCCCTAGGCGAACACGAATACAACCATGTCCTCCGTCTGAGGGAGTTTTCGAAGTCGCTTACAAGAAGAGCATACACGTGGTACAACAGTATCACACCAAACAACATCCCCAACTGAGGTGACATGGTTACGGCTTTCTACAAAAATTACTTCTTCGTGCCTGTGCAGTTTACCTTCTTGGTTCTAGGAAGGATGTTCTAACGAGATAACGAACATCCAAATGATTTTGTCAAGAGATTCAGGGTTCAAGCGCTAGACTGCCACGACCCAAACGTGACGGAACAATAATTGGTGAATTCCTGCATCAACGGTATGGCTCCCATCTATCGCGCCTTACTAGAGAACCTGCGGTTTCAGACTTTTTCCGAACTCCATGAGGCTGCCAAAAGATCGGCCACGATGGCACCAACATTGTTAGAAAGAAACATGCCAATTAGAGGCGAGGACGTACGCGAAAGTCGAGGAAGTAGACGTCTCGTCAACAAGCAATACAACACTGGTTCCTCCTCTGTGAGCGTAGTGGACGAAGGAGGGAAAAGAAAGGCCCCAGTGGCAGATCAACAGCCTAAGCGTGCGGCACTAGCACAACGGGAGGCTCCTCCATGGAGGGCCGTCGCTAAGGCTCCCATGCGTCGTCATGAAACTAGAGAAAACGTCTTGGATTTCTCGTTCCCGATCGAGGAACTGATCGAACTTTTAGAGGCATGGGTCCAAGACGATGTCATCAGACTACCACCCCCCAGACGCCCACCGATCGAGACAGAGATGGAACACCCTAAATACTACCGCTATCACCGGTTTGTTCACCACCCGGCCAGCGACTGCAACAGACTAAAGCATATCTTCAAGGAGAAGGTAGAGTCAAGTGAAATTCAGCTGGGAAATGAGGGAGTGCACATCATGGGAATTTTTTTTTGTTTCATGACCCGGATATGTATGTATATCTGTATACAAACCATTTTGGAACTGTGGTAAGGGAACCGGGTTTAAGTATCCAAACCGGTATGTGAACCAATACAGTTCTATGTTCTATAACAAGTTTAGTACCCAAATCGGTACGCAAATTGAAAAGGTTATGTGAACTCCAGAACCGGTAAAATATTAAGGTTTCCAAACCTGCTAGCAAACTGAAAAGTTTTGTCAACTCCGAAACTCAGATTTGTACCTAAATTTGCAAACCGGTACATCAACTAAAAAGTTCTGTCAACCCTGGAACTCGGTTTTGCAAACCAGTCCGCGTACCATGACTCAGCCGATTCACGAACGACTCATGTATTTGTACTTTGTGCATTTACCAACTATGTCGATTATGATTCAATTGCAATTAAATTATTTCTATGAGATAATTTGCTTTTGATCAATTCTCTAAAACACTATACTTATTTGGTCACATGATTGTGACTCAAGATGAATGTCTCTGTGTTCATGAAAATGAGTGATGAGCTCTTAAGTTCAAACCGGCTAGTTTCGGCTAACCATGTTGAACATAGTCTTTGTACACGGTTCGGTTAAGGTTTACCTAACCAGAGTGTATATCTTGTTTATGTGAATCAGATTCAAAGCTTTTTCGTCTAATAGCGAGTATTGTTTGCTTGGTTCCAAAGCTATCTTAGCTTAAACCTAAAGCAACCTAGGCTTTGAAGTCAATATAAGGGGAACTCTTGGAAACTTGGATTTTTGAATCCTGACACTACTTTTTGGTGTGTCCTAGTTGTATCTAGAGTCGTTTTCTACAGAAACAGTTTTAGGGTTTAGCGACTATCAAATACTTCATTGGAATTCATGAAGCCAGGTCCAGTTATCTTTTATCCTGATAAATTGAGTATCCTGATCTTGTTCGATGGTTTATTTATCACTTGAACAAGATATATAGAAATCAAAAAGTTCTTTTCATCTCAACTTTGTGATTCCGCAAGTTTTATACTTGTGAGGTGAGTAATAATTTAGGCTGCACTTCAGGTTGCATAAGTCCAGATTTTGAAGATAGCCAGACTTTGTCAAGTTGCTATCGATTTCCATCACCTTGATCCTATGTTTGATTTGATCATCTATTTCGATCATAATCAGGAAATCAAATATAGGTTTAATTTGTAGGAGGCAAATTTGGTTTAATGTCTTTAATTGAGTTGAAGCAACTCTTAGTTGGTGTGACGAAATCTAAGGGAATCAATTGTGTGGAGTCCTGTTGGGATTCAAAAAGCGTAAGGAGCGCGATTGTACCTGAATCGGCGTGATATTGAGTTCGGTCTAAATTACATTCCAGACCGAAGTTAATTGGTAGTAGGCTAGTGTATGTAGCGGCTTAATACAGTTTAGTGCTCAATCTGGACTAGGTCCCGAGGTTTTTATTCATTTGAGGTTTCCTCGTTAATAAAGTTTCTGGTGTATGTGTTATTTCTTTTTCTGCATTATATTGTTTATCTTTATAATTGAAATATCACAGGTTGTGCTTTAATCCATTAGAGTAGAGACGTCCGACTTAGTTTGTTGGATAAGACTTGATTGATTCTTGGACATTGGTCTTTGGTACCGTCCAAGAACTCTCTTTGTGATTAGGTTCACGGATTCAATTATGTAAACATTCTAATTGCAAGAGAGATAGAGATATAACTCTAGACACTTTCCTTGATTGAGTTTTAACTCCCGAATTGTGTTGAGTTTGTCCATAAATATTTCCTAGGAAAAAGTTGGTGGTGTATTTTGGTAACCCAGTATTTTCATCTTATAAAATCATTTCTAAAACTCTTGCTAATAGACGTAAACCTCTGATTGATGGGTTGATTTCTGAAAACCGAAGTGTTTCGTTCCAAAAAGAAGAGTTGCGAAAAATATCCTCCTTGCTAATGAGGTGGTTTTTACAGTGAACCATTATCATGGAAAGAATGTTTAGTTGCTATCAAACTTGATATGTCCAAATCTTATGACAATCTTGAATGAAATTTCCTTCAATGCCTGGCTATTGTCTCTTAGTCCGTTTTACTCAACGGAGTCCCCCACTGGAATGATTAAAACTGAAAAAGGTCATAGGCAAGGATCCTTTATCCCATTATCTTTACATTCTTTATTCTGAAGCTTTTCTGCATATATTGATAACTTATTATACTAGAATTAGTGCAAGGAATTAAATTTTGTAGGAATGCACCCCCACCCTCACCCACCCACCCCTTCACTACTCATTTTTTGTTTGCTGATGATTGTTTACTTTTCTCAAAATCTACTATTCATGATTTTACTAGCATTAAAGACTATATGCATATGTATTTTTCTGCCTCTGGTCAGGAAATTTACTTTGATAAGTCTGTGATCCTTTTTAATAAGGAATTGCCTCATCATTTAACCCAGCAGCTTTCTTCTATCCTCAGTATTAGCTCCCTGGATCTTGGTAAAAAATACTTTGGCACCCCCGTTAGTTTTCAAAAGTCCAAAATCCAGATTCATGAGTATCCTTCAATCCGTTGATGTTATAATTACTTCTTGATTTCATAAACTCTTATCTCAGGCTTCTAAAACCTCTATAGTTAAATATGTTGGCCAACAATTCCTATTTACTAAATGACAGCTTATCTCATTCCTAAAGATCTTTATAGGAAAATGGACTCTCATCTCTGTAAATTTTGGTGGGTGGAAACTCTAGACCCAAAGATTGAATACTTCACTTGCTTGGTTGGATACTATATGCTCTCCTAAAAGGAGGTGGCCTGGGTTTTAGAAAGGCTGAGTTAGATAATCTTGATATGCTAGTTGGGAATGCTTGAAAACAAGTTGAAAATCCTAACTCTCTTTTATGCACCATTCTTAAAGCTAGATATTTTTTGAATGTTACATGCCCTTCTACTTGCTTTTGGACTTGGAGATGTTTCCATGTTTTGAAGGAGCACATAAAACCATTCATTTCTTGGATGTTGGGTGATAGTCAATTTATTGATCCTTGATGTGATAATTGGATTCCTACTTTAGGCTTTGCTATACCTCTTCTCCTTCTTCCCTCAGCTTGAAAGTGTCCTACTTTATTGACCCCTGATACTAAAACTTGGAAATTTGTAGATTGAACACCCATTTTGACAATGCTTTTGTTGAGAAGATTGTTACTATTCCCTTGAGCCAGCTTTGCACTCCTGATAGGAGGGATTGGGAGCTTTCAATGAATAATTTTGTTCTAAATCTGTCTACTTAGGTCTCAGAGGTCTTAGACCTTCCCCAAGCAATACTCTTTGGAAGTGCATATGGAAACTTAGAGTCCCACACTGTTTTTAGATTTCATCTGAAAATCTGCTAGAATTTCTTTACCTACTAGAATTGTTCTGTAGACCAAAATGCGTATTGATACCATAATTTTTCTAAGATGTTTTTAGATTTCATCTGAAAATCTTCTAGAATTTCTTTACCTACTAGACTGTTCTGCAGACCAAAATGCGTATTGATACCATAATTTTTCCAAGATTTCTATCCTGTAATGAGACTGTTATGCATGCTTTGGTCTTATGCCTCTTTGCTACTTCGGTTTGTCTTTCTTCTTCCTTTTGTTTGACTGTTCAAACCTTTCATAACTACATTGATTGGCTTGATTATTGGCTTGTTAATGTTATTACCTCTATTTCTAACGAGTCAAAAAAAGAGTCTTTGCCATTGTTACGTGGTCTATCTGTAATAGTACGAATAAATTTTCAACAAGAAAAAGGAGAATCCTTTTGATGTTATTGCTAGAGTCATGATTGATCTTAGGAATCTCCCTTTATCCCTGCCCCTTACACTAATGCCATTGGTTCTTCTACATGGATGCCTCATACACATGGTTGGATCAAAGGAAATACTGATGGTGCTTTCGATCTTGTCTCATTGGATAATGATGCAGGCTATATGGAAAACCATATTTTCATGTTGTTATCACCGTTGAAGTCTACTCTCCAGAGGATGCAGAAACCAGGCCATCTGGGAAGTTTTGAAGAAAGCAGTGGAACAAAAAACTACTCATTTCCTCGTGTAAAGTGACATAAGAGCTCTAATTGGCCAATTCTCTCGAGGAAATTTTGAAGGCAATCAACAAACAAATGCTTTATTTAAATATATTTCTCGATTTAGTTATAGTCTTGTAGATTGCATGTTTTCTTTTCAACCAAGAACGTATAATAATGTGGATCATTCTCTGACAGCTTGGGCCAAATATAACTCTGATACTTGTTTTTGGTTTAGACCTCCAATCTGGCTTATGGCAACTGTTGAGGAAGACCTCTAGCCTTTTTTTCAGGCCGTTGTTTTAAAAAAAAAAAAAAAAACTAGACAATTCTTTCTTGTCTTTTTAAATTTTCTTGTCGAGTAAATTATTTAAATATCCTTTTGTATATTTATTCGAGACAAATATTTTCTATATATATATATAGTAAATTATAATAAAAATATGGAGACATTACTCAAAATAAGAAATAAATTTGATGTGCCTTTTATAAGTGATAATCAATTTTGATATGTCTTTAATAAGTGAAGACTTACCTATTGGTATTGGACTAATTTTTCCTAATGTTGCAGGAAAATTTGAAGGGTCATAAGGAAAAGCTCCAAATTGTAATATATCTTTTTAGTTCTCCAATACACGAGAAAAACTTTTCATTTAACTAATCTTATTTATCGCATATTAGACCTGGTGGCATTACATTAGACACCCATCGGCCCATTGCGATAGCTACATGGAAAATGAAACAGTAAAAAGTTTACAATTAAAACCGTCAGAGTCCATATTCTTAGCAAAAACCGTACATCTCTCAACAAATTATCTTTCTAACTTTACTTATTTTAGGGATATAATAATATTTTTCAATTTTAGTCTCTCTGAATCAATTAATTGGAAGTTTAATATCTTGCCAATTCCCAACTCCCGAAACCTAGTATTGTCACTACGCATCCATTTTTTTTTTGTAGGTTTCTTGACCTCGTACAGTAATACCTTAGTTCTTGTTCTCTTATGCATGTTTTGTTGAGTGTTTATTGGAGAAAAAATTTGTCATCCTTTTTATTTGTTGTGCGTCTTTTTTCAGTACGGGCTATACATCTTTTAGATTATCCTAAACCTTTTTTCTTATCTTTATGCAATGAACGAAAACCCCTTTAAAGCCATAGAATAAGTTTCATGCTCAGATCATAGTTTTAGTTCTTCTCTTCTTTGTCTATTAAAATCTCTCTAGTTTCTTCTTATTTCTTTCATAACATAGCTAGTATCTATGATATGTATCAACACCTTAGTGGATTACCTTTAGCGCAACGTTTTTCAAATCACATCCGTGATGGTCTTTTACCAACTCCTCCGGAATTTATTAAAAATTATGGCATTAAAATAATAGCATATTAGCAAGGATTTTTTCAACTGAATTATTCAAACCTTCGGAAATAAGAGGAGCTCTAGGATATTTATGGGGGCCTAACATCTACTTCAAAATTACAAAAATAGATCCAAACCTTTTTAATATCTATTTTTAGTCTAGTGATGACTCTTTTGGGTGACTTCAAATAGTCCATGGTACCCTTTCGGTAATGTCATGTCAGCAACCAAAGCATATATACTTAGGAATGAATATCTCCATAGATTCTGTAAAAGAAATTCAAATATGGGCCAGTATCCTAAATGATAAACACGAGCACATGAGTTATGAAATGACTGGTTTGATATCCAGTAAGCTAAGTCAAGTTAGTACAGTGTGCAGGAAGTGATTCTTTTTTGCATGATTTCTCCCCAAGAGTAATGATATGGGTAAACATTGAAAAACCACTGATGGAATTTTTTTTAGTAAAAGTAGTAAGTTACATAATTACTGAAATCTTATTAATTGAATCTCCCATCTAAATTCCGCTACCATTGTCTTAGATTTGGTCACAAAGAAGATAGTCGTGCCATTGTAGAAAAGAGATCTTTAGAAGACATCTATGACATTTTTATTGATTTTTCTTTCGCTGGGGATGACCTTTTCTTTCTTAATGGTGTCCAAGTGCAAATATGGAATTCTAAAGAGAATATAAACTTTCATGGTAACTATGTATCTGTTGACTTGTGCATGGTTATCCCTGGAGTTATGGATGTTTTTAAATCTTACTTCGAAGCTCAATCTCACTTTGATGATCCATCATCTTCTGAAGGGGTTGTGGATACTTCTGATGTCACTCATACAATTGATCATGATTCTGAAGTGCCCATAGCAGTAGTGTCTATCTTAGGAAAGCACATTTTTCCATTTAATATCCTTGGTAAACTTTATGCCTTTTTTTTGCTGACGATTCTGACTCGATCCGATTTATCAATGCTGAAAATACTGAGTCACTGAAATAACTAAAATCAGTGAGTCTGAATCGTTTCCTGCTACTAGTTTACTTCAAGATATCTCTAATCTAGATTTATCCAAAACCAGTTTGTCATCACCTATTCTAGGCAGATGACTTTCATTTCATCATACGAAAATTTCAAGGAGTCATCTGAATCACCTATCTGTGCATCTTCAGTTTCTTCCATAATTAGATCCCCAAATTCACTTATTATCCCTTCTAAGTCCGGAATTAAATTATCAATTTTTGATTCTCCTATGCTAGCACCGAAATCGACTTTTAAAATCTCTATCCCTGATTTCTCAGCTTATTTTTCATCCAAAAACTTTTTCTCTATCTCAACTGACAATGGCTTTACTCTCAAAATTGACTAATATAGATCTAATATGAAAGAACAACGCAGGGATGTTGAATCATACCTCCCCTTATCATTCTCTCTATCTCCTCCATCAATGCAATATGACGAGAAACAAGTTTTCCCCATCCTCTGAATCCTCTTATAAATTGAATTCATTTACGGATTTCTTTAGTCATTTTAAATTATTACTCTATGAATTGATCTTCGTTAATATATTTCATATCTAGATTATTTTGATGGAAACCTTTTAAAAAATAATTGAAAATTTGGATTACCTAATCCCCTGTAATGAAAATCTTAGCTAGGAATGTCCAGGGATGTGGAAACCCCTTTACATAAAATCATCTACACTTCTCTAACAACAAGAAAGACCTGAAATTATCTTTTTTATCTAGAAACAAAATCACAAAGACATTTGGTCAAATCTTTGGTTTCTTATTATCCAAATAACCATACGTGGATCCCATAGGTTTAACAGTAGGACTAGTACAGTAGCATGGTTAGATGGTTTCTTCTTTGGCATGTTCAATGGAACATAAATAGGATAAATATTATAGTTAAAACTGATTTTGATTCAAACAAATGGGTGCTAACTTGCTTCTGTGGTGGCCCTTATCCTTCCAACAGAAACATAAAATGGGACTTTCTAGAAGAAATATGAGCCCAAGTCAATAATAGTAAAATGACATGGTTAGTAATAGGAGATTTCAATATCATTTTTGATCAATCATAAAAACTAGGAGGCTTACCTTTTAGGAAATCTGGAAGCAAATACTACCATAAAATCTTAGAATGAGTGGGTTTATATGATTAGGATACTCATGATATGACTTTACTTGGAACAACCATAGTAAATGTGCAAAATATATTCAAGGAAGATCACACAAAACTGTGGAGAATGCATAATGGAACTCACAATTCTCGAATGCTAGTCTTTTTCATCTAGGTGTCATTGGATCAGATATACCATTGCCATATTCTGCTTTCTCTGGATAAATCCTTCTCTAGAGAAGAGTGGATTTTTAAATTTTATGATACATGGGAAAAAGAGGAATCATGTGTTAGAGTTTTTCAGAACTCCTGCGATCACTCTTGTGGGGAAAAACCTTCCATCTCTTAGTCTCAAATCTAAAAAACTTAGAAGAAAACTTAGCCGACTGGAAAAAGAACATTTTTGGCAAAACAGGAAGAATAATTTTAGAATAATAAAAAGAAATATAAAGTATTAAAGATAAAGGAACGTCTGAACAATCTGAAAGAAAGTTGGGCCGACTGGAAAATCTTTATGATACACATGAAGCAATATCAAAACAAAAATCAAGAGATAGCATGATAGAACCAAGTGAAGAAACACAAAATATTTCCATATTGTTACTCTAAGAAGGAGAAAGTGGGATAGCATTCAATGTATGGCCAATAATCAAAACATAGTCACTCAAAATAGAAAAGAGATTAGTGAAATACTAACGGATTATTCTCAAGATCTCTTTAAAGACAACACTGTAGATCACTCTTTACATGAGTCCATCCTAGAGAACGTTCCAGCTCGTGTAATAGTTAATGAAAACCTTTTCATCTCTTCTGTACCTTTTAAAGACGAAATCTTCGCTGTCCTTACGAAAATGAAACCAAACAAATCACCAGGTCCAGATGGTTTCTCAGTGAGATTTTTTTAAAATAGGAAGGACACAATTGGATCTCAGGTGACTCTCGCAATTCAAAATCTTCAAAAAACAAAAAAAAAAGATGAACCCTGAAATCATCGTAACACATTTTTTTCTATTTCTAAAGTTAAATATCCGAAAGACCCAAGTAAATTTTAACCAATTGGTTTTTTCAACACAATATATAAAGTCATATATAAGATTATAACTAATAAAATTAAACCTCCGCTGGACAAGATCACATCACCTTTCCAATCGGCTTTCCTCTCCTCTAGAAAAATTTCAGATAATATTATAGTAGCACATGACATAATCCATTACTTTGAGAAGAAAAAATCTAGAACATGAGGATTATGAGTCAAAATAGATATGTCCAAAGCATTCGGTAGAGTTAATTGAGGCTTTCTCCTCACATGGAGTTAAATTAGCTCCGAAAGACAGCCCAATTTTTTCTTATCTATTCTTTGCAGATGACTGCCTTCTTTTTGTAAAGGCAGACTTAATATAATTTAAAAACTTACTTAGTACAATTTGTTTGTTTAGTAAAGCCTCATGTCAATTAATCAGTTTCGATAAATTAAGAGTCTTCTTTAGTCAAAAAGTTTATCCAAAACACCAAATAATGTGATCTAAATTACTTAAAATTAAGCACATGAATATGAAAAATTAATATATGGGGCACCTCTTTTCATAGATAAATAAATCTAAGATAAAAACTTTTGAGAATATAATGGAAAATATGGAACATAATTCTCAAGGATGAAAAAGTAAAGTCTTACCCCATATTAGTAAAATGATTTTGAACAAATCAGTTATGGCTAGTATTCCCACTCCCCAGATGGGATATTTTTCATACAAAAAAATATCACTGATAAAATAAATGCAATTCAAAGAGATTTATGGTGGGGAATAAAACATGATGCTAAAGAGTACTGCGCAAAATCCTGACCAAGTATGTGTAAACCAATGAGTAAAGGAGGTTTAGGCTTTAGAGATGCTCACAAATTTAACTTAGCTATGTTATCCAAGGTGGCTTGGAGGTTACTAAATGAACCCAATTCGTCGGGGGCTCAATCTTTGTAGCCTAAATATTTCAAAAATAAATCCCCTCTCAGAGCTAAACCCCCTGATAAATTATGGATTTGGAAATGTATCAATAAAGGTCTGAAGCTGGTAGAACAAAATAGTATATGGGAATTAGGATATGGTCTAAGTATAAACATTTGGGATGATAACTAGATACCAGGATTGGGTGGCACTCTTTAAGTATATAAAACCTCCTCCGATAACTCTCTATCTCTTGTTGCATATTTGATTGATCCGTCTACTAAAAAGGTAGAATACAACTTTAATATTTTCTCCCTTCTCTGAATTTGTAGCAGTAAAAATATGTAAGATTAATCTATTCCCGAGTAGTTCTAATATCTTAAATAAAGATAAGCTAAGATGGAAGTTAACAAATACATGGGACTTCATAGTAAAGTCTATGTATAATAAACTTAATGAGAATGAACCACCTCATATAGCCTATCTTTAAATGAAACTTTCTGAAAATTGTAAATTAGAATTCTCTCTTAGAATTAAACTTTTCTTGTGGAAATATCTTCAAAATGTCTTATCAACAAACTCAAAGCTAAAAGAAATAATTTGTAATATTAATCCTAAGTATTCTTTCGGAGGGGAACATGAGGAAATAGTTGAACATCTTTTTTTTTACATCGCTCCTTTGCTACAACAGTTTGGAAATTAGGTTCAAATCATGTTCATGTCAATTTCAGTAACGTCACTAAAATAGTAGATCCATAAGGATTGGTTCCAATCCCCAAATGATGTAATATCCTTATAACTAACTTCAACTAAGATATGGTTCATATGGAAAACAAGATGTAATAATAACTTTCAACAATCATCCCAAACTCATTAGCAGTCAGTCGTAGAAGTTCAAAAACATTTGAACTACTGGTCAAAGAAAAATAAAACTATTAGTAAAACAATAGAAAAGGTGTTGAAAAATAAACCATGGTTAGCTCCGGACATACATAACTTAAAAATTGACGTGGATGCAACATGGACCTCTGACTCTTTTCCATCTAGTTTTTCACTAATTCAACGAGATGATTCAGGTACTTTTGAAGGAGGAAGAGTAGGACCTCAGCTTGTTCAGATCCTCAAGAAGTAGAGGCAATGGGTTTATTGCACGCATTACCATGAGCGACAAAAAAAAACACTAACTTCAGCATTGAAAGTGATTATGAAAGCTTAATTAAAAATCTAAATGGCAATCCAGTGGCCATCTCTTGGAGCAGTGAAGCTATTCTGGAGAAAGCAGATAGTAGAGCAAGACATTGTGGGAACTTCTTAGGATTTTATTTTGTACCCTGAACGGGTAATGAAGTAAAAGATACATTAGCAAAAGAAGCCAAAAATATTCCTGGGATTTTAGATTGGGATGTTATTCCTTCTCCATGTATTAGTCGCAAACTGTGAGTAGATAAATCTAATATTAGGATAAGAGACTCAAATCTCCTGATATTAGATGCCTCTACTCATGATGTAACCCGGACTTCAGCCTTACTTTAGTAGTATAGTTTTATTAACGAAATCTTACTTACGAAAAAGATGAAGAAGTTCCATACACTTCTCTTTAGCGAACGTCACATCATATAGGAAACCTCGAGCTTCAGCACATAGTAACCTTTTCACCGTTGTGTTGTGTTTTTGTTGATTTACGTTCCTGAATCGACTATTTTTTTTTGTTAGGATAACACAGTAGTTCATAAACTATATCCAATCTCCTTTAAATTGGAACTTGTTTGATAATTACGGGATTCAAACTCCTACCTCCATAATGGGAGGGAGCATGAAAACTCAGTCGACAAAAAAAATGACCGGAGCGATAATTACTTATCATATTGTTGTAAGTACACAAGTTTCTGGTCCTTTATTTACCTGGCTAATTTGGGGCCTAGTAGGATTATTTGGGCCTTCTACTAAGGACAAAAAAGATAATCAAGGTATGAAAATACCTATTTACCCTCACTATCAAATTCAATCCCAAGCCTTATCCTTCATCAAAACCTAAATCATTTCTATTAACAATCTTTCATCAAAACTATTTTTTTTTTCAATTTTCATCATAATCAAAAACTAAAATCTAATCACAAACAACAATTCAATTCTTTATTTCTTGGTTTTCAAACAATATTTTGGCTTCAAACAACCAAGTGTATTGAGTTAAATCCTTTCAAGACAAACCTTTTAAGAGGGCTTCATCAAATATTTAAATATGAATCTCTGAAATTTCTCATCAAATTTTTCTGAAATCCAACCACAATCGGTTGATATAGGCATTAAAAAAAAACGATTGTTGTTGATGTTCCCCAGAATCTGTTTTTATTATACACCTACATAAATCGATTCTGGGTTGATGTTCTTCGTGTTTGATGAATATCAACCACAATCGGTGTATTTTAGTGTTTACATCAACCGATTCATCAACTATATTTGAATTTTTACACAAAACCTGAAATGCTTATATTTAAATTATAGAGCATGAAAATACGAATTGAACGCAAAATGAATGAGATCATTCGGAATTAAAATACGAATTAAACATCAATTAATCACCCGTTTAACGCTAATTAATCGAGGGATAAATTAGCCATTATGTAAAATAATTGGATAAGGGGGTTCTTTTTTACTTTTGATGACCTTTTTTGCCATCTAGTAACATGCCCCAAATAATTAGCATAGGCCCAAACTAGCCAGGTTTATTTATTTTTTTATTTTTTATATTATAGAGCATGAAATACGAATTAAATATCAATTATAGATCATGAAACCGACTATTGTTGTTTATCTTTTTATATTATAGAGCATAAAAATACGAATTAAACAACAATTAATCACCTGATTAACACTAACTAATCAGGGGTTAAATTAGACATTATGTAAAATAATTGGATAAGGGGTGTTCTTTTTTACTTTTTAATGACCTTTTTTTTGTCATTGCCCCAAATAATTAGAGTAGGCGCAAATTAGCCAGGTTTATTTATTCTTTTATTTTCTTTTGGAACATCACAAGTTATTATTACCCAACGTTTTAAGAGTGTTTGTTAAATATTTTTTGAGAGAATCGGGCGACCAATATGAGTCGACTCAGTGACAAATTTTTCATTTGATTCTCTTCTTTCTCTTCATCTCCACTGTGATTTATGCATTTTTTCACTTAAATCTTTGATCAAACTATTGATTTTATGTTTTTTTATCTATGTTTTTGAACTAGATTGCTTGATACACCCTTTAATCTCATTGATCAGTGTTTGTTAGCCATTCCTTTCTTTATTTTTACGATCTGTTTCATCTGTTTTCTTTATGAAATTAATATCTAGATCTTTTCATTTGTGAGTTATACTAATCATGAGGTGCTAATCGTTTTGCAGGACTTCCTTGATTGATAAAATGGTTCATTCAGTTTTGGATATCTGTTTTTAGCCTCAGTTTTATCCTGACAGCAGTATTGCCATCCCTAGCAGTTTTGCACAACAATGCAGGTTTGCATAAAGAAGTATTGCTTAAACAGGTAGTTTTACCGAAAAGCACCATTACATATTTGTGTATTAGCCAGCATGATCATCTTTCCTTACCTAGTCAAGATCTAGGAAACCTTGTAATCCATAGAAACTCAACGATCTGCAACTCGTTGACCTACAATTTTTTTCAAATTTCACTAACTCCCACCATTTCTTGCCGTGATTACAGGATTAGTACGTATATCCCGGAATCCATGCAAAATATTCATAACAAGATGGAAAGTTTCCCTTTTTCTGTTAGACTGTTTAACAAAAATCGAAATAAGATTTTTATCCCATATCCTTTCCATAACAGAAAAGTGCAAATCTTTTATACGTATCACAACTTTTCCCTATATTTGGAAAAGAATAATCTTTTCATTATTCATTCTGATATCTAGATAAAAACAAGCAGTCTGTTTAATATCTTCATTATCTCTACAACCAAAAACCTAGAAACCCTAGAAAGCTATATAATCAAAATGACAACAAAGTTTCTGATCTCACTGAAAAGATGAAGAGTACGGCCATTAGAGTTAAAGGTGCTATTGTTTCTTCAAAAAATATAAGTGTTGTTGCTGATGAATGGTCAAACAGTTTGATTGGAAAACTCAAGGTCAATAATTTGGAAATTTAAACTGGGAGCGTCAAGGAAGAGCTGAGCATACTTTGGAAGGCTTATAAAAGGAAAGAGATTCGTGTCGTGGGAAACCATCTTTATGTTTGTAAGTTTGGTTCTGAGAAATACATGAAAGATGTTTTGAAGAAAACTCCTTGGAATGTACAAAGATTTCTTCTTGTTCTTATGGAATATACCACTACTATACCTTATCAAGATTGGACATTCACCAGACAAGTATGGAGTGTACAGTTCAAAGGATCACTTCTTGAACATCACCATGAAGCTGTTATTAATGAGGCAATAGAAGACTTGGATACAAATATATCAACAGAGCCGAGAAACTATAGACCAAGATCTGGAAACATGATAACGGCTCGTGTTGAGATGGATCTGACAACACCCCTAAAAAGAGGAGAATGGTGGAACTCCAATTCTGAATAAGTTGTCTGGATTAAATACCATTGGGTTAAACAGCTACATAGCTTGTGTAAATAATGCTATATTGTTGAGCATGACGAAAAAATGTGCCCACAGATTACAATGGCTCTCAAAGAAAGAAAAATGACACAAGAAGAATATGAAGAGCACCGTAGAAATAAGAATGAAGAGGGAGTTACTGATGACCAAGATAAGGATACTGATGCTGAGTTTGTAATTGTGGATAATATGGAAGAGACTCAACAAGATGGGGATGAGAGTAGAACATATAAAAGAGCTAGAAACCAACCTATTGAACCCCCTAGAAATGGCCCTTCTCTTAAGCATCCTACCCTTGCTGACCATGCTGGTATCAGTACTGGTATTGATCATACTGGAAACAATAACACGCAAGCTGTATTTATGGAGGAGTCTGATATGGATGTTCAGAGAGAACCTGATGCTGATTCAGAGATGGATACCATACAAATCAAGGGAGCACTGCATTCAGTGTAAGAAACTGTCCTTATCTTTCATTTTCTTCAAATTGTATTAACTATAGATATATAGCTTCTTTTGAAAGTTTGCAGTTGTTTCACATCTTGTTTTACTCTAATTATCAATTATATCCTGTTGAATTCCTTAATATGAGGTTACTAGCTTGGAACTGTCAAGGTTTCTCTAGTAAAAAAACTAGAGACCATCTCAAGGATCTAATTAGTAGATATGATCCTGACATTATCTTTCTCTCAGAAACCAAACTAAGGATAGATAAAATAAATAAACTGACCAAACAATTCAAGTTCCCAAATAATAAACTTATTTCTTCCTTGGGTTTAGCTGGTGGACTAATCCTTTTTATGGAAAGATGGTTTCCAGTTCAAAATGGTGAATGTAGATTCTTGGATCATAAACTGCAAAGTTCATGATGATCCTTCTAAGCATGAATGGATTCTTACCTGCATGTATGGATCCTCTTATCCTCACAACAAGGAAAAGCAATGGTCCTACATTATGGATATAAGTCAGAACATAACTCAGCCTTGGATTATCATTGGTGATCTGAATTTGGTTTTCAACAATGAAAGTAGAGCTTACTTCCATAATACTTCCTCTTCTTCAAATCAAATTACTTCTTCTTCAAGGGATTCATCTTACATTCAAGTGATTAGTGATGCTGGTCTAGAAGATTTGGGTTATTATGGTAGATCATTTACTTGGTCTAGTAATGTACATGGAACTGGTGTTAGAGGATCAAGATTAGACAAGGCTCTATGTAATGCTGAATGTATGCTTCATGTACCTGACTCCAAAGTTCTCCATCTTCCTCAAATTGGTTCAGATCATTATCCAATAATGTCGGACACTGCCTCTTCTAAATGTGATAAGAAGAAAAACTGGAAATATTTTCAGTGTTATGAAAGGGATGAGCCTTTAAAAGATGAAGTTGCTGCTGCCTGGGAAAATCAAATACAAGGATCGTATGCTTACCAAGTCTCAAGAAAACTACACACAACCAGAAATTATATCTCAAAATGGAATAGGTGTAAATTTGGTGACATTCAAAGTAACATAAATCTTCTTCACTGGCAAGTGGAATCTGTTCAACAAAATTCTCAGCCTCAAGATAACAGTACTTTGCAAATTCTAAAGTTGGAGCAAGAAATTGAGCACTGGAATCAAATACAAAGTGAATTCTGGGGGCAAAAGTCTAGAGATCAGCATTACTTGGAATGAAATACTAAATATCATCATACAAATGCAAACAAAAGGAGAGCAATAAACAACATTGAAGCCTTGAAAGACAGTCATGACAACTGGTGTTCAAGTAGAGAAGATCTAGAAAACTTACTCATACAGCATTACAGTGCACTGCATACAACTACTTCTCCTGATAAAGATGAAATTTTGTTACAAAATATCCCTCAAGTAATTACAACAGCTGATAATATTGAGCTAATCAAAGTACCTGAAGATGCTGAAATATGGAAAGCACTCAACGCAACGAAACCATGGAAAGCTCCAGGACCAGATGGTTTCCCATATGGTTTTTTCCATTCCCATTGGGATATTGTGGGTTTAGATGTTATTCAAATGGTAAAGAAATTCTTCCAGTCTGGATTCATGCTTAAGGAATTAAATAACACAAATATATCTCTCATTCCAAAGACTAAAAATAAGCAATTTCCATATGATCCGAGACCAATAGCTCTCTGCAATACTTCTTACAAGATTATCTCTAAAATCCTCTCCAGGATATTGAAGAAAGTGATGAATAAGATCATTTATCCATTACAAGCTGCATATGTGCCAGGCAGACAGATTTCAGACAATATACAACTAGCTCAAGAGATAATCTATACAACGAAGAACAAAAAAGAAAGTAAGAATTTTCTTGCTCTAAAGCTAGATATGTCAAAAGCTTTTGATAGGATTGAATGGTCTTTTCTTATGGATGTCATGGAAAAAATGGGTTTTTGTGGTGAATGGTGTCATCTCATCATGCAGTGCATTAGTACCACTAAGATATCCATAATTCTAAATGGTGCTCCTTGTGCTGCTTATAAACCATCAAGAGGCATTAGGAAAGGAGATCCCTTGTCTCTATACCTCTTCATTATAGCTATGGAGGCTTTCTCTAGGAAATTGCTTATGGCTGAATAGAACAACAGGATTGAAGGCATCAAAATTGCACCAACTGCTCCTTTTATTTCACATCTGTTTTTTGCAGATGATTGTCTTCTATTTGCAAGTGCTGATCTTCATAATGTCAACAATCTGCTTCAGATTATTGATGAATTTGGAGCTGCTTCTGGACAAATGGTAAACTTCACAAAGTCTAGTGTTTTCTATAGTGCTAATGTTCCACCAAGATTTTGTAGAATTCTTACTAGGAGACTGAAGGTACCCTACATGAATCCTGAAGAGAAGTATCTTGGTATGCCTTTGTTGATTCGAAAAAGTAAGAAAACTTGCTTCACAAATCTGCTTGATAAGGTGAAGAATAGACTATCAGTTTATAGATGTAAAACTATGGCACAGTGCAGTAAGTCTTTAATGATTAACACTATCACTAATACCATTCCTTCATACACTATGAGATGCTTTCAAATACCTAAGGATATCATAAATGAGTATAGTGTTGTACAGAGGGACTTCTGGTGGGTCTTTGAAGACACAAGGGGTACTTATATCACTTCATAGAAGGATTTGAACCTGCATAAGGATGTTGGAGGACAAGGTTTAAAGAATTTGAATATCTTGAATAAAGCTCTTCTCATAAGAGCTGATTGGAGAATATGTACAAATTCAGATGAAGTGTGGGTTAAATGTATGGCAACAAGATACTTCCCTTGCACTAGTATGTTACATGCTACAATAAAGAAGGACTGTTCTTGGTCTTGGAAAGGTTTACAAAAAAATATGGATTCTATTAAACAACACAGTTGCTGGAGTGTTGGTGATGGTTCTCATATAAAGATTTGGTTGGATCTCTGGATTATAGGTATGGATGTACCACCAACTCCAAGAAATGAAGTTGCAGACAGTGAAAATTATGTCTGGGTTAGTGCTCTTTTTCTTTCAGATACCAGGAAATGGAATGTTGATCTGGTAAATCACCTCTTTTTGATCAACATGCTGCAGATTTGATTCTAAAAATGAGAGTATCAACTTATACAACTGATAAGTTGATCTGGAAACTAAACAAGAATGAAAATTTTACTCTCAAATCTGCTTATAAAAAACTTTTTGAAGACATCCTAGGCTCAAGGAAGTTCTCACTCTTCATACAAGGAACCAATATTAAATGGAAGAAATTCTGGAGAATCAACACTTGGCCAAGAGTTAAACACTTTTTCTGGAAATGTTTAATAGATATTTTTCCAACTAGAGTCAAATTACAAAGACAATGTGGATATATCAATAAGACTTGTGCACTGTGTAATCAACATGAAGAAAGTACAATGCATATTTTATTTCAATGTGCATTTTCAAGGGTAGTATGGATGGAAATTCCCGGAGGTAGTCAAGCTCTAACAGGAAGATTTAATAACATTGCTAAGGTGCTGGAAAATTGGATTACACTTTCATCTCAACAACAAGGTCAAAACAACTGGCTCAATCTGCGCATGGTAGTTGCATGGAGCATATGGAATGAAAGATGTGACGTTATCTTTCAAAATAAGAAGGCTAACCCCAAAGGCACAGCTATGAATGCTCTTAGCTTTGCGTATTACTCATCTTCACTATCTGACAAAGCAAACAATTGCAGTCATACCACTTCAGTTCTCTCATCCTCAACTGCAATATGGAAACCCTATGATAGTCCATATCTTACTGTTAATTGTGATGCCTCTTATGATGAAAATACTGGACTAACAAGTACTGGTGTGATTTTACGTGATTTTGCAGGCAACTGGAAAGGATGTCGTGCAAAACACTATGCAGGAGTAGCAGACTCGAAAGGAGCAGAATGCTTAGCTATCCATGAAGCTGTGGTTTGGTGCATGAAATTACAAATCTCACACGCAATGTTCGAGACAGACTTGAAGAATATTGAAAGCTTCATCAACAATGCATCACCTGTCATAGCTTGGGAAAACGAAAGCATTCTGCAGGATATTATTCATATTATGAAATTATTTCCAAATTGGAAGTGTCGTTTTATTCCCAGGAAATGCAATAAACCTGTAGATGAACTTGCAAAGTTCAACAGGAAGTCTAGTGTAACTCAGGTCTGGCTTGATAGCCTCCTGAAGGAGTTCAACGTTTGCTCGTGTGAGACACTATTTCATTCCACAATTTATATAATATTCATTGTTGGCAAAAAAAAAAAAAAAAGTTATTATTACCCACCACTGGAAAATGCCACTCCTCGTGTCAAAATACAAACGGCTGTCTACATTACCCAAATTAATTCCCACAGAATCACATATATTCACGGGTCTGTTAAGTCATATTTCATGTGAATATTTTTCAGACAACTTGAACAGCATTTCCTTCCGTAATCGTAACTTTATAAAGAAAAATCTCAGAGCTTAAAAACCTAGAAAGGAAGAGAAAACTCAAACTGTACATCATCATCATCACCTTCAAATCTCCACGTAAAGTGATTTTATCCTATTTATTAACGTAAAGTGCTTTTGCAACCCCTTTTATATCAAATTCAAATCCAATTCTAAATGTTCCCGATCTCATAAGCCAAAACCCAGATCTTCTTCAAAAATTTCGGTAAAAATGGCATCGGAATTAACATACAGAAGACATGAATCACAAGCACAATCAGATACTTATTTACCAAAACCCCCAAAACCATTTTTACCAGTAACCAGAGCTATTCGTTACATGCTACGGGAACAAAGACTCTTATTTGTACTACTCGGAATCGCCATCGCCACAGTAATCTTTGTCCTAATCCCTTCCTCATCCTCATCAAGACAGTTTACAGGAAGTTATGATTCGATTCCGGCACAATACTTTCCGAATTCTGATTCTTCAACTCGTCTATCGGAGAAATTTGTTTACGAGCAAAGATCTGTAAATTCAGGTGGGAAAATTCCGTTAGGTTTGAGAAGGAAAGGGTTGAGGATTGTTGTTACTGGGGGTGCTGGATTTGTTGGTAGTCATCTAGTTGATAGATTGATGGAAAGGGGAGATAGTGTTATCGTTGTTGATAATTTCTTTACAGGGAGGAAAGAAAATGTTATGCATCATTTTGGTAATCCTAGATTTGAAATGATTAGACATGATGTTGTTGAACCATTGTTGTTGGAAGTTGATCAGATCTATCATTTAGCTTGTCCTGCTTCTCCTGTTCATTACAAATTCAATCCTGTCAAGACTATCATATCCTTTTTCACATTTTGATTTTGATTTTTAGTTTCTTAATTATTATTGTGAATTTTATTCTTGTTTGGGCATCCTTGACTTTGTTTCATACAAGACAAATGTAGTTGGAACACTGAATATGCTGGGGTTAGCTAAAAGAGTTGGTGCTAGATTTTTGTTGACTAGTACCAGTGAAGTTTATGGTGATCCTCTACAACATCCTCAAGTTGAAACTTACTGGGGAAATGTCAATCCAATTGGTACGTTTTGCATTATTTCTTCATTCGGATCTGCCCCTTGTACGCTGTTTTGCGCCTGGAACCATCAGTGACAAGATCTAGTTTCTTCACACACAGTAAAAAAACGTTTTTTTTTTTATACTTTAGGGATCCGGCACACATGAAATGTACTAGTTGGTGAGTTTTGCGTCTCCTGACAAACAAAAGTGTTGTGGGTTTGGACTTTGGACAGGTGTAAGGAGTTGTTATGATGAAGGAAAAAGGACTGCAGAAACTTTGGCAATGGATTACCACAGAGGTGCTGGCGTTGAGGTAATTTTTTTTTTTTTTTAAATATTCAAATTGAGTTTTTAAAACAAAAATGAAGTTAATTTTGGTGTTTTTCTTTGGCTTATGCAGGTGAGAATTGCTAGGATCTTCAACACATATGGACCACGAATGTGTATCGATGACGGTCGAGTTGTCAGTAATTTTGTTGCTCAGGTATGAAGCTTTGGTTTTTTATTTTTTAAATTTTCAGTTTGTTTTTATTATAGTTGGTAAGTAATTTTTTGGGTAATCAAATGATTAATTATTAAATATTTGTGTTTGGGTAGGCACTAAGAAAAGAGCCATTGACAGTGTATGGTGATGGAAAGCAAACAAGGAGTTTCCAATACGTTTCTGATCTGGTAAATAGAAGCCTTTGAAAATAAACAAACTTCTTTTTAGCTGGCAATTGTTGTTACTTGAACATTAAACAAATTATACTTTTCTAAGAATATGTGTATTGTTGTTGATTGTAGGTGGAGGGTTTGATGAGGTTAATGGAAGGAGAACATGTTGGTCCATTCAATCTCGGTAACCCTGGTGAATTCACCATGCTTGAACTTGCTCAGGTATAGTCTCTGTCACCGATCCTCTCATTCATTGATTTCATTCCATTTGCCATTAATCTGTAACCAAATCGAATAATCAATACCAAAAAAATACCTAACCCACATTCTTTCAAGTCATTATCTTTTGTTAGATTCTAAAGTTTCATTTTCAAATTCAGCTTTTTAACACCAGTGGGTGCCTTATTATGTAGAAAAAATAGACCTAACAGATATTCTGATAGTCGTTTGGACCACAATGTGGTATGTGGTAGCCAGTAGGAAAGACTTAACCTTGTTGACTTGCCCATCTCGTGTTATCCTTGTGACCATACCCGTGGTTCAACCTCCGATTGTATAATATTCCAAAAAAGTAACGAACTCCATTGACAAGTATCAGGTATGGCACCATTTGGTTGGAAAGCCTAGAGTTAGGTTTGAACCCACTGCCTCGGTATATCTGACTTTCTTAGTTTGAAATTGAAAAGGTATCTTACTTAAGAAAGGGATTGGTTCTGTGTGGCTTGAAATTGAACAGGTAGTACAGGAGACTATAGACCCTAATGCAAAGATCGAGTTCAGGGCCAACACAGAGGATGACCCACACAAGAGGAAGCCAGACATCACCAAGGCCAAGGAGCAACTTGGCTGGGAGCCTAAGGTAGCACTACGCAAAGGGTTGCCTCTCATGGTCACTGACTTCCGTCAGCGTATCTTTGGAGACCACAAAGAAGGAAGCAGCAGCACCAGTGGTGTTGTCTCTAATTCCTAAACAATCATTATTCACATCTTTAAAGGCGCCAGGAGGCATTGTGATAAGACTCCATTCTATTAAAAACAGGAGAAGAAAGAAAAAGATTAGAAGCTTCATAGGTCATATTTCTTTCAATTTCAGTATTTGTTGTATCTTCGGTTGTGTCAGTACTTTACCATAATTTTTGTCTTTCATTAATAGGTTATCTTCGTGTACTGTGTTTTATGAGTAACACAGGTTCATCTTTTGTTGATGTTAACTTTTTTTAAAGCAATTCTTGGATGTGTTGCTAGTTGTCTGGTTCTTAGTTCACAACTTTAAAGGCAGTCTCAGATATACTAGTGTTCTTTCTGTTCCGTTTTTTTTATACTAATCATAAAATGGTAAACGATGTATATCAGTTAAGTGTATGCAAACTTAAGTGACTTTAAGTGAAGAATGACCAATTTAATCCTAAAAACTTAAATTAGTAGTGACATCAGTTTACAGTTTATCTACCTAACGTAAGTTTATAAGCTGGGCTGGGCCGGCTGGCAATCACTCATTGAGCAGCTCTCTCACTTGGAAATTTAGTGAGTCAAAAATTTTATTACAATATGATTTTAAGCATGCCATCCTAACCTTTGTCGGTTTAATTAAGCATGCCATCCGACAAAGTTAATCAGCTAAATTGTTCCAATTTTCAGACCATAAGAAAAGAACACCAAGACCAAAACCAATTCTTTTTTCCTTCCACGGAAACTAAATTTAGTATATGTATAACATGTATGCTGCAAATTACTGAGAAAACACAACAAAATTATGAAGCCCAAACTTCGATAACTATCAATTTATTCAATATCCTCCTTCCAAAGTTCAGGCCAGTTTTGTTGAACTTCTTCCCATCCGAGAAGCGATCCCTTCTTATTTGGATCCAAACTTGTTGATAAAGTTCCATAAGCAATTCCAAGCGCCGAAGTTCCGAAGCCTATCAATGTTGTTACAAACGGAAGCCAAAGGGGAACATCCCAAATGTGATTTTCCTTGAGAAACCCAAATATAACCAACAATGCTATTCCACTTGCCATTGGGATACCGACATAAGCTAATATCCTTACAATCATCCTTCCCCACACTTCATCCGCAATCTTATCGTCTTCCTTTTTACTTCTTGTGGAAAGTTTCTCATCATCATCTTCTTCTTGCAGGTTCTTCTCAGGTAATGTACCCTTGGTGCCGAAACCTTTGGCCTTGGCTTGTAGTTTTAATGTTCTCCTCCTGTAATGGAAAGATGGAAAAGGGTTGTGAGGGAATCTTCTTACATATAGTGTATGTTCAAGAACAGAATTTTTGTGTGCCCACGGAGTACTTCTGATATGCAGAGGTGAGAGTGAGAGGAGGAGAGTGTTCATGTCTTCGTGGTAATTAACTGTCTCACTGTAAGTGGTATGTAACTATCGTCTCTATGGTCAGATATGTTATCCCTTCATAATGAATGGTGATGGTTTTGTTTCAAGAGATAAGGAGAGTCTAGATAAGATGGCTAACTATTAGAGGTCTTTTTTGATGGCTAAAAAATATATAAAACATTTAAGCAGGACATATAATCAAGCATCGGACGCCGAATCTCAATTCACTACTTTTAGCCAACTCAGAAAGCTTTGTAAAGCTTTGTAGGTGTCTTTAGGTTCCGAGACAAACTCTCAGACTGAATTAGACATAGATTTTATAGGTTGGATCGCACCAAATACATATTGTTAGATTTTTTCCAGAAGTTAAGGAGATCAGTAGTATATTTGAGTCAAACTCTGATGTCAAAGAAGATGCTGAGAAAGAATTGGTAAAACTCCTAAAGCCTATAAGATCTCTATTTACAAGGATGTTATTATTAAACACATAATCTAATCTTCTTAAACAAGAGATCAGAGAAAAAGACAATCAACTAAATATTCTAGTAAAAGAGAATATGAATCCGACTTCAAAGTAGAAGCTCTTGATAAAACTCTTACTCAAGAACAAGAGATTCATTCGGAGACTATGACAAATGACTTTGTTATGATTTCTTCTGATGAGGAAACTAAAAGTCCTTGCTCGACTTTTACAGATCGTGAAAACAAGACTTGTTTGATCACATCTAAAACAGATCATGATGATGATAGTCTGCCTAGCTACATCAAGTCAGAAGAGAATGAAAAATCAACTTCTACAACTACTGATGATCAAACGAAATCTTGTCCAAAGAAAACTCTGAACCGGTTCCGTGAAAAAGTTCTTAAGGAATACAACTTTTAGTCACTTGACAGGAATATACTTCTTCAAAATATTGGTGTAAAAGTATTAAAAGAAGCATCTTGTATTAAAAAACTGAAGATCATTCCTCAATAGAAAGACCGAATATACCCCAACCCGAAAAAATCAACTCAAAATAATCAGATAAAAGAGTTGATAATCACTTCTGGAAAAAGGTTCCACCTCATTCATGTCGGAACAATCTCTGTTTACATGAAGTTAGTTCCCCTACTGAACATTTCCAGAAGAAAGGGAAGGAAAAAATTTCTGCCAAGAGAAACAATCAGGGAAAATTTTCAACAATTGTTTTCGATAATCAAGCTGATGTGCATAATAAGGAAATCCTTAAAATGAGAAAATCTTACGAAAATCTCATTAGCAGAATTAAGAGAGATTTATCTATCTCTGAAAATTCTCACATCAGTACATTTTCTCCCCATGATCAAACCTATTTCACAAGGAGAGATCATCTTCCTGGGAGAAAATATGATGGGCAAAAACCTTCAAAAAGGAACATGAACTATGTTTCTGATACTCGTTGTAAGCATGAAAAGGCTTACTCCGACACAACTTAGTTGTATGGAGTCTGGGCACCCTCATCCAAGTTAGTGCTCATAATCTTTGGGATGGGGAAGCACATAAAACGAGAGCACATGTTTTGTTTTTGTATCAAAAAATTTATGACAATTTCTGGGTAACTGCGATCCATTTTGTCTCAAAATAATTTTGATTCATGTTTATCATGGTCTTCCATATTTAGGTTTTATTTGAAATTTTCGAATTTTAATAAACCTTTCAGCATGAGAGCTTCGGCCACAAGAAACAAAATATATTCTTCATATATTTTCGGAAATCTTTGAGTATTTTCGATCCGGAAGTTGTGTCTTCTTAAGAAAAACTCTCTTACTTGTATTGAGAAACTGTGATTAATTCTTATTTAAATCCTTGAGCATGCCTCCAATAACTCGCAGTATTACAAAGGTAAATAAGGAGGAAGCTCAAAGAGTTAAGTATTGTCAAGGAATCAGTACGGAAAGGAAGAAGAAGATCATCTCAAAAAGCATGTACGATTACGTGACTGATAGTTCTACTGGATTCCAAGATGAGTCATGACTGATGGCTTTCAACTTTCAAGATCCAAAAAAACCCAAGTGGATACCTTCTGATAGTATGGTAAACTTTAACCATGGTTTTGAAGAACTAAGAACCACTCTCATAATAACAGTTCGAAATCAAGATTAGCTAAATGATAGAACTGAAGAAACAAAAGCTGATCTTGCAGACATGAAGGAACAAGTTGAAAAACTTGAAAAACAAGAAGTGGTTGCTGACAAGTCTCTCGAGACAAGCTTCAAGAGTTTGAACACCGAAGAAACCTCAGTGAACAATCATAGCACCACTAGGGATTAAGTTATATGCTGAGAAACTTAATCAGAAAAATGGACATCAATGTATTGATTTATTTCGATATATTTGTATAAGGTCTATTTCGAATAAAACTATCAATTTATATTTATGAATAAAATTATAAATCATTTTTGTTTCATGTGATAGTTTCCGATAACATAGCCTGTGAATGAATGCCTATATTTTTGTTATGTGTTTTCGGTTTATGAGATGTTTGATTTTGGTTTTTATTAACCTTAATATTCAATCTCATATGTTGTAACCCTTATGATTTGTGTGGCTTTTTTATTTAGCGGGATTAAGTTCTAACCCATGTTGGTAGGCTTTATCAAAGGATCATAAGGTGTTCCGATTGAAACTCATATGTGAAAAGTTGAATCAATTTATGTTTACATGAGTTGTGTTTAACATAACATATGTGTTTCGGGTTTTCAACTTTTGCTATTGGCACGCATTAGTTAAAACCAATACAACCTTCTAAGGTTGCTTTTGTTGTTCTTTTGTTCTTGTGAGGATGACAACACACAAGGGGAGAGTTCTTATTTGAACTTGCGCTTAATGATATATCTTTCTGGGGATATGTGGCTGCGGATATTGAGGTAACGATTTTTTTTTGTTAGTTAATCGTTTTCATGTTTAAGAAAATCATGTTTATATTCCATATATTTTGCTTTTTCTTAACAAAATTTCGGTACAATTGATATGTTTCATCATGTTGTGTATGGATTGTTTATGTGATTCAATTGTTTCCAGTCAAGAAGAAAAGAAACCGTGTCAATTTATTTGGCTTATTGTTTGATATCTTGTTTATTGTTGGGTATCAAGTGTTTTTTCTAAACGAAATTCGGTGCAATTGCGGTGCTGTAATGTATATATTTGTTTCGATTGATATCCAATTGTGCGAGTCAATTTGTTTTGGTTTGTATCTATTGTTTGTGTCTTAACAAAATACGAGTCCAATTGATTCCGGATAAAAGAAACTAATTAAGTTAATTCTGATCTTAGTTAGACTTATCAATTGGAGGATTCGGTTATTCAAGTCTAATTGGATGCCTTGACAAGAAAAACTAGTCAACTAACCTAGTGTTTGTCTTGTCTAAAGGGAAAGGTCTAAGTTATTGTCTGAATAATTAGATCCTGATGAGAAAAATAAAGCTAATTCTGATTTTTATTTTGGTCTTATCGAAACAAGCGATTGTACATACACAATCTGTTTCAACAAGGGAATTAAGTATCTTAGTCGATTTGTTGGACTATTAGGGAAAATTGCTTGGAAATTGTTTCCTTGATAACATATTGAAACTAAATTACTTTTATAGTTTCGGTTTTTTAATATTGGTTATCTAAAGTGGTATGTGAAACCTTCATGCTTAACTCTTATAGGTTGTATACAAGTACTTTAGATTTGTAAGATCCTTTCGGTTTTTCCTTTATTTGCTCGAACCTTTATCATTTTGTGACAAAAAAGGGGAGAAATATATGGAGTAAACAAGTGATTTTTAATCACTAGGAAAGGAACATTGTGCTTAAACGTTATATCTAGCGAAAGAGTGAAGCATTGACTAAGGAGGAGAAACATATCATATTGTTGTGTAGTATTAAGACTATAAAAGGGGAATAACAAAAATATTTGGATTGAATATTTACCTAGCTTGCCTTCAGGGTGAGTAAAAGATTTTGTTATTAAAATGTCAACATCAGCATTTATTGATTGAATACATGCATGTTATTGCGTTGTTGAAACTTGGAATCAAGCGTTATGGATTGTTTAGCTCCATATATAATAAGATTTTTGTCACTAAAATTGACAAAGGGGGAGATTGTTAGAGCATAGCTCGGTTGAACTCACCAAGCGTTGGTATGTAAAGTTTGGTTGTCATATTTTAGTTTCAAAACTCATTTAGAGTCGCTTGATTATATACTAGAGTCAACTTCGTTTAGGTTAGACTAGAAAGTCTAGGAATGTTGAGATATACATGTATTGCTCTGAAGACCTAAAGAATGTGAAGAAGTAAGGAATTACAACGACGACATCATCCTTCCACTTGAGGTTAGTAATACTGACTTGAACTTGTTTCAATTCCTAACGTATCTTTCAAGTCGTGCATATTGAAAACATAACATGCGAAGCTGTATATATTGTATATTATACTCTTGTGATGTGAGGTAATCATAATAGTATGATGATAGTGTTAAGGAATTAGACTACGAAGTATAAAGCTTATTTTTTGAACTTCGTAGATATGACATCGAAATAATCTTGTGTATAGTTTTATGATTATGTGTATGGGTTATGGTGAAGATTTCATCATAGGGAACAATGTTTTACATTTGTTTAAAGGAAGTACATTCATGAACATGTTTCATGAATCGAAAGAGAAATCAATAGGTTTATTGGTCTTGCTATTCAGTGCATATCTTTGGATGACCAATATGTGTGTGTTGGTAGAACCGATCTTAACTCAGGTTATGTATCTTGGTATAACCGATCACAGTACCTAGACCTATGATTTGGTATGACGGGTCCTGGTAATTAGTGTGGCCGATCCTAAGTAATCACCATGATATGGTATGATCGATCCTTTAAATTGGTGTGACCGATCCTGGTAATTTTTATGACGATCATAAGAGTTGTGTGAGCAATCCTTATAATTGGTGTGACCGATCCTAGTGACTAGCGTGACCGATCACAAGTAGATACCATGTTTAGGTAGAACCGATCCTAGTGATTGGTATAATCGATCTGAACCCATGTATGTGACTTGGTAGGACCGATCACAACTAACCGTTGTGACTTGGTATGACCAATCACATAGTAGTCTTGGAATACTGGTAGAACTAATTCTAAACTTGTTTGGAAGTGTGGTAGAACCGATTCCAAGATGCAAATTCATGTAAATATGAAATACTGATTTGCAGTGAAAATATGTCAACATACTTTGAACACGAGCAGTAACTCTTATCATTTATTGTTCAAAGATATTCCTCGGTACTCAAGGTGATCCCGTGCAGAAATAAATTAAGAATCTTTTAATTAAGGTTTTTAGTTTTATATATTTTAATTACCAGCAATTAATGCATAGGTCTAGAGAATAAAAATTAGTAATGTGCATTTACTAATTGGATATTTTTTATTGAGAGATTTCAGAAATATTGGACCAACATTTATTGGAATTAGGAAAACTGAATTTGGGAATTCATTTCATATCTTGAGAATATTTTCGGTTTTGGAAATTTCTTCGTGTCCAAACATCCTTGGTCTATAAATACTTAAGTTTGAATTTCTAGCATACTATCCTAAGAGCCAGACAAAATTCATTTCTTGTTGTTTCTGGTGGAGCCGTCTTCAGAGAGGAAAGTTTCTTAATTACGTGAAATCTCTTACGACCGCTCGTTTAGAGACTTCTGTGGGATCAAGAAGATACGAGTACCATTGGTGGGAAACTAGATAATTGCAGTGTTATTAATTTTTTATTTGATTTGATTAATTAACAATTGTTGAAACTTTGATTGCACCTAGTTTGTTTATTCTTGAGAATCTTCTCTTCTGATATAAGATTCACTCAGACTATATCAAAATATCGACGGAATCCTGTTTTTATATCTAAAAACATCTTATGATAATCCATTGTTAACAAACTCCTTTCTGTGCGTGATTGATCACAAGAGATTTAAGTGGTGTTGTGCAGGTATTTGATAGCAATAGAAGATTTGAAGACGAAGAAGAATTCTTATTAGTTTTCGTATCTTGTGGATTTAATACACAAACCTTGATCGGCGGGGATCCAACTAGAATCGATTTATCCTTGATATATATGATTGTTTAGTTGCGTAAGATCGTCATTCTCTATATTTCTCTTTGAAATTCATATTGATTGAGTGTGAATCTATACTTGACTATTTTGGTAGTTATAGTTAGATTGATCTAGCTAGACAAGGGAGTTTATTAGATTAAACATAAGAGATTTTGTCAATGACTCATCTATATCTTGTAGCAAGATTGATTAGAGTGGTATCCAAACAGATTCTTCCTTTGATATTTGAAGTATGATCCAAAGGACTTGCTATTGATGTGCGTGACTCTAGAAGTCGAAGGCGCGTGGATACTGAGGGAACTAAGTAGCTAGGGGTAGTCTGCTTGGTCTCAACTATATGAAGTTTGTATTATATTTTGTATAGCGGCTTAATTCTGAGAGTATTCAAAATTTAGGTCCTAGGGTTTTTCTGCATTTGCAGTTTTCCTCGTTAACAAAATTTGGTATGCCATTTAGTTTACTTTTACGCATTATAATTGTTTTTTATAATTAAGGTAAATTGCACTTTATGTTAACTCCGCAATACTTGATAGTGATCCTTTGGAGTTTGGTTATTAGCGAACCTATTATTAAGTACACACATTATTGTTGTATTGTCTCGATCTTGTATTCATAGTCAATCACACAAGTTATCTTGTTATTGTATTGTCTCGATCTCGTATCCATAGATGACCACACGAAGTGTGAACCGAATTTTTGTATTGTCTCGACTCTGTCCGTAGACGATCATATTCGGTAGAGGACTTATAGGTTGATAAATAAAAGATTGTGGTGTATTTAGGTACCCTCATCTTTTCAGATCCCTGCCAAGATGTTTGGGCGATACTGAGGCGCGAGAACAACTTAATGGAGTGTAGCAAGAGACGTGCGGCCACATCCTAGTCGTAACACTCTATAGGCCGCTCCAACTCCTCGGGTATTATTGGCCCACCATGGATAAGAAATCTCGGTTACTACATGTTGACGGGGAAAAACGATTCGCTGGTTTTTTAGGAAAGTGGAGAGACGACGGTTCGGAAGAGAATCCTCGTCCGAGCAAACTTCTTAACCTCACACGGATGCACTGCACGGGAGTGCTTTAAGTTCGAGAGATCAATCTGTAGGACTCCAGCCTAAACCAAGTCAATGGCCGTTCCAGAGTCAATTCGGTCACAAAGAGCGAGATGGGTTGATTTATAGGAGGGAAGCTGAGAAGTGCGTGAGATCAATGATGATCAAGGATTGTGGATGTGTTGTGGGTTTCTGCAAATGATGAACAAATTCGAATAATTGAGAGAATGTTGCTCACACGATGATTCTTGGTTAGACGATGGATTTTCTGTTCAGTATCTCGTGGGATTTTTGGGTCTTGTTCAATCATGGATTCAGAGACTTATTTATATTGTCAGAATAATGAACACATTAATCCTAGTAAGTGTGATGGCTTCTAGAGTGAAAGAGTGGGAAAGTGGGAGATCATGGTAAATCAGTTCCATGTCGTGTGGAGACTTGATTGATCATGCACCCACCACTTTGCTAACTCCGTCAACCGTTTGCACGACTTACTCATATTTCTCATCGTGGATGAACACACGTGTCGTAGGCCGCCAGACCAAAATCCTAATTGATATCCCCCATGTGACGTGATTGATGTCTCACGAACGTGGAGTCTGCAAAGCAAACGTGTATTTGATTAGTCAGTCGTTGACTTATTTAGACAATGAGTCTAAGTTTTGTGGGATTGATCATGATTGACGAATGCTCAGTGATTCATGTCAGATGTATAATTCTTATGTTGATATTGCTCGTCCGAGCAAATATTGTAAATTCAATAAATTGTTGAATATTGAGTTGAATCAATATTCGAGCAACTGAGGTATTGCTCAATTCGATAAATTACTGAATATTGATAGTTAGATCAATATTCGAGCAACTGATCAAGTATTGCTCAATTCGATTAATTACTGAATATTGATAGTTGGATCAATATTCGAGCAACTGAGCAAGTATTGCTCAATTCGATAAATTACTGAATATTGATAGTTGGATCAATATTCGAGCAACTGAGCAAGTATTGCTCATTCGATGAATTATTGGTAACGTGACCCAATAAAACATTAATTAAAATATTGGTAGCCTACCAAATATTATATGATTAATTAAGATGTTGATTGCTAGATAAAATTATTAGTGTTTGAACTTTCTCAAATTATGATTTGTGGAGCGTTTATTCGAAACCCTAAATTTTGATCAATTGCTGATCAATTGATGATTTATTGAAAATAAATCACTGAGTGAAGGAGGGACCGACTACATGGGATAATGGACGACCATGTAGTGCCCAAGTGCTCGTGTGAGCATGCACCAAAGTTGTTGACCAGTTGGTGGAATGATGATTAAATGCTGGTTTAATCATTTATTAAAATAGTGCTCGTCAGAGCATTAGGTGATAAAACTTAATTATGAAGAAGTGAGGGACCGAACAAGAGGGCATGAGACCGGTTCTTGGTGGTCGTGGGACCAGCTGATGGTCGTTTGAGCAAATTCCAAGTCGGTTGGAAAGAGTTTGGACCCAATATGAGCAATTGAGCAAATTAGGTCAAAATCATAAAGATGTGTGGGACCGGCTCCTTGCAAGCCCTAGGGCCGGCCTTGGTCGGTCAAGGAAGCATGCGCGTGTCACCATAATGTCCGTGTCTCAGTCCTGAGAATTTTGGTATGTGCGTTCGAGCAATATTTTGGATTTTCAGAAGAGTTTGATATTGACTGAAATTCTTGATTTTGCTCGAATGAGCAAGTAGAGATTTGCTTGTTTGATCAATATTTCGAGAATATTAAAATAATAATATTTAATATATTTTTCGCGAGTAGCCTAGTCGGCCATGTGACCATATGACTTTTTGGGTTTTTCATGGTTTGAGAAATATTTGAGAAACTATGGAAAAACCAGGAATTTTGCTCAAACGGAGGAGTTTCATGAGATGAGGGGAATAATAAATATGAAAACAAGGGATTGCAAGGTGTGGGACCGGCCACGGCTAGGTATCCCGGTCCCACACCTTTCTCTATTTTTATTATTTTTCATGAAACCGTGAAAATATGGAGAAACCGTGAGTTTTGCTCAAACAAGGAAATTTGCTCGAATGAAGGAGTCTTCATGAGTTTATGAAAGTAATAAAATAAGGAAAATTAAAGGGAGGGGAGTGGGGGACCGGCCACGGCGGCGTGACTGGCTGGCCGGTGGGCCCGGTCCCTAGGCGCCTCTTTTTATTTTTTATTATTATTTTCTCTCTCCTACTTTGTATAGGATTCCTCGTTTGTCCATACTTTTGAATGCTCGTTCGTGCATCATTGTTGAGTACACTTGCACCATTTTCTTGGGGATTATTCGGTGATAGTCGAGACACCCGATTGTTGAGTAATTATTACTAATTCATGAAATTCAGCGGAGAATGATTCATGAAACGAAGTAATAATTATGAATTGTACATCTATTACTAATCCATGAAATCCAGTCGGGGAATTCAGGGAAGGGAGTAATGAGATAAATTGGTTATTTATTACTGATCCATGAAATCAGCCGGCGATCAGCCATGGAATGGAGTAATGAGATAAAATAGATTATTTTCTATGAATTTAGTGGATGAATGTCACGATAGAATTAATCTATTGTAGAATCGAGATATGAGATAGTTGAAGCATCATACTCGTTCCGAAAGTTGCATAGTCAGGGAACAACGTGCAACGTCGACGTCCTGAAGGCGTTTAGCCCTCCAACAAACAATTATGTCCAGAGAGCCGCCTGAATCTATACACGGTCTCTCTACATAGTCAAGGAACAACGAGTATCGTCGACGTCCTAAAGGCGTTAAGCCCTCCGACAAACAATTATGTCCATAGGACCGCCTAATCATTATCATATGTAGAGGGGGCTTTCTCTATGTAGTCAGGGAACAACGAGTATCGTCGACGTCCTGAAGGCATTGATCCCCCTGACAAACAATTATGTCCAGGGGACCACCCAATCATGTTATTTTACATAGAGGGCATGATGAAATGTGCAGCATCGAACGCTCAGCCGGGGATTCCTTTCGAGAAACATGTTTATCATGGATCTGAGAGGAATGCTCACTCAGTCATAGATCGTGAAACGGTTCACGGATCGTAAATCATGAATCGTCACATGCGTTCCTGAAGCCGGGTCAGAAACATGCAGTATGATGATTTTACGATTTTTACCTTTGTCGAAAATCCACCATCAACATTAAGTCCCATACTTAGTAAGGGACAGTCACGTTCTGCAGTAAGCATTAGATGGTTATTTTCCAGTTGACGAGACGTTGAGCTCAGTCGCACAAAGGTATTCTCAGAATCCTCGATTTGCTCCGATGGTGTCATGTACGAGCAAATACCCAGGTAAGGACCCTGACAGTATGATAGAGTGTCATCCCATGAGCACGGAGAGATGAAGCACTGCTGATTTGGGCGATCGGAGGTCCAGTTTTGGTCGGTTTAGCGTAAATGCTATGATGTTAGGTTTTCCTAAGTTTTTCAAAACAAAATTCCATGTGTGCATGTGTACGTAGGTTTTATGAAAATTTGTTTTAACAAACATACGTTCGTCCGTTCTTCGGTTTAGGAAATGAATGATAATCCCTAATATGAAAGAACTATGTTATTTTTGAAATAAATCTGCGTCCAGTGATAAAATTTTGTTTATGAACTTTCATGAAAATCAAAATTTTATTTTCAAAGCATGAATTTTCATACGAGTACTTTTTAGGAACATATGTTCATTCGCTAGTGAAAGTAATAAATAATAATCCTTAAAATTAGAGAGATTTTTGAAATAGACCTGTGTCTAATGATAAAATTTTATTTGTGATCTTTCATAGAAACAAAATTTACTTTGGAATATGTGGACCTTTGCAAAAATGGAAAAAGACCCATCTGACGAACAAACGCTCGTTTGAGCAAAATAAATTTTGTGCATAAGTTAGTCATGTAAAATTATTTTTATTAATATATATATATATATATATTGAGTTTATGTGAGTTATTATCTCACAAAAATAATTTATCAAATTTTTAAAAAAAAAAATTTACGTGACTTGTTCACGTGTATTTTGTTTTTATGCAAAATTCATGTAAAATCAAGTTTTCAGCAATTGCTAGAAGTAAACAATTTCTGTAAAATGTTGTTTGTATTTGTGATTTGTCAGTGTATGCACAAAACCAAAAAATGGTGAGAGTTGCTCACATGGTGGAAATTATGTGAATCTTTCATATGATAGGAGTTTTCATGAATTGTTCATAGTTTTATGAAAATCATGTTATGATTTCATTTAATGAATTTTTTATTCGCCTCTGCAGGTTTGAGGAAACGAACAAATTCTAGAGATTTTGCGTGATAATCACTACAACTAGTGAAATTATAAACATGTAAAAGTTAAGTGTTACCATTTTTGTAGACACTGAAGTGAGCGTCCTAACTATTCTGTTGTGCTTTAATTCCATTGTGCTGATGAAATTTGCATATGGATGTTACAGCAACTTTGTGAAGATGAATGATTCCCATGATGGCACTTATAGAGATGATATTTCTAGGGAGGAAGCTTCTATTGAGGATGCGACAGATGTATCTTTCAGAGACGATGGTTCTGGGACTTCTAGGGAAGAAGAAGAAACTCCTAGAATTAAGAACATTCTTGTTAGAGCATAGCTCGGTCGAACTCGCATGCGTTTCTATCTCAAGCATGTTTGTCAATGTTAGTGATCAAAACTATAAGTCTTGATTTCTAGCCTACTATAGATAAGTCTTGGACTAGGATAGAAAGTGTAGTTGAGCTCAAGGACTTCATGGCGATTCATCATACAAGAAGAAGAACTACTCAAGGAACTGGTGGAATTTCTCGACAAAAAGGTATGTGAAGACTTGAAATTATCTGTCACTCAAAAGTCTATCTACTCTATCTCCTACTTCTTGAGACAAAAAGTCTTATGCTATGTATAGACTTAGATTATACACATTTGGTATTTCGACCCGAGTATACCTCGCCTATCTATATCTCGAAATATGTGTTGGTAAGCGTTTCGCTTCGACCATGTTTATCTTTACCTAGTGACGAAAGTCATGATATGTTTCAATCACTTTGAAAATTGCTTTGACGAGAAATGGTGTAAAAACTGTATAACGTCCTTTAAGAATGTTTCAATGGTTGAAATGAGAGTTTAGATTACATAACCAATGATGGACATAAGTATTATTGTGGAACTACATATGTGCATAAGTATTATTCCTTGAACAAAAGTTTGCGAACTTTGTTGATCAAAAGAAACCAGAAGAATAGCTTGTTGCCAAGTCCGCGAACTGCCGAACTTCTCATCCCGAGAAATTCTGCTGGACTTGACAAACTAGCCGCGTCGGCGAACCGGCGGAAAGTCTTTGCCAATATTTTCTGCTGGAGTTTGTAAACTCTGCCCGGTTACTTAAGTCCGCGAACCTAGTGTGCGAACTTAAGAAGGTTTTATATTTGAAGATGATTTCTGAACTTAAACTTATAAAGACTAAGGAATGCAATTTGCAAACCGTGGCCATGAACCGATTCGAGTGAATCAAATCATCTTTGCTTCAATTGTGTCTTGTGTAGTATATAAGATTTCCTTGCAATTGAACAACTCTCTAACTAGTTCATTTGAGTCACTTGAACTAGTTATGGTGAAGAGAAATATGGTTGGTATGAAATGCTCATATGGCTAACCTTTTGGTTACCTATTGTTGAACCAACAATGTACACGTTTGGGTACAGTTAACAAACCTAAAAGCGTACATTTCATTTATGTATAACAAGCTAAGTTTTCGATCTAACGGTTGAGAAATATTAGCTTAAATCTAAATCAGGTTTTCATCTAACGGTGGATATTATTTGCTTTTTGACCAAGGCGAAACCCTGATTTGAAAGACTATATAAGGGGACATCTAGCAACTCTGCAAAACTAATCCCCACACCTCACGTGTGATACTAGTTTGCGTGCTAGAGTCGTTTCTCATTTAACCTTTGGTTTTCTTCTTCTAAAACCAGGTTAACGACTTAAAGACTTCATTGGGATTGTGAAGCCAGACCGACACTACTTTTATCGTAGTTGTGTGATCTGATCTTGCATCTTCTATTGTACGAGTACAATCATATTTATTGGCTTGAGATTAATATCTCCGATAGGCAAGATATAGAAAGTAGTCACAAACATCTTCGTCTCATTGTTTGTGATTCCGCAACATCTTGTTTCGCAACCATACGATTAAGATTGTTGTGAGGTGATTGATTTATCTAGGCTGTTCTTCGGGAATATAAGACCAGATTATCAATTGGTTCTTGTTCACCTTGATTATAATCAAAAGACGAAACAAAAACTTTAGGATTTTTCTATGGGAGACAGATTGATCCTTTAATAGACTTGTCTGTGTGAGACAGATTTGTTTATTGTTAAAGCCTACGATTTTGGATCGTAACAACTCTTAGTTGTGGGTGAGATCAGATAAGGGAATCAAGTGCGCAGTATCATGCTTGGATCAGAGGCGTAGGGAGTACAACTGTACCTTGGATCAATGGGAGACTGATTGGGGTTCAACTACAGTCTAGTCCGAAGTTAGCTTGGAGTAGGCTAGTGTATGTAGCGGCTTAATACAGTGTGTGTTCAATCTGGACTAGGTCCCGGGGTTTTTCTGCATTTGCGGTTTCCTCGTTAACAAAATTTATGGTGTCTGTGTTATTTCAGTTTCCATATAATATTGTTTTATCTTTATAATTGAAATAATACAGGTTGTGCGTTAGATCATCAATTAGAGTAATCCAACCTTTGGTTGTTGATTGTCATTGATTGATCCTTGGATATTGGTCTTTGGTACCATCCAACTTATTCCTTGTGTTTGATTAAAGACTCGTTGATTTCTATTAGCTCGAGTAAATCAAAACAAGAGAGAGATATTAACTTCGTGAGATACTTTTACCTAGATTGAGTCTGACTGTCTAGTTGATTCTCTAGAAAGTATTTCGGATTTAGTCCATACAAATTGCTAAACGAAATATTGGGTGGTGTTGTTAGATCCCCGCTTTTTCAATTGGTATCAGAGTAGGCAAACACGTTCAAGGCCTTACAAGTCTGTGTTTGTAGCAATCTGAGTCTGAGGATAAAATTTCTTAGGCATACCAAGATGTCTCCTAAAGCCGTCAACTATGTCAGTTGTCTCGGGAATACCTCAAAGGATTGTTCCTTAGTTGATTCTTTCGAATCCTGAGTTAGGAAGATTGTATCATTTTGTGTTGATCACTCTTCCTCCAATGAGACGTTGGACACAATGGCAAAAGCTGAAATGGAGCTCACCAGAATTGCAGAAAATTCTACTGAGTTTGTTGATCTTCAGAATCATGATCAACTCATCGATGAATTTGAAAAGTCTATTGATCGAGAACGTGTACTATATAACATTATTGAGTCTTTCACTAAGGATATTGAGAAACTTCTTCAAGAGAATAATCTACAGCGTGAAAAGATTTGTGAACTTGAAAAGGTTATCAAAGAAAGATCAATTAGAGAAAAACGTTTGATTAAGACGTAATCATCTGATCTTGACGGACTTCGTGTTGAAAAATATAAGCTAGAAGCATCACTTTCACTAGCCCATGAACAATGTATGACCTTGGAAAAGGAAAACTCTGTCTTAAGAAAAAATTCTTCTGTACCAACTATTCCTCTTGACATATAGTACATGAAGAAATATCCTCCAAAAGAAGATTGTGTCGAGAAAAATGTATATAACTTACGATCTTCTCACAGGGCTGTAAAGTTAAAACAGATGTCGTCTGTTGTGTCTTCTCCACGAACCTGTATTTTCTGTGGAAAATGGAATCAATTTTCTTCTTTTCACTGTCAATGGGATATATAGCCAGTCGACTACTGCAGTGAATCTCATGTTCACAAGAAACCAGACATCTTATAAAAATAATCTCTTTCTTAGGAATCATTACAAGACTTATGTGCATTCTAGTGGTATAAAGTCTTATGCTGCTAATGGAAGCATGACTTGTGCTTATAAGAACAACTCTGGTGAATCTAAGTCTAGAGTTTGGAAACCCATCTCGGAAAATCCTCTTGAACCAATCCCTAGAGGTCCTAGACTCAGTAATCAGAAAGCTCCTTCTCTTGAGCTTTCAGGAAGAGCTATGAGAAATTTCCCTAAAAATGGAAACTACCATGGGAAGACAAGAAATGTTGAGATCAGATATCCTGGTGAAAATCACAACTACTCTCTCAAAACCTATGGTGAGACTATGTCTCCCTCTGCTACCTAATAGCAGAAAGTTTCGTTCTTGTATGTAACTTGGGAGATACAAGGATGATGTTTGAGAGATGCTCAAGTAATTAGATAATTTTCATTAGTTTGTATGTTTGATATCTTATGATGTGAGTTTTTAGTATTTCTTTCTTTCTTCACCGTGACCTTTCTTTTTAGGGCTGGAAAAATTGAAAGCAACACAGTATGCAGTTTTCCTGATTGGGTCCTTTTTCGTTTTGGTGTATGGCTTAGTCCACGAACGTCCATGTCTCCTCAAGGAACTCTAGGGTTTCCAACCAAGATGTACACTTGAACATATATATATTTCATATATGCGCTCATTAAACTTCAAGAAAGGAACTCAATGGAAACTGTTCCCAAAGAATAAGTTAACCCTACTGTAGAGGATGATCTCAAAGGAAGTGATCCTGCTCAAGAGTATATTCTGAAAAAGATACTTGAAAGGAAAGATTATAACTCTTGGATTGGAGAATCTGTCAAGGATTTAATTCTCATTCAGAATGAAGTAAAGAACGAACTTGCTAACCTTCAACTGCAGATCAACCAACTTATTGATGGACGGGCAAAAATCCTTGGTACTCAGAATATCTTGATCAGGAATCAGAAGAAAGTTACTCTTGACTGCGCTAAGGCCAGACACTTTGTTCGAATTGTTGATCGAAAAACTAACATTTTGACTCATGAACATGGTGTCTCTACGGTCAACAAAATCAAGGATATCAGTGACTCCTATTTCGATGGACCATTCCAGAGGTATGAAATCATCAAGGAAAACTGAGTTTTATTGTTACCTGGTATGTCTTCTTTTTGGTTTAGTTGGAAGAATAACTAGTGCTTGAATAACAATGATTGTGACTACACATAGCTATTATTTTTTCATCTTCTTATTCTTTTTTAGGTTTATTGGTATTAAATTCTAAAAATATTTGGAGTATGATGGTTTGCAGTATTTAATCTTTATGATTTGTTATATTGCAATTTGTTATGGGATATTGGTGTTTACGTCCGTGAACTATGTTGTCCCATATTTTGTCAAAAGTAAAGTCGTTCATGATTGGTATTCATGTATTGATTTAAGGATGAATAGACTTTTGACATATACAAAAGTTAAGCCTATATTATCAATTCTTTGATGGAAGATAGGTTAAAATCTTTTGTGTTCAAGGATTATGTCTATTTAAAATCGTTATGCAAATAGTGATAGAAGATAGAATGAATCCTTGTGTATTCCACGGTATTGATCTTCACTGATCCATACTTTATGTAATACTGTGAGGCTCCGTAATGTGTCTTATGTTGAGCACGACACAACCAAGTTGATTATTTTTGATTAGCTTTGTTGGTTGTTCCGTAAGGTACTTTATGTTGAGCATTCTTGAACTAAATTAATCATCGTGTTTGGTTATTTAGTTATTGATCCATAAGTCTTTTTATGTCGAGCAAAACAAATGACAATTAAATTGATTACTTTTGTAATTAGTTTGATTGTGTATTCCAATTAGATTAATTATGGGTTCTATTGTAATTAATCTAGTTGAGTATTTTCATACTCCGTAAGATACCTATTATGTTGAGTATATGAACGACTATCCTATTCATTTTCTGATGGGTATGTTTGTCGTATGCTCCGTAAGTTCTCTTATGTCGAGCATAATCAATTAAGTTGATCATTGTTGTGTTTAATTTGATTGCGTATTCCGATTGAATTAATCATGGGTTTACTTGTGATTGATTTGATTGAGATTTTGGATATGGAAAATCATTCTCATGGTTTTTAGTGTCCAATAAAAATCCTTCTTTTCTTTTGAAATTAAGGTCGCGCTTGTTGTTCCCTTGGGAATGACATCAAATGGGGGAGAGTTCTTTTGAACTTGTGCTTAATGGTCATATCTTGAGGGGTGTGCGGCTGTGGAATTTTAAAGGGGTTATCTTATATCTTTTAAACTCCTTGATGAATGCTACTAGCTTCGGCTATATGATTGCTTGCATCTAAATTAGATGGTATGTATTTTTTTCTTTTAATCATGAAATCTGTCTTACGGAAATTTCATTATGATCCCGTTCTTGTACCTTTGCAAATTTTATTGACAAAAAGGGGGAGAATCAATATGTAGTTCATACTACAAATACATATGATTTTCGGATCATTGTGTAAGGGGGAGTGGTTTCCATGTGAGATGGAGTATTGACTAAGAGGGAGTGATACATATCACCATAGTATTATTGTTGAAGTTGTGATATAATTGGACTTTGACACTGTGTAATAATACTATGACACTGTATAACAATGATCGAGACCGATACTTTCTCATTGTTATAGCTACGGATCTTCAACAACGGTGATGCTAAACTAACAACCTTTGGGATCATTGGAGTACTTGGAAGTGACGAAGATTTCGAGAAATGTTGAAGATTAGACATGTGGAATAAGAGCTACTAAAGTTTCTTTATCTTTTTTGTATTCCATATATATTAATAGTTTTGTCACTAAAATTGACAAAGGGGAGATTGTTAGAGCATTGCTCGGTCGAACTCGCATGCGTTGCTATCTCAAGCATGTTTGTCAATGTTAGTGATCAAAACTATAAGTCTTGATTTCTAGTCTACTATAGCTAAGTCTCGGACTAGGATAGAAAATGTAGTTTAGCTCAAGGACTTCATGGCGTTTCATCATACAAGAAGAAGAACTACTCAAGGAACCGGTGGAACTTCTCGACAAAAAGGTATGTGAAGACTTGAACTTATCTGTCACTCAAAAGTCTATCTACTCTATCTCCTACTTCTTGAGACAAAAAGTCGTATGCTATATATAGACTTAGATTATACACATTTGGTATTTCGAGCCGCGTATACCTCGCCTATCTATATCTCGAAATATGTGTTGGTAAGCGTTTCGCTTCGACCATGTTTATCTTTACCTAGTGACGAAAGTCATGATATGTTTCAATCACTTTGAAAATTGCTTTGACGAGAAATGGTGTAACAACTATATAGCGTCCTCTAAGAATGTTTCAATGATTGGAATGAGAGTTTAGATTACATAACCAATGATGTACATAAGTATTATTGTGGAAACACATATGTGCATAAATCCTATTCCTTGAACCAAAGTTTGCGAACTTTGTTGATCAAGAGAAACCGGAAGAATGGCTTGTTGCCAAGTCCGCGAACTCAGTCCGCGAACTGTCAAACTTCTCATCCCGAGAAATTCTGCTGGAGTTGACAAACTAGCCGCGTCCGCGCGAACCGACAGAAAGTCTTTGCCGAGATTTTCTGCTGGAGTTTGTAAACTCTTCCCGGTTACTTAAGTCCGTGAACCTAGTGTGCGAACTTAAGAATGTTATATATCTGAAGATGATTTCTGAACTTAAAATTATAAATACTAAGGAATGCAATTTGCAAACCGTGGCTATAAAGTTCATGAACCGATTCAAGTGAATCAAATCATATTTGCTTCAATTGTGTCTTGTGTAGTACATAAGATTTCCTTGTAATTGAACAACTCTCTAACTAGTTCATTTGAGTTGGTTGAACTAGTTATGGTGAAGAAGAAGAATATGGTTGGTATAAAATGCTCATATGGCTAACCTTTTGGTTAACTATTGTTGAACCAACAATATACACGTTTGGGTACGGTTAACAAACCTAGAAGCGTACATTTCATTTGTGTATAACAAGCTAAGTTTTTGATCTAACGGTTGAGAATATTAGCTTGAATCTAAATCAGGTTTTCATCTAACGGTGGATATTGTTTGCTTTGTGACCAAGGCGAAACCATGATTTGAAAGACTATATAAGGGGATATCTAGCATCTCTGCAAAACTAATCCCCATACCTCACGTGTGATACTAGTTAGCGTGTTATAGTCGTTTCTTCTTTAACCTTTGGTTTTCTTATTCTAAAACCAGGTTAACGACTTAAAGACTTCATTGGGATTGTGAAGCCAGACCGATACTACTTTTATCGTAGTTGTGTGATATGATCTTGCATCTTCTATTGCACGAGTACAATCAGATTGATTGGCTTGAGATTAATATCTTCGATATGCAAGATATAAAAAGTAGTCACAAACATCGTCGTCTCATTGTTTGTGATTCCGCAACATCTTGTTTCTCTACCATACGATTAAGATTGTTGTGAGGTGATTGATTTATCTAGGCAGTTCTTCGGGAATATAAGACCGGATTATAAATTGGTTCCTGTTCACCTTGATTATTATCAAAAGACGGAACAAAAACTTTAGGGTTTTTCTGTGGGAGACAGATTGATCCTTTGATAGACTTGTTTGCATGAGACAATTTTGTTTATTGTTAAAGCTTGCGATTTTGGGTCGTAGAAACTCTTATTTGTGGGTGAGATCAGCTAAGGGAATCAAGTGCGCAGTATCCTGCTTGGATCAGGCGTAGGGAGTACAACTGTACCTTGGATCAGTGGGAGACTGATTGGGGTTCAACTACAGTCCAGTCCGAAGTTAGCTTGGAGTAGGCTGGTGTCTGTAGCGGCTTAATACAATGTGTGTTCAATCTGGACTAGGTCCCGGGGTTTTTCTGCATTTGCGGTTTCCTCGTTAACAAAATTTCTAGTGTCTGTGTTATTTCAGTTTCCGCATTATATTGTTTTATCTTTATAATTGAAATAATACATGATGTGTGTTAGATCATCAATTAGAGTAATCCAATCTTTGGTTGTTGATTGTCATTGATTGATCCTTGGATATTGGTCTTTGGTACCATCCAAGTTATTCCTTGTGTTTGATTAAAGACTCGTTGATTTCTATTAGCTCGAGTAAATCAAAACAAGAGAGAGATATTAACTCCTTGAGATACTTTTACCTAGATTGAGTCTGACTGTCTAGTTGGTTCTCTAGAAATTATTTCGGAGTTGCTCCATAAAGATTGCTAAGAGAAATATTGGGTGGTGTTGTTAGACCCCCGCTTTTTCAATTCTGAATACTGAAGATGAGTTATTCGTGTTTCTGTATAGACCAGAAGTACGTCCCTCAGGTCCCTCATTTTGGCTCCTCATAAATCCCAGGAGTACTACTCAGAAAAAATTGGTATCTTCTCAGGCGATAATTCGGTTCTGTTTGCAAGGGAAATACTATTCGTCTTCACATGTGGAGTTCAAGCTTTCCCGAAAGCCTTTTGTTGATGGTGAATTTTTGACAAAGGTCAAAATCGTAAAACCATGATACTGCATGTTTTTGACCCGGCTTCAGGAATGCATGTGACGATTCATGATTTATGATCCGTGAACCATTTCACGATCTCTGACTGAGTGAGCATTCCTCTCAGAGCCATGATGAACATTTTTCTCGAAAGGCCTCCCTGGATGAGCGTTCGATGCTGCACATTTTATCATGCTCTCTATGTAGAATAACATGATTGGGCGGTCCTTTGGACATAATTGTTTGTAAGAGGTCTCAACGCCTTCAGGACGTCGACGATACTCGTTGTTCCCTGACTACATAGAGATACCCCCCCCCCCTCTACATAGAATAATGATTGGCGGTCCTCTGGACATAATTGTTTGTAGGAGGGCTTAACGCCTTTAGGACGTCGATGATCTCGTTTTTCCATGACTATGTAGAGAGACCATGTACAGATTCAGGCGGCTCTCTGGACATAATTGTTTGCTGGAAGGTTAAACGCCTTCAGGACATCGATTCTGCACGTTGTTCCCTGACTATGCACCTTTGAGAACAAGTATGATGCTTCGAATATCTCATATCTCGATTCTACAATAGATTAATTCTATGGTGACATTCATCCACTGAATTCGTAGAAAATAATCTATTTTATCTCATTACTCCGTTCCACGGCTGATTCCTGGCTGATTCCATGGATTAGTAATAGATAACCAATTTATCTCATTACTTCGTTCCCTGAATTCCCCGACTGGATTTCATGGATCAGTAATACATGCACAATTCATAATTATTACTCGGTTTCATGAATCATTCTTAGCTGAATTTCATGAATTAGTAATAATTACTCAACAATCGGGAGTTTGGACTATCACCGAGTAAGCCCCAATAAAATGGTGCAAGTGTACTCAACGATGATGCACGAACAAACATCCAAATGCACGGACGAGGGTTCGAAAATATGGACAAATGAGGAATCCTACACAAAATAGGAAAGAGAAAATAATAAAAAAAATGCACCTAGGGGCCGGGCCCACTGGTCAGCCGGTAATGCCACCGTGGCCGGCCCCCCATGCCTCTTCCTTTATTTTTCTTATTTTATTTTCATGATATCATGAAGACTCCTTCATTCGAGCAAATCTCCTTGTTTGAGCAGAACTCACGGTTTCTTCATATTTTCACGGTTTCATGAAAAATAATAAAAACAGGGAAAGGTGTCACGGGACCAGTCTACCTAGACGGTTGTGGCCGGTCCCACACCTTGCAATCCTTTATTTTTTCATAATTATTATTTCCTTGATCTCATGAAACTCCTCCGTTTGAGCAAAAACCCTGGTTTTTCCATATTTTTTCAAATATTGCTCAAACCATGAAAAGCCAAAAAGTCAATGGTCACATGACCGACTAGGCTATTCGCGAAAATATTAAAATACTATTATTTTAATGTTCTCAAAATATTGGTCAAACGAGCAAAGTTCTACTTTCTCGTTCGAGCAAAATCGAGAATTTTAGTCAAAGATCAAACTCTTATGAAAATCCAAGATATTGCTCAAACGCACACCCGAAAATACCAAAACTCTCAGGACTGAGACACGGACATTATGACGACACGCGCATGCTTCCTTGACCGACCAAGTCCGGCCCTAGGGCTTGCAAGGAGCCGGTCCCACACATCTTTATGATTTTGACCTAATTTGCTCAATTGCTCATATTGGGTCCAAACTCTTTCCAACCGACTTGGAATTTGATCAAACGACCATCAGCTGGTCCCACGACCACCAAGAGCCGGTCTCATGCCCTCTTGGTCGGTCCCTCACTTTTTCATAATTAGATTTTATCACTTAATGCTCAATTGAGCACTATTTCAATAAATGATTAAACCTGCATTTAATCATCATTCCACCAACTAGTCAACAAAAGACTCTAGTGGGCGCTCATTCGAGCACTTTGGTACCACATGGTCATCCATCATCCCCATGTGGTCGGTCCCTCCTTCACTCAGTGACCCATTTTCAGTAATTCATCAATTGACGAACAATTAATCAAAAATTAGGGTTTCGAACAAATGCTCTGCAAATCACGATTTTGAGCAATTTCAAACACTAATAAATTTATGTTGACTTAGCAATCAATATATGGAATAATTATATAATACTCGGTAGGCTACCAATATTTTAATTAATATTTTATTGGGTCATGTTACTGATAATTCATCGAATTGAGAAATACTTGCTCAGTTGTTCGAATATTAATCCAACTATCAATATTCAGTAATTTACCGAATTGAGCAATATCGTTCAGTTTCTCGAATATTGATCTAACTATCAATAATGCGTTGAATATTGATTCAACTCAATATTCAACAATTCATCGAATTTATAATATTTGCTCAGACGAGGAATATCAATATCATTCAAGAACTATAACATGTTCCTATGAATGACTGAGCATTCGTCAATCATGCTCAATTCAACAAAACTTAGACTTAATGTCTAATCGAGTCAACGACTGACTAATCAAATACATGTCTTCTTTGCAGACTCCACGTTCGTGAGACATCAATCACGTCACATGGGGGGATAACAATTAGGCTTTTGGTCTGGCGGCCTACAGCATGTATGTTCATCCACGATGAGAAATGTGACTAAATCGTGCAAGTGGTTGAGGGAGTTAGCAAAGTAGTGGGTGGACGGTTGACCAAGTCTCCACACGACATGGAATTGATTTTAGCACGATCTCCTACTTTCCCACTCTTTTACTCAAGAAACCGTCACACTTAATGGGATCAATGTGTTTACTATTCTGACAATATAAATAAGTCTAAAAATCGATGACCGAGGACAACATTCGTCTACACAGAATTCTCTCGATCGAAACTTATTCACAGAACTCAACTTAGCAGTTCATCAATTTGCAGAAACCCACAACACATCCATAATCCCTGATCATCATTGATCCCACAATTCTCAGCTTCCCTCTTACATATCAACCCACCTCCCTCTTTGTGACTAAATTGACTATGGAACGACCATTGACTTGGTTTAGGCCGGGGTCCTACAGATTGATCTCTTGAACTCAAAGCACTCCCGTGCAATGCATCTGTGTGAGGTTAAGCAGTTTGCTCGATTGAGGGGTCTCGTCCGAACCGTCGTCTCTTCACTTTCCTGAAAAACCAGTAAATCATTATTTCCCATCAACAGATTGGCGACCACAGTGCGAGGTTAATCTCTCGGTTGCAATTTCAATTTTCACCAAATAGTTGATCTTAGGTCAGGTTCAGTACAAATCCTAACACAAACAATACTAGCACTAGCAACAACGGTGGTACTCCATAAACTATTCCTGCTTCCAACAACGGTGCTGGTGATATTATTCCTCCTCAAACTAACACTGGAAACCATCCTCTCTTCGGCTGGCATCCCGGGGAAGTCAGAGAAAATCCACCCACCATAGATAATCTCATGAAAGTTTTGGAAGTTCTCGCCAAAAATCAAACTGATATGGCTAATACTCAAAAGGAGTTATGCAATTATCTCAAGACTCTCACTGACAAGATGTTAGATAAAATTCAGGAGAAGGGAAAAGCTAAAGAAACGTTTTCAGCTGCTGATCCTGAAGTCACTCTGATCCATGTAGTAGATGATGATGAAGTCCACAAGGCTGCAGATAACCCACCAACGAAGGATCCTGGAGGCTTCATAAGCCGTGAGGACCTGGAACGCTTCATGCAGGATCAAGGAAAAGACAAGGTGCCATCTTTCCATGGTCACCAACCTCCATATCATGCTGCTACACAAAGAATTCCTCTCCCGAAGGGATACAATGTTCACACTGTACAACGGAACAGGGAATGCTCGAGAACACGTCTCTCGATTCTTGGAGGCACTAGGAGATCACGAACACAACCATGTCGTCCTTCTGAAGGAATTCTCGAAATCTCTGACAGGACGAGCATACACTTGTACAACAACATTGCACCTGGGAGTATCGCTAGTTGGGGAGAAATGGTTAATGCTTTCTACAGGAAATAATTCTTCGTCTCTGAGCAGATTACTCTCTCTGATTTGGGAAGAATGGATCAGAAGAATACTGAACATCCGAACGACTATGTGAAGAGGTTCGGACTTCAAGCTTTGGATTGTCATGACCCTAATGTTACTGAACAACAATTGGTAGACTTATGCATCAACGCAATGATCCCAGTCTACAAAGCCTTGCTAGAAAATCTCTGGTTCCAGACTTTCTCATAACTCCATGAAGCAGACAAGAGATCAGCAACTACTGCTCCAGCCTTGCTGGAAATAACAAAAACCGTCAAGGCCGAGGAGCCACGAGACACTTGAAGCAGCACCAGGCACCTAATCAATAAACAATACAATGTTCTACCTTCCATGAATGTTTCTGAAGGGAGCAAAAGGAAAGATGGCGCGCAATCCCATATGAACGTCCCTCCAACATCTCATCCTACAAAAGCACCAAGGAAAGACAACCAGGATAGAAATGCACAAGCACCAGCTCAGCGTCAGAACGACCAGGAAGAGCTAGATTCTCCTTTTCACATTGAAGAGGTGATCGAGTCATTGGAAGTCTAGATTCAAGATGGTGCAATCAAACTACCTCCAGTCAGAAGAGAGTCGACAGAGGAGGAAATGGAGAATCCGTGCTACTTCCGCTTTCATAGGTATGTCAGTCATTCAACAAGTGATTGCAGAACTTTGAAACGCATCTTCAAGGAAAAATGAAAACCGGGGACTGAAGGAGTATACAAGAATCCTCTCCCAATCAGAACTTTACGTTCTCTAAACCACCAGTCAAAGAAGCAGTTCAATCATTGATCGAGCATGCCTGCAAATTGCTTTATCTGTCAAAGGCTCAAAGGATGAACATGTTTGCGGCTCTGAACCATACAGTTTCAGAAAACGACTGTCCATTCCAGAAACACTCCCTGAGCCTCCAGTCACTGACAAAGAGATGTACGACTGGGGACTTCTCACCACGGTGCACCTGGAAGAAAATGAATTCAAGCGAGCGTTGGTCGATGTTGGCACTGCTATTAATATCATCCCTTTGAAAACTCTCAGAGCTGCAGGAATCGCTCGACAAGAATCCACTCATGTTCCTGTCTCAGTCACAGACCATGAAGGATTCTCCAGAGATGCTTATGGTTACATCATTCTCAAGATGAAAACTGGCTCAACCTGGGCAGAAACCAAATTTCACATAATTAGGGAGGACCCAGGATATGATATGATCCTTAGACGAACATGGGTTCATGCTGAAAAGGTAACTCCAACACCTTCAATTGCACATTTCTCTGTTGAAGAAAGCTCCGACTTAGAAGAAATAGAGGATACTCCATCATTCGAGCATCTGGAGAAAGTTCAAGCCTTGATGGAACTCACACAAAAGCCTGAAGAGAGCGCGCATGAATTCGTCAAAAGATTCCGTACTCAGGCAAGTCTTATTCCTCCTCATGCGTCCATATTATCAAATTTCAAACATGCTACCCTTGTCCGGGGACTCAATCTTGCTAATAACCTAGCACTCACCAAATGCTACGAGTGGTTGGTCTCGCCTCAGCAATATTACACCAAATAGTTAGAAGCGAAGCCTCTCCGAATTCAGCGTCTCACTGATATGTTCATTGCTGGAATAATGGCCGAACACAACAGTCATTATCCTAAGTACTCTCCTTTGCATGAGTGTCCGTATGTGCCGCAGGGTTGGAAAACTCCACAAACATGGAATCCCACTGTACGAGGAATTCCAAACCAAAAAATATTCAGGGCACGAGCAACCAAACCTAACAAGTTTCATGAAGGGGATTTAGTTCTCAAGGCAAATAAACGTAATCTCCATTCCACAAGGAGCTCCAACTGGGAAGGGCCTTTTATGATTGCTAAGTCGGTGAATGGAGGATACTACAAATTGGCTGACATGAAGGGAAAGACAAGTGTGCCAGTAATTCACGAAAATTGGCTAAAGTCTTTTAACTCCTAAATCATTCAACGTCCTAAGGTGTTTAATGTTAAAGACACGAACTCTCGAGACACCTAATGTTTTCATTTTAAGATTTTCTTTCACATGTATTTTCAATTCCTCTAAGAGTTTGCAATTCTTGCATTTAGTATTTTAATTCATCAATTTATCAAAGTTCTTTTATTTTAAGAAAATCTCTATCAATTCCAAAAAGAAAATCCTCAATCACTCACTTATTCAAAACTAATCAAAAAGTCAAAACCAAAATAAAACCTTACATCTCTCAGAAGTTCAAGGTTCAAGAGATTATGGAAAGGAAAACTAAAGGAAACCGACAAAGTAAGATTTCTGCTTCTCTGCATTCTCCAAGACTTGCAAGGCCTCTTTATCCAACTCCAGCTTTTCAGTCATTCAGCAATCTTAGCCATTTTCTCCACCACAGCATCACTGGTGAAAGGTATATTGTTCTCTACTGTGTCATTGATGGTGTTGATCCTTTGACGAAGCCATTTAAAGTTGAAACCAAGTTCTTCAGATTTCTTCAAGTTGTATTCCCAATCAAAGAGTGCATCTTGAGTAACAGTACTTCTCGCTCTGATCCGTATATCATCTATGACACGCAAGACAGCTCCTACTTGCATTTTCAAGACGTAGTTGCGTTTTAGATCCTTGGTGACAATATTGTGACCATACATTTTCCACAATTTCTCATACATATCAGCATACCCTACAGGAATGCTAAATCCACCAACTGATGTATGATATGGGAGTGATTCGCCGAATGGAGGCTCGAAAATAATCCCTGCATTAGGGTATTCGTGCATTATTATGCGGTTCTCAATTACCGGAGAAACTTCAACAATTGTGGGAACAACTTCTTTTATTGTTAGAGCAACTTCTTCCAATATGAGTCTGGTTTCTTCTACTGAAGTGGTAATGACTTGAGCATAATTCTCTTCAACAACTTCGGTGACAACATTTTCATGACCCTGAGGTGTAGTGCTGGTAATACCACCACTTTCATTCGCCGTATTGTTCAAATCGTCATCATTGGTTCCATTATTCTAAACTTCGGCATTTGGCACCTAATACGAAGATTACATGAGACCAAAGCATGGAACCAAAGGCAATCATAAAATCCAGCATGTAAGTGAATTAACATTATCTAAGTTCTTTACTATACATCCAATACATGAGCAAATAGTGTGAAAGTCACAAAACACTTTTTCCAACAAGCTCGTCTGAAGAGATTTTATACTGCCCTGTATAATACGACGAACTGGGAGCCATTGGTAAGTAATATAAGGTTCAGTCATACCCATTATCTTCATATGGATGTTCTCTACAACATATCAAAATTTCATAGCAATTGGATAAACTAGCAAAGAGTTTTGGCCAAAACATTGGACTACATGCCAGCTGGAAAATTTCTGAAGGTCTCCTGGAAGTTTACTGTTTCGCCGATTTCGGCCCCTAAACGTGCTCAAAACTTAAAAAGTTTCTTTGATAAAGCTTGGAAATTTCCCGGGCATGAGAAATCATGGGTAGATCGCGAAATTCCAACGTCGGACGAAGATTCAACAGCGTTTTTGCTAAAAGACTGAGTTCTGAAATTTTCTGATGATGTATTTTACTAAAATTTTTCATTCATTCATCTGGATTGTCATTCATTCGTTCACAAATCAGCAATATTATACTTCTATGAAGAGAATACAAAATGAATACTTACTTGAGGGGTTTCCGAATCGCTCGAAGGATTAATATGGTCGACATCAACATTAGTAGCACCATTGCCTTCATTCGATCCCGGTTCTTGAAGGTTATCTTTATCACCACCATTCGAAGACAAATGAACCGCATGGACGTGTAGGTTTTCCACGAAAATCTCCTCCTGGATATATCAACAACAATCATTATTATTTTATTCAAGAAGTATCATGATTAATTATACAAAGGGATACTTACATCGACTTCATCTTCACCGCTGGACTCATGGGTTGTTGGCTGAACAAGACAAGAAACCGTCAATGCTTGATGGAGAAAAATTCTGTAACATCAACAAACATTGGTTTAATGATCCTAATTATACGGACAAAGAAAAGTCACAGGAGAAGGAATATTAACAACTCACCAAAGAAGCGACTGGGGAATGAACATTATTCGGTATCATCCTATAATTCCTCCTACTGCTGCCTTCTCCACCCTGGGGACTTTCTTGCACTTCTGAGAAGTCTACCTGAATTCGAGACCTCACAATACAGTCGCCCTACAATAAAGTTAATGAAATAGTTAAGATGTTATTATCATGTCTTTGCTAAAATCATAAGGAGAATATGTACATGTGAGCATTCTGGAGGCGTTTTTCTTTTATCACCACTAGAAAGATGATTCAATCTTGGTCGATCAGAAATCATGGCAGCAGAAGGAAACTCTCGCACCAGAGACTTAACATCCATCGCAAACTTATGTAAGCGCTCAAGTTGCTGGCGCCAGAAGTCTATGTAACCTGGAGTTACATAGGTAGCTCGGTCGGAACAAGAAAACAAGTAATCATTTTCTTCCACATATGTGCAATCTAAATGAGCCCTCGGATGCTCAACTTATGGCTTATTCATCCGATGACCTGGAGAACACTGATCAAGACCCATTTTCCGAGATGCTCTGTCGATATTATATTCTTCCACCTGGAACTTCCCGTGCGTTACTGACGCTAAAAAATCAGGAGTGCAACTCAGTATAAAAGGTTTCTCTTCATCGCTCAGACCGATGCCAGATTTCAACGTGACATTTTCTTCAGCATCATTGAAAGTGATCAATTGTGAGAAGAGAGGAGGAACCGACACCCAGGGGCGAAAGTTAAACTCAGACTCGATGTCCAAAATGCTGGTGAGACGTGCCTTGTGTCTTGGTTGCTTTGTATACCAACGCATAATCCTGGCATTATCTTTCTCAAGGAAAGCATGACGAGTGTCAACATTTTGTCCTTCCAAGACGATACGAGGAATCAGAGCATACTTCTCAAAGTGCTACCACACCAAAGCTTGGAGAAACATCGTATTATCATATGTTTCAACTTTCAGGGAGCCGTTAGAAACACTGGAGTCTATCACTAAGGAGTTTAAATTGGAAAACAGCGAACCAAAGAACAGACTACCGATAGGAAGTTTCTCACCTTTAGCCATTTTAATAGCAAAAGGAATCACAAACGACTTCAACAAATGTCCACTATCCCCAAGAACGTCTCTGGAGAGCCACGAGCATAAGAAGGCAGCAATGGTTAATGTACCATCAACAGGTTCTTCAGGAATTTTATCTCTCGGCCACCAGTGTTCAACCATCGAGCATAGCAAAATTTGGGTGACTTGTTTAAATCATGCATTGTAGCTTTCAAAACGTCGGATATTACAGTTTCCTCGGCTGAAAGCTCTTTAGGAAAATTACCAGTAATTGGAAGGTGTAATAAAACGACTACATCTTCCAAGGTGATGGCGAATTCTCCCCATCTGCATATAAAAGTATGAGTAGAAATGCACCAACGAGCAAGCAAAGCCACCATACCTCGTATATCATGATGGATGACTAACTCTCCAGCTGCTTGAATGGCTCGTGTCACCTGTGCACGATCCAACATTTCCCTTACACGGCTATAACCCAGCATATGTCTTGCCCATCCAGAAAAATCCGTCAAAGGTTTTCAGGAAAGCTTGAACTCCATATGTGAAGCCGAATAGTGTTTCCCATGCAAACAGAACCACATTATCGCTGCACCAAAGTCGTTGACCAGTTGGTGGAATGATGATTAAATGCTGGTTTAATCATTTATTAAAAGAGTGCTCGTCCGAGCATTAGGTGATAAAACCTAATTATGAAGAAGTGAGGGACCGACCAAGAGAGCATGAGACCGGATCTTGGTGGTCGTGGGACCAGCTGATGGTCAAATTAGGTCAAAATCATAAAGATGTGTGGGACCGGCTCCTTGCAAGCCCTAGTGCCGACCTTGGTCGGTCAAGGAAGCATGCGCGTGTCACCATAATGTTTGTGTCTCAGTCCTGGGAGTTTGGTATGTGCGTTAGAGCAATACTTTGGATTTTCAGAAGAATTTGATATTGACTGAAATTCTTGATTTTGCTCGAATGAGCAAGTAGAACTTTGCTCGTTTGATCAATATTTCGAGAATATTAAAATAATAATATTTTAATATATTTTTCGCGAGTAGCCTAGTCGGCCATGTGACCATCTGACTTTTTGGCTTTTTCATGGTTTGAGAAATATTTGAGAAACTATGGAAAAACCAGGGATTTTACTTAAACGGAGGAGTTTCATGAGATGAGGGGAATAATAATTATGAAAACAAGGGATTTCAAGGTGTGGGACCGGCCACGGCTAGGGCATGGTCGGACGGTTAGGTAGCCCGGTTCCGTGACACCTTTCTCTATTCTTATTATTTTTCATGAAAGCGTGAAAATATGAAGAAACCGTGAGTTTTGCTCAAACAAGGTAATTTTCTCGAATGAAGGAGTCTTCATGAGTTTATGAAAACAATAAAATAAGGAAAAATAAACGTGCATTTGTGTGCTCGTTCGTGTATCATTTTTGAGTACACTTGCACCATTTTCTTGGGGCTTACTCGGTGATAGTCCAGACGCCCGATTGTTGAGTAATTATTACTAATTCATGAAATTCAGCGGAGAATGATTCATGAAACCAAGTAATAATTATGAACTGTGCATCTATTACTAATCCATGAAATACAGTCGGGGAATTTAGGGAACAGAGTAATGAGATAAATTGGTTATCTATTACTAATCCATGGAATCAGCTGGGGATCAGCCATGGAACGGAGTAATGAGATAAAATAGATTATTTTTTAGGAATTCAGTGTATGAATGTCACGATAGAATTAATCTATTCTAGAATCGAGATATGATATAGTTGAAGCATCATACTCGTTCCGAAAGGTGCATAGTCAGGGAACAACGTGCAGCGTCGACGTTCTGAAGGCTTTTAGCCCTCCAGCAAACAATTATGTCCAGAGAGCCGCCTGAATATATACACCGTCTCTCTACATATTCAGGGAACAACGAGTATCGTTGACGTCCTGAAGGCGTTAAGCCCTCCGACAAACAATTATGTCTAGAGGACCGCCCAATCATTCATTTATGTAGAGGGGGGTCTCTCTATGTAGTCATGGAACAACGAGTATCGTTGACGTCCTGAAGGAGTTGAGCCCTCTGACAAACAATTATGTCCATAGGACCGCCCAATCATGTTATTCTACATAGAGGGCATGATGAAATGTCCAACATCGAACGCTCAGCCGGGTAGGCCTTTCGAGAAACATGTTCATCATGGCTCTGAAAGGAATGCTCACTCACTCGGAGATCGTGAAACGGTTCACGAATTGTAAATCATGAATTGTCACATGCGTTCCTAAAGCCGGGTCAGAGACATGCAGTATCATAATTTTACGATTTTGACCTTTGTCGAAAATCCACCATCAACACTACAAGAATCTTGCACAGATTTCCAAATCCCACCACAACAGACGGAGATTTTAATTGTACACCACACAGGGACTGGAGGGACCTGTATATAAAATACCTCAGGGACAATATCCATCCTCAGGAAAAATGGGAGGTGGCACGCCTACTTCGCAAAGCAAAAGATTCATCTTTTATGAGGAATACTGTACTGGAAAAGTTTTGGCGGGAATCTGCTACGATGTTTGGCAGAAGATGACATTCAAATTGTTATGAAAGAGATGCACGAGGGCGAACATCAAGGCAAGCAAAATTTTTTCCTCTAAATACATGAGAAGTATTACTGGATGATAATGGAAGACGCTGTGGCTTCATTCATTCAGAAATGATACCAATGTCGGATCCACGTAATCTCATCCACACTCCTTGTCTTCCTTTTCATCCCGTAAATATCCCTTGGCCCATTATACAGTTGGGGACTAGATCTTATCTGTAAAATTAATTCGTCTTCGTCAAAGAAGCACTAGTATATAATTACTTCCGCAGAATACTTCACAAAATGGGTCGAATTTATACCTCTAAGGAGCACCACCAGAATAACCATAGCCGCCTTCATCAAAGAATATATCATATGCATATTTGGAATACCAAAACATATTGTGACAGATAATGGCACTCTTTTCGCAAATAAGCATGTTCGAGAATTACTTGAGGAATATGGCATCAAACAAGTATTTTCCACGCCATACTACCCTCAAGGTAATGGCCAAGCCGAAAGTACCAACAAAACTCTTATCAGAATCCTGAGTCACATTGTCTATAACTACTCGCGGACGTGGCATGAACAATTTCCCATGGCACTATGGGCGTATAAAACATCCCTGAGGAGATCTAAGGTAACTTCACCATATTCTCTTGTGTATGGAGCCGACGTTGTCTTACCTGCAGAAATCAAGATCCTATCAGCTTGGATTGCAACATCAAGTGGGGTCCATTGGGATGAATCCGAAATACCCAACTCCCAGATAACAAATCTAGGTGTTTTTGAATCCAGATGATCCAAGGCATAGAAGTATGTAGAAGCCTATCGACATAGAATCTCCATAGCGTATGACAAAAAAGTACAACCACGAGTGTTTCAGGTAACGCGCTTGACAAGAGAATTATCCGGATTCAAAGTGCTATTAACATCAGACATATTAGCACGATAAAAAGGTAATTCTTTAAACTCTACAAAAGATAGGAAGGTGAAAATATATCAACGTAATCTACTTAGTTAAAGAAGTAAAAGGGTGGTGTGACTACTCGTTTTCCCGTAGTCTACGTAATGTAAATAGCTCAGAGAATTGAGTACTATGTAATAATGATACCTCTGTTGAACTGATGATACTAAGTAATAAAAGATATCTAAGATCACGATAATAACAAAGAACACAAATATAATATAAATGGTGCTAAGTTATCATGAGACACGGGAGATTACGTGGTTCTGAAAATGCGGGGGTCTAACCACCACACCCAACAATTCGTTTGGCAATCTGAGAGGGCTTACTCCAATACACTTTCTAGAGAATCAACTAGACAGTTAGACTCAATCTAGAATAAAGTATATCAAAGAGTTTAATATCTCTAACTCTTAATTCAATCCGCAATCAGCAAATAGAAATCTGCGAGCCTGATTGAATATAAGAGGAGTTACTTGAACGGTACCAAAGACCAATGTTCAAGTCTCATTCAATGTAAATCAACAACCAAATGTTGGATATTCTAATTGATTGATCCTAACGCACAACCTGTGATATTTCAATTATATAACAAAATATAATGCGGAAAAGAAATAACACAGACACCAGGATTTTGTTAACGAGGAAACCGCAAATGCAGAAAACCCCGGGACCTAGTCAAGATTGAACACCATAGTGTATTAAGCCGCTACAGACACCAGCCTACTACCAATTAACTTCGGACTGGACTGTAGTTGAACCCTTATCAATCTCACACTGATTCAAGGTACAGTTGCGCTCCTTACACCTCTGATACCAGCAGGATACTACGCACTTGATTCCCTTAGATGATCTCACCCAAAACTAAGAGTTGCTACGACCCAAAGTCGAAGACTTTATAGACAAATATGTCTCACACAGAAAAGTCTATAGGATTGAATAAATCTGTCTCCCACGGAAATACCCAAGAGTTTTTGTTCCGTCTTTTGATAAATCAAGGTGAATAAGAACCATTTGATAAACCAGACTTATATTCCCTAAGAACAACTCAGTATTATCAATCACCTCACAATAAACTTAATCGACTAGCGAAACAAGTTATTGTGGAATCACAAACGATGAGACGAAGTTTGTTTGTGATTACTTTTCTATCTTGCCTATCAGAGATATAAAATCTCGAGCCAATTATTTCAATTCTACTCAACACGATAGAAACAGCAAGATCAGGTCACGCAACTACAAAGATAATAGTTGGGTCTGGCTTCACAATCCCAATGAAGACTTCAAGTCGTTAACCTACAGGGTCTCGAGAAGAAACCTAAGGTTAAAGGAGAATCAACTCTAGTTATGGAACTAGTAACACACATGAGGTATGGGGATTAGGTTTCCCAGTTGCTAGAGTTCTCCTTTATATAGTTTTCAAATCAGGGTTTGCAATCCAAGTTACCTTGGTAAAAAGCATTCAATATTTACCGTTAGATGAGAAACCTGATTCAACCAAGCTAATATCTTTCGACCATTAGATCGAACTTAGATTTTTACACACAAATGAAATGTACCCTCATTTAGGTTTATGTAACCGTACCTAAACGTGTACACCATGTTGGTTCACAAATAGTTAACTAAGGTTAGCCATATTATTACTCTCATATCAACCTTATTCATCTTAACCATAACTAGTTCAAATGACTCAAATGAAACTAGTTAAGAGTCGTTCAATTGTTTAGAAAACACAATTGAAATCAAATCGGTTTTATTCACTTAAATCAATCATGAACATTATAGCCACGGTTTGCAAAGATTGCATTCCTATGATTTAAATGTTTAAGTTCATGAACTTGACCAATTTGATAAAGCAAGCAGCTTAAGTATACGTACGGGTATGCGTACTTAAGCAACAGGTTTTCAGTTTGTGAAGTTCCCAAACTCAGCAGAAATTTTCGATTCAAAAACTTCTGTCAGTATGCGTACGGGTATGCATACTTAAGGTGACTAGTTAAGAGGTTTTCCAAAACCAAACTCAGCAGAAATTCTCGGTTCGAGAACTTCCGCCAATATGCGTACGGGTACGCATACTTAACATGTCTCCTTCACCAATTTCGTATACACACATATGCATACTCTTGGTTTCTGGTTTATGGACTTATACACTAATGTACAAACACACTATATATGCTTATATCCAAAGATGGTTACATCATCAACTCTTTATTTCAATCATTGAAACATTCTTCTATAATGTCAATAGCCGTTTTCATACACTATTAGCATCAAAGAAATTTTCAAGATATTGAAATAATCATTATTGAAACCTTCCAAGTCTTACACCAAATGATTGTATCACACAAACCATGTAAGATGTTACTCGGAAATTTTCTCATGATATAAGATGAACTTGGTCGAAGAGAAAGCTTACCAACACATATTTCGAGAAATATGTAAGCGAGTTATACTCAGCTCGAAATCTCAAATGTGTATAGAGAAAACTATATCGTAACACGATTTATGTCTCAATATAGGAGATAGTAGAAATATACTTTCCAAGTGATTGATAAGTTCAAGTCTCCACATACCTTTTGTCGAAGAAGTTCCACAAGCTCCCCTTAGTAGTGTTTCGTCTTCAAGAGATGGACGTCGAGAGATTTAAGCTCAACTACACGATCTATGTCTTAGTCCGAGACATCTACAAATAGGCTATAAATCAAGACTTATAGTTTTGATCACTAACATTGACAAACATGCTTGAGATAACAACGTATGCAAGTTCGACCGAGCAATGCTCTAACAATCTCCCTCTTTGTCAATTTTAGTGACAAAACTATCAATACATATGGATTATAAAAAAGATAAAAAAAAATGTAGCTTCTTGTCCGCATGCTTGATATCCTTGGCATCTTCAACGCGACTTGAAATCTTCGTCACTTCCAAGTACTCCATGATACTAAAGGTTGTAAGTTCAGCATCACAGTTGTTGAAGATCCGTAGCTATAACAATGAGAAAACAAAATGCTCTTAATCATTGTTATACAGTGTCATAGTATTATTACACAGCATCAAAGTTCAATTGTGTCACAACTTTGACAATAACACTATGGTGACATGCATCACTCCCCCTTAGTCAATACATATCTCAACATGAAAACAACTCCCCCTTATATAATGATCCGTAAAACATATGAGAAAACAAAATGCTCTCAATCATTGTTATACAGTGTCATAGTATTATCACACAACATCAAAGTTCATTTCTGTCACAACTTTGACAATAACACTATGGTGACATGCATCACTCCCCCTTAGTCAATACGTATCTCAACATGAAAACCACTTCCCCTTACATAATGATCCGTAAAACATATGTATTTGTAGTGTGAACTACACATTAATTCTCCCCCTTTTTGTCAGAAAAATTGGCAAAGGTACGAAAATTAGTGGGATCCTAATGAAATTTCCAGGGAGATACATCATGACCAAAAGGTGTATTAACATACCAACAAATTTAGATGCAATCATAAAGCCGAAGTAATGCATTCATCAAGGAGTTAATGAAGATACAAGATAACCCCTAAAAATTCCACAGTCGCACTCCCCACAAAGATTTGTCAATTAAGCACAAGTTCAAAAGAACTCTCCCCCATTAAGTGTCATCCCCGAAGGAACAACAAAGGCGACCTTGCTTTCACAAGAAAAGAAGGATTTCTTTGAACAAATAAATCACATGAAAACATGAATTTGTACCAAAAAATTCAATTTATAATAAGCACAAGATAACCCATAGTTAGTTCAATAAAAAAATGACAACCAAATTAATCACAAGAAAACCCATGATTAATTCAATTGGAATACACAACCAAATTAACCACAAAAAGCGATCAATTTAATTGGTCATGCTCGACATAGGCGAACTTACGGAGAAACAACTAAAATAACCAAAAGAGAATGATTAGTTTAGTTGATCATGTTCGACATAGGGAACCTTACGGAGGAACAACTAAGTTAATCATAGGAATGAACAACTCAGTCGATTGTGCTCAACATAAGATACCTTATGGAACAACACAGTACATGCACAAAGATTGTGGATCGGAGATCGATCAAAATACTGCGGACTAGATAAGGATTCATTCCATCTTTCATCAGTGTTTGCACAATGACATATAATAGACTTAAACCTTGTAAACAAAAGTTTTATCCTTTCTTTTTATCAAAACATGACATAAAAGGATTTAACTTTTGTAATGTCAAAATTTCATTCTATTTTCCATCAACACATTCATATCGACATAATAAAGATAAATTATGTACAAGTATGTGACAATCATAGTTCACGGACGCAAACACCATATCCCGTAACAATTTGCAATATATAAAATCATAAAGATTAATACTGCAAAAATCATCTTCCAAATAACTTAGAATTTAAATAAATAAATCTAAAAACATTGAAGATGAAAACGTTGGAAATAGCTATATGCAATTATAATAATTTCTATTCCAAACTCTAGTAATCCTTCTCAAAAACAAGAATAAATTCTCATAAGAAGTTTCCTAGGCATCAAGACAAACTCGTAATGCACATATAAGATGATTTGTCCTTAGAGGGTAGAATCAATCTTTTTCACCCGGATTTATACCAAAAATATCTACCAAAGGCATATAAAAATATTTTCTTAACAAAGAAGAACATACAAAGTCATTAATGACGATGCACCATAGTTCACAAAGGATGGTTGTGAACATTCAAGAATCCCATAGCAATGCGTACTACTGCCGTTCTTGAACTTCCTTATTTGTGATTCACCAAAAATATTCTTGTAAAAGGTATAAATTAGCTTAGAAGAGTTGTACTCCAAGAATCCAAGTGCCCAAGTCCAATAGAAATGGAACAAGTGCGACGAAACGGAGCAAAACACTCAAAAATAAGAGACGGGACAAATACCAATCTTAACTCATCCAAATTCAAGGTTTGTCATCTCTATTTTGAAGAGAATTAAAAGAGGAAGAGAATTCAAAAAGAATGAGGTCATTCCGAGTTCGAACAAAGAAGATACGGCCAAAACAAGTTTACCGAATATCGACGTCAAGTATGCATACGGGTTTGCAAACGAATTTCCGTATCCTGGAGCAGTATGCAAACGGGTATGCGTACTTAAGCCCCTGGCTTTTTATTTTAAATGATGTTATACGTACCTGGTACGTCTACCATGTAGTCCAAACATCCCGAACTATTATTTTGAAGCCGGAACATTTAAGAATCTTAAACACAAATCAAGTTAGGTAGACATGAACGATACACAAGGTACATTTATCATCATAAAACTTGCTCAAGCTTAGAGACATACCTTTTTAGAAGAATACGATCGAATTCTACAATGTTATCAAACATTCAAAATCATACCCAACATAATATATGTGCCCCAGTTCTTATGCTTCCCTCACCGTATACATAACATGGCATTTCTTGGTGAGGATGCACTTCCAACACAATCAAGTTGTGTTAAGGTGAACAATGTCTTGCTCACCATGGCACCAAGAGATAGTTTCTTTCCAGCAATTCTTACATCTTGTAGTGTTGAGAAACACCCAAGGAACTGTTTTTATAAGTCTATCAAAGAACTTCAAGAGAACCTAAAAAGATTTGTGTTTCTGATTTCTTGTTTTACAACTTATAAAAAACAGTTTCTGCAGATAGTTTTTAGTACTGCGGAGGGAAAATCTTTTGATAAAAAGAGACGTCCTAGCTTCTTCATAAAATAAGACAATACTACTATCTTGATGGGAAGTATCAGGAATTGAGCAATGAATCGATTCATGCTTTGAGGTGATGCAGTCTAAAGACTGAGATTTAAACTCCTCTTGTAATTCGTTCAGCATGTTACAAGCAATTGGATTACACAGAGGAGGAGCATGGCTCTGACTGATTATTAAATAAATATCAACCTCAACATGAACATTATTCATCATAACTAGATTCATCCTACCAAGAGATTCTTGTTCTTTCTGGAGGTATACCTCAACATCAAGAGATAAGCTTTCTAGTTTATTTTCAAGCCCTGAGAACACTTCAATGGATTTTAAACCTGGAGGAGGTTTAGACAGAATTTCTTCTATATATTTTATTAAATCATTCATGGAAGAGAATTCTGAAATCCCTGGAACTGGCGGTGCATTTATTGAGATAGCACTACAGTCCATATCAAATCGCTACAAACACAGACTTGTAAGGTCTTTAATGTGTTTGCATGCTCTGATACCAATTGAAAATGCTGGGGTCTAAAAACCACACCCAACAATTCGTTTGGAAATCTTAGAGGACTTACTCCAATACACTTTCTAGAGAATCAACTAGACAGTTAGACTCAATCTAGAATAAAGTATATCAAAGAGTTTAATATCTCTAACTCTTAATTCAATACGCAATCCGCAAATAGAAATCTGCGAGCCTGATTGAATATAAGAGGAGTTACTTCAACGGTACCAAAGACCAATGTTCAAGTGTCAATCAATGTAAATCAACAACCAAAGGTTGGATATTATAATTGATTTATCTTAACGCACAACCTGTGATATTTCAATTATATAACAAAATATAATGCGGAAAAGAAATAACATAGAGATTGATATAGCAACGCATGTGAGTTCGACCGAGCAGTGTTCTAACAATCTAAATATGTATATGCATGCCAAATTTCAGGGATTTTCCCAGCATAAACCTCGTTATTTCATGTGCGCCAATATATACACCTTTATGTTATATAGATGACCTTATTTATATTCAGGATAGGATCTGACGCCGCTCTTGAATTAACATGCTACTAAAAGGATTATATTTAGTACACAGCCATATCAGTATGGTCTCAAGTCGCAAACCCCCATGGCCGAATTCCTTGAACATATTATAGCGGCACTATTATATTCAAATTGATAATATAATAACATTATACTTCAAACCTAGGACTGGAACATTACCATAAACTCAAGCTCTAGATTGTACGTAGCCATACAATGACAAATTATAATCAATGACATAAGGATTGCGACACATTGGCTAGGCATAACCAAGCCTGTAGCATATGTTATATATCTCATAATACCTAAGCTAGATGTAGCTAAGGCCAAAACATAGCAGTTGTAGCTCATAACGCTCCGGTTGAGATAAGATGGACTAATGGCTTAGCTGGAATCATACCAAAGCAATCATCCAAGTCCATGGTATAGCCAATCACAACTTGGAAAACTATGGCCAGGAATTGTGGCGTAACCACTATCACGCCTACAAGTCGTGAGTTATGGCCAAGATGCAAACCCTCATATGGTCTAGCCATTAGACAGATCCGTGGCATAGAATTCCGCACACAAGACAACTTGGCCTGACCTCGGCCAATCCCATAGCACAACTTTCTATGCCTATCTCAGCTTAGGAAGCTACGACCAAACTCGTGGCCTAGTCTGCTATGCTCGTGCGGCTTGGTCAGATCGCGGCTAAGTATGTATCTTACATGCTACGCCAAAATATCCCTAGGCCATCTAAAGCCAGCTTCCCTGGAAGACTTTCTACGACTTCTTGGACCTTGGTCAGGTGAGTTATCACTCCATGGGGACTTTGGCCATCCATGGCCAAGTCTGTAATTTCGTCATTATAACTCGCGGGACCTTGGACAGCTATGTCCAAGACCATAACATGGACTATTTTACCCCTAAAGGTCGTAAACACGCTGTGGCCAAGATTGGGAAAACCTAATACACTATTGAGGGCCACGGCCGATTAACGGCCTAAAAGGGATCTAACCTTAGCTTTGTTTCACCAATAATATCTCAGTTCCATCCAAATTCAAATTGGTTATCCTAGTTGAAATAGGAATCCAATTATAATAGTCTTAGCTGAATTGAGGCCAAATCCTAATTCCCGACTATGGCTTAGACACATCATTCTTATGTTATAAATGGCCAACACCGAGCTATAGCCAAACTTACATTGGCCCAAACACTATGAAATAGCTACTAATATGTTAAAATGTCGTGATGTTCTATAAAGGTTTGTAGCTCAAGTAAAATCTGGTTATTTCGATCTCAATCACCTTGGGTAGCTTTGGACACGTTATGCCACTTAAGATCGCGGCTCGTTAAGCTATTTTTAAAGCCACCTTAGGTACACAACAGATGCCATATGCTACCTTAGGTCCAAGACGCGCCAAAAAAATCTCCCTTGGACCTTGGCTTAACTTATTTAGCTTATGGACCATTATTTCTCTCTCAGCTGTCGTGGCCAAGACAAAACATGCTAAGCTGCTACAAAACCGCAGCTTTCCAAGGCCAGCACTAGCGCTATTTTATGCGATGGCGTGCCAAACCTTAATACTGTATTAGGTTTCCATGCCATCCTATAATAATATCCACAAGTAGATCTAATTTTAATTGTGGCAGCTAAGTCCAAGTTTATTGAGCTATCTTTTAGATCTCAGCATATCAGGCTAATTATAACGCCACTAGGGGTTATGACAGCGCCATCATAGGCCACTTTTCCACTTGCTATTTTATCGCCATAAATAAACCATGCCAAATGCCATGCGATTATTTAGCATTCCAGTATCTCACTTATATATTATGGCCTGGAATATTTCTCCCCGCTCTAGTTGTAGTGGAAAGTACAAACATGTTATGCTATTTTTACGCCATTAGCATGCCGTGCTAATTTATAGCATCGTAACTAACTATTAACGTGCCAATCCATATTATAGCGCCTCAATAGGCTATGAGCATGCCACGAAACCTTAGGTGTCCGTGGTCAAGTTGTTTCTCACAACAGCTACATGATCTAACATGCTTATAAGACATATGGCATATCAATGGATATGATTTAGCCCAAACAAGATGTAGTCCATAACTCATCTAAAATACCTATGAAACATCAAAATACGTCACATGATGGGACTCTTCATGGGGTATTGGTACAACAACATGTGCCATAACAACACCCCATGTGAGAAGTTACAAGTAGTGGTGACGGTTATATGCAGTTAAAGAGATAATGGTTGCGATAAAAGGAGTTTCCAGAAACTTCCCTAAAATATCTCACATTATCTCCATCATTTCCATGATCCCCATCTCTCCAAAACCCCACTATCTCCACTACTTACGAGAAAGGCAGTGTGTATTCCAAACTACTATAAATAGGCCACTTAACCTATTCAGATAACATAACAAAATTTCATGCCTAAAAGCTTTGTTATTCTTCATAGTTTTCAATACCCAAAATACACAATTCAATATCATTGCTATTTTCTCAAAACTTTTCTACTTCACTCCCCTAAGATCAACCCATCTTACTCTCCTCGTGATCAAAGCAGGACGAAACGTCTATTATCGTGGTTTAGGCTTGTCTTGTTCGAGTTTGATTTTCGAACCTAAAAAGAAAGTTCCACGGCGGTGAATTTGTTTTGACTAGAAGTAATTTTTAGGTACTAAGATCAGGTTGTCGCAAATGTTCCCTGACTATGCAGAATAAACATTCAGGACGGGTATGATTCTTCTACTATCTCATACATCGACTCTCGAATAAATATAATGCTCCTAGATAGATTTCCTCCTAGTATATAGCCATCAATTAGTTAATTTAAGTGCAATAGTCATCAATTGAATTCCTAGAAAATATTCTATTTTCATTATAATATTTCATTTCTTCAATTCACAGCTTTTCTCACCTGAATTCCATAGATATTCACTTTTCGGGCATATGGGCCACCACCGTGTAAGCCCCAAGAAAATAGTGCAAGTGTACTTAGCAATAATGCACGACGAGCACTCAAAAATATGGATGAACGAGGATATATGGAGACCTATGCAAAATAGGAAAGGAAAATAAAATAATAAAAAAAAGAGGCGCACAAACCGGGCCCACCGGCCTCTCCAATTTTTTATTTTACTATTATTTTCACATCTCTTAAAGCTCCCACATTCGTGCAAACTCTTAGTTTTCCATATTTCTCCAAATATTTTTCAATTCTCCAAAATTCCCAAAAAGCAAATGGTCCCACGACCGTCAGAGCTTTTCACGATAAATATTAAAATATCATCATTTTAATATTCTCAAATATTGGACGTGTGAGCAAAGTCCTACTTGCTCATTCATGCAAAATTGAGAGTTTCAGTCAAGATCAAACTCTTCTGAAAATACAAAAATATTGCACAAACGTCTAAAATAATACCAAAATTCTCAGGAATGGATGCACGTTGATATGGTGTCCCGTGCGCCACCATGGCCGGAGCTGGCGGGTCCCCTTCTCCATCATGGTCGGCCGGTCCCACACTCCTTAATTATTTTGGATAATCTTCTACTTTGGATAATCCTCCATATTCTTGATAATTTTCCATATCTTGGATATTTCTCCATATTTTTGGTGAATCATTTTCCACCAATTGTACAATTCTCCATACACCGCTCAGCCAGTCTCTCCACCACCAATCATCGGTCCTCGTACCCATTGGTTGGTCGATATTTCTCCACCTACATTGGACAACTATCCATCTCCTGGATCCGAGATCTCCAAAATTAGGGTTTCGAATTTACAATAATTCGATAAATGTCGATAACATTTTTATTGATCCAACAATCAATATTTTTAATGTTCGGCCCTGCTGCTAACAATTTAGTTGCTCGACTGTCTGAGAGAAACATGATTTGGATGACCATCCACTTGCTCGACCATCCAATATTTAATTGAACAGCCATCAATCATTCAATATTTAATACTTTAGTTTTTACTTTGTCATTAGACAATTCTTGATATATTAGATCAGGAATGAGCACTCTACATAACTCAACAATATCTGATTTCCTTTCAAATGCTCGACATATCATAATAGATCCATGATCGAGAAATCTCATTGAACGCTCATCGATCCAAATTATCAGAACACCATTATTGTCTCAACTGGTAAAATGATATATCACAATTCATCATACTCAGCGTTTGTGCACTATTTTTTCCCGACATACACCTTATGCTTAATCCACGAGTCTCGAAGCATACCACATTCGTCCATTATGCTCAGATCATTAAGGCTACTCATGGTCTAACCAAGTCAATAATTGACCAATTAAATACACGCCTGCCTTGAAGACTCCACATTCATGAGACATCAATCACGTCACATGGGGGATATTCACTAGGGTTTTGATCTGGCATCCTACATCACGTGTGTACATCAACGATGAGAAATGTGAGTAAGTCGTGCAAGCAATTGAAGGAGTTAACAAAGTAGAGGATGGACAATCAACCAATTCTCTCACACATGTGGAACTGGTTTAACCACGATTTCCCACCTCCCCATTCTTTGAGTCCTCTGCAACTATCACACTTACTGGAGATCAATGTATTAACTATTTCTTCAATATAAATAGGTTCACCAATCCATGATTGAAGGGACCTAACCTAACTTAATAATAATTATCTTATCCGAACTTATCTGAACTCAACAGTTCACAAAACTTGCAGAAGTCTCCAACGCATCCACAACCCTTCAATCATCATTGATCTCACATACTTCTTAGATTCCCTCCTACAGATCGACCTCATCCCTCTTTATGACCGAACTGATTTTGGAACGGCCATTGTCTTGGTTTAAGCGGGAATCTTACAGATTGATCTCCCGAACTCTTAGCACTCCCAAGTAGTGCATCTGTTAAAGGCTCGGGTAATTTTCTCAATTAAGGATCGATCATCTTGTTGTACAACCCTCCCTCTTTCCTCAAAGAACACCAAATCGTTTTCACCCATCAACAGATTGCAATCCCAGTTGGTAAAAAATGGTTGATCTTAGGTCAGGATCAGTTACAAATCCTAACCCTAACCCAAACAATGTTAGAACCAACAATGATGGTACTCCAGTCACTCCTCATGTTTCTAATAATAGTGCTACTGATACCACCCCTCATATCAACAATATCGGCTTTGAAACAATTCTCTCTCTGCGGGGACTCCTGAAGAAGTAAGGGATAATCCTCCCACCATTGCTGATCTTATGGAGCCGCAAGAGACCTTTTCCATGACTCGGGTAAATATGCCTGCAGCATATAAAGAACTTCTCACCTATTTGAAGACTTTGACAGATCAATTGTCGTCCGATAAACGTCGACAAGAGAAAGAAAGGGTTAAGGAAGTTCCTTCAGCCGATGATCCTGAAATCAGCCAAATTCATGTTCTGAGTGATGATGAAATCTGTAACAATGCACATAATCCACCAGCAAAGGATCAACCAATCTTCATCGGTCGTGAAGACTTGAAACACTTTTTGAAAGATTGTGGGAAGGATAATACATCCCCAGTCCATTATCACCATCCTCCATATGCTTCTGACGTGCAAAGAGTTCCTCTTCCCAAAGGTTATACTTCTCCACGCTTTATGATATAACAAGCAATACTCAGGAGCATGTTTCACGATTCTTGGAATCATTAGGCGAGCGTGAGTACAACCACGTCGTCCGTTTGAAGGAGTTTTCAAAGTCTCTGACAGGAAAAGGGTAAACATGGTACAACAATATCGCACCATGAAGCATCGCCGGTTGGGGATAAATGATTAATGCCTTCTACAAAAAAATACTTCTTCGTTTCAGAACAAGTCACCCTCTCTGATTTGACAAGGATGTTTTAGAGGAACAATAAACACCCAAATAATTATGTGAAAAGGCTCAGAGTCCAAGCTTTGGATTGTCATAATCCGAATGCCACTGAACAACAACTCGTAAACTTGTGCATCAATGGAATGATTCCGATCTACAGAGCCTTATTGGAAAATCTCCGTCTGCAGACCTTCTAGGAACTTCATGAAGTATCAAAAAGATCAGCAAGTACTGCACCTGCTTTACTGAAAAGAGCAAACCTAGACTGAGGAGCCTCGTGGAATCGCACTACTGCTGAAAAAGCGGGGGTCAAACAACCTCACCCAATATTACACTTAGACATCTGTATGGACTAACTCCAATATACTTTCAAGAGAATCAACTAGAAAGTCAGACTCAGTCTTAAGAAAAGTATATCAAAGAGTTATATCTCAATTTTTCGATTCAATCCGCAATCAAACAAATAGGAATTTGAGAGCCTGATTGAATACAAGAGAAATAACTTGAACGGTACCAAAGACTAATGTTCAAGGATCAATCAATTTCAATCAACAACCAAAGTTTGGATTTACCAATTGATCGATTCAACACACGACCTGTGATATTTAAATTATATAACAAAATATAATGCGGAAAAGAAATAACACAAACACCGGAATTTTGTTAACGAGGAAAACCGAAAATGCAGAAAACCCCCGGGACCTAGTCCAGATTTGAACACCACATTGTATTAAGCAGCTACACACACTATCCTACTACAAGTTTTACTTCGGTCTGGAATTTAGTTGAACCCTAATCAATCTCACACTGATTCAAGGTACAGTCGTGCTCCTTACGTCTCTGATCCCAGCAGGATACTGCGTACTTGATTCCCTTAGCTGATCTCACCCACAACTAAGAGTTGCTACGACCCAAAGTCGAAGACTTGATAAACAAATCTGTATCACACAGAAAAGCCTATTGAATAGATAAATTTGTCTCCCACGGATAAACCTACGAGTTTTGTTCCGTCTTTTGATAAATTAAGGTGAATAAGAACCAATTGATAACCTTGACATATATTCCCGAAGAACAACCTAGTATTATCAATCACCTCACAATAATCTTAATTGATTAATGAAACAAGATATTGTGGAATCACAAACGATGAGACGAAGGTGTTTTTGACTACTTTTATATCTTGCTTATCAGAGATATAAATCTCAAGCAAATCTTACGATTGTACTCAATCACGATAGAAAACAGCAAGATCAGATCACGCAACTACAGAGAAAATAGTTGGGTCTGGCTTCACAATCCCAATAAAGTCTTCAAGTCGTTAACCTACAGGGTTTCATGAAAAACCTAAGTTTAAAGGAGAATCGAATCTAGATTATGCAACTAGTATCACACATGAGGTGTGGGGATTAGGTTTTCAGTTGCTAGAGTTCTCCTTTATATAGTCTTCAAATCAGGGTTTGCAATCTAAGTTACCTTGGTAACAAAGCATTCAATATTCACCGTTAGATGAAAACCTGATTAGTTCAAGCTAATATCTTTCAACCGTTAGATTGAACTTAGCTTGTCATACACAAATGAAATGTAACTTCATTTAGGTTTAGGTAACCGTACCTAAACATGTACACTTAGTTGGTTCAACAATAGTTAACCAATGGTTAGCCATATGAGCACTTTATATCAACCTTATTTATCTTCACCATAATTAGTTCAAATGACTCAAATGAAACTAGTTAGAGAGTTGTTCAATTGCTTAGATCTCATAGAAGTATACAAGACAAAATTGAAGCAAAATCGATTTTGATTCACTCGAATCAATTCATGAACATTATAGCCACGGTTTGCAAATATTCCATTCCTTATTGTATAAATGTTTTAGTTCATGGACAAACCGATTTTAGAAAGTTACCTACTTAAGTATGCAAACGGGTACGCATACCTAAGTAACCAGATCGATTTTGGTTACTCCAGTACGTGTACGGGTACGCATACCAATTCACATTTGAAACTCCGACAGAAATTCATGGACGTGAAACTTCTGCCAGTATGCGTACGGGTACGCATACTTATTCGGATTTCCAACAACCGCCGGTACACGTACGAGTATGCATACTTTAGGTTCCCGGTTTTGGACTTTAACAAAAATGTGAGAACACACTATGTTTATATCCAAACATGGTTACTTGTTCTAAACTCTCATTTCAATCATTGAAACTTTCTTAAAGGATGTTAAAATAGTCGTTATCCACAAACTATTTTCATCAAAGCGATTTTCAAGTTATTGAAATAATCAACATGACTTTCGTCACGAGTAAAGATGAACTTGGACAAAGCGAAAGCTTACCAACACATATTTCGAGAAATAGATAAGCGAGATAAACTTGGCTTGAAATAGCAAATGTGTATAATCGAAGTCTATATAGCAATACGACTTTTATATCACAATAGGATATAGAATAGATAGATTTTTGAAAGATAGATAAGTTCAAGTCTCCATGTACCTTTTGTTGATGAAGTTCCACAAGTTCCCTTGAGTAGTTCTTCATCTTCATTCGATGAACGCCGTGGAGTCTAAAGCTCAACTATACTTTCTATCCTAAATCAAGACTTAGCTATAAATAGACTAGAAATCAAGACTTATAGTTTTGGCAACTAAACATGACAAACAAGCTTGAGATAGCAAAGCTTGCGAGTTCGACCGAGCAATGCTTTAACAACTGTAATTTAAAGGAAAGTTGAACCAACATAAGTGAAAAGGCGGGGTTCTAACAACACCACCCAATATTTCGCTTAGCAATTTGTATGGACAAACTCGAATATACTTTTAAGAGAATCAACAAGACTCAATCAATTAAAATTACATCAACGAGTTTATATCTCTCTCTCTTGATTTGATTTCCTCAAACAGAAACTGCGAGTACTAATCAAATACAAGGAATAACTTGGATGGTACCAAAGACCAATATCCAAGGATCAATCAATGACAATCAACAACCAAAGGTTGGATTACTCTAATTGATGATCTAACACACAACCTGTATTATTTCAATTATAAAGATAAAACAATATAATGCGGAAACTGAAATAACACAAACACCAGAAATTTTGTTAACGAGGAAACCTCAAATGCAGAAAAAACCCGGGACCTACTCCAGATTGAACACACACTGTATTAAGCCGCTACAGACACTAGACTACTACAAGCTAACTTCGGACTGGACTGTAGTTGAACCCCAATCAGTCTCCCACTGATCCAAGGTACAGTTGTACTCCCTACGCCTCTGATCCCAGCGAGATATTGCGCACTTGATTCCCTTAGCTGATCTCACCCACAACTAAGAGTTGCTATGACCCAAAATCGCAGGCTTTGACAATAAACAAATCTGTCTCACACAGACAAGTCTATCGAAGGATCAATCTGTCTCTCACAAAAAAAAACCTAAAGTTTTTGTTCGGTCTTTTGATAATAATCAAGGTGAACATGAACCAATTGATAATCCGGTCTTATATTCCCGAAGAACAACCTAGATAAATCAATCACCTCACAACAATATTAATCCTATGGTAGCGAAACAAGATGTTGCGGAATCAAAATAATGAGACGAAGATGTTTGTGACTATTTTTTATATCTTACCTATCAGAGATATTAATCTCAAGACAATCAATCTGATTGTACTCGTATGATAGAATATGCAAGATCAGATCACACAACTACGATAAATTAGTATCGGTCTGGGTTCACAATCCAAATGAAGTCTTTAAGTCGTTAACTTGGTTTTAGAAGAAGAAAACCAAAGGTTAAAGGATAATCGACTCTAGCACGCAAACTAGTATCACACGTGAAGTGTGGGGATTAGTTTTGCACAATACTAGATGTCTCCTTTATATAGTCTTTCAAAATCAGGGTTTCGCCTTGGTCACAAAGCAAAGAATATCCACCGTTAGATGAAAACCTGATTTAGATTCAAGCTAATATTTCTCAACCGTTAGATCGAAAACTTAGCTTGTTATACACAAATGAAATGCACGCTTCTAGGTTTGTTAACCGTACCCAAACGTGTACATTGTTGGTTCAACGATAGTTAACCAAGAGGTTAGCCATATGAGCATTTCATACCAACCATATTCTTCTTCACCATAACTAGTTCAAATGACTTCAAATGAACTAGTTAGAGAGTTGTTCAATTGCAAAGAAATCTTATGTACTACACAAGACACAATTGAAGCAAAGATGATTTTATTCACTTGAATCGGTTCACGAACTTTTATATCCACGGTTTCAAACTGCATTACTTAGTCTTTATAAGTTTAAGTTCAGAAATCATCTTCAGATATATAACCTTCTTAAGTTCGCACACTAGGTTCGCGGACTTAAGCAACCTGGCAGAGTTTACAAACTCCAGCAGAAAATCTCGGCAAAGACTTTCCGCCGGTTTGAAGACTGGGTTCACGGACTGGTACTCACGCAACAAGTTTGTCAACTCCAGCAGAATTTCTCGGATGATAAGTTCGGCAGTTCGCGGATTGAGTTCGCGGACTTGGCAACAAGTCATTCTTCCGGTTTCTCTTGATCAACAAAGTTCGCAAACTTTGGTTCAAGGGATAGGACTTATGCACATATATGTTTCCACAACAATACTTATGTCCATCATTGGTTATGTAATCTAAACTCTCATTCCAATCATTGAAACATTCTTAGAGGACGCTATATAGTTGTTACACCATTTCTCGTCAAAGCAATTTTCAAAGTGATTGAAACATGTCATGACTTTCATCACTAGGTAAAGATAAACATGGTTGAAGCGAAACACTTACCAATACATATTTCGATATATAGATAGGCGAGGTATACTCGTCTCGAAATACCAAATGTGTATAATCTAAGTCTATATATAGCATACGACTTTTTGTCTCAAGAAGTAGGAGATAGAGTAGATATACTTTTGAGTGACAGATAAGTTCAAGTCTTCACATACCTTTTTGTCGAGAAGTTCCACCGGTTCCTTGAGTAGTTCTTCTTCTTGTATGATGAATCGCCATGAAGTCGTTGAGCTCAACTACACTTTTTATCCTAGTCTGAAACTTAGCTATAGTAGACTACAAATCATGACTTATAGTTTTGATCATTAACATTGACAAACATGCTTGGGATAGCAACGCATGCGAGTTCGACCGAGCAATGCTCTAACAATAAGATATTCAGGGACAAGACTAGCAAACCTAATACATTCGACGTTTAAGGGATGTGACGCTTTGACGCTCAAGCATTCTAAGGTTTGAAGCAGTTAAGATATTTTTTTATTTATTCATATTTTCAATTCTTCTAAAACGTATGCAATACTTGCATCCAGTAATTGAATTTCTTTCAGCAAATCAATCTCAATTCATTTAAATCAAAATCTCTATCAAACCAAAAGTAAATCTATACAGTTTTCAACCACCTACTTGTCCAAGGCCAACCGAAAATAAAAACCTCTCATCGCTCGGTGTTATAATCCTTCTAATTGTACTCCTAATCAAAGAGTACACCTTCAGTAACGTCGATCCTAGCTTCAACACGAATATCTTGACGACAACACACTGATTCAAGACAAAGACGATCAAAGTATACTGAAATATAATCGATAAGTCTTCAATATCCCCATGACAAGACTTCTGAAATAGATACAACGTCATTCATCAATGGATGCCGCGAACTCCTTCAACTCTAGCAAGTGAATGAAGACCTCTAGGATGCACTTGGGGACTTGATCTTATTTGAAAGATCAATTCAAATTTATTTCAATAAATGTTTTTCACAATCAAGTCATTGCAACCTGATGTGATGCCATGAAATATCATCATCGGAACCTCTCTACATTACAAACCCTGCACGACTTAATAACTTCCTCTTTTCACAGATAACATCCAGATTGGAGACAATTGCTGCTATCTACCGCTACAACATTGATTCCCTGACGAAGACACTTCACACTAAAGTCATCGTTTTTAGGAGCTTTCGAGTTGAACTCCTTGTACCCCTTCATCTTCGGAATGCTCAACCCACTGATTAGTTCATGAATATAAAGGATCGAGAGAATCAAAGACTATGTCGGTAATCATGGTTTTAGCATTTTTCGTCTTTGGAGCAACTACAGGCATGGTCTCAGCATCAACAAGGATATTTAGAGCAAAATCAGTCGTGATCTCAGCATCAACAACGGTCTTAGGAATAAAATACTCATGATCAGCTTCATCAACTATTTATTCTGTACACCCTAAATATGGAAGTGTTACTCGATGGATCAAACTTCTCCAAGCACCAATAATTCATATCAAGACGTGTAGACATGAAAACATGTTAACATGAAACTCTTCGCAAAGCTTTTACAACGGATAGGCACAAGCCAAAGTCTTCTACAAAATGTTCTCATCACATTTACAGATGAGATACAACACACTTCGGGCTATTGATTCAGAAAAACGTACCAATAGGTGAGGAATGGCAGAATGCTTCCTTAACGAAATAAATGGTGCATCGATCGTACATATGATCTAAGAGATATGTCCTCTACACTTAGGTCTATAGAATCTTAAAATTTGTATGGGATTAAAAGTTATGAATGTGCATGTGTCATAGACTGACTTAGACATCTCCGAATAAAATTATTCTTTTGCATGTGATTCCTCTGTATCTTAGCTTCGAAAATCTGGGTCAAACATCGAATTTTAATTAACATTGTATGAAGTTTCAACAGCTTCTAAAGTGGACGACGTGCAAGCAGAAATTTCTAGACGAGATTCATAACACTCACAGTCGTTCGATGTCCACCTAGATATTTCCACAAATTCCTTAAACCTCGATATCTCCACCCTCGAAATAGGAAAGAATAAAGAGAAAAGTCAACTAATGATGGGGACTAACAGCCTGACAACTATGATGCTCACGAACACAAGACTTGTGCACCTATCACAAAAGTCAGAATATAGGTGGACTAATAATATCAAATCCCTTCATAAAGCATTCGGGAAGCAGGCAAATGGTCTAAAGACAGAAAAATGACGTTTTGCAACAAGCTCGTTTGAGAAGATTTTATGCTGCCCTGTATAAAGATACGATATGGGAATTAGTGACGAACCTATTAATGGTTCATATGTAATTCTCTTTGTATATATGTCCTCTAATACATATCCAAATCCACAGTAATTGGATGTACGAGCTAAGAGATGTGGGCAAAACATCAACCTACATGATAGCTAAAAAGTTTCTGAAGACTTCCTGAAAGTTAATTGTTCCATCAATTTCGACCAAGAAACGGGATCAAAACTCAAAAAAATTCTTTGTTAAAGCTAAGAAATTTTCTGGGCATCAAAAAGGTTAGGTAAATCACTGAAAGCGGATGCTCGATGAATATTCTACTACATTTTCGATAAAAACCTAACTTCTAGATTTTCTGAAGACAAATCATAATGGAATTTATTTTTCATGCATATGGACGTTCGTCCACTTCATTCAATCAGATGCATAAGGCATAAGCAAGATATATTATAAAAGGATTATCGTTCAAAAATCCTAGTCCAATACTCATGGAACAAAGTTACTAAAATAATCAAAGTAACATCAACACCTACGAAAATCAAAATATGTTCAATTACTAAGAAGAACTACAGTGATTAGTAAGCCTAATCATCAGATTATTTATCGTCTTCACAATTATCACCTTCTACGGAATCTTCTTCTAGTTCTTCTCCACAGTCATATTCAAAGTTTTCTTCGGGAACCTCTTTTAAAGATGGTCTTTAGGAACCTCTTTTAAGTAATCATCCTCTTCACATTCATCTTGGAAATCAATCTTTGCCAATTGTTTAGCCTTCATACCAGGTGGACATTGTTCAACTTTACGACCAACGGGTTCGCAGACAGGTTCAACTTCATCTGCATTCGAGTCATAAGTTATGCCATCAGCATATTTCATCACGTCTCCGCCTTTCTCCCACATCTACTAAAGCCAACAAATACTCTCAGATGATTGAAAGGCATACCACGTATCAGTTCTCTCGCCTCATTGAAAGGACGATCCACCTTGGCATAAACATCTGCAAAATTTCTCATCTTTGGTTTGATACTTTTAGGTTGCTTCTCAAGAGAATTAGAGATGTGCTTATATCCAGGAGTCACCATTATCTGTTGCGAAAAGCGAAGAGTCAAAATACGTCGACAACAAACACAAAAAATGCTAAAACGATAAAATCCAAACTCTTACATGTTTACAGTTTCAATAACAATTAGTGATGACAACACAAGAGTTGATGCTTCAAGGACTTGCTCGCTTCTTTACAAAAGGATTTTGAAATACCTGTAAAGACGAGCATCATTCGTTTTGAAAATCAAAAATTGATTTTTCAATAAAGAAAAAAAAAACTGTGAGCAACTCATGTAACAAAAAAATATTTATGGACAGTCGTCCATCTTTTCAAATTGGAAAGATGTCCTAAAAACATAATTCGTGAAAGCTTATGTAAAACATTTTTTACCATGGACGCTCATCCATTTTGCAGAAGAAAAAAAACCGTGTATCTTTCAAAATTGGACATATGTCCATTCTAAAAACAAAAAAATCGTGAAAGCTCATGTAATTTTTTTTTACCTTGGACATTCGTCCACTTTCAAAAAAAAAACGTGAGCAAATCACGTAATAAATTTTTTTATGAACAGTCGACCACCTTTCACAATTGGACAGGCGTCCATTCTAAAATAAAATTTCGTGAAAGCTCAAGTACATTTTTTGTACCATGGACACTCGTCCACTTTCCCAAAGAAAAATAAATATCTGTGATCAACTCGGGTAACAATCTTTTTATTACTATTGTGAACAACGCCTTCCACTTTTCAAAATAGGACAAACGTCCATCCTAAAAGAGAAGGCGTAAAAGCTCACGATAATTTTTTCTTTTACTGGACATACATCCATCTCAACATTTTTTTACTTTGTTGGTGTCGAAACCGTCCAGAATGTCACCGTCTTGCTCCGACAAATTTTTTCTTTTCTTCCCACGCTGCTCGGACGAGAGGATGGAGAAAGGTGAGAGGTGCTTGGTCGCGGGAAATAACAAAAAAAAGGTGTTCCAACCCTTTTTATACTAATTTTATTTTCTAAACCTAACTAGACAGGATTTCATTTCTTGGGTTATGATGATTTTTCAAAAGTTGTTGTAGTAAAAAGATTCGTTTCAGATTTATGAACGAAATAATTTTTAGATTTAATAAAAATAAAGCAAATTAATTTTCAAAGAGTGATGTCAAGATTTAAAATGAACTAAGGCTCCGGATTCACTATTACTTCAAGTTGATTGGTTACAAAAATATTTCTTAATTATTATCTAGCTCTTTTTCCATTAAATCACTTATTAATCTATAAGGTGTCCAAATATTAAATTGTAATCCTTAAGCATGATTTATCAAAGAATTAATTCTAAGCATAAAACATCAAACTGATTCACAACTAATTAAGAAAACCATTTTTATCTCTTTTTTTTATTGATCCAAGTGAATTAAATAAAATAAATAATTAAGAAATTATAAAAAGAATTTACCAATCAAACATGAGTGAATAGCTCCTCCGTCGCCTCAGTCACCAGGTATTTTAGCCGCTCATCATGTTGGAAAACCTCTCAAAATATTTCATTGATGCTCACAAGTGTTTTACAAATGATGAAAAGGAAAATAATTGAGTAAATCGGGTGTTTGCAACACTTATAATTGTTGCAGAACACTGTTACAAAAACGATAGAAATAAACTGTTGCTGACGGTAATTCTAAGACCCTCACGTGTTAGTCGTTATCACTGTTGAAGAACGACTGCCCTGGTCTGTCCGTTCTTTGTGTTCTTCAATGGCAGCAGCAGCAGCAGAAACTTTCCTGTAACTTGATTTTCTCGCTCTGTTAATGCTCTATACTTCTCCCAAACTCTCCATCCCCTCTATGATAACCCAAGAGTTATAATTATACACCTTTGGACCAAGAATAACTTCTCATTAATCCAAAAAATCTTCCCATTACTCGGCAGTGAATGAAAATATTCCCAAGAAATTTTCTTTCCATGCACGCGTCTGCTGGCTTGTTTTAACCTCTCCAAAATCTTCATAGGATGTACCCAAATCAAACAGAATATCTTCTTACCCATCTGGTCACGTAACTTCCATAATTGGAACCAAACAAGACCCGTAATAACTCATGGATCTGTTTTGCCGAGAACAAATTATCCAGCCCAATCTGCTTCGTGAAATCACTTGCACTATCCTTGTTTAGCTTAATCACGTTCAGCCCAGCTGTTTCTAGCGATTGAATCTCTTCAAATCTGCTCCAAAATTCGAGTCCAAAATTATCTAGTGAATATGCATGAAATAACCAGTTTTCCCGCCAAAATTCTGTTTTGAATTTGGTAAGAAAACTGACCTCCCCCTAATCCAGTTATGGTGTCCCTTTAGCACATGCCCCTCATGGGGTGCCCCTATCCAAAGTGAGAGTCCGAATAACACTTGTCCTCCTGGGAGCTTTTACCAACTTTTCGAGCCGAATTTTCCAAAAAATGTTTATTTTCCAAAGGTGCCTACAAACATATAAAACACCAAAATTAGTACAAACTCGAGTGCCAACAATATACAGTATTGAGATCAAATTAGACACAAAAATGTGTTTATCAAATACCCCCAAACTTATTATTTGCTAGTCTTCGAGAAAATCTAATCTAGAAAGTAAAATGATTATACTTAGCACGTGCAACAAGCCGTTAAACCACTAGGTGGCCCTAGTGGCGGAGTGTTGTCTCCGGAGGGTTTACCAGAGGTGTACCCACAAAACCTTTACTCCAGACCCTAGCTATCTACAACGAACCTTGGAAGGCACTAAAGAATCTCCTTGGTTGGCTTACAATCATGCTAAGGAGGAAGTACCCTGATGCGAAATTCCAATTGTTGTACACGAGTTTCACTCAAGCATACTAAAATTCATTAAAGTGACAGAGCTCTACTCAGATAGTTGCACTATGGACATCATATTCGGAGTCAAACTAATCATATGGATAGAAAAAGGAGATGGAAATAGAAAAATGTAGATGGTTTTGATGTTAACCAAATGATCGATGTTTCACATATCTGTCTGAAGGCCACTGCCAGAATGAACCTATCCTAATGGATGAGATACCGGTCTGACTAATATCAACACAACTGGCATATACAAGGGAACCAGTGGTCAATAACTTAAATCTAGATCAAAAACTGGCAAATACAAGGGAACCAGCAGTTGACTACACAGAACAATAACCATTTTTTTTTTAACTTAACGGCATGAATAGATCTTTTTGATCCAAGCGCATGCTTCTTGTCAGCAGATTACACGATAGTTCCCACGGGTCCTGCATTCCACGCTTGCTTAGGCGACGGAAACAGGGAGAACACACGCATATTGCTATCCAAGTGTTAATACTTATTCCGATTGGTCTAACTGGTCCGGTCTCTTTTTTTTTTTAGTAACTCAGTCACTCTAATTCACCCTAGCAGTGGTAACAACTTGAATCGTGTGCCCCACCTAATCACTTAGAGAAACATAGTTTAAAATGAAATAAAATAAAAAAAAAAAAATGAAAAGGACTCAACGAGATATGGTGCAACTATCATGTTATTTCTAACACCTGAGCTCTGTGCTTTTATGAATAGACTCTATAGATGTTTCCATCTAATCAGATTGGTTCCTCAACTCCTACAACCAAGATGCTTCCATCCACTTAGATTAGTTAGTGCCATCCTGAATACGCATAAATTCTAGGCTCTGGAGTTTATTTATTGCAACTAAAACTAACAAAAGTTTTCCCATACCCCCAAACTTAAATCTAACATTGTCCTCAATGTTTCAATGATAAAATTAACAGCATGAACGAGGAGAAATTGTTACCACTTGAAGCAAAAAGGGTTGAGGAAAGATATTACCGTGTTGCGTGAGATTGGGTTACCTCCCAAGAAGTGCTAAGTTTAAAGTCTTCAGCCAGACATCAAATACCTCAAAAAGGATCTTCACCTTCCAAAGTCATATACCAATAGCCGAAAAAGTTGTGGGTCCATAATACCAAATAGAGCTAACACCAATATGAGACAACTGCACTGGTTCAGAAAAATGAACAGAAGGAGCACATCCTCATCTAAGGTTTCTTGCAAGACAACCGGATCTATCCAGAGCCTAGTTGGGCTTCATAAGAGTGTCTTGAAAAATAGATTCATCCAAAAACGGGTTTCTAATATATGGATTTCCTCCTGAACAGTATCAGGCGGATCAGGTTGTGGAGTCTGAATAGACTCAAGCGATACCTCAGATGCACTAGGCTTGAGTCCCAAGTTAGGGACTTCTACTGGGGATAATTGACAATTCTACCCCCAAATTTAGGGTAATCACTATTCTCCGTAAGACCTTTAACTATGGCTTGAATTTCCGGATCGGAGAGTATTTAAAATACTCTAGAGCTTCTTCTAGTTCACTACCCCCAAACTTAGAGTTTTGGGTGTCTCTAGATAAACTAGTCACAATATTCCTAATTTCTAGACCATCCGGTTCCTGAAAAAGGTCAATTGCTTTCTCTGAGTTATAATCAGGTGGTTCATCCTCTAAATTTTTTGAGGTATACTAGCTATAGGACTTATATGTTTCATATCCTCTATGGTCATCCCTAGAGTTTCCTTATTGTGTTGAAGCACGGTTACGGCCTAATCTCATGATCACTATCCAAATCGGAAGTTATAGGCAAAATCTCAGATGGGCCTACAAATGCATAATTGGGGTCCAACTTAGGAGGATCTTTAGGCTCTTCGAAATAAGGGCTTAAGGTAGATTCGGTAGCTAGTAATGGTTCAAAACTAGATTTCCATCTATCGGTATCTAACATAGGAATGGAATCCAACAGAGCATTTACTTGTTCAATGTTGCTATCATCGTCGAAATCCATGCTAAAACGGGCTAGACAACTCTCTAATGGATCTTCCGATTCGGTGTTTGGTACAGACTTCGGAACTAAGGTTCCTATCATGTTGACCTCTTCAATGCACGTGTCATCTAGCTCAGAATGTAGCTTATTGACATTAAAAATATTCAACTCAATAGTCATATTACCAAAAGATAGATTCATAATACCATTTCGACAGTTTATGATCGCATTAGACGTGGCTAAAAACGGGCGACCTAAAATCACTGGTATTTGGTTCTCTGGGTCAGGGACAGGTTGGGTATCTAGGATAATAAAATCCACTGGATAAATAAACTTGTCAACCTCTATGAGAACATCCTCGATCACACCACGAGGAACTTTAACGGACCTATCAGCTAACTGAAGTGTTACCTGGTAGGTTTTCTCACCAAGTCCTAGCTTAAGGTACACATGGTACGGAAGTAAGTTCACACTGGCTCCTAAGTCAAGCAACGCTTTCTCAACACGGTATTTACCTATTGTACAAGCAATGGTAGGGGACCCTGGGTCTTTATACTTAGGAGTAGTGGTATTCTGAATAATAGAACTCACATGACTAGCTATGAAGGCTTTCTTCTGGACACTGAGCTTACGCTTTCGCGTACACAAGTCCTTAAGGAACTTGGCATAAGAGGAATCTGCCTAATTGCATCTATATGGAAGGTTGATATTACCTGCTTAAAAACCTCCAATATATCATTAAAGTTGGACTCCCTCTTAGTCGGAACTAGCAGCTGGGGGAACGGGGCTCTGGAACAAAGCCGGGCTCATCAGGACCCTCATTGGTCTCTTTGGAGACTCTATCAGTCTCCTCATTTTCTGGCTCATAAGGGTGAACTACAGCATGTTCACTTTCAGGTATGTCGACCTTATTATCAACTTTCTTTCCACTCCTAAGGGTTGTAACAGAGTTCACATGATTGTACGATTTCTCTCCTCTAGGGTTAGGATCAGTATGACTAGGGAACCTTCCTTATTCTCTCTCATTGATAAACTTAGCTATTTGGCCGACTTGAAGCTCTAATTTAGCAAAAGACTGGGCACTATTCTTAAAATTCTGTTTGGTTTCCTCTTGAAAATTACCCTGGCTTTTTACTAACATTTCCTGGCTTTGTGATAGCATCTCCTGGCTCTTCCTTAATATACTAAGGGTTTCCTCTAAGCTAGTTATTCTATTCTCAGATGGGTTCTGGGTCTGACCTGAAGAGTTCTTAGTATAACCAAAACCTGGGGGAGGCTGAGAATTACTAGACTGGCCTTGATTCTGGCCCTTAGACCAAGAGAAATTAGGATGGTTTCTCCAACCAGGGTTGTAGGTCTCTGAGTAGGGGTCAAACTTCTGACGGTTTTCAAACCTAGCATTGTTATAGACAGCATGAGATTGCTCTTCACTAACCTGACCTTCCCAGAATGAGTTATCGGGCTCTATTCCACAACTAGAGACTTGAGAGGCTCTATTAGGTTCAACAAGGGACTTATTTTAGATTGACCCATTTCCAATGCTTCTAACCTTCTAGATAAAGCAGCAAACTTAGCATCTGACGCAAAACTCGTATCTACCATATTGGTGCTACTTCTATTGACCAAGAGTCTTTTAGGGGGTTCAACACAAGACTCCCACTGTTGGGATTTTTCAGCGATAGCTCCTAAGAAGGTAAAAATCATCAGCATTTTTACTAGTGAACTCACCAGCGCACATAGATTCGACCATGGCTTTGGTCGAATAGTCAAACCATTATAAATAATCTCTACAAGTTTCATCTTATCAAATCCATGGTGAGGACACTGGGATAGAAGATCATTGAATCTCTCTAAAAATCTATAAAGAGACTCTCCCTCTTGTTGCACACTAATTTCTGCCTAACAGCTGCAGTTTTATGCTTAGGGTAGAACTTCATATAGAAAGCAGCATAAGTTCCTGCCATGTTTCTATGGATTCAGATGGTAGGTTGTTTTCAGGTCTTGGCTTTGTCTCTCAAGAAAAGGGAAACATCTTAAGTTTCAAGACTTCATCAGTAAGGTCTTTATCCTAATTGTCCACAAATTTCCTCAAAGTCCCTAATATGAAAATAAGGGTTCTCATCATTTCCTAAGTATATAGGGATCATCTGAGAATACTAGGTTTTATCTCGAAATTAGCCGTAGTGGCTGGCAATTTAATGCAGAGCTCGGTTGGACCTAGTTGGGAACATGTAATCTTTCAAAGTTGCCATCAGTGGCACAACAGAAGTACTAGGGGTACTTTCCTCACGAAGAGATAGTTCTCAAAACTGAAGTTTCCAAAAACGGGGCTCTCAAAAGAAGAGTCTTCGAGCTCCCCGCTTCCACAAGAAGAATTTTAGGCTCGTCACTAATCAAACGGCCAAAATTATCTCTTTTCCAAGCACGCTCTGTAAAGGATCGAGCGCTTTGGCATACACAAACAAAAATCCTAAGGAAGGGAGGTTCTAAGCAAACACAAGCAGGCCGACTCCACCAAATCAAACCTAAAAATTTCTAGCAAACAAAAAGCATGATGGCTCCACTTAGATTGTTTCTAGACCAGCTTTAATCCTTCGAAAAGGAATTCGTTACAATCTGAAAATTCTATGGAATCAACGAGTCAAAGTGAGTTGAATAGAGGCGAGGGAAGATCAGTGGAGCTTTGATACCCAAGGCCTCACCGGTATTCAAGGCGGCGCAGTCACGCATTCAACTCACAGAAACCATCTGAACTTCGAAGTATGCTCAAAAGAGTAACCAATATTTTTCGAATGACTTTCATGTTAAGCTCGTTACCCTATAGGTCTCGTTCTATTCAAAATTTTAGGCTTAGGTTCGCGTTTGGTTTCGTTTTCCTAAGGCGGGCAAGAAGAGAACGGTGATGAAATCCGAACCCTTATCTTGTATGGCCAGTCCTTGCCCTTTACTAGGAATTTAAAGCAACTGGTTCAGTCCTCAACATATAATCACCTTAAGGCATACAGTAAACCCGCTTGCAGGAGATTTGCGGGTGTTTCGAAAGACTTACCTCCCGTACCAGACGGGCGAAGAACCGCTGAAGTCGACTCGGGCCACGACTTCTATGTCGTGTACGAACCCGAGGGGCCGAGACGATATTGTAATCTTTGTCCTTCCCTGTAAACAGTTTGTATTTAAGGGTACCCTTCCGTAGGGTTTAAAAAAAAAAATTGTCCAAATGTCCAAAGTAAAGTGCAAAAATATTACAAAAATTTCCTAATACAATTCTAAAAAAAAAATTAAAAAAAAAATAATAATAAAACTAAATCCCAAAAAATTATTTGTCTTCTTTTTTCTTTTCTTTTAGCTTTGAGCTTTGCTCCAAGTCCTTAGTGTCCAATCTTCAAACCTGCAAATCAAAGACACAAACAAATAAACGTAAAGAGGAACAAATGAAAATAATAAGAAATAATAAAAATCTAAAAATTCTACCTAAGCACAAATCCGCGTCGGCGGCGCCAAAAATTTGATGATTTTTCAAAGTTGTTGTAGTAAAAAGATTCGTTTCAGATTTATGAAGGAAATAATTTTTAGATTTAATAAAAATAAAGCAAATTAATTTTCAAAGAGTGATGTCAAGATTTAAAATGGACTAAGGCTCCGGATTCACTATTACTTCAAGTTGATTGGTTACAAAAATATTTCATAATTATTATCTAGCTCTTTTTCCATTAAATCACTTATTAATCTATAAGGTGTCCAAATATTAAATTGTAATCCTTAAGCATGATTTATCAAAGAATTAATTCTAAGCATAAAACATCAAACTGATTCACAACTAATTAAGAAAACCATTTTTATCTCTTTTTTTTATTGATCCAAGTGAATTAAATAAAATAAATAATTAAGAAATTATAAAAAGAATTTACCAATCAAACATGAGTGAATAGCTCCTCCGTCGCCTCAGTCACCAGGTATTTTAGCCGCTCATCATGTTGGAAAACCTCTCAAAATATTTCATTGATGCTCACAAGTGTTTTACAAACGATGAAAAGGAAAATAATTGAGTAAATCGGGTGTTTGCAACACTTATAATTGTTGCAGAACACTGTTACAGAAACGATAGAAATAAACTGCTGCTGACGATAATTCTAAGACCCTCACGTGTTAGTCGTTATCACTGTTGAAGAACGACTGCCCTGGTCTGTCCGTTCTTTGTGTTCTTCAATGGAAGCAGCAGCAGCAGCAGAAACTTTCCTGTAACTTGATTTTCTCGCTCTGTTAATGCTCTATACTTCTCCCAAACTCTCCATCCCCTCTATGATAACCCAAGAGTTATATTTATACACCTTTGGACCAAGAATAACTTCTCATTAATCCAAAAAATCTTCCCATTACTCGGCAGTGAATGAAAATATTCCCAAGAAATTTTCTTTCCATGCACGCGTCTGCTGGCTTGTTTTAACCTCTCCAAAATCTTCATAGGATGTACCCAAATCAAACAGAATATCTTCTTACCCATCTGGTCACGTAACTTCCATAATTGGAACCAAACAGGACCCGTAATAACTCATGGCTCTGTTTTGCCGAGAACAAATTATCCAGCCCAATCTGCTTCGTGAAATCACTTGCACTAGCCATGTTTAGCTTAATCACGTTCAGCCCAGCTGTTTTTAGCGATTGAATCTCTTCAAATCTGCTCCAAAATTCGAGTCCAAAATTATCTAGTGAATATGCATGAAATAACCAGTTTTCCCGCCAAAATTCTGTTTTGAATTTGGTAAGAAAACTGACCTCCCCCTAATCCAGTTATGGTGTCCCTTTAGCACATGCCCCTCATGGGGTGCCCTTATCCAAAGTGAGAGTCCGAATAACACTTGTCCTCCTGGGAGCTTTTACCAACTTTTCGAGCCGAATTTTCCAAAAAATGTTTATTTTCCAAAGGTGCCTACAAACATATAAAACACCAAAATTAATACAAACTCGAGTGCCAACAATATACAGTATTGAGATCAAATTAGACACAAAAATATGTCTATCAGGTTACGGGCTCACAAGTGCTAAACCCAGGAAATTGGATATTCCACCATCCAAATCAGTTGTGCTTCATAAATTCGTGCTCATAGGACGACGCTTTATTATACCACCAGGATCACCATTCAAATTAATTCTCGTACGTGACATCGTTGGAGCTAACCGAGAATTCTGGAAACATCTTTAACGACCAAGTTCAATTACTTATTTTGTTTATGATTGGAAAAATCACTATATAGTGCTTACTGCGGAACATGACTGTCCCTCACTAAGCAGGGGACTCAATATTGATGGTGGATTTTGATGAAGGCTAAAATCGTAAAATCATATTTTTGTATATTTCTGACCTAGCTTCAAATTGATATATGAAATTATTTTAAATTTTAGACATGAAATCTCATGTCGCGATGATCTCTGACTGAGTGTGTAGCCTCTTCAGATCATGCATAAATTTGTAATAATTATTAAAGCATCTCAGCTGAGCTTTCAATATTTTGCATATTTCATCAACAGTACTGAGTAATTCCAGTATTCACTTCTGTATAGAATCGAGAATGATTAGACGGCTCTTAGATGGATTAACCACTAGTAGCAATAACGTTTTCATGATGTCGCAAATGTTCCTCGACTATGCAGAATAAACATTTGGAACGAGTATGATGCTTCTATTATCTCATACCTCGACTCTCGAGTAAATATAATGCTCCTAGACAGATTTACTACTAGTATAGAGCCATCAATTAATTAGTTCTACTGCAATATTCATCAATTGAATTCCTAGAAATATTTCATTGCTTCAATCATGGCTTTTCTTAGCTGAATTACATGGATTAGTTATAGATATTCACTTTCGGGAAATATGGGCCACCACCGAGTAAGCCCCGAGAAAATAGTGCGAGTGCACTTAGCAATAATGCACGAACGAGCGCTCAAAAATATGGACGAACAATGATATATGGAGACCTATGCAAAATAGGAAAGAAAACTAAAATAATAAAAAAAGGGCGCACGGACCGAGCCCACCGGCCGGCCATGCCGCGACCGGTCCCACACCTCTCCATTTTTTTATTATTATTTCCACATATCTTGAAACTCCCACATTCGTGCAAACTCTTAGTTTTCCGTATTTCTACAAATATTGCTCAATTCTCCGAAAAACCTAAAAATTAAATGGTCCTACGACAGTCAGAGCTTTTCACGATAAATACTAAAATATCATTATTTTAATATTCTCAAATATTGGATGTGTGAGCAAAGTCCTACTTGCTCATTCATGCAAAATTGAGAGTTTCAGTCAACATCAAACTCTTCTAAAAATACAAAAATATTGAACAAACGTCTAACAAAATACCAAAATTCTCACGAATGGATGTACGTCGACATGGTGGCCCGTGCGTAATCATGGTTGGACATGGACGGTCCCGTTGGCCATTATGGCCGCCCGGTGCCACACACCTTAATTATTTTAGATAATCCTCCGTATTTTCAATAAATCTCCATAATTTTAGTGAATCATTGTCCACCAGTTGGAAAATTCTCCATACACCACTCAGTCCACCTCTTCAGCATCAATGATCGTTCCTCATACCCATTGGTTGGTCGATATTTCTCCACCTACAATGGACATCTCTCCATCTCATGGATTTGAGTTCTCCAAAATTAGGGTTTAGAATTTACAATAATTCGATAAACATCGATAACTTTTATATTGGTCCAACAATCAATATTTTTAATGTTCGATACTGCTACTAACATTTTATTTGCTCGACTCTCTGAGAGCAACATGATTTGGACGGCCATCCACTTGGTCAATCATCCAATATCTAATTGGACATCCATCGATCATTTAATATTCAATACCCTAATTTCTACTTTGTCATCCGACAATTCATGACATATTAGATAAGGAATGCGCATTCTACATAACTCAACAATATCTGATTTCCTTTCAAATGCTCGATACATCCGAATAGGTCCAAGATCGACCAATCTCATTGGACATCCGTCGATCCAAATTATCAAAACATCGTTATTGCCTCAAATGGTAAAATGATATATCACAATTCATCAGACTCAACGTCTATGCATTATTCTTTCCAAGCAGACACCTTATGCTCAATCCACGAGTCTCAGATCATACCACATTCGTCCTTTATGCTCGAGTCATCAAGGCTAAGACTCATGGTCTAGCCAAGTCAACAATTGACCAATTAAATACACGTCTGCCTTGCAGACTCCACATTAATGAGACATCAATCACGTCACATGGGAGATATTCTTGGTTTGGCAGCCTACAACACGTTTGTACATCCACGACGAGCAATGCGAGTAAGTCGTGCACGCATTTGATGGAGTTAGCAAAGTAGATTATGAACAATCAACCAATTCTCCCAATAATGTGGAACTGGTTTAGCCATGATTTCCCACTTCCCCACTCTTTCGCTCCTCTGAAACCGTCACACTTAATGGAGATCAATGTGTTAACTATTTCCGCAATATAAATAAGTTCATTAATCCATGATTTAAGGGATATAACCCAACTTAATTAATCAAAATCATCGTATCTGAACTCAACAGTTCACAAAATTTGTGGAAGTCTCCAATACATACATCATCATTGATCTCACATATTTCTCAGCTTCCCTTATACAGATCGACCCTCATCCTTCTTTGTGACCGAATTGATTCTGGAACGACCATTGTCTTGGTTTAAGCCGGAGTTTTACAGATTGATCTCTCAAACTCAAAGCACTCCCGTGCAGTGCATGAAAAATCGAGGGTCTAACACCACCACCCAATATTTCGCTTCGCAATCTGTATGGACAAACTCGAATATACTTTTAAGATAATCAACAAGACTCAATCAATTAAAAGTATATCAACGAGTTTATATCTCTCTCTCTCTTGATTTGATTTCCTCAAACAGAAACTGCGAGTACTAATCAAATACAAGGAATAACTTGGATGGTACCAAAGACCAATAACCAAGGATTAATCAATGACAATTAACAACCAAAGGTTGGATTCCTCTAATTGATGATCTAACGCACAACCTGTATTATTTCAATTATAAAGATAAAATAATATAATGCGGAAACTGAAATAACACAGACACCAGAAATTTTGTTAACGAGGAAACCGCAAATGCAGAAAACCCCCGGTACCTAGTCCATATTGAACACACACTGTATTAAGCCGCTACAGACACTAGCCTACTCCATGCTAACTTCGGATTGGACTGTAGTTGAACCCCAATCAGTCCCCAACTTATCCAAGGTCCAATTGTACTCCCTACGCCTCTGATCCTAGCAGGATACTGCGCACTTGATTCCCTTAGATGATCTCACCCACAACTAAGAGTTTCTACGACCCAAAATCGTAGGATTGAACGATAAACAAATCTGTCCCACACAGACAAGTCTATCAAAGGATCAATCTGTCTCCCACAGAAAAACCCTAAAGTTTTTGTTCCGTCTTTCGATAATAATCAAGGTGAACAGGAACCAATCGATAATCCGGTCTCTTATATTCCCGAAGAACAGCCTAGATAAATCAATCACCTCACAACAATCTTAATCGTATGGTATCGAAACAAGATGTTGCGGAATCACAAACAATGAGACGAAGATATTTGTGACTACTTTTTATATCTTGCCTATCGGAGATATAAATCTCAAGCCAATCAATATGATTATACTCGTACGATAGAAGATGCAAGATCAGATCACACAAATACGATAAAAGTAGTATCGGTCTGGCTTCACAATTCCAATGAAGTCTTTAAGTCGTTAACCTGGTTTTAGAAGAAGAAAACCAAAGGTTAAAGGAGAAACGACTTTAACACGCAAACTAGTATCACACGTGAGGTGTGGGGATTAGTTTTGCAGAGTTGCTAGATGTCCCCGTATATAGTCTTTCAAATCAGGGTTTCGCATTGGTCACAAAGCAAACAATATGCACCGTTAGATGAAAACCTGATTTAGATTCAAGCTAATATTTCTCAATTGTTAGATCGAAAACTTAGCTTGTTATACACAAATGAAATGTACGCTTCTAGGTTTGTTAACCGTACCCAAACGTGTACATTGTTGGTTCAACAATAGTTAACCAAAAGGTTAGCCATATGAGCATTTCATACCAACCATATTCTTCTTCACTATAACTAGTTCAAGTGACTCAAATGAAATAGTTAGAGAGTTTTTCAATTGCAAGGAAATCTTATGTACTACATAAGACACAATTGAAGCAATGATGATTTGATTCACTTGAATCGGTTCATGAACTTTATAGCCACGGTTTGAAATTTGCATTCCTTGGTCTTTATAAGTTTAAGTTCAGAAATCATCTTCAGATATATAACCTTCTTAAGTTCGCACACTAGGTTCGCGGACTTAAGAAACCAGGAAGAGTTTACAAACTCCAGCAGAAAATCTCGGCAAAGACTTTCCGCCGGTTCACGGACTGGGTTCGTGGACTGGTACTCACGTAACAAGTTTGCCAACTCTAGCAGAATTTCTCGGGATGAGAAGTTCGACAGTTCGCGGACTTGGCAACAAGCCATTCTTCCGGTTTATCTTGATCAACAAAGTTCGCAAACTTTAGTTCAAGGAATAGGACTTATGCACATATGTGTTTCCACAACAATACTTATGTCCATCATTGGTTATGTAATCTAAACTCTCATTCCAACCATTGAAACATTCTTAGAGGACGTTATATAGTTGTTACACCATTTCTCGTCAAAGCAATTTTCAAAGTGATTGAAACATATCATGACTTTCGTCACTAGGTAAAGATAAACATGGTCGAAGCGAAACGCTTACCAACACATATTTCGAGATATAGATAGGCGAGGTATACTCGGCTCGAAATACCAAATGTGTATAATCTAAGTATATATATAGCATACGACTTTTTGTCTCAAGAAGTAGGAGATAGAGTAGATAGACGTTTGAGTGATAGATAAGTTCAAGTCTTCACATACCTTTTTGTCGAGAAGTTCCACCGGCTCCTTGAGTAGTTCTTCTTCTTGTATGATGAATCGCTATGAAGTCCTTGAGCTCAACTACACTTTCTATCCTAGTCCGAGACTTAGCTATAGTAGACTAGAAATCAATACTTATAGTTTTGATCACTAACATTGACAAACATGCTTGAGATAGCAACGCATGCGAATTCGACCGAGCAATGCTTTAACAATCTCCCCCTTTGTCAATTTTAGTGACAAAACTATCAATACATATGGAATACAAAGAAGATAAAGAAATTTTAGTAGCTCCTATTCCACATGTCTAATCTTCAACATTCCTCGAAATCTTCGTCACTTCCAAGTACTCCAATGATCCCAAAGGTTGTAAATTTAGCATCACTGTTGTTGAAGATTTGTAGCTATAACAATGAGAAAGCATCAGTCTCGATCATTGCCATACAGTGTCATAATATTATAACACAGTGTCAAAGTCCAATTGTATCACAACTTCAACAATAATATTATGGTGATATGTATCACTCCCCCTTAGTCAATACTCCATCTCACATGGAAACCACTCCCCCTTACACAATGATCCGAAAACCATATGTATTTGTAGTGTGAACTACATATTAATTCCCCCCCATTTTGTCAATAAAATTGGCAAAGGTACAAGAAAAGGATCATAATGAAATTTCTGTAAGAGACATTTCATGACTAATTGAAAAAATACATACCATCTAATTCAGATGCAATCATATAGCCGAAGCTAATAACATTCATCAAGGAGTTTAAAAGATACAAGATAACCCCTTTAAAATTCCACAGCCGCACACCCCTCAAGATATGACCATTAAGCACAAGTTCAAAAGAACTCTCCCCCATTTGATGTCATTCCCAAGGGAACAACAAGAGCGACCTTAATTTCAAAAGAAAAGAAGGATTTTTATTGGATACCAAAAACCATGAGAATGATTTTATATATCCAAAAACTCAATCAAATTAATCACAAGTAAACCCATGATTAATTTAATCGGAATATGCAATCAAACTAAACACAAAAGTGAGCAACTTAATTGATTATGCTCGACATAAGAGAACTTACGGAGCATACGACTAACATACCCATCAGAAAATGAATAGTATAGTCGTTCATATACTAAACATAAGAGGAATCTTACGGAGTATGAAAATACTCAACTAGATTAATTACAAGAAAACCCATAATTAATCTAATTGGAATACACAATCAAACTAATTACAAAAGTAATCAATTTAATTGTCATTTGTTTTGCTCGACATAAAAAGACTTATGGAGCAATAACTAAATAACCAAACAAGTTGATTAATTTAGTTCAAGAATGCTCAACATAAAGTACCTTATGGAACAACCAACAAAGCTAATCAAAAATAATCAACATGGTTGTATCGTGCTCAACATAAAACACATTATGGAGCCTCACAGTATTACATAAAATATGGATCAGTGAAGATCAATACTGTGGAATACACAAGGATTCATTCTATCTTCCATCACTATTTGCATAATGATTTTTAATAGACATAATCCTTGAACACAAAAGATTTTAACCTATCTTCCATCAAAGAATTGAAAATATAGGCTTAACTTTTGTATATGTCAAAAGTATATTCATCCTTAAATCAATACATGAATACCGATCATGAACGACTTTACTTTTGACAAAATATGGGACAACATAGTTCACGGACGTAAACACCAATAACCCATAATAAATTGCAATATAACAAATCATAAAGATGAAATACTGCAAACCATCATCCTCCAAATATTTTTAGAATTTGATACCAATAAACCTAAAAAAGAACAAGAAGATGAAAAAATAATAGCTATGTGTAGTCACAATCATTGCTATTCAAGAACTAGTTATTCTTCTAACTAAACCAAAAAGAATACATACTAGGCAACAATAAGAACACAAATTACTCATATTCTTCCTCATCAGAGATACTCCAAGATGCTTGAATTTCGTTCAAATCTTTCTTGAGCTCGGGAAACTTTGTTGCAACCAAGGACAATTGTTCTTGAACATACTTTACTCTTAAATCAACCTTACATACACCTTTATGAATTTTTTGAAGAAGGCTTATGGTAGTATGGTCACTAAAATCAAGAGAAGCAATTCTTTGTCGCTTGCAAGCATTTTCCTTTATGCGCCTAAGGGTACACGGACGAACCGTTTTGGGGACCACAAGAGAGTTGCCAATTGAATCACACCCACGATCACGGAAAATTTGACTAATCAAGAAAGGGTAACCCAACATTTTGACGGGTGAAGTCATCGAAATCATTTTAAAGATAATGAAACCACAAATATCGAGACTTGAAATACCCGACTCAAGGAAATAGACCAATTCCGCAAACTCGTGATTCCACCAAGAATTTTCAATTGTGGAAGGACAAAGATTGGAGATACCAAGTTTTCCAAAAGCCATAAAATCAATACTAAGATCATTAGTAGGGAACTTTCCTTGAATCCAAACGACCTTATTGCCACAAAGTCCAACCGAGATATCACAAGATGGACGCTCATCACATGGTCTAGGGAGTCGTACGTTCCCCAATGGGATTTTGGTAATCCTTGAAATTAATTCTCTATCAATAAGGAACCTTTCTCTACCAATCATGGGTTTGAATTCCATCTTGTTGTAATCAACATTATGAATATTGGCATAGAAAATCCTTGTAAGAGAATCAAATCCTTGACCAAGACCATCAAAGATATTTCCAAGCTTGAATTTTGTAAAGCATACCAAATCCTCTTCATGCCCACTAGAGAAATCCAACCTCTTTTCTAGAATGAAACCTTTTGAAGCAATCTTATCAAATATTCTAGCACAAGAATCATCTACAAACCTAATTCCAAGAGAGTTTTGGTCACAAGGAGGATTTTGAGTTTTTAGAATTCCTATTTGTTCCCTTGGAATTCATCATAGATCTAAGAAATTGAAAGGAGCAAGAGGATTTTACTTACTTGGAGTGAGATTTGAACACCCGTTCTTTCGATTTCTCCAAGACGACTTTAATGGAGGAAATACACAAAACCTTGGGTTTATCTACGCGGACGAGTAAAGAAGAAGACTAGGGTGCGCGAACTTCTTCTTTATAAGACCACACATGGGCTTGGACCCGTTTATGAACCGCGACCCACATAGGAAAGATGGAATTTTCTTAGCCATTTGCACATTAAAGGTTATTCATTCCACGACAACACACATGTGAATGACAACGGATGCAATAGAAAGCTAAATTGATATTCAAACAACGAATAACCAAAACTGTACACAACTCAAACCATTTCTTTCCCATTCCAAGATATATACAAATGGGGAAATGCCAGCCTTGTTACCAAGAGGCATAATGCGCAGAGGAATTCTCATGCGACATTTTTGGTTGATATGTGTGAACAGTCCCTGTAGTATAATCAAAGTAATGATGATAGTCAGGGAAGTTAGAGCTTTCTATCCTTCGTTTGTTCTGGCTAGAATAAGGATACCTCCGATTTATGGGTTGCACAATATTAACAGATTTAACACATACAGAACCCTTTTCGGAATGATTCTTAGGCTTAACAGATTTAAGTTTTTCTAAGAACTAAAAAAACGCCTTCGAACGCTTTGAACAGATCGCTATCAATTGATCCATTACGATAGTATTCCTCAATGAGATCAAGAATTAATCTAGTGAGGTTCCATATCCTTAAGCGTACTGAGCGTTTTCTCAATCTTTTTTTTTTTCCTTCTGATTGATTTTTAACATCTAAATTTCCCTTTTTAGATGGAGTAAGATTATCATGAGAAACCAGAGGTTTTAACCATAATAATCTTTGAACAATCTTTAAGGATTTATAGCGTGCGTTACAGATGCCAAGAGCAAGCTTTCCAAAGAAATTTCCCATAGGACAATTTATAAGGAACGAACAAACACAAACTTATTAGGTTTACGGTGTTTGCCTGCTCTGATACCAATTGAAAAAGCGGGGGTCTAACAACACCACCCAATATTTCTCTTAACAATCTGTGTGGACAAACTCGAATATACTTTTAAGAGAATCAACAAGACTTAATCAATTAAAAGTATATCAACGAGTTTATATCTCTCTCTCTTGATTTGATTTCCTCAAACAGAAACTGCGAGTACTAATCAAATACAAGGAATAACTTGGATGGTACCAAAGACCAATATCCAAGGATCAATCAATGACAATCAACAACCAAAGGTTGGATTACTCTAATTGATGATCTAACGTACAACCTGTATTATTTCAATTATAAAGATAAAACAATATAATGCGGAAACTGAAATAACACAGACACCAGAAATTTTGTTAACGAGGAAACCGCAAATGCAGAAAATCCCGGGACCTAGTCCAGATTGAACAGACACTGTATTAAGCCTCCACAGACACTAGACTACTCCAAGCTAACTTCGAACTGGACTGTAGTTGAACCCCAATCAGTCTCCCACTGATCCAAGGTACAGTTGTACTCCCTACACCTATGATCTCATCATGATACTGCGCACTTGATTCCCTTAGCGGATCTCACCCACAACTAAGAGTTGTTACGACCCAAAATTGGAGGCTTTAACAATAAACAAATCTGTCTCACACAGACAAGTCTATCAAAGGATCAATCTGTCTCCCACAGAAAAACCCTAAAGTTTTTGTTTCGTCTTTTGATAATAATCAAGGTGAACAGGAACCAATTGATAATTCGGTCTTATATTCCCGAAGAACAACCTAGATAAATCAATCACCTCACAACAATCTTAATTGTATGGTAGAGAAACAAGATGTTGCGAAATCACAAACAATGAGACGAAGATGTTTGTGACTATTTTTTATATCTTGTCTATCGAAGATATTAATCTCAAGCCAATCAATCTGATTGTAATCGTACGATAGAAGATGCAAGATCAGATCACACAAATACGATAAAAGTAGTATCGGTCTGGCTTCACAATCCCAATGAAGTCTTTAAGTCGTTAACCTGGTTTTAGAAGAAGAAAACCAAAGGTTAAAGGAGAAATGACTCTAGCACGCAAACTAGTATCACACATAAGGTGGGGGGATTAGTTTTGCAGAGTTGCTAGATGTCCCCTTATATAGTCTTTCAAATCAGGGTTTCGCCTTGGTCACAAAGCAAACAATATCCACCTTTAGATGAAAACCTGATTTAGATTCAAGCTAATATTTATCAACCGTTAGATCAAAAACTTAGCTTGTTATACATAAATGAAATATACGCTTCTAGGTTTGTTAACCGTACCCAAACGTGTACATTGTTGGTTTAACAATAGTTAACCAAAAGGTTAGCTATATGAGCATTTCATACCAACCATATTCTTCTTCACCATAACTAGTTCAAGTGACTCAAATGAACTAGTTAGAGAGTTGTTCAATTGCAAGGAAATCTTATGTACTACACAAGACACAATTGAAGCAAATATGATTTGATTCACTTGAATCGGTTCATGAACTTTATAGCCACGGTTTGCAATTTGCATTCCTAAGTGTTTATAAGTTTAAGTTCATAAATCATCTTCAGATATATAACCTTCTTAAGTTCGCATACTAGGTTCGCGGACTTAAGCAACCGGGCAGAGTTTATAAACTCCAGGAGAAAATCTCGGCAAAGAATTTCCACCGGTTCGCGGACTGGTACTCACGTAACAAGTTTGTCAACTCCAGCAGAATTTCTCGGGATGAGAAGTTCGGTAGTTCACGGACTGAGTTCGCGGACTTGGCAACAAGCCATTCTTCCGGTTTATCTTGACAACAAAGTTCGCAAACTTTGGTTCAAGGAATAGGACTTATGCACATATGTGTTTCCACAACAATACTTATGTCCATCATTGGTTATGTAATCTAAACTCTCATTCCAACCATTGAAACATTCTTATAGGACGTTATACAGTTGTTACACCATTTCTCGTTAAAGCAATTTTCAAAGTGATTGAAACATATCATGACTTTCGTCACTAGGTAAAGATAAACATGGTCGAAGCGAAACGCTTACCAACACATATTTAGAGATATAGATAGGAGAGGTATACTCGGCTCGAAATACCAAATGTGTATAATCTAAGTCTATATATAGCATACGACTTTTTGTCTCAAGAAGTAAGAGGTAGAGTAGATAGACTTTTGTGTGACAAATAAGTTCAAGTCTTCACATACCTTTTTGTCGAGAAGTTCCACCGGTTCCTTGAGTAGTTCTTCTTCTTGTATGATGAATCCCCATGAAGTCCTTGAGCTCAACTACACTTTCTATCCTAGTCCGAGACTTAGCTATAGTAAACTAGAAATCAAGACTTATAGTTTTGATCACTAACATTGACAAACATGCTTGAGATAGAAACGCATGCGAGTTCGACCAAGCAATGCTCTAACAGTGCATCTGTTAAAGGCTTAGGCAATTTTCTCAATTGAGGATCCTCATGTTGCACAACTCTCTATTTCTCCACAAAAACCAGCAAATCGCTTTCACCCATCAACATTTATATTTAAAATTTGAAATTTGTTTAAAAGAGATATTAACATGCAGGAAGAAAGTAAAGCAATGACAAGAATTAGAATTTAAAAACTGAATTGATGAGAATTTTGGTATAAAATGTACCTGGGAGTGATCACCATGGAAATCTTTAAGGGGTCAGAGTTGTTAATTGTTGTAGAATTTGAGTCAATCCTCATAGTTATTTTGATTATCCATACTAACACTGGCAATTTCATGAAGGTTACTAGGTGGCTTGATATGAATGTTGTGAGGTTTCTTAAGAGGTTCATTGTTGAGTTTTGAATTACACACTCTCTTATTATTTCTCTGACAATCATCTTCTTCATCATCTGCCAGTTCCTCCCCCATTGAGTTGTTCATGCTCCTCTCATCATTTCTTCATAAACTTTACTTTCTTCTCGATCGCATGAGTGCTTCAAATTCATCCATGGTTAGACTGTCTAGATATAGAAGATATGCAGTAAGTGCACAAGTTTCATCAATATGATCAATGACAAAGCATATGTCACAAATATTTTTAGGTTGCAAGCTCTAGTTATAATGAATCGAAACATCTTATCCATAAATGGTTTTCCACCAGCCCCTCTATAAAGAGATTTCTTCAGATCAATCTCTATCTCCGCCTTTATTTTGTTACTAAGTCTGCAATTTTCTTGATGAGTAGCTATTTTTCTTCCGATAAATCCAATGGCTTTATCGACCACTAGTGATTTCATGTATTCGAGTTTTAGATATTTAAACTGAACTGTAAACTTTTGATGAGTAAAGGTGTAGTCTTTTAATTGAATGTTGGTTGAGTATTTTTGCACCACAAAAAGAGCTCTTCCTACCACCCATCCATTCTCTATTACTTCATTTTTTTCCTTCTTCATTGTTAAGACGTACATGCATGAGATTATGGCCCATAATACAAATTTCTTTGTTGTGATACTTACTCCATAACGAGTTGATGTCTTCCCTCATTAACTTCATCTTAACCTTTCCTTTCGCCGTCAGTTTTCCCAATAAAGTATGAGACAATTCATTAGCAGCATCATTGATAGTTTGAGCTGAACCAACAGTTCTTTTTCTGAAAATGGGGGGTAAAGCAATGTCTGCATTCCTAAGTTTCATTGATAGGGTTTTGGGGTTTTGGAGACATTTTAGAGTTTTTGTGAAGACTGGTATTAGGGTTTTTATATTTCAGAATAAAAAAGTTTTAGATGCAGAAATTATCTTGAGAATTTTATATATTTAAGTACCAATAGATTACCATATAATCATCTGTTATTTTTGATAAGTAGTTGAAAATGTGACTCAAGAAAAATATGAGTATATTTTTAAAACAAAAAGTTGCATGTAACCTAAATGTGGGCTGTTAATTCAGCATGTTATTGATTTCAGTTTAGGAGCCAAAAAAATTTGAATTTTCCGAATTGGTTGACTTTGCGATTGACTGTGTTAGTGATGATCATGATTTTCTTCAGTTCTTTGATGATGAAAACGAAGAAAATTTTCAGATTTCGTATGCAAGCTTCTATATGTATATATTATTTTGATCTACTAGTACGAACCATCACTAATACGAGGATGGTAGACGCCATTGTCATGAACAACATTGTTTTAGACTCAGAAGCAAAAAACATTCTGAATTCCACCATTGGATACCCCACGGAAAGATTGTTAAGTGACCTGCAACAGATTCACACAGCCATAAAACCAAATTGATCAAGTAAACCCAGTAAGATTTTATCAGAAAAAAATAATGTTATATAATTTGAAAAGGTTTTAGCATGATATAAGTAGGTTCTTATGAATTACTCCACAATTATCTAAGAAACTCTGATTGAATAAATGAACATAGACATAAAGGGATGAAAAAGAGATCGAAACCAATGCAAAATACCTAATCATAAGATTAAAACGTTAATATTTGGATAATCGATTTTGAAAAATGAGTTAAGTCATAAATAGCCCGATCCTCAGAGCTCAATAGGTTGCCATCGATAGGAAATCATGATATAATTACATATGATCTATTATATATTCATCTTAACTCTTCATCATTTACTTCCATCGAATTTTTAGGGGTTAAACTTGAGAGTGAGAGATAAAAGAGGTAATAATTGCGCATTTTCCTTTATAATAGTGGTTCGTTGTGTTATTATTGTGGTTATCAATTGTTGAATTTGTAAAATCAAAATCCATTAGGTCATCTGCATCCAATCTGTCCGTCCTCGCATCCATTGGATGCGGGATCAAATGAGGATGAGATTAAAACCGGTCCAGTTCGAACCATGCTTACAAAAATCAGAACACCAATGACTTGTGAATATGTGATGGGCCTGAACAAGAAACAGTCTAGAGAAAGAAACTTGTTTTGAAGCATACTGAATTTTTTTGAAGGGATACTAAATAATGCCAAAATAGGGTCACTAAATAAAAAACAACATCACCCCTTATCCAACCTTTTTTATAATGACATAACTATCCTTACATAATTAGTGTTAATGATTATGATTAGATTTGATTAGTTAGGAATTTTAAGGATTGATTAAAAATAAAATTATTAGTGGTGAATTAGTAGATAAATCAAATTTATGTGAGAGAGTTGGGATTTTTGAGAGGAAGAAGAAGAAGAAGTGGAAAAAAACTTGTTTTGAATTTTGAGATTGTAGTGATTAGGAGTGACCAAGATGGGTGAATCAAATCAGAGGTAAAATTCTATACGAGGTTTAATTTCTTTTTATAAGTTGAATCTGTCAACAAAATTAATTTTTAAAACCCAGATCTACTGACCAGATGAACAGTTCGGCTGATAACTTTTCAGCCGAACCTTCCTTTTTTAAAAATATACCTAGGTTCGGCTGACAAGTTATCAGCTGAACCTAGGTATATTTTTAAAAATCTGAGGTTCGGCTGAAAAGTTGTCAGCCGAACTTCACTCTGAAACTGACAAATTTAGGTTCGGCTGATTCGAACAAAATTAAGCAAAGTCGCATTAGCCGAACATAGTGTTTCTCTAAATCATACACTAGGTTCAGCTCAAAATTGATACTCCAAGATCAGCCGAACTGATCTTATGAAAATCCTAATTTCATCTTTGAAATCATATTCTATCGATCAAACAAAATAAAATCAATCAAAAACAAGATGAGTTTGTTACATATACATTCTAAAATACATCTAAGAGCAATTGAGATTTGGATTTCGCACTCCAATCTCGCTCACTTCGATTCGTGTTTGCTTTGCTTGATCAATTTCTTGATTGAATTGGAGTCCAAGATGTTTGAGTTTAAAGTTTATTTTGGTTTTTGAGGATAAGGATGCTCTAGTAATTTAAATTGTGTAAGGATATATAGGTAATTGCACTACTTTTAGACACCTCTTATAAACCCACTCTAGATGGTATAATGAATGAGTATTCCTTAAAAAAAAGATTGAGTATGCCTCAAAACAGGTTTCTAGAGAAATCAACAAGAATGTCCAGCAAGCTACAAGGTTACTCATTGGCCAAGGCCCAGGCCTATCCATTTTAACAAGTTCAACATCCAGGTCGTCCGACCCGATCGTTTTGATCCCTACTTAAAACTCTAACCCTAACTCCAAATGCCATTCTCTTCTTCTACTGCGGCCGCTTATTCTTCCCCTCTCCCAACCAGAGTGAAATCCTAGCAAAAGTAAGTAGGGTTTTGATCTTCATTTTTAGCTTTACGAAATTAGGGTTTTGATATTCACTACTTAGATTCATTATTTTGTTATTGTGTTGAGTTTGCAGAAATCCAAAGAAGAGAAGATGAGTAAAGGAACAGTAGCAGGTGCCAAGGGTGGCAAGAAGAAGATATCAACATACACAATCGATTGTGCAAAACCAGTTGAAGATAAGATTATGGATATTGCTTCCCTTGAGAAGTTTCTTCAAGAGAGAATCAAAGTTGGTGGTAAAGCTGGTGCTCTTGGTGATGTTGTTACTATCACTCGTGAGAAGAACAAAATCTCTGTTACCGCTGATAGTAACTTCTCTAAGAGGTAATATTATTTAATCTGTTTTTTTAGATCTATCTCTTTAAACGCGTTTTTCTTGATGCTGTACTTTGTGGTTTTGAGCGTTCTTGTATATGTTACAGGAGATTTTACAAGATTATATGTTATAGGAGATTTCTTAATGGCTGGATACTGTTGTTTGATGTGTCACTTAGGTTATAATTTGTTAGCTTAAGCAAAACGTTGAGATTTTAGGGACTAGGGTCTCTATCTTAGATTTGGTTGAGTATGTTTAATGAACATTTTTTGTTTCCTCATTTGTCTGCAGATGTATTTGATTCTAATTGATAAATTAAACTATGTTTTATTATTGAGGCATTATTCTGCTGAGCTTTTAGGCATTTGAACTCTGATAAATCTAATAGATGTAGATTTAGTTATTCTCACCACAATTATTATCAGTTAAGCCCCTGCAAATCGCCTAATCTTCATTGGAATTTTTCCTCCTTGGCTGTCACTAGTTAAGCTGTTCAATTTTTTTTATCTAGATCTGTTAATGGATTTAATTACTTGTTCATTTGTTCTTTTTTGGATTTACTATTCCTGTCTAATTTTGTTTATAAAAAAAGGACTTTTCATATCTCAAGAATGATGATGAAGATGTTAAATGTTTTTTTTTTCACTCGAACATATTTTATTTGCTAGTTTCATTAGCTCCATTGCTATGTTTCTTCTATAATTCTAGTAGTATTTCAGTCACTTGATTTCTATATTATGTGAATTTAGCATATTGTAAGTTTGATGTATGTTTGGCTCTTTCACAGGATTCTCCTAGGACAGTTTGGACTAGGTATTACATGTACAGTGATATGTGCCTGAATGGTTCTTCATCGCTGTTAGTCATCCTGTTTTAGTTACAATACTTTCGTGTAAAGAAAGATTTGGGAACTCTGTGACATTAGGTTTTACTTGATAGATTCATAAAGATTAGTTATAATCCTATTGTTTACCGAACTATTTTTTCACTTATAGTTCTGTATTATTTCATGAGCTTTTGCTTCAGTTCTGTTCGATGTAGACTAATGTGTCTAATATTATATACCCTCCTTTACAATTTCTGTTCAGGTATTTGAAGTATTTGACAAAGAAGTACTTGAAGAAGCACAATGTTCGTGACTGGCTTCGGGTGATCGCATCCAACAAAGACAGGAATATTTACGAGCTTAGGTACTTCAACATTGCCGAGAATGAGGGAGAGGATGAAGAGTGAAGGCTGCATCTCGTTATATATTATCTGTTTTTTGGTTTGTTGAAATTTTAGACAAGGTGAAGTTTACTCTTATTTAGAAGGGCCAGGGCCATCAGTGTTTCAGACACTTCAGATTTTGATGTCAGCTAAATTTTTTGTTGATTACTATTAGGGGTCACTTTATTATTATTCCTCCTATGAAGTTTGGTAATTGATTGATTAGCTTTTGACTTCTTCCGAGTAATTAATTAATGCTTCCCTCATAACGTAATCATAGTTAATTTTTGTTAAAGGCTTCCAAGTTTCCAACAGATGTATGAACTCGAAACTGTTCTTCAATTGCATAATTACCTTGATGGTGGCCTTCTGAATGTTGAATGTTGTTTTGACTCTTCTTTAGGAAACAACTTGCCCTTTTAGAATCTGTTAGCCTTGTATAGATTTTCTGCAACTGAAATCTGTGGGTCTCTCAAATATGGTAGTGAATCGGGGATGGTTAATGAACTTGTGATTATAGAGGGTTTGTTTAACAATTCATTCCTATACCTATGTTGTTTTGTGCCAATTTATACTCTCTCAACTGTCCCTTTTGCCGTAGACATTGGATGTTTTAGAGTCATACATAGGGCTGCACAACGGGTAGGGTGGGTAGGATATGGCCTATACCCGCCACCCTACCCGTTTACTGGCGGTTAAGAAAATCTTTACCCGCCACCCTACCCGCCAAATAATGGATAGGGTAGGATACGGTTAAAAAACTGGCGGGTAGGGTAGGGTTGGCGGGTAGGAGTAGGGTATGTGCATTCCTAGGTAGGGTGGGTAGGATATGGCCTATACCCGCCACCCTACCCGTTTACTGGCTGTTAAGAAAATCTTTACCCGCCACCCTACCCTCCAAATAGTGGATAGGGTAGGATACGGTTAAAAAACTGGCGGGTAGGGTAGGGTTGGCGGGTATGGGTAGGGTATGTGCACCCCTAGTCATACACTACTTTAGCACAAGGTTGTCCTACCAAAAGAAGAAAAATATTGGAGCAAGAGTAGAGTAGAGATTTCCAATTATACACTACTTCTTCTTCATAACTATCTTCAAGCCCTATAATTCATCAGTTCCTCTCTAGCTAGATTCCAGTTCAACGGTACTTTCTCCCCTCTGTTCGTTTCTTGATCGAATGTTTTTGAAACGGTACATCGCTTCAGTTTTATTAACCTTTTTATTTCCATATCAAGTTAGATTGCCACTTTAGACTCGTTTTCTTCAGTTACATGTTGAAACTAGCATCACTTAAGCACCTCGATTACCTTTGCATTTTTCTATGTAATGGAAATTCCACGACCTTCAAGTTTTAGTTGATCAGTTCAAATGTTATTGCAGTTCTTGGGGATTGTCCATGTGAATTTCACTTCTGATGGATTTGGATATTGGATACACTTTAAGATGAAACTTTGGACTCAGGAGAAGTATCTGTGTTGCAAGATTTATTGGACGTGGACGTGTCGGCAATGAGATGAGTTTGAGTTTACAATACAATACAGTTTGGTTGCATATGGGGCTTTACAAACATAATCAAGTTCAGGCCAAAATTGGCGAAATCTAAAACATCATACAAAAGATTTCTCCATCTATAGTTTACCTTCTTCAAAACAGTGAAAAGGACATACAAATGAACAGCTACACATAAAGCTTGAAAGATAGCAGCGTTTTAACTGTAAATCAGATTAGAGCATCACACTCGGTGGAAGTCTTTGTTCAAGCAAGGGCACCTGTGCAAGCGGTTACTGGAGTTGGAGCACCATCAACGATCTTCCGGGTAGTACTGTACTTTTTGGTGATGAATCTGAAAAACAAGAAATCGACCAGTTATCCCATAAGCTGACAATAGAGGAGTCATAAAGGAAGGAACAAGTTTTGCAGGTCGAAAAATATTACCTGAAGAAGTCCCTCCATAATAACTCAAACATCAACCAGTTCATTCCATCACCAGGAGACCCAGTGCCGTTGTCTTTTCGAGCAGTAACATTAGAAATCGTTCTAAAGATAATAATCAATTTACTTGTTAGAAAAACTCATACAACTCCGAAATTTAAAGAACACTAAATTATTTCTTAGGGTGTACGTCCACATACCTAGAGGCAGATTTCTTAATCTCATCAAACATAAACCGGGGAGAAAGGCACCCCATGGTTAGCCATGGGGAGATTTTACACGAGAAATTTGCACCATATATGCTATCTGGTTTACCATCTTTGTTCCCATTCTTAGGTTGGGACAAGCATTCGGCTGCAAACTTTTGAAGCCTCTGAAGGGCTTCAGTTTCTCCTCCCACAAGAGAAGCATTAGCACCAGGTCTTTCATCCTGTGTTACAAAGAGCAGACTCATCATCGAACTGTTCACGAAATCTCATGCATCAAGCAGATAAAATCTTGATTAATTTGTTTCACTCTCTGTTTAATATGATACTCAAAGGCCCTAAAATCTTGACATATGTGATGCACCATGGACTAGTAATATCAGGTATTATGCAGTTACCGTGGTTGTAAATATGATACTCAAAATTAGTCATGATATACAAATTCACATTCTGGTACCTTCTACGTCTAGAATTCCCAGGTCTAATAGTGAATGCTTCATGTTTTTTCTTTGTTTATCTAGTGGCCAAGGGATATCTCTCTAGTCACTAGACTAAGTGGAAGACGGTCTACGCCCTCGATCTTTTCAACATATAGTCAGCTGCTTTGTTATTCTCAATCGTCAAAAACTAATTAAATCTACCAAGCGAACATACAACAGCTACAATTCTATCCGAGCTATATATCTATATCTATATATATATATTGTCAATACATCATACTATTTATTTCCAATCCACAAAGAAACGGCTTCAAAAACCTAACCTCAACATGAGGTGTCATACTATCCAAGTTAAAAGTACTTAATCCTAGTTAAACCTTGTGCTTCCTACAAACAAATTGAAAACAATAACAAGATAACTATCATCAAAAATAACTTAAGAATTGGGAATACAGGATAAGACAAACCTGAGGTCTTGTAGAATTTGGGTTAAGTCCCAAATCCAACAATGTAGGAATTTCTCCAACCTCCACATCTCCTCTGGATGGCATACCTTTCAAATCATCCAACACTTCAATAGTATTCCTAATCTCTAACCCTTTCACTCTCTCTTTAAACCCACCATAATTCGATGGCATATCTTCTAAACTAAATGGCAAATCATCAAGATGAAACAATGTACTACCCCAAAAATACTTAACCTCCACCCCTTCTTCTTTCATTGCATTTTCAATCTTTTCCTCGGCTTTAACTTCATCATGTGCAACTTCTCTATGAGCATAAACCGCATCAGCGCCAATGGCTTTCGCCAATTCAACCAATACATTCTCTGGGTTCCCAATTCTAACAACAAGATCAGATCCTCTTGATTGAAGACTCTTTCTCAAATCAGAAACAGATTCAATCAGGAAATTAGCCCTATATGGTCCCGTTTTATCGAACCCTGATGAGGATTTCCCGTAATCTCTAGGATCAAAACAGTAAACGGGCAATACAGACATGGACTCTTTGTTTGCTGAATTGAGGACTTCGTTATCATGAACCCGAAGATCATTTCGGAACCAAACAATCGATGAGCGACGAATAGCGGCACCATTTGAAGGGTCTGAAGAACGTTTCGGGTTATGTATAAGTGGGTTTTGAAGTGGGGTTGGTGAGATTGTAGTTGATTTGGTGAAATGGGTTTGTTTTGATGGTGAGAACGACGAGAATAATGAAAGGGTTGACAGTGAAGAGATTTGAGATGGGATTTTGACTTTGTAGGGAAGGGTTGATGAAGTGGTGGTGGTGTTAATGGGTTTTGGTGGGAGGAGGAAATGAGGTGTTGGTAAGATTGTTGAGAGAGATAGAGTGATTGAAGCTGTTGTTGAGAGTGAATGAGTGAGTTTTGATGTAGGTTTTTCTTCTTCTGTTATTTGTGATTCTGGTTCTTGGGGGTTTTGGTTTTTTGGATCCATTTCTTGATTGTGTATAAAAGATAATACCCACTCTTCTTCTTCTTTGTTGATTATTGAGTTCTTCAAGTTTGGTTTGCTGTAAAAAAACCTAGCCAACAACTATTTTAAGCTACCAACCCTTTCGAGGCCGTCTTTTCTTTTCGTTATCCTTTTCGTTGGTGCTTCTTGATTGTGTGCAAGAGAAACTTAATCAAGGCTATTAACAGGGGGTATCAAATTGATTGGAGGTGTACCAATCCCTTGTGAATGGGGATGCACAAAACCGAACCAGAACCGAAAACCGAAACCGAAAATTTTAAACCGAACCGAACCGAAACCATATTGCTATGGTTTATTAATAGTTGTCGGTTTCAGATAACCAAAAGTATTGGTTTCGGTTTAGGTTTTATCTCAAAATCGAACCAAAAACCAATTGGTTAACCGATTAATAGTGACCATAGCAGAATGAATTTTTTCACACTGATGAATTGTAGTTAATGAATGGTTAGGACTCTTAGGAGGATTATTCGAGTTAAAGCCTTTTGCTGTCATTTTAGTTGCTCGTCATTTATGCCTCTGATATGTTGCCAATAAACTTTTCTGCCGCTTGTAGTATTGGGTGTACTGTTTGTGTAAACTATAAAGCACCGGCACATTATTGTTTATAAATCATTTGGTTAACCAAAAACCGTATGGTTTTTAACAAAACCGAGTGAAACCGAAACCAATGAAACCAAATATGCTATATGGTTTCATTGGTTTTCATTATTGGAAAACCGAGTACTTTGGTTTTGGTTTTGGTTTAGGTTTTGCCAAAACCCGATAAAAACCGAACCATGTGCAGCCCTACTTATCAATATGTATTTTTTCCTATATGCATATTGGTACACCCTAAGTAATTTGGTACCTCCTATTAGCAATCTTGAAACTTAATGTGCTACCAAAATGAGCCTAGACCGAGCTGCTACCTTACAACATTATGACACACGTATCAGCTCATTGCCACGTGTTTAGCTAAAAATGCCGTAAAAAAAGAAAAGTAAAAAAAAGGTCAACCAAGAGCAACTCCATTGGCGCATCAAACAATTTGGTTTTGGTGATTATACGCTTACAGTGAAACTGGCAAACCACTAAAATAGATGAGCAAAACCTTAAATAAAAGGTTTGTACATCGCGTCTCAGATTGAGTCGATCGGCTCAACCTGAGACGATCTGGGAATTGAGCCGAGTATCTGAGCCTCGTCTCAAACAACGCCGAATGTCGTCTCATACTGAGCCGGTCGGTTCTTGCTGTCCCGACAACGGCTAGTTACATCCAACGGCTATGAATCTTTCCCCTATAAATTGAGTTGATTTCAACACTAAAATCACACCTTCTCCACCTTCTACACTTACAAGTTCTTCATAATTTCACTTCAATCTTCATCGTTTAATCTCAAAAAATGGCTGCCCGAGTTCGTGGCTCTAGGTTTTCTTTAGAAGAAGATTTAGCGATTTGCATAACTTATGTTACTCAAACAAGAAACAGTATCCACGATATTACGAATTTTACGCAAACGACTTTCTGACAACAAGTTTTTGCAATGTTCACTGCAGAAATGGAGTACCTAAGGGGCCATGACGTTAACGGAGTGAGTCATCGTTTTCAAATAATTTCTCATGTCGTCCACCAATTTCTTGCTATGGTAATGCAAGTTAACCAAAATAGGATTAACGGTGAAACTGAGATGAATTAATCCAAAGAGATGGAGCAATGGGAGACCTTTTCCGTACTTATCTTGTACTAACATCCTTAGAGCTCTTCATAGGTTCAACTCCTTCTGCACTCTAGATGCTCCTCCAACCGCACCACAATTCACTCCCCAAGCCGCTCCATGAATGAGGATGCTTTATTCCTTACTTTCTATGATTTAGTAGTAATTAAGTCTAATGTAATGTTTGATGAAAGCTAATATGAGGCTAATATAACGTTTAATGAAATCTAATGTTGTTTGACATAAACATAAGAGTGGTGTAAATACATAGACGTTTCTATTAATTAAGTTGGTGTTAACATTACAATGGTGAAAACTTAAAAAATCCACTCCAACTCAACTTAAAACACGAAGGACATTCCCAAATTTTTTTTCCGTATTTGTCTTCTTCTGTAGAAGTGTGCAAATGCATAAAAAACTTGCAATCAGGGCTTGAGCATTCACTAATCATCTCTTTTGTAAACTCTACTTCTCCGCAGTGATCGGGTTATGGATTCTTCAACCTGATTTTAAACTTCAAGTTTTTCCAAGATACTGCCAACTTGTGGTCTTCTTGCTCCTTAATAACATCAGCTAACATTCGTGGTTCTGCACAACAGTTAAGATCTTGACATTGCAAATACCTTATATTTTCTGGTTCTGATTCAACAACCATTTTTTTTTACCGAACAACCAACTTGTGGACACTTGGAATACATCTAAGGACATTTCATGTGACTATGATCATCCATGAAACATAATGGACAAACCTCTTTTGCTTTCACGTATAGTATTTGCTTTCCTTTGCTTTTGGAAAACATTGTGTTGGATGAAGAATGTGGAGAAAATATTGGAAAAACGATTTCATATGAGAATATATTTGGTTGTGTTTGGAAAATATTGGAGAAAATGTATGATATATATAAGGATAAATATGACTGTTACAATAGAGACGTTTTCTCGTCTTACAATGGGCCGATCGACATTGGTGGAGCCGACAACGGCTAGTATCAACCAACGGCTTTCGTTCACTCCCTATAAAATTCTTACAATTACAACTCTAAAACCACATCTCCAGTGCACAAAAATATCAAAAAATGTCTGTTAGAATCCGTGGTATTAAATTTACTCATGAAAAGGATTTAGCTATATGCAAAGCCTACGTTTTTCATAACGGAGAAAATGTTCTGCGCGATCAAGATATGTCAGACGCGTCTTTTCGGCAGAAGATTTTCACAATGTTCGTCTCACAAACAAGGAACCCCGGAAACCGCGATGCTCGTGGTTTGTATCTTCGTTTTCATTCAATTAATCGTGTTGTCACGCCATTCATCGATCGTATAAGGTAAATTGATCGAGAATAGTTTGTCGGTGTAACCGAAGCTGAAGTGGTCCAAATAACTCTGGATAATTGGGAAGAAGTTCACGGGTCACGACAAACCTTTTCTTTACGAATCAGCATTCTAAAAAATGGTCCATCTCATTCAATTCTTCACTACATCATAAGAGCCAGCCCTATCTTTAGTATGGAAGAAGATGTTACTCTTGTTCGATGTTGGATACATCATAAAGGCACTTCGGATAACAATGACCATTTCTGAGAAAGAGTATTGCAAATATTTGTATCATTGTGGATCCAACATACAAGAAACAACAAGAGCCTAAAACTAAGATTTTCATTCATCACTAATGAAGTCAAACATTATACAGAAGTTTTATAGACGGTTCACTGTAGTAATTCTGGATTGTCCAACGAAGAACTGGTGAGTATATATCTTAACACCTTTGTCCTTATTGAGAAACTGCATTGTATATATGTCTTAACTAACCTTTTTTTTTTTAGGAAAAGAAAATATTTTCTTTTTCTTTTTAATCAATACGATAATAAAATCACAAATGAGAAAGACTATCAGCCTGTAAGAAATTGGATGGAAGCCTAGCAACAAGCTGAGCTCCAACACCTTTTTGAATAACTACACCTAACCTATGAAAAAGAAACTTTCCAACTCGAACATTAGCATCATGGCTAGACATAAATCAAATTTACTGAAGAAAACGGAAGCGAGTTTAAGCATTTTGAATGCTATGAACTCTATAGAGATAATGTCGTTGAATTTGATGTAGTTTGATGATATTGTTGTCGTTATGAAATTAATTACTATATATGTAAGTCTAAATGAACTCCGATTGCTTAATATAAAAGTAAGGTCTAAATATTTTCATTAATTAATATTACTGCCACTTCTTTTACAAGATATAAACTTAGACAATAATAAGAAGTTAGATAATTACATAAATAAAGATAGTTCTTAGCCATAACCCAATCCCATATAACCATTAGTATCCCCCAATTTGTGAGAATATCCCAAAATTGTGGGATCTTTCATTAGGAAAAAAATAATCACGTTAGAGCAAGTCCATTGGGACATACTAAAATGGATAATATGCCTGTCTAGCTGGATGGACAAATTGAGTTTTGGGGACTCGAACTGAGTCTCTGCCCAATGTGACCCGATCGTCTCCATCTGAGCCGGTCGTCTTATTTGGATTCGAAAAACCCTCTCTCCACTTCCCAAAACTCAGTTTGTCCATCCACCTGGACATGCATATTATCCATTTTAGTATGTCCCATTGGACTTGCTCTAATGTGATTATTTATTTCCTAATGAAAGATTCCACAATTTTTGGATACTCTCACAAATTAGGGATTACTAATGGTTATATGGGATTGGGTTCTGTCTAAGAACTATCTTTTTTAGTATCCGCTTTTTATTTATATTATTTTCTTCCGTTTATCATAATAAAAATAAAAAGAAATCCTTAAAATATAAATCGATAATATTTCTTTTCTTTTCTTCTTCTATTTTTCCTCCATTTTTCGATTCATCGTAATTGATCTACAATTCCAAAACAATAGTATTCCTCTTCTTTTCTTCTTCTTTTTTCCCTCCATTTTCCGATTCATCGTAATTGATCGACAATTCCAAAAATTTCTTCATCAATTAATACCTTTTACGAAAATAAAACCAAAATCGAAACAATGTTTTACACATTGTCTTGATCCTGGAGTCGGAATCGCAGATCAATAAGAGAAAAACGAGAATCTCAAAAATAAATTGCATTCAATTGATAAATTAAAAATTTAGAAAACCAAGAAGGAGGTGCAGGGACTAAAGAAGATTCTACTGAAATCTCTCAAGCTACTAGAATCTCTTGTCAATCAACAACCTACCAGGTTTGAAGGAACTAACTCTTTCATTCATGAACCATGTGTTCCTATGCTAGTTGTTGATAAGGAGTTTGGAGATGATAAAGAACTTTTTAAAGATTTAAAATACTAAAAAACTTCTCGTGAGAAGTTATTCTTACTCCGAGAAGGATAACTAGGGTTTGGTATAGCAAAAATTGTGACTAAAGAAGATTCTACTTAAATCTCTCAAACTACAAGAAGCTCCTGTCAATCAACAACCTATCAGGATTGAATGAACCAACTCTTTCATTCATGAACCATGTGTTCCTATTCCAGTTATTGATAAGGAGTTTGGAGATGATAAATAACTTTTTAAAGATTTCAAATACTAGAAAACTTCTTGTGAGAAGTTATTTTTACTCCGAGAAGGATAACTAGGGTTTGGTATAGCAATAATTGTGATTACACGAGCTATTTCCAAAGATTTTCATCTTCCATGTTTTTAGATTTATTTATCTAAATCCTAGAGTTTTTGGAAGATGAACTTGCAGTATGTAATAATTATTGGTTTAATTATTGTGAAAGTCTTATGAAATAGTTGTGCCTCTACGTTTTTCTTGAATCGAGCTAATATTTCATATATGCTCAGAAGTTAAATCTATTATGTTTTTTATAAACGGAAAATATAACAAACTCTTTGAGAATTTTCTCGCAGTATTGATCTACTCGTGATCACACTTTTTGTTTTTACTACTTGACACACTCCGTAAGATTATCTTATGTTGAGTCATACCAATTAAGATTATCTTTTGTCCGTAACTGGCGTAAAGATTATTCTAAATCGATTTTTGGATACAAATTCATGAGATTTGTTAATGTTCAACAAAATCCTTCTTTTTATAAAGCAAGGTCACTCATATTGTTCTCTTAGGAATGGCATTAAATTGTGTGTGTGTGTGTGTGTGGTGGTGGTGGGGGGGGGGGGGGAAGTTTTGTGATTAATTGCTATATCTTTGTGGGGAGTGTGGATGTGGAATTTGGAGGGCATGCTTGTATCTTAAATATCCTAGATGAGAGCTAAGTAATTCTTACTATGTGATATCATCTAAAAAAGTTGATATGAGGAGTTGCATTTTATTGGAATCTCAAAACTTCCTTTAAACTTGACATATCTTTTGATTGTATTCATTACGATCCCACGATTTTCGTACCTTTGTTAATTTTATTGACAAAAAGGGGGAGAATTATTTAGTAGTTTCATACTACATACATATGGTTTACGGATCATTATGTAAGGGGGAATGAATCAATAATCTATATGTTCCACCTATTATGCAAAAGATATAAATATTGATTAAGGGGGAGAAACATATCACCGTAGTATTACTTCAGAGTTGAGATACAATTGAACTTTGTAGAAAGTAATAATACTATGTTTCTGTATAACGACTTTTGAGAATATTAGTTTTCAATGTTGTTATCGCTGGATATTCAACAAGCTGAGTTGAACACGTTCAGAATCATTGCATCTTGAAATTACGAAGAGTTCAAGGAGTTGAAGAACCCAAGGAAATCAAGACATGATGGATTCGAGAAGTTGTCAAAGCTTTATTTTTTATTCATATGTATTGATAGTTTTGTCACTAAAATTGACAAAGGGGGAGATTGTTAGAGCATTGCTCGGTCGAACTCACAACTCACAAGTGTTTCTATCTCAAGCTTGTTGTCAAATTTAGTTGTCAAAATTGTATCTTGATTTATAGTTTGCAATTAGTTAAGTCTCGGACTAGGATAAAAATATAGTTAAGAAACAGAGGACCACGGCAGTCATCATTGCGTTCTACCGTTTGAAGGCGAAGATCAACCGAAGTTTTTGGAGAACTTCATCAACAAAAGGTAAGTGAAGATTGAACCACCTATTTCTCAAGTTATATTCACTTTTCTACCATTGAGACGATGTCGCATAACTAATTATACTATTATGCATAGACAAGAATTTCGAGTCAAGTTTATCTTGATAGTTTTTGAAATATAATGATTAAGCTTAATGAACATTTTTTCATGCTTGATGAATCTGTGTTTGGCGCGATCCAACCTAAGTCTGGAATCTAAAAATGGCTTTTATAGAACCCGAGAATGAATCAGTTAACGTAAAGCAAGATATCAAGAGTTTTGAATTAACACTTGATGATGGCATCTACGAATCAATATCTGAAAACTATCATGGAATCATCAGGAGAGAATCTACTAGACAAGTTAATCTTTTTAATGATGTATAGAAACTGATGACAAATGGAAAACACGTCTATAAGAAAAGTTGGATGAAATTTCCGATGATGATGTCTCAGATTTTGAACGAGATGTAGAAGAGGATATCTCTGAAACCTCTAAACTACTGGATCCTTTGAAAAGTAAAAAACTGAGAACTTCGGATTTCGTGGGTTTTATGAATCCTCTTTGACGTGAGAAAAAGACACTGAAGAAGGTTTTTGAAGGATATTATAGTGGTTATCACCTCAATGGCTCTCTTCTTAAAGATCGTACAAAAGAGCTAAACTCAAAGAGTCTCGAATGCGAGAATCTTCAGAGAGATCTCTTTTTGTCGAAAAAGAAACTTGCTAAATCTGAAGCAGGGATTAACTCTCAACAAAAGAGTTTTGAAGAGAAAGAACGTGTATATCTCTCTCGAGAAAAACCCCTTGAGGCTGATCTAACTGTTGCTCTGGATAAATTCAAGATGTTGAAAGAAGAAAATTTGAACTTGAAAAAGCGCATTGATAGCTCAAACAATTCAACCTCAATGCTAGAAGCAAGTAAAAATCATTTTGATACAAGAAGATTGGGATATAACAGAATAGATGCTTCAAATATTAGCAAAGAAGTAAAATTTTTTAAAGCTACAAATTCTTCTCAACAAGAGACTTCCATTGTTGTCAAAGATGCTCTTATTTCTTGCAAAGAAGTAAAGCATGTCATGCCTAAGATTCATGTTCAACCAGACTCTTCAAGTGCAACCATCAAAGAGAGCACTTCTGCTAATGCCAAGAAAGCAACAACGTTGAACAAAGATAAGAAGAAGAAGAAAACTCATCGAGTTCCAATGCAAGAGGTTCCACAAAAAGATAACATTAAAACTCATACTCCTTATATTACTAAACATTATTATTTTTGTGGTAATAAAGGACACTTGCAATGGGAATGTAAAGTTCGTAAGATGCAACATGTACTTTATTTTGTACCAAACAAATTGCCTAATATTGCTACCCTAAAGAACTCATATCATTATTGTCCAAAGTTTAAGCAAAAGAATTACTATAATGATAGTTCAAGTTTATCCCATCGCTCGACAAAGTTAAAAAGACGAGGGTACCCAAATACACCACAATCTTTTATTTATTCACCTATAAGTCCTCTTACCGAAAGTGATTGTCTATGGACAAAGTCGATACAATGCAACAAATCGGTATTCACACTTTGTGTAATTGTCTATGGACACGAGATTGAGACAATACGACTACCAAAGTGTGATACTTGATAATAGGTTCAGACTTAACCAAACTCTACAGGATCACTATCAAGTATATCGGAGTTAACGTTTGTGTAATTTAATTTAAATTATATAAACAAATATAAATGCGGAAAACAAAAGTAAATCACATAGCAAGATCTTGTTAACGAGGAAAACTGCAAAAGCAGAAACACCCCGGGACCAAGTCCAGAATAGAATACTCTCACATTTAAGCCGCTATACAAAATCTAAACCAATTCGTATAGTTGAGACCAAGCAACTACCCCTAGTTCACTTAGTTTCCTCAGTATCCCCGCGCTTCGACTTCGATGAGTGCACGCACTGGAATAATTCCTTTGGATCGTATTCCAAGCAGTAAAGGAACAACAAATATGTTTGGTAACAACTCTTTCGATTCTTTAGATAAAGATATCTCAAGTCATACGCAAAGGCTCTTCCGTTCAATATAATAAACTCCTTTGCTTGGTTAGATCAATCTATCCAATAACTACAAAAGTAGTCAAGTTTAGATTCACACTCAATCCAAATAAATCTCAAAAAGATATATTGAGAATGCCGATCTCACGCAACTATTCAATCGAATAAATCTGATTCTAATTGGATCCCAGCCAATCAAGGTTTGTGCACACCAAAGATATGAGAACAAAATCTTATTCGTCTTCAAATGTTTTTTGATCTTCAATAAACACCTGCACAACACCACTTGAATCTCTTGTGATCAATCACGCAGAGAACGGAGTCTGTTAACAATGGATTATCACTAGATGTCTTTAGATCTACAAAAAGTTCTAAATATCCCGTCGATACTTCATCTAGTTTGAGTGAATATTATACCAGAAGAGAAGATTCCCAAGAATAAAAAAACTAGGTGCAATCAAAGTTTCAACAACCGTTAGTCAATCAAATCAATCGAAAACTAATAACACTGTGATTATCTAGTTTCCCACCAATGGTACTCGTAGAGCTTCTTGATCCCATAGAAGTCTTTAAACGAGCGGTCGTAAGATATTTCACCTAATTAGGATACTTTCCTCTCCGATTAGATGACTCCACCAGAAACAACAAGAATGAAGTTTGCCCGGCTCTTAGGATAGTTTGCTAGAAATGCAAACTTAAGTATTCATATACCAAGGATGTATGGACACCAAGGAATTTCCAAAACCGAAAATATTCTCAAGATATGCAATGAATAGCAAAATTCGGTCTTCCTAATCCCAGTAAATGCTTGTACAAAATTTCTGAAATCTCTCAATAGAAAATCTCCAATTAGTAAGTGCACATTACTAACTTTATTCTCTAGAGATATGCAACTAATTACTGGTAATTAAAGCATATAAAACCAAAAACATTAATTAAAAGATTCTCAATTTATTTCGGTACAAGATCTCCTTGAGTACTAAGGAATATCTTTGAACAATAAATGATAAGAGTTACTGTACGTGTTCAAAGTATGTTGACATCTCTTCTATGTAAATCCTTATTCATATTTACATGGATTTACATTCTTGGAATCGGTTATATCATACTTCCAAACAAGTTTAGAATTGGTTCGCCTGTATTCCAAGATTACTATGTGATTGATCGAATATCAAATCACATACATGGGTTCAATCGGTTCTACCAATCACTAAGATCAGTTATTCCTCAATATGGAAATACTTGTGATCGGTCACACAAGTTACCAGGACCGGTTACGTCAGTTACCAGGATCAGTTACATTAATTACCAGGACCGGTTACCATATACTTATGGTATTGCTTGTAATCGGTCTCACCAGTTACCAGGATCGATTACACCAATTACCAGGACCGGTTACACCAATTACAAGGATCGATTACACAATTCTATGTAATCGGTCACACCAATTACAAGTATCGATCATACCATCTGATGATGATTACTTAGGATCGGTTACACTAATTAATAAAAACTAGTCATACCAAATGATAAGTCAGACACTTGTGATTAGTTATGCCAAGATACAAAGAAAATTTACGATCGGTTCTACCATCTCACACATATTGGTAATCCAAAGATTTGCAATGAATAACCGTACCAATAAGCCTAACGATTTCCCTTTTGATTCATAAAACAAGTTCATGAATAAACTTCATTTAGACAAATGTAAAACATTGTTTCCTAGGATGAAATCTTCACCGTAACTCATTCACATAGTCATAACAGTATATACAAGATTATGTCAATGTCATATTTACAAAGTTCAAAAGATAAGCGTTATACTTCGTAGTCTGGTTCCCTAATACTGTGATCATACAAATATGACCATATCACATCACTAGAATATTATACAATATGTACAGTATATACAGCTTCAGAGTTATGTTTTCAATATAGCACGACTTGAAATATACGTTATGAATGAAACAATTCAAGTCAATATTACTAACCTCAAGAGAAAGGATGATGTTGTCGTTGTAGTCTGCTTCTTATTCAGATTCTTCAGATCTTCAGAGTAATAATTGTATGTCTCAACATTCCTAGACTTTCGAGTCTAACCTAAACAAAGTTGACTCTAGTTTACAATAAAGAGACTTTAGATGGTTTTGACACACTAAAATATGACAACCAAACTTGACATACCAACACTTGGTGAGTTTAACCGAGCTATGTGAAAAGGCGGGGGTCTAACAACCACACCCAATATTTCTCTTAACAATCTGTATGGACTAACTCCAATGTACTTTCAAGAGAATCAACTAGACAGTCAGAATCAATCTTAAGAAAAGTATAACAAATAGTTATATCTCAATTTCTCAATTCAATCTACAATCAAGCAAATAGGAATTTACAAGCCCGATTGAATATAAGAAATAACTTGAACGGTATCAAAACCAATATCCAAGTGTCAATAAATTTAATCAATAACCAAAGGTTGGATTCACAATTGATTGAACTTACGCACAACCTATGATATTACAATTTATATAAACAAATATAATGCAGAAAATAAATAACACAGACACCATAAATTTTGTTAACGAGGAAACCACAAATGCAGAAAACCCCTGGGATCTAGTCTAGATTTGAACACCACACTGTATTAAGCCGCTACAGATACTAGCCTACTCCAAGTTAACTTCGGACTGGAATGTATTTGAGCCCTAACCAATCTCACACTGATCAAGGTACAGTTGTGCTTCTTACGTCTCTAAATCCCAGCAGAACACAATGCACTTGATTCCCTTAGCCGATCTCACCCACAACTAAGAGTTGCTACGACCCAAAGTCGAAGACTTGATAAATCAATCTGTCTCACACAGAAAAATCTATTGAATAGTGTTGATGGTGGTTTTTAGCTTAGGGAGAAAACTGTAAAAGTATGTCTACCTGACCCAGCATCAGAAGTAGTAGACCTTGATACATCTATATTCCGCAAGGAATTTGGAAAATATATCAGAATATTATGAGTGCCTATATCTCTCTTCACATTATATTGAAACTCAAGCTCCTAGATGAATTGTTCACTAGTACAGAGCCTAATAAGTATTTAAGCTCCTAGTTGCATTACTCACTAATGCCGGAGCCTGCCTAGTATTTTCCTATGCTATGTTCCCCAGCTGAACTCTCAATATCGGCATGACATGATGATTAACGTTCACTCGCAGCGGAGTAGCGTAAATATCCCTAAGTGTCGATATTGAGACCTGCATGAAAACACTCACATAGGCTACATCACTCTCTGAAAAAAAAGATCAGCGTGTTCACACACCTTTTAGTTAAAAGCTAGCGCGATCGAACGCGTTTAAATTCCATAAGGTAAATCTAGACTGTCCATATCAGTCTTAAGAAACGATCACGGCCACATGATTTGGCCACGCAGTTCAATAGGCCTAACCTACTCCTGACGGAATTAGGCAATCACAACGATGACCACCGGCGATCCCACTAACGCCCTAGCCGAACGGTTTCCATCTAGTGCATCCGTAGCGTTTCGAATGATAGACCCTAATGTAGGTAATCGCGCTATTGACAAAACAAGCTCGAACGAGCTAAAACCGGAAAAAACGGTCTCAAAACCCATCACATCTGTCCAACTTAGCCGGCCTAGTTGGACGTCTTAGATCGCGTCTTGAACGATCAAAGAAGTGTTGACGTGTTTATTGGCGGCCCAACTTCTCCTTTGGTCGATCGACCTGCCCACGGCAAGACCAGAGCGCATCAAATCACTTGCCCAAAGTAGGGTGGACGCGCTGTTTGAAAACCCTAAAATTACGTTTGCGGCAACACACTACTGTCACAAATAGATCACAACCATCCATATTCGCCGACCTAGTTGAGAGGTTTAGATTTAATTTCATGCGTCCCCGAAGATGTCAAGGTGATCACCGTCGACCCACTTTTACACGTGACCGACCGGCCTGCTTAAACTAGCGCTCGATGCCTTGAATCGTTCTCCCAAAAGAGGGTTGGCCGCACGACACCTAAACCCTAAATTACATCAACGGTAATATATAACTGCTGAAAATCATCTCGTCCATCCAACTTTGCTAGCCTAGTTGGATGGTGTAGATTTATTCTCAGAAAACCAACAGGGTAGCATTATGATCAAATACCACCCCTCCTTCACAGGGACCGATCGACCAAGCAATATCTCGTCCCTAGAGCTACCAAACGATCACCCAAAGGTTGTCAGTCATGCTACCTTTTTAAGATGCTCAATCCGCGACTGATTCAATCGAGATCTAAAACAATGATGCTTCTTGCACATCGATTATTTTCAGCTGCTTGTTTTAAAAGCGATGCTTCATACACATCGATTATAAGCGATGTTTTATAAATGTTGGTTTCACCAATAATTTATTATTGACCTAAAAGCACCGTGTGATGCTTTCAACGACGAGTCTCACGACTCGACCCACTTACTCGAGACATAAAACATGTCACAAACTGGGGGATGCTCACTGGGGTATTGGTCTGGCGGTTTACAGCGTGCGGCGTGCAACGCGCCCATTACGAGAACGTGTCAGGGAAGAACAGACGGTTAACAACAATGAGATAGTGGGTGAGGGCGTGATCAGTTTCCCCTCATAGTGAAAACATGGTGATCACCAATTTTTACACAACTCCACTTCTCCACTGCCTAATCACCTCCACTTCCTACGAGATCAGGGTGTGCTCTAACATGAATCGTATAAATAAGATTTCAACCTATTTCGACGGAGACAACACAAGGGTTGTCAACACGAGTAGCCATAAATCGTTTTATGTTACAAGTCATAAAAAAACCCACCTCTTCATAATTCAACATTCTGATCTCAAACACCTTCTTCGCTTCCCTCCCTAAGATCAACCCTTCTCCTTCACTTTTGTGACCGAATTGAATCTGAACGGCCATTTCTTGGTTTAGGCTAGAGTCTTACAAATTGATCTCTCGAACTTAAAAGTACTCCAGTGCAGTGCATTTGTTTAGGGTTTGAATTCGTTTCTCATCAATACACAAATTTACCAAAAACAACAGAATCGGGTTTTACCCCAAAAAAATTGGCGACCACAGTGGGAGATTGATCTCTCGGTTTCTAAAAATCATTTTCCCTATCCTGTTTTCAATTTCCTAAATTTCTCAATATGGTTGATCTAAGGAATGGTTCAGAAACCCTCAATCCCAATTTTACTTCTCCTAGCACTAACAATACTTCACATATTATTCCTGAATCCTCAAAACCCTTGTCGAGGCTATGGAGTCTCAATATTTAACAACTATTCATGATTTGATGAAAATCCTGAATGATATTGTCAGGAATCAAGCTACTATTGTCAAGACGCAGGACGGAGTATTTGCGCTTTTGAAAGTCCACACGGATCAACTATCAAAGGAACCAACACACATTCATTCTGGAGGAAACGCCACCAAAAATACATTTTGGATCAATACTGATGGTAGTAGTCCTTCTTCCAAGATTCATGTTCGTATTCCTGGTGAGGAAGATGAAGCCTATGGTCACGTTGAATGGAAAGGTAGCCACCAACCTAACTTTTGTGCTCGTGAAGATTGAGAGATGTTTCCTCAAACTCCGAAAGAAGACTCGTGGGATTTATCACGTTCTCATCAGAGTCCTCACAATGAAAAGGTGATTTCATTATGTGCTTCCTTCTTGGAAAATATCAATTCCCGTACTGCATCAGAAGCTGCTAAGAGATCTGCTGCTGCTTTATTCAGTCGATCTGAACCGCCCCAGAATGAAGAAACTCATAAAGATGTTCAGGAAAGCAAGCGTCCTTCCAATGAAAGATCCAACCTCCAGTCAATCACTAGTGAGGGTGGAAGAGAATGCATCTGGGGAACGAATATCAACAACCCAAACGTGCGGCAGTAGCGCAACAGACAACTCAAACCCGGAAAGCTCGACTAAGACGCCTGCACAACAACAAGAAACTGGAGAGGGTGCTCTAATCTTTCCGTGTCCAATTGAAGAGGTAATCGAACTCCTAGAAGCATGGATTCAAGATGGCATCATCAAGCTACCTCCTACCGGACGTCCTCCAACCGAAGAAGAAATGGCAAATCCAAAATATTGTCGTTACTATAGGTTCGTCAATCACCCACCAGTGATTGCAACAAATTGGAGCGCATTTTCAAAGAGAAGGTGGATGCAGGAGAACTTCAACTAAGCACTGAGGGAGTCCACAGAGATTCTCTTCCCGTCACGAGCTGCATGATTTCTGGGGACTCCGTTCACAAAACTGTACAGTCCACGATGGGCATTTATGTGAGATTCTGTATTTCTCTAAAGCGCAGCGTCAAGAAATATTTGCAGCCCTCAACCGTGTCGTATCAAGCAAGCAACAATAGGAGAGCCTCCATCAGAGAATCAGAGAGGAGCTACTTCACCAAAAAAATAAAAAAATGAGAATAAAATCACCTACGTGATTTATCAAAGCTCGTCGTGGCCGACTAAGGTTCGTGCTCATAGCTGCTGCTCCTTCCTTTCAAGATCCACGTCCGTAGCCACCACTCGTCACTGCCAAGGCTTGTGCCTGTAGTCATCACTCGTCCCTGTCAAGGATCGTGATCGTAGCTATCCAAGCTCCAGCCCACCTGTTTTGTACATAATCATTAACATAGATCCAAGAGGGTGATATCCTCACCATGGTCAACCTATCGACCATACATGATAGAACCACGTAAACCACACTTGGGGACTGAGGCTCAGCATCAGTTAAGGACTTATTCAACACAAGAGAGACGGTCAATCAAGAAGCATGTAATTTGTAAGGGAAAATTAAACTGAAGGTTGGTCGAATCCTTAACCATTATTGTTATCTCCCCTATTTCGAATCACCGTTGCCAGCATTGCATGCATTGAGATGTTACAGTAGAAACGATATTCTTTCCCATGAGGAGAAAATACAACATGCCGGCCAGCACTATTTGTGTGACGTCTTCCCATCTGACATATCGTATCGCCTCGGAAAAATGGGAAGAACTCATTTTTAGAAATCAAGGGTTAACGACGCTCTCACTGGAGTTTACTCTTGAAGCCTCTTCAACGCTCTCTCCGGAAGACGCTTCAACGAACGATCTCTCCATAAGCCGCTTCAACGCACACTCTCTCCGAAAGACGCTTTAACGCTCTCTCCAAAATAAGCCGCTTCAACGCTCTCTAGGAGCCGCTTCAACGCACGCTCTCTCCTGAAGACGCTTCAATGCTCTCTCCATAATATGCTTCAACGCTCTCTCTCGCGAAGCCGCTTCAGTGCTCTCTTCAGAGGCCGAAGCCGCTTCAACACTTCAGCAAGCCACACATACCAATTGCATCATGTCTGCCATATCACCGACAAAATCAGAATCGGTGTTTCTAGGTTTCCAATTTCCTATGGAAGGGGTGCATGAGCTTACAAAAGTTTGGATACAATACAGATCTATCAAACACGACTCTGATCAACAAGTGACAAATCCAAGAGATTGCCGCCTTCATCAATTCGTGAACCACCTTATCAGCAAATACAATGGAAGTACATCTTTCAGGAGAAAATATGCTCAGAATAATTACACATGGGGACTGCCAGCGTGGGATGCCTTCACGTCTCTCAACCAGGTTATTGGTGATATCAGTATCATCACTGTCAAAGCTTTACGAACCGCAGAAATTTCTTAACATGAAGCCGTACACGTGCATTGAAGACTCCAAAAGTACGTCACAGAGATATTTTCACATATCCGGCCATGCCATCGGATCTAGCATGCATCTACAACTCCTTGTAAGAACACATTGTATTCTCAAGCCGGCTCAAAAGGTACAACTCTAGTAACCTAATATAAGTGTAAATGGGTACTGCTCATCGCATGCCATTCCATACAACAATCCAAGATTCAGAAGATGGTTCAAAGGATGTCGCTTGGAACGAATTCCTTAAAGACTTGATAGCAGCACGTTGGCAACAGAATGCCTCCCAGCTCGTCTACTTCACTCAACGGCTCCGGAAGATCTTTCCCATAAAAGCCTTCCAAGCATATCATCATCGCAATCAGAAAGGAAACAATAGGCCTGTGATCTAAAGAGTCAGAATAAATACAATTTTGTGCCAGTAAATGCTCAAGAATTTAAAGAACATTTGGATTGCAACTCAGAAGTCCAGAAACTAAACCACTTAAAGTCAAGTCCTCTTGCAATTGAGCGCAATGGAGTTTGGTAAATTTAGAAACCCATTGGAGAGGTTAGATACTCATTCTTATGGGGTCAGAACCTTATTATACATTCTGGAGAAGATCGATGGTACTGTTGGATGGCTACATGCGCAAAAAAGAAAACATCACATACCTTGGGTTCTTCAGGATCGCCTTGCTGCTGATTATAAATATTGGAGATTGCTTTGTTGCCGTTAGCGCTCGCTCTACCGCCACTAACAAAGAAAGTCATTCACACCGAGATAAATATCCGAGTTTGATCAACTACTCATGGATATTACACTCACAGCTAAAATATGATGAAAAGATGAACTTACCTTGTCGCTGACGATTAGCATGCTTATGATCGAGCTGCTGACAGTGACGAAGAGGAGCCTGCCGCTGCAGACGAAAGCACGGAGCTGGACGGGCAACAAAAGAGGGTCGATACCCCTTTTCATACGAACATATTTTCTAGAGTTTAAACATAAGAAGGATTCCTTCTTGCTCCATAAATGGGAATAGATGGATGGGCGCACCGCACTCATACCCCATAGCTGAGCTAGCAACACGCTACTACGAAAGCCACTGGCCGCATGATCCCGCTGCTGAAGGAGATTTGGATTTCCCTGGTAATATCTACCTGCTTCGTCTTTTCAATTTTGTTTTTCATATGTCACTTTCTAGTGTTTACCCCACAATAATGTCGCTGTTACGTGCTAAGCAGGGGACTTAATGTTGATGGTGGTTTTTAGCTTAGAGAAAAAACTATAAAAGTCTGTCTACCTGACCCAACATCAGAAGTAGTAGACCTTGATATATCTATATTCCGCAAGGAATTTGGAAAATGTATCAGAATCTGATGAGTGCCTATGTCTCTCTTCATATTATATTTAAACTCAAGCTCCTAGATGAATTGTGCACTAGTATAGAGCCTAATGAGTATTTAAGCTCCTAGTTAAATTACTCACTAATGCTGAAGCCTGCCTAGTATTTTCCTATGCTATGTTCCCCAGATGAACTCTTAATATCAGCTTGACATGACGATTAACGTTCACTCGCAGCAGAGTAGCGTAAATCCCCCTAAGTTTCAGTATTGAGACCTGCATGAAAACACTCACATATGCTACACCACCCTATGACAAAGAGCTCAGCGTGTTCACACACCTTTTAGTTAAAAGCTAGCGCGATCGAACGCGTTTAAATTCCTTAAGGGAAATCTAGACTGTCCATATCAATCTTAAGAAATGATCACAACCACATGATTTGGCCACACAATTCAGTAGGCCTAGCGTACTCCTTGCAAAACTAGGAAATCACCATGATGACCACCGGCGGGCCCAGTAACGCCCTAGCCGAACGGTTTCCGTCTAGTACATCCGTGGCGCTTCGAACTGTTAGAGCACTGCTCGGTCGAACTCGCATGCGTTGCTATCTCAAGCATGTTTGTCAATGTTAGTGATCAAACTTATAAGTCTTGATTTCTAGTCTACTATAGCTAAGTCTCGGACTAGGATAAAAAGTGTAGTTGAGCTCAAGGACTTCATGGCGACTCATCATACAAGAAGAAGAACTACCCAAGGAACCGGTGGAACTTCCCGACAAAAAGGTATGTTAATACTTGAACTCATCTGTCACTCAAAAGTATATCTACTCTATCTCCTATTTCTTGAGACAAAAAGTCGTATGCTATATATAGACTTAGATTATACACATTTGGTATTTCGAGCCGAGTATACCTCGCCTATCAATATATCGAAATATGTGTTGGTAAGTGTTTCGCTTCGACCGTGTTCATCTTTACCTAGTGACGAAAGTCATGTTATGTTTCAATCACTTTGAAAATGGCTTTGACGAAAAGTGGTTTGTGAATAATAACTATATAACGTCCTATAAGAATGTTTCAATGATTGAAATGAGAGTTTAGAATATATAACTAATGTTGGATATAAGCATTGTGTGGTAACACATATATGTATAAGTCCTTGAACCAAAGTATGCGTACTTTGTTGACCAGGAAAACCGGAACAAGAGCCGTGAACTCAGTCCGCGAACCCAGTCCGCGAACTGGCGGAGGTTCTCATCCCGAGAAAATCTTGGAGTTTGTGAACTCCTTCCGGGAACTTAAGTCCGTGAACTTAGTACGCGTACTTGAGTTGGTTATTTCTAAAGACGATTATTTGTGAACTTATATTTATATAAACTAAGGAATGCAAGTTTGAAAACCATGGATATAAAGTTCATGAATCGATTCGAGTGAATCAAATCGTTTTTGCTTCGATTGTGTCTTGTATACTTCTATAAGATCTAAGCAATTGAACAACTCTCTAACTAGTTCATTTGAGTCATTTGAACTAGTTATGGTGAAGAAGAATATGGTTGATATGAAAGTGCTTATGGCTAACCATTTGGTTAACTATTGTTGAACCAACAAATGTACATTTTTGGGTACGGTTACGCAAATCTAAAATCGTGCATTTCATTTGTGTGTAACAAGCTAAGTTTTCGATCCAACGGTTGAAAGATATTAGCTTGAATCTAATCAGGTTTTCATCTAACGATGAATATTGAATGCTTTGTTACCAAGCTAACATTGATTGCAAACCCTGATTTGAAAGACTATATAAGGGAGAACTCTAGCAACTGGGAAACCTAATACCCACACCTCCTGTGTGATACTAGTTGTATTAGCTAGAGTCGATTCTCCTTTAACCTTAGGTTTCTTCTTGAAAACCAGGTTAACGACTTAAAGACTTCATTGGGATTGTGAAGCCATACCGATACTACTTTCTCGTAGTTGTGTGATCTGATCTTTCATATTCTATTGTACGAGTATAATCGCAAAGATTGGATTAAGATTGATATATCCGATACGCAAGATATAAAAGTAATCACAAATATCTTCGTCTCGTCGTTTGTGATTCCACAATATCTTCTTTCGCCGCGTCTATTAAGATTATTGTGAGGAGATTGATAATACTGAGCTGTTCTTCGGGAATATAAGTCCGGTTTATCAATTGGTTCCTGTTCACCTTGATTTATCAAAAGACGGAACGAAACTCGTACGTTTTTCTGTGGGAAACAGATTTATCTATTACCATAAACTTTTCTGTGTGATACAGATTTGTTTATTAAAGTCTTCGACTTTGGGTCTAGCAACTCTTAGTTGTGAGTGAGATCAGCTAAGGGAATCAAGTGCGTAGTATCCTGCTGGGATCAGATACGTAAGGAGCATAACTGTACCTTAAATCAGTGTGAGATTGATTGGGGTTCAACTACATTCATACCGAAGTTATTTTTTGTAGGCTAGTGTCTGTAGCGGCTTAATACAGTGTGTGTTGGACTAGGTCTCGGGGTTTTTCTACATTTGCGGTTTTCTCGTTAACAAAATTCTGGTATCTGTGTTATTTCTTTTCCGCATTAAATTTTGTTATATAATTGAAATATCACAGGTTGTGCGTTAGTTCAATCAATTAGAATATCCGACCTCTGGTTGTTGATTTACATTGATTGACACTTGGATATTGGTATTTGGTACCATCCAAGTTATCTCTCTAGTATTTAATTAGACTCGCAGATTTCTATTTGCTTGAGTAAGGATTAAATCGAGAGATGGAGATGATATAACTCTTTGATATACTTTATTAAGATTGAGTCTAGTTGACCAAGCAATAGCTCGTCCCTAGAGCTACCAAATAATCACCCAAAGGTGGTCGGTCATGCTACCTTTTTAAGATGCTCAATCCGCGACTGATTCAATCGAGCTCTAAAACAATGATGCTTCTTGCACATCGATTATTTTCAGCTGCTTGTTTTAAAAGCGATGCTTCATACACATCGATCATAAGCGATGTTTTATAAATGTTGGTTTCACCAATAATTTATTATTTGACCTAAAAGCACTGTGTGCTGCTTTGAACGACGAGTCTCACGACTCGACCCACTTACTCGAGATATCAAACATGTCACAAACCGGGGGATGCTCACTGGGGTATTGGTCTGGCGGTTTACAGCGTGCGGCGTGCAACGCGCCCATTACGAGAACGTGTCAGGGAAAAACGGACGGTTAACAACAATAAGATAGTGGGTGAGGGTGTGACCAGTTTCCCCTCATAGTGGAAACGCGGTGATCACCACTTTTTACACAACTCCACTTCTCCACTGCCTAATCACCTCCACTTCCTACGAGATCAGGGTGTGCTCGAACATGACTTGTATAAATAGGATTTCAACCTATTTCGACGGAGACAACATAAGGGTTGTCAACACGAGTAGCCAGAAACCATTTTCTAATACAAGTCATAAAAACAACCACCTCTTCATAATTCAACATTCTGATTGATCGAAATTTTGATAGTGGTAAATAGAGTGTCGTTCACTCAGACTTTGTTGAGATTGATTCTAGGATTAAATATAAAAAATACTAAAAATAGAAAAATATGTACAAAATATGTCACGGGATGAAGAATTCACTGGGACTCGGGATTTCACTGTTTTTCATATTCAAGTGGTTCAGAAATTAATCCTAGGCGATTATAGCTCAAAAAAAAAGAAATATTAACTCTATCTTTTCCAAAATAGATTTCGTAAAACATCAATTGTAAATTACAAGCATAGTGTATCAAAAGCACATAAGACTAAGCATACACTATCAAACAAGATAACAATTGATTAATAGAAATCATAAATCATTTAAAATCGGTGCAAAAAGTAAATAAAGAATTAAATAAATTACCACAAGGGTGAAATCCAGCTTCCACCATTGTCCCAATGTTTGGGTTCAGCTCCTCATATTGTAGACATTCTCAAAAGATTGTTTTTTATTGCTCAAAAAGTGCTTACAATGGTGAAAAATGGAGAAAATAATAAAAGCAACGAATTTGCAACGATGCTAAGGCGTTACAAACTCGTTGTTAACAAAGGAGGTGTTGCGGAATGAAGATATGCATTACTAGCAGACTGTTACAGAACTTGAAATATACGACACTAAACAACGATTGTTCTTGGCAGCATAATGTTCTTCATGTTCATATTTTCTGCAGCAGCAGAAACTTCTCCCTGCAACTCGTGATTACTCACTCTGTTGCTCTATCTTCTAACCCCTATCTCTCCATTCCCTTCTCTGAGTCCCCAAAACCCTATATATATACTCACATGATCAACATAACTCGAGTTTAATTCCCGTATATTCTCCATTATTGTTTTTATTTTCCACGGTATAATTTCCTTCTCTGCGAAGATTTTATTCCTTCTTCAAGTATCTGCTGATGTCGACACACACCTAACATGCTATGTTCACGTTCAGTTAGAGAAATACTCAGTCCATCCACCGTATATATCACAATAAACACCGGAAAACAGAATTGAAAACCCAATATTCTTGTGGACCCTGTTTTACATCAAGCCGATAATCTAGCCCTTTTTTGACGAAACAAAACACATTACCGTCCTTGTTTAATCGAAACAGAGTGATATCAATTAAATCCAGTCATTGAATCTCAATAAATACCCTCCAAATTCTCTGCCAGAAGTTACGCGGCAATAAATTTTTGAACTGATAAACTCCCGCCACTTTTCTGTTTCTTGTGAAGAAGAAGTGGCGTCCCCCTATCCAGGTGTGGGGTGCGAGTAGTACTGGATTCCCCATAGCAATTGGGTTTCCACGTATCCAAAGTTGAGAGTCCAAATAACATGCGCCCTCCGGGTGCCAAAATCAACTTTTCGAGCCGAATTTTCCAAAAATGTTTATTTCCCAAAAATGCCTACAAACACATAAAATACCAAAATTAGTACAAAATCGAGTGCCAACAATATATAGTATTTGATGTGACTTGTAGATAGTGGTAAAAGTGGTTCGATTCTCAGACTTGTGAAGGATATTAATTAGACTTAAATTATAATATTAAAATAGAAAACTCACTAAAAATTATAGCAAACTCAATCAAAGATGATATCAATACTAAAAGAAACACTGAGGCTAAGATTCCACTATTTTCCAAGTTCAAAGTGATTAAACCAATACTTATATTTATGCAATTTTCTTGTTTAATTTTATTCTAAAATATTGCAACAAGTAGATTTTCAAAAGTAATAATTGTAAATACCAAGTATGAAGCATCAAAAGTCTTAAAACTAAGCATACTCCATCAAAATAGATCACAATCACTCAAATAAAAATCATACTCAATAATAGTTCAAGGCAAATAATCATATAATTATTGCAAATAAAAATATAAAATAGAATATACCACTTTTTGTTGGAAAAATAACTTCCTCTATCGCCTCAACAATGGGGCTTAGCTCCTCATATTAATCATGATCTCAAAATATGTGTTTGTTGCTCAAAAGATGATCAAAATAGTGAAAAGTAATAACACAGACTGTTTGCAACAGTGTATTGGTGTTGCAAAACAACTGTTATAATGGAACTGTTACAGAAAAACTGTTGCTTTGTCGCTGATTTTAAGACCCTAGAATAAGACTGCCCTGAACAGCTTTATGTTCTTCAGCTGTTAAACAACGACACTGTTCTGCGACTGTTTACCGAGCGTCAATGTTCTTCGCGTTCTTCTTTTTCTTCTTCAGCAGCAGCAGAAACAGAGTTTGGTAAAGCTCTGATTTCTTCTTCTCTGGCTCTCCTTAGGTTCCCAAACTCTCGACACCTCTTCTATATGACCCAAGACATCTATTTATATCAAAAATACAGATTAAATCTCTCCCAAATCTTCCAAAATCTCTTTCCTTCTCTTCACGTCCAAGTTGCGGCAATTTCTTGTTTTAGGATTTCTACGCGTTTCTGAGCTTTCCTTTTTATTCTAAACTCTTCCTTAGATAGATACAAATCTTTGGGAAGGTTTACAGCGCTTTAATCTCTCTAAAATTCCCTAAAAGAGGTCACACACGTGACTTTCCATATTTTCTGTTGTCAGAAAAATCCGTCGATTGAGCCCAGACTAATGGATTTAAACACCCATATCAGATTCCTAGACCCATAAGGAGTCTATCCTATGAAAATCAGAGGTTTAATCGACCTCAAACTCCTTCAAATCACGATTGCCAAAACTGTTCTTTAACTGCACTAGTTTCCCGCAAAAATCCTGGTTTTTGAATATTGAAGATGGTTGCCCCTTATCCAGAGTAGGGGTGCGATTAGCAACTGCCTGGAAATGGGATGCCCCTTAGTAATTAGGTTACCCCTTATCCAAAGTGAGAGTCCGAATAGCAAATGTCCTCCGGGTGCTTTCCAACAACTTTTCGAGCCAATTTTTTCCAAAAAAAGTTTATTGGCCAAAAATACCTACAAATAAATAAAACACCATAATAAGTACAAAAATGAGCCTAACAATATATAGAATCGAGATAAATCGGACACAAAAATGTGTCTATCAAATACCCCCAAACCTATTATTTGCTAGTCCTCGAGCAAAAATAAAATAAAAATAAAATCCTAACTTACTGTCGCAGGCATCGTCGATTGCATTTAGCGTATGCAATAAGCCTTTAAACCCCTAGGTGTCCCTAGTGGCGGAGTGTTGTCTCCGGAGGGCTTACCAGAGGTATACCCACAAAACCTTTTTACTCCAGACCCTATCTATCTACACAGAACCTTGGAAGGCACTAAAGAATCTCCTTGGTTGGCATACTTATTGACTATAGGAGGAAGTACCCTGATGCGAAATTCTAATTGTTGTACACGAGTTTGCACTCAAGCATACTAAAATTCATATGAAGTGACAGAGCTCTACTCAGATAGTCGCACTATGGACATCAATATCCGGAGTCAAAACTAATCACATGGATAGATCAAGAAGATGGATATAGAAAAACATAGATGGTTTTGATGTTTACTAGGTGAACGATGTTTCTCATATCTGTCTGAAGGCCTCCGCCAAAATGAACCTATCCTAATGGACTGAGATACTAGTCTGACTAATATCAACACACTGGCATATACAAGGGAACCAATGATTGATAATCCTAACTCTAGGTCAACACAACTGGCATATACAAGGGTTCCAGCGGTCGAATTTATTGAATTTATTCCAGTTGGTCTGATGGTCTGGTCTCTTTTTTTTTTTGTATCTCAATCACTCTAATTCACCCTAGCATTGGTAACAACTTGAATCGTGAGCCCCACCTAATCACTTAGAGAAACATAATTTAAAAACAAAACAAAATAAAAACAGAAGTGAAAAGGACTCAACGAGATATGGTGAAACTATCATGTTATTTCTAACACCTGAGCTCTGTGCTTTTATGAATAGACTCTTTAGATGTTTCCATCTAGTCAGATTAGTTCCTCAACTCCTACAACCAAAATGCTTCCATCCACTTAGATTGGTTAGTGCCATCCTTAATAGGGATAAATTTCTAGGCTCTGGAGTTTATTTATTGCAACGAAAAGGTAACAAAAAGTTCTACCCCACCCCCAAACTTAAATCTAACATTGTACTCAATGTTTCTAATCAAAGAACAGTACCAAAAATATAAGTAACATGAGAAAATAGTAAAGAGAGAAGTCAGAAAGATAGCACCTGGGTGAAGTGTAACCAAAAACCTACAAAAATATTATACAACATACAAAATCGCCTCGATGGTCAATCAAGGTAAACAGGGTTCTCCAGAGGGACCTCCTCAACATCACCTGTAGGAAAAGGATCTAAAAAGGGCTTCAATCGATGACCGTTAACCTTCGAAGAACTACTACCATCTGGTGTCTCAATCTCAACAGCGCCATGAGGAAAAACAGTACGTACCACAAAAGGACCGGTCCACCGAGAGCGCAACTTCCCGGGGAATAGATGCAAACGAGTGTCATACAGAAGAACTTTTTGACCTGGAGAAAATGACTTTCGTAAAATATTCCTATCATGCACAAGTTTCATTTTGTTCTTATACTCCTTAGCACTATCGTATGCATCTCTACGAATCTCGTCCAACTCATTGAGCGAGAGCTTTCTTTGAGCTCCTGCCTTGTCAAGTGAAAAGTTTAAGTTCTTAATAGCCCAATAGGCTCGATACTCTAACTCAACAGGTAGGTGACATGCCTTTCCAAACACTAAACGATAAGGTGACATTCCAATGGGTGTCTTAAACGAAGTACGGTAAGCCCATAAGGCATCAGTAATCCTCGACGACCAGTCTTTCCTATTTGGATTAACTGTTTTCTCTAGAATACGTTTAATTTCCCTATTGGAAACCTCTACTTGACCACTAGTCTGAGGGTGATATGGGGTTGCTACTTTATGGGTAATACCGTATTGTTTCATTGAAAGAGAAAACGGTCTATTACAAAAGTGTGAACCTCCATCACTAATTATAGGTCGCGGCGTACCAAAACGTGTAAGTATATTCTCTTTCAAAAACTCGACTACGACCCTGTGGTCATTCGTTCTACACGAAACCGCCTCAACCCACTTAGACACGTAGTCTACAGCGACAAGTATGTAAAGATAACCAAACGAAATAGGAAATGGACCCATAAAATCAATACCCCACACATCAAAGACCTCAATCACTAAAATAGGGTTCAAAGGCATCATTTTCTACGGGAAACAGTTCCTAACTTCTGGAAACGCTCAAGAGAAACACAATGACTATGAGAATATTTAAACAACGAAGGCCAGTAAAATCCACACTGCAAAATCTTAGCAGCAGTCTTCTTAGCACTAAAATGACCCCCACATGAATGTTCATGATAAAAGGAGATAATACTAGACTGGTCACTCTTAGATACACATCTCCTAATAATCTGGTCCGGACAATACTTAAACAGATAAGTATCGTCCCAAAAGAAATGCTTAACCTCGGCTAAAAACCTAGAACGATCTTGCTTACCCCAATGTTGAGGGGTTCGACCAGTAATAAGATAATTCATTATATTTGCATACCAAGGTGATTGGGAAACAGAGAACAATTGTTCATCAGGAAAGCTATCCCTTATAGGAAGGGAATCACTAGGGGAACTAACAACTAGCCTAGACAAGTGATCTGCTACTACATTTTCTGCACCCTTTTTGTCTCTAATGTCTGGGGAAAATTCCTGTAACAATAGGATCCATCTAATCAATCTAGGTTTGGTATCCTTCTTAGATAAAAGGTATTTCAAAGCAGCATGATCTGTATAGATTATGATCTTAGAACCTAATAGGTAGGACCTAAACTTATCCAAGGCAAACACGATGGCTAAAAGTTCCTTCTCGGTAGTTGTGTAGTTCATTTGGGCATCATTCAGAGTTTTGCTAGCATAATAAATCACATGAAGTAATTTGTTTTCTCGTTGTCCTAAAACGACGCCTATAGCATAATCTGAAGAATCACACATAATCTCAAAGGGTAGGTTCCAGTTAGGTGCCTGGACTATCGGGGCAGTAGTGAGTAAAGTTTTAAGCTTCTCAAAAGCCTCTAAACAAGCATCATCAAAGACAAACTTAACATCTTTTGCAAGCAAATTGCAAAGAGGTCTAGAAATCAAGCTAAAATCCTTAATGAATCGACGGTAAAAACCTGCATGCCCTAGGAATGACCTAATATCTTTTACGGTTTTTGGGACCTGTAAAGTCTTAATAAGGTCAACTTTGGCTTTGTCTACCTCTATACCCTTTGAAGAGACGATGTGCCCTAATACAATTCCTGATTTAACCATGAAATGGCATTTTTCCCAATTAAGCACTAAATTTTTTTCCTTACACCTAGTCAACACTAATGTCAAATGATGCAAGCACTCATCGAAAGATGAACCAAACACTGAAAAATCATCCATAAAGACCTCTAAGAACCGTTCTACCATATCAGAAAATATGCTCATCATACAACGCTGAAAAGTTGCAGGGGCATTACATAGCCCGAAAGGCATGCGTCTATACAAAGGTACCAAAGGGACAGGTAAAAGTGGTTTTCTCTTGGTCTTCTGGGGCAATAACGATCTGATTATAACCGGAGTAGCCATCTAAGAAGCAATAGTGACTATGTCCAGCTAATCGCTCTAGCATTTGGTCGATAAAAGGAAGGGGAAAGTGATCCTTCCTTGTGACCTTGTTCAATTTCCTATAGTCAATACACACACGCCATCCCGTGGTCACTCGGGTTGGGATTAATTCATTATTATCATTCTGGACTACAGTGATACCTGATTTCTTGGGGACAACCTGAACAGGGCTGACCCACTTACTGTCTGAAATTGGGTAAATAATACCCGCATCTAACAACTTAAGCACCTCTTTTCGAACTACCTCTTTCATGTTAGGGTTCAGTCGACGTTGCATCTCCCTAGAAGGTTTGGAGTCTTCCTCTAAATGAATCTGATGCATACACACAGTAGGACTTATACCCTTAATGTCTGCTATAGTCCACCCTAAAGCTTCCTTATTGTCTTGAAGTACATTTACTAGCCTACTTTCCTGATCACTATCCAAATTGGAAGCTACAATCACAGGTAAAGTCTCAGATGGGCCTAAAAACACATACTTTAGAGTATCGGGTAGTGGTTTAAGGTCCAACTTTGGGGGCTCTTCTAAAGAAGGAATTAGGGTAGTCTCAGAAACTGGTAACGGTTCGAACCTAGCTTTCCATCTATCAGTGTCTAACACAGGGGTAGAATCTAATAGAGCATTCACCTGTTCAATAGTGCTATCGTCGTCAAAATCTAAACCAAAATGGGATAGACAACTTTCTAATGGGTCTTCAGACAAGATGTTTGGTAATGACTCCTGAACTAAGGCTTCTATCATGTTCACCTCCTCAACACATGTGTCATCTAGCTCATGAGGTTGCTTACTGACATTAAAAATGTTCATCTCCATAGTCATATTACCAAAAGATAAACTCATCACACCATTTCGACAGTTAATGATCGCATTAGACGTAGCTAAAAATGGGCGACCTAAAATCACAGGTATCTGGTTCTCTGGGTCAGGGACAGGTTGGGTATCTAGGACCACGAAATCCACTAAACTTGTCGACCTCAATAAGAACATCCTCGATAACACCTCGAGGGATTTTAACAGACCTATCAGCTAACTGCAGTGTCATCTGAGTAGGTTTCATTTCACCAAGTCCTAGCTGTAAGTATACATGGAATGGCAGTAAGTTCACACTGGCTCCTAAGTCAAGTAAAGCTTTTTCTACCCGGAAGTTACCTATTGTGCAAGCAATGGTAGGAGAACCTGGGTCTTTGTACTTTGGAGTTGTGGTGTTCTGAATGATTGAACTTACGTGACTAGCTAAAAAGGCTTTCTTATGGACGCTAAGTTTTCGCTTTCGCGTACACATATCCTTAAGGAACTTGGCATAAGCAGGAATTTCCTAATTGCATCTAATAAGGGAAGGTTTATGGTAACTTGCTTAAAAACCTCCACTATGTCATTAAAGTTCGATTCCTTCTTTGTTGGTACTAATAGCTGAGGAAATGGGGCTCTAGGCCTAAAATCAGACCTTTCAGGAACCGAATTCACATCATCAGAAACTTTATCAGTCTCTTCAGCTACTGGTCCTGAGAGGTGAGATCCTGAGGGGTGAACTACAGTATGTTCACTATCGGGCATGGTTACCTTATTGTCTACAACTCTACCACTTCTAAGGGTTCTAACAACATTCAATTGATTCGATGGTTTTGCACCTAATTCATGAACTCCTCTAGGGTTGGGTTGTGTTTGACTAGGAAACTTACCTTTTTCTCTCAAAGAATCACTTATCAGACCAACCTGGGTTTTTAACTCGGAAATAGCCTGACTATTTTCTTGTCCTATCCTGTTACTAGCTTGTAGACTCTGTTCTACGGATAACTGGAATTTTGCAGTTTGCTGAGTTAACAAGGCGAGAGATTCCTCTAAACTTAGGATTTTCTTATCTGACTGATTCTGAAACTGAGCTAGTCCTGAAGGATTCTTAGTATAGCCAAAACCTGGGGAGCATTAGAATTACTAAACTGACCTTGACTTTGGCCCTTAGACCACGAAAGGTTCGGATGGTTTCTCCAACCAGGATTATAGGTTTCTGAATATGGGTCAATCTTTTGACGGTTATCAAATCTAGTGTTATTATAAAGAGCATTGGCCTGCTCTTCAATATTCTGGCCTTCCCAAAAAGGCTCCACTCTACCACTAGTCTGGCCCACTTCTAAGGCTTCTAACCTTTTTGCTATAGCAGCAATTTTGGCATCTGATTCATAGCCTCCTTCTACCCTATTAACGTTTCCTCTACTTAAAAGAATTGTTTTCTGGGGTGCCCTACTATTTTCCCATTGCTGGGTTTTTTCGGCGATTTCATTAAAAAATTCCATCGCCGCATCAACAGTTTGGTTTTCAAATCCACCAGTGCATAGAGACTCAACCATGGTCGTTGTGGAATAATCTAAACCCTCATAAAGGATCTGAACTAGCCTAACCTTTTCTAAACCATGATGAGGACACTGGGATAATAAATCATTGAACCTTTCCAAATACCTATATAAAGATTCTCCCTCTTGTTGTGAAAATGTGCATATTTGCGTCCTAATAGACGATGTTTTGTGCCTAGGGAAAAACTTATTGAAAAAGGCAGATGTAAGTTGTTCATATGTCTCAATTGACTCGGAGTCCAAACTATACAGCCACGACTTGGCCTTATCTTTCAGGGAAAATGGGAATAACCTAAGTTTCAAAGCATCATCATCTAAGCCTCTAATTCTTAGAGTACTACAAATTTCCTCAAAATCCCTAACATGGTAATAAGGGTTTTCATTTTCTTTCCCTAAAAAGATTGGGAGCATCTGTAAGGTCCCAGGTTTCAGTTCATAGGGTGCCTCCGTTTCAGCTAACTTAATACACGAAGGACGGGTAGTCCTAGTTGGATTCAACAAAGCTTTCAAAGTTGCCATTTCTGGCGCTATCGGAGCAACATGGATTCTCCTCAGTCAAAGAACGTTCAAAAACAGACTCTTCAAAAGCCGGACTTTCTAGATTAAGGTAATCGAGACGCTTCGAACTACTAGGTTTCTCTTTAACAAATCTACCTAGTGCGTCTCTTTTACGTTCAGGCATACAAAAATTTTCTAAATTGGAAGGGTAAGCAAACACAGATCAAGGCCGACTCAACCAAATCAAACCTATTGATTTCTAGCAAACAAAAAGCATGATGGCTCCACTTAGATTGTTTCTAGACCAGCTTCTAATCCTTCGAACGGGAATTCGTTACAATTTAAGCAAACCCCTCTGGAATCAATCCGAGTTAACGTAAGTTGAATAGAGGCGAGGGAAGCTCGGTGGAGCTTTGATACCCAAGGCCTCACCGGTATTACAAGGCGGCGCAGTCACGCATTCAACTTACAGAAACCGTCAAGAACTTCGAAGTATGCTTAAAAGAGTAACCAATATTTTTCGAATGACTTTCCTGTTAAGCTCGTTACCCTATCGGTCTCGTTCTAGTCAAAATTTTAGGCTTAGGTTCGCGTAGGTTACGTGTTCCTAAAGCGGGCAAGAAGAGAACGGTGATGAAATCCGAACCCTTATCTTGTATGGCCAGGCCTTGCCCTTTACTAGAAAAATAAATGTCCGTATTCAGTCCTCAACATATATGCATACGAAGGAGTCCAGTAACTCGCTGACAGGGGATTCGCGAGTGTTTAGAATCTTACCTCCCGTTCCAGACGGGGGATGAATCGGTTGTAGTCGACTCGGGCCACTGACTCCGATGTCTAGTGTACGAACCCAAGGTGCAGAGACAATATCGTAATTGTCCTCCTTCTCTGCAAACAGTTTATATTTAAAGTACCCTTCCGTAGGGTAATAAAAAAATAATGTCCCAAAGTCCAAAAGTCCAAAAAAATAAAGAAAAATTACAAAAATAATAAACCCTAATACATTTTTTTTTAAATAAAATAAAAACCCTAAACTAAAATTGTCTAAAATAAAATTGTCTTCTTTTCTGTTCTTTTTGCTTTAATCTTTAGCTCCAAGTCTTTATGAAATCACCAAACTCCTTGGCTCAATTTTCTTTATGATCCAGAACCTGTAGACACAAGATAAATAAAAAACATAAAAAGGACAAAAATAATAAAAAAATAAAAAATAAAATAAATCTAAAACCCTAAAAACAAGTGCGTCGGCGGCGCCAAAAATTGATGTGATTTGTGTAGATAGTGGTAAAAGTGGTTCGATTCTCAGACTTGTGAAGGATATTAATTAGACTTAAATTCTAATATTAAAATAGAAAACTCACTAAAAATTATAGCAAACTCAATCAAAGATGATATCAATACTAAAAGAAACACTGAGGCTAAGATTCCACTATTTTCCAAGTTCAAAGTGATTAAACCAATACTTATATTTATGCAATTTTCTTGTTTAATTTGATTCTAAAATATTGCAACAAGTAGATTTTCAAAAGTAATAATTGTAAATACCAAGTATGAAGCATCAAAAGTCTTAAAACTAAGCATACTCCATCAAAATAGATCACAATCACTCAAATAAAAATCATATTCAATAATAGTTCAAGGCAAATAATCATATAATTATTGCAAATAAAAAGATAAAATAGAATATACCACTTTTTGTTGGAAAAATAGCTTCCTCTATCGCCTCAGCAATGGGGTTTAGCTCCTCATATTAATCATGATCTCAAAATATGTGTTTGTTGCTCAAAAGATGATTAAAAGAGTGAAAAGTAATAACACAGACTGTTTGCAACAGTGTATTGGTGTTGCAAAACAGCTGTTACAATGGAACTGTTACAGAAAAACTGTTGCTTTGTCGCTGATTTTAAGACCCTAGAATAAGACTGCCCTGAACAGCTTAATGTTCTTCAGCTGTTAAACAACGACACTGTTCTGCGACTGTTTACCGAGCGTCAATGTTCTTCGCGTTCTTCTTCTTCAGCAGCAGCACAGCAGAAACAGAGTTTGGTAAAGCTCTGATTTCTTCTTCTCTGGCTCTCCTTAGGTTCCCAAACTCTCGACACCTCTTCTATATGACCCAAGACATCTATTTATATCAAAAATACAGATTAAATCTCTCCCAAATCTTCCAAAATTTCTTTCCTTCTCTTCACGTCCAAGTTGCGGCAATTTCTTGTTTTAGGATTTCTACGCGTTTCTGAGCTTTCCTTTTTATTCTAAACTCTTCCTTAGATAGATACAAATCTTTGGGAATGTTTACAGCGCTTTAATCTCTCTAAAATTCCCTAAAATAGGTAACACACGTGACTTTCCATATTTTCTGTTGTCAGAAAAATCCGTCGATTGAGCCCAGTCTAATTGATTTAAACACCCATATCAGATTCCTAGACCCATAAGGAGTCTATCCTATTAAAATCAGAGGTTTAATCGACCTCAAACTCCTTCAAATCACGATTGCCAAAACTGTTCTTTAACTGCACTAGTTCCCCGCAAAAATCCTGGTTTTTGAATATTGAAGATGGTTGCCCCTTATCCAGAGTAGGGGTGCGATTAGCAACTGCCTGGAAATGGGATGCCCCTTAGTAATTAGGCTACCCCTTATCCAAAGTGAGATTCCGAATAGCAAATGTCCTCCGGGTGCTTTCCGACAACTTTTCGAGCCAATTTTTTTTCCAAAAAAAGTTTATTGGCCAAAAATACCTACAAATAAATAAAACACCATAATAAGTACAAAAATGAGCCCTAACAATATATAGAATCGAGACAAATTGGACACAAAAATGTGTCTATCAGTATTGAGATCAAATTAGACACAAAAATGTGTCTACCAATACCCCCAAACTTATTATTTGCTAGTCCTTGAGCAAATTTATTCTAGAAAAGAAAATTCAAACTCACTAGGTGGCCCTAGTGACCGAGATATAGTCTCGGGAGGGTTTACCAGAGGTGTACCCACAAAACCATTACTCCAGACCCTAGCTATCTACGCAGAACCTTGGAAAGCACTAAACAATATCCTTGGTTGGCATACATACATTGACTATAGGAGGAAGTACCCTGATGCGAAATTCCAATTGTTGTACACGAGTTTGCACTCAACATACTATAATTCATATATAAGTGATAGGGCTCTACTCAGATAGTTTCTAGACATCATAACCGGAGTCAACCAATCACATGGAAAGATTAAGAAGATGGATAAAGAGAAAAATAGATGGTTTAAAGTGAACGGTGTTTCCCATATCTGTCTGAAGGCCTCTGCCAGGATGAACCTATCCTAATGGACTGAGATACCGGTATGACTAATATCAACGCAAGTGGCAAATACAAGGGAACTAGTATTCGATAAACCTAACTGTAGCTCAACACAACTGGCATATACAAGGGCACCAATGGTCGACTTTATTGAATTTATTCCGGTTGGTCTGATGGTCTGGTCTCAATTTTTTTTATCTCAATCACTCTATTTCACCTAGCAATGGTAACAACTTGAATCGTGTTCCCCACCAAATCACTTAAAAAATAAAAACAGAAGGATTAAGATTCAACGAGATATGGCAAAACTACCATGTTTTTTTTCTAACACCCGAGCTCTGTGCTTTTATGAATAGACTCTTTAGATGTTTCCATCTAATCAGATTGGTTCCTCAACTCCTACAACCAAGATGTTCCCATCCACTTAGATTGGTTAGTGCTAACATTAATAAGCATAAATTTCTGGTCTCTGGAGTTTATTCATTGCAACTAAAAGTTTCTCCCATACCCCCAAACTTAAATCTAACATTGTCCTCAATGTTCTAAAGATAAAATTAAAAGCATGAACAAGGAGAAATTGTTACCACTTGAAGCAAAAGAGTTAAGGAAAGATATTACCGTGTTGCAAGAGCATGGGTTACTTCCAAGAAATGTTAAGTTTAAAGTCTTCAGCCAGACTAAGAAAGGATTAGTCACCTTATAGAATCATAAATTAATAACCGGAATAACTGCGGATCACCAAACCAAATAGAGCTATCACAAGTAAAAGGAATCTGCAACATGCCAAGAAAGTTAACAAATAAAGCATACCCTTGTCTAGTTTCCTGTTTAAGACAACTACATCTAGCCGTGGTTCAGGTTCAGGTTCAGGTTCTATAACTGGGTCTAGATAACATATTTTCCTGGGTTGCATTTCCTCAAAAGTTAGATCCGAATGTTCGGGTTCTAGGGCCTGGAAAAACTCAAATAAAAACTTAGAAGCACATAATAATAACCTAAATAATTGCGGATCCTTAAAGTCAATCAAATTTGACTTACACAACTGACCACAAAGTGGTGGTCTTCCTTAAACAAATATGTCGACCCTAATCTCCTAAAGTAATTAGGTTTAGTATCGAAACTTAATATCTGACACGTTTGAATTTCATAAGTTCCCACAATTGGAGAAAAAGTTTTTGGTGGGAAAACAAAGTCAATCGAGGTATCGTAGCCTGGGTTAACCACATCAACCAGAGGATGGGTTTCTAACAACTGAACTTCGTTCTGGACATCATTAGGTTTCAGGAAAACGTGTATGAAGATAATCTTGTGAAATGGTTGAGGCATATATGTTAAGTTCCAAGTGAGGGACCTTTGTAAGAGTTAAAACACATGGAGAATAAAAATCACCCCCAAACTTAGAGTTTTTAGTGTCTCTATAAAGACTAGTCACAACTTCCCTAGTTTCAAGGTCATCAGATTCTTGAAAATGGTCAATTGATTCTTCTAAGTCAGGTACATTCTCACTCATCTCTACGATTTCATTATGTTTTTTTTAAGACTAATGTTTCTAAATCGCTAGACTCGAAAACAATATTCTCAGGATAAACCCGCTCCTCTAAACTATCATCGCCTTCGTAATCAAAAGGAAATACTACATCATCTAAGGAAGTCTTATCTTTAGTCAAATCCTCGTCCTTTTGAATAGGTGAATAATTATTAAAATTATTTGGATTTGAACTAGAAATAATATTATCATTATAAAGCTCAGTTGGAGTAACAAATTCCTGATCACTATGCCTAAATATTTCAGATTCTTCATCAGCACTATCCTCATCATAATCATAATAACATGAAAATGGTTGAACCTCATCTAAAGTATTGCCTACAATTCTATCCTTGTCATCTTGATTATGTAAATAAAAAAATTTCTCACTTTCAAGGTTGATTTTTGAAGCAATGGATTGGCAATTCAGTGCAATTCGAGCAATTCTTTCTTCCGTCTCTAACTCAAGCCTATGTGTTGACTCAGCAAACTCACGTGTTGACTCAGTTAACTTACATGTTGACTCAGCTAACTTCCTCAGATTATCTTCTAAAGAAGGTTCACTCATTGTTACAGTTCTTTCGTCTATAACTAAGTCATCTGTGTCCGCTGACTTATGTGTCGACTCATGTAACTTACGCGTTGACTCAAGTATCTTACGTTCCTCATCTAGAGAAGAGGAATTATAGGAATTTTTCTCGTATGACCGGTATTCATGTGAATAGTAATTGGTCTCACCATGGTATGAGCCATAATCTTCAAAAGGTTGGCGTTCCCAACCACCATTCACACTATGGTCAAAGTAATGTCCATTTTGAAAATCAGTCGGATATTCGTTGTATTGGCTATTGTAATACCAGTTCGACATCCTAACTGCAAGAGAATTCTAAACAAATACAAAAAAGGATGACTCGACCACAACAAGCCTATTTTATCTAGCAAACAAAAATCATGATGTCTCCCTTAGATTGTTTCTAGACTAGCTTTTATTCTCTTGAAAATGAATTCGTTACAATATGAGCAAACCTCTCTGGAATCAATCCGAGTTAAAGTAAGTTGAATAGAGACGAGGGAAGCTCAGTGGAGCTTTGATACCCAAGGCCTCACCGGCGTTACAAGGTGGCGTATTCAACTCACATAAACCATCATGAACTTCAAAGTATGCTCAAAAGAGTAACCAATATTTTCCGAACGACTTTCCTAATAAGCTCGTTACCCTATCGGTCTCGTTCTAGTCCAAATTTTAAGGCTTAGGTTCGCGTAGGTTACTTGTTCCTAAGGAGGGCAAGAAGGAAACAGTGATGAAATCCGAGTCCTTATATTGATTTGGCCAGGCCTTGCCCTTTACTAGAAAATTAAATCCGATTTCAGGTCCTCAACATATATGCATACGAAATCATCCAGTAAACCCGCTGACAGGGGATTCACGGGTGTTTAGAATTCTTACCTCCCGTTCCAGACGGGGGATGAACCGTTGAAGTCGACTCGGGCCACCACTCCTATGTCATGTACGAACCCGAGGGGCCGAGGCGATATCGTAATCGTCGTCCTTCTCTGCAAACAGTTTATTTAAAACTACCCTTCCGTAGGGTTTTAAAAGTAAAGTCCAAAGTTCAATGTCCAAAAGAAAAGAAGAAAAAAAAAGTCCAAAAATAAAATATTACAAAAATAAAAACCTTAATTACAGTTTCTAAAAAAAATAAAAATAAAAATATTAACAAAATCTTCTTCTTCACTCCTTTTGGATTTCTCTTTTCTTTTCTCTTTTGGGATTTTCCCTTCTTTTCAGCACTTTCTCTTTTCCTTTAGCTTAGCTCCAAATCTGAAAGCAAACAAAAATACCAAAACGTGTAAAAAAGAACAAATAAAATAAAACTTAAAACAAATTGATCGAAATTTTGATAGTGGTAAATAGAGTGTCGTTCACTCGGACTTTGTTGAGATTGATTCTAGGATTAAATATAAAAAATACTAAAAAGTGAAAAATATGTACAAAATATGTCACGGGATGAAGAATTCACTGGGACTCGGGATTTCACTGTTTTTCATATTCAAGTGGTTCAGAAATTAATCCTAGGCGATTATAGCTCAAAACAAAAGAAATATTAACTCTATTATTTGCCAAAATAGATTTCGTAAAACATCAATTGTAAATTACAAGCATAGTGTATCAAAAGCACATAAGACTAAGCATACACTATCAAACAAGATAACAATTGATTAATAGAAATCATAAATCATTTAAAATCTGTGCAAAAAGTAAATAAGGAATTAAATAAATTACCACAACGGTGAAATCCAACTTCCTCCATTGTCCCAATGTTGGGGTTTAGATCCTCATATTGTAGACACTCTCAAAAGATTTTTTTTTTTATTGCTCAAAAAGTGCTTACAATGGTGAAAAATGGAGAAAATAATAAAAGCAGCGAATTTGCAACGATGCTAAGGCGTTACAAATTCGCTGTTAACAAAGGAGGTGTTCCGAAATGAAGATATGCGTTACTAACGGACTGTTACAGAACTTGAAATATACGACACTAAACAACGACTGTTCTTGGCAGCAGAATGTTCTTCATGTTCATCTTTTCTGCAGCAGCAGAAACTTCTCACTGCAACTCGTGATTACTCACTCTGTTGCTCTATCTTCTAACCCCTATCTCTCCATTCCCTTCTCTGAGTCCCCAACACCCTATATATACTCACAGGATCAACATAACTCGAGTTTAATTCCCGTATCTTCTCCATTATTTTTTTTATTCTCCACGGGATAATTTCCTTCTCTACGAAGATTTTATTCCTTCTTCAAGTGTCTGCTGATGTCGACACACACCCAACATGCTATGTTCACGTTGAGTTAGAGAAATACTCAATCCATCCACCGTATATATCACAATAAACACCGGAAAACAGAATTGAAAACCCAATATTCTTGTGGACCCTGTTTTACATCAAGCCGATAATCTAGCCCTTTTTTGACGAAATAAAACACATTACCGTCCCTGTTTAATCGAAACAAAGTGATATCAATTAAATCCGGTCATTGAATCTCAATAAATCCCCTCCAAATTCTCTGCCAGAAGTTACGCGACAATAAATTTTTGAACTGATAAACTCCCGCCACTTTTCTGTTTCTTGTGAAGAAGAAGTGGCGTCCCCCTATCCAGGTATGGGGTAGAGTAGCACTGGATGCCCCATAGCAATTGGGTTGCCCCTTATCCAGAGTTGAGAGTCCAAATAACATGCGCCCTCCGGGTGCCAAAATCAACTTTTCGAGCCGAATTTTCCAAAATTTTTATTTCCCAAAAATGCCTACAAACACATAAAATACCAAAATTAGTACAAAATCGAGTGCCAACAATGTATAGTATTGAGATCAAATTAGACACAAAAATTTGTCTATCATTGATCTCAAACACCTTCCTCGCTTCCCTCCTTAATATCAACCCTTCTCCTTCATTGTGGCCGAATTGAATCTGAACGGCCATTTCTTGGTTTAGGCCATAGTCTTACAGATTGATCTCTCGAACTTAAAAGTACTCCTGTGCAGTGCATTTGTTTAGGGTTTGAATTCGTTTCTCATCAACACACCCAAATTTACCAAAACAACAGAATCAGTTTTTACCCCAAAACAATTGGCGACCACAGTGGGAGATTGATCTCTCGGTTGCTAAAAATTATTTTTCCTATCCCATTTTCAATTTCCTAAATTTCTCAATATGGTTGATCTAAGGAATGGTTCAGAAACCCTTAATCCCAATTTTACTTCTCCTAGCACTGACAATACTTCACATGTTATTCCTGAATCCGTTCTTTCATTCAAAACCCTTGCCGAGGCTATGGAGTCTCAATATTTAACAACTATTCATGATTTGATGAAAATCCTGAATGATATTTTCAGGAATCAAGCTACTATTGTCAAGACGCAGGACGAAGTATTTGCGCTTTTGAAAGTCCTCACGGATCAATTATCAAAGGAACCAACACGCATTCATTCTAGAGGAAACGCCACCAACAATTCATTTTGGATCAATACTGATGGTAGTTGTCCTTCTTCTAAGATTCATATTCCTACTCCTGGTGAGGAAGATGAATCCTATGGTCACGTTGAATGGAAAGGTAGCCACCAACCTAATCTGCCTTCTCATGAAGATCGAGAGATGTTTCCTCAAACTCAAAAAGAAGACTCGTGGGATTTATCACGTTCTCATCAGAGTCCTCGCAATGAAAATGTGATTTCATTATGTGCGTCCTTCTTGGAAAATATCAATTCCCATATTGTATCAGAAGCCGCTAAGAGATCTGCTGTTGCTTTACTCAGTCGATCTGAACCGCCCTAGAATGAAGAATATCATAAAGATGTTCAGGAAAGCAAGCGTCCTTCCAATAAAATATCCAACCTCCAGTCAATCGCTAGTGAGGGTGGAAAGAGAATGCATCTGGGGAACGACTATCAACAACCCAAACGTGCGGCAGTAGCGCAACAAACAACTCAAACCCGGAAAAGCTGCGACTAAGACGCCTGCACAACAACAAGAAACTGGAGAGGCTGCTCTAATATTCCCGTGTCCAATTGAAGAGGTAATCAAACTCCTAGAAGCATGGATTCAAGATGGCATCATCAAGCTACCTCCTACCGGACGTCCTCCAACCGAAGAAGAAATGGCAAATCCAAAATATTGTCGTTACCATGGGTTCGTCAATCACCCCACCAGCGATTGCAACAAATTGAAGCGCATTTTCAAAGAGAAGGTGGATGCAGAAGAAATTCAACTAAACACTGAGGGAGTTCACAGAGATTCTCTTCCCGTCACGAGCTGCATGATTTCTGAGGACTCCGTTCACAAAACTGTACAGTCCATGATGGGGCATTTATGTGAGATTCTGTATTTCTCTAAAGCGTAGCGTCAAGAAATATTTGCATCCCTCAACCGTGTCGTATCAAGCAAGCAAAAATAGGCGATCCTCCGTCAGAGAATCAGAGGGAGCTGTTTCACCAAAAAAATAAACAAATGAGAATAAACTCACATACGTGACTTATCAAAGCTCGTCGTGGCCGACCAAGGTTCGTATTCATAGCGGCGGCTCCTTCCTTTAAGATCCACGTCCGTATCCACCACTCGTCACTACCAAGGCTTGTGCATGTAGTCATCACTCGTCCCTGTCAAGGATCGTGATCGTAGTCATCCAAGCTTCATCCCACCTGCTTTGTATATAGTCATCAGCATAGATGCAAGAGGGTGATATCCTTATCATGGTCAACCAATCAACCATACAGGATAGAACCATGTAAACCACACTTAGGGACTGAGGCTCAGCGTGACATTCCTTCGCCGTCAGTTAAGGACTTCTTCAACACAAGAGAGACGGTCAATCAAGAGGCATGTAATTTGCAAGGGAAAATCAAACTGAAGGTTAGTCGAATCATTAACCATTATTGTTATCTCCCCTATTTCGAATCACCGTTGCCAGCTTTGCATTCATTGAGATATTACACTAGAAACAGTATTCTTTCCAATGAGAAGAAAACACGACTTGCCATCCAGCACTATTTGTGTGACGTCTTCCCATCCTCCATATCGTATCTCCTCAGAAGAATGGGAAGAACTCATTTTTCGAAATCAAGGGTTAAGGGCGCCCTCACTGGTGTTCTCTCCTGAAGCCGCTTCAACGAACGCTCTCTCCGGAAGCCGCTTCAACGAACGCTCTCTCCAGAATCCGATTCAACGCACGCTCTCTCCCGAAGCCGCTTCAACGATTTCTCCAGAAGAAGCCGCTTCAACGCTTTCCAGATGCCGCTTCAATGCACGCTATCTCCTGAAGCCGCTTCAACGCTCTCTCCATAAGCCGCTTCAACGCTCTCTCTCCTGAAGCCGCTTCAGCGCTCTCTTCAGAGGCCGAGGCCTCTTCAATACCTCAGCAAGCCACAGAGACCAACTGCATCATGTCTGCCACATCACCGAAAATATCAAAATCAATGTTTCTAGGTTTCCAATTTCCTATGGAAGGGTTGCATTACCTGCCAAAAGTTTGGATACAATATAGATCTATCAAACACGACTATGATCAACAAGTGATGAATCCAAAAGATTGACGCCTTCATCAATTCGTCACCACCTTACCAGCAAATACAATGGAATTACATCTTTCAGGAGAGAAAATATGCTCAAAATAATTACACATGGGGACTGCCAGCGCGGGATGCCTTCACGTCTCTCAACTAGGTTATTGGTGATATTAGTATCACCAATAACATGAAGCCGTACACGTGCATCGAAGACTCCAAAAGTACGTCGCAGAGATATTTTCACATATCCGGCCATGCCATCGGATCTAGCATGCATCTACAACTCCTTGTAAGAATGCATTGTATTCCCAAGCCGGTTCAAAAGGTACAACTCTAGTAACCTAACAGAAGTGTAACTGGGGACTGCTCATCGCATCCCATTCCATACAACAATCCAAGATTCAGAAGATGATTCAAAGGATGTCGCTTGGAACGGATTCCTTAAAGACTTGATAGCAACACGTTGGAAACGGAACGCCTCCCAGCTCGTCTACTTCACTCAATGGCTCCGGAAGATCTTTCCTATATAAGCCTTCTAAGCATATCATCATCGCAGTCAGAAAGGAAAGAATAGGCCTATGATCTAAAGAGTCAGAATAAATACAATTTCATGCCAGTCAATGCTCAAGAGTTTAAAGAACTTTTCAATTGCAACTCAGCAGTCCAGATACTAAACAACTTAAAGTCAAGGCCTCTTGCAATTGAGCTAAATGGAGTTTGGTAAATTTCGAAACGCACTGGAGAGGTTAAATACTTATTCTTCTAGGGTCAGAACCTTATTACACATTCTGGAGAAGATCGATGGTACTGTTGGATGGCTACATGCGCAAAAAAGAAAACATCACATACCTTGGGTTCTCCTAGATCGCCTTGCTGCTGATTATAACTACTGGAGATTGCTTTGTTGCTGTTAACGCTCGCTCTACCGCCACTAACAAAGAAAGTCATTCACACCGAGATAAATATCCGAGTTTGATCAACTACTCATGGATATTACACTCACAGCTAAAATATGATGAAAAGATGAACTTACCTTGTCGCTGACGATTAGCATGCTTATGATCGAGCTGCTGACAGTGACGAAGAGGAGCCTGCCGCTGCAGACGAAAGCACGGAGCTGGACGGGCAACAAAAGAGGGTCGATACCCCTTTTCATACGAACATATTTTCTAGAGTTTAAACATAAGAAGGATTCCTTCTTGCTCCATAAATGGGAATAGATGGATGGGCGCACCGCACTCATACCCCATAGCTGAGCTAGCAACACGCTACTACGAAAGCCACTGGCCGCATGATCCCGCTGCTGAAGGAGATTTGGACTTCCCTGGTAATATCTACCTACTTCCTCTTTTCAATTTTGTTTTTCGTCTGTCACCATCTAGTGCTTACCCCGCAACAATGTCACTTTTATGTGCTAAGCAAGGGACTTAATGTTGATGGTGGTTTTTAGCTTAGGGAAAAAACTGTAAAAGTCTGTCTACCTGACCCAACATTAGAGGTAGTAGATCTTGATATATCTATATTCCATAAGGAATTTGGAAAATATATCAGAATTTGATGAGTGTCTATGTCTCTCTTCACATTATATTGAAACTCAAGCTCCTAGATGAATTGTTCACTAGTATAGAGCCTAATGAGTATTTAAGCTCCTATTTACATTACTCACTAATTCCGGAGTCTGCCTAGTATTTTCCTATGCTATGTTCCCCAGCTAAACTCTCAATATCGACATGACATGACGATTAACATTCACTCGCAGCGGAGTAGCGTAAATCTCCCTAAGTGTCGGTATTGAGACCTGCATGAAAACACTCACATAGGACAAAGAGCTCAGCGTGTTCACACACCTTGTAGTTAAAAGCTAGCGCGATCAAACGCGTTTAAATTCCTTAAGGGAAATGTAGACTGTCCATATCAGTCTTAAGAAACGATCACGACCACATGATTTGGCCATGCAATTCAATAGACCTAGCCTACTCCTTGCGAAATTATGCAATCACCACGATGACCAGCGGCGGGGCCACTAACGCCCTAACCGAACGGTTTCCATCTAGTACATCCGTAGCGCTTCGAACGATTAACCCTAATGTGGGTAATCGTGCTATTGACAAAACAAGCTCGAACGAGCTAAGACCGGCAAAAAAGATCTCAAAACCTATCGCATCCGTCCAACTTAGCCGGCCTAGTTGGACAGCTTAGATCGCATCTCGAACGATCAACGAAGTGCTGGCGTGTTTATTGGCGGCCAAACTTCTACCTCGGTCGATCGACCTGCCCACGACAAGACCAGAACGCATCAAATCACTTGCCCAAAGTAGGGTGAACGCGCTGTTTGAAAACTCTAAAACTGCCTTTGCGGCAGTACACTACTGTCGCAAATCGATCACAACCATCCATCTTCGCCGGCCTAGTTGAGAAGTTTAGATTTAATTTCAGGCGGCCCCGAAGATGTCAACGTGATCACCGTCGACCCACTTTTACATGTGACCGACCGGCCTGCTCAAACTAGCGCTTGATGCCTTGAATCGCTCTCCCAAAAGAGGGCTGGCCGTACGACCCCTAAACCCTAAATTACATCAACGGTAATATGTAACTGCCGCAAATCATCTCGTCCATCCAACTTTTCTAGCCTAGTTGGATGGTGTAGATTTATTTTCAGAAAACCAACATGATAGCATTATGATCACTGACCACCCCTCCTTCACAGGGAGCGATCATAATGCCGCAAATCATCTCGTCCAAAAGAGGGTTGGCCGTACGACCCCTAAACCCTAAATTACATCAACGCTAATATGTAACTGCCGCAAATCATCTCGTCCATCCAACTTTGATAGCCTAGTTGGATGGTGTAGATTTATTTTCAGAAAACCAACATGATAGCATTATGATCACCGACCACCCCTCCTTCACAGGGAGCGATCGACCAAGTAATAGCTCGTCCCTAGAGCTACCAAACGATCACCCAAAGGTGGTCGGTCATGCTACCTTTTTAAGATGCTCAATCCGCGACTGATTCAATCGAGCTCTAAAACAATGATGCTTCTTGCACACCGATTATTTTCAGCTGCTTGTTTTAAAAGCGATGCTTCATACACATCGATTATAAACGATGTTTTATAAATGTTAGTTTCACAAATAATTTATTATTTAACCTAAAAGCATTGTGTGCTGCTTTCAGCGACGAGTCTCACGACTCGACCCACTTACTCGAGACATCAAACATGTCACAAACTGAGGGATGCTCACTTGGGTATTGGTCTGGCGGTTTACAACGTGTGGCATTCGACGCGCCCATTACGAGAACGTGTCAGGGGAGAACGAAAGGTTAACAACAATGAGATAGTGGGTAAGGGCGTGTCCAGTTTCCCCTCATAGTGGAAACGTGGTGATAGCCACTTTTTACACAACTCCACTTCTCCACTGCCTAATCACCTCCACTTCCTTCGAGATCAGGGTATGCTCGAACATGAATTGTATAAATAAGATTTCAACCTATTTCTACGGAGACAACACAAGGATTATCAACAAGAGTATCCAGAAACCATTTTTTGATACAATTCATAAAACAACCACCTCTTCATAATTAAACATTCTGATCTCAAACACCTTCTTCGCTTCCCTCCCTAAGATCAACCCTTCTCTTTCACTTTTGTGACCGAATTGAATCTGGAATGGCCATTTCTTGGTTTAGGCCAGAGTCTTACAGATTGATCTCTCGAACTTAAAAGTACTCCCTTCCAGTGCATTTATTTAGGGTTTGAATTCGTTTCTCACCAACACACCCAAATTTACCAAAAATAGAAGAATCAATTTTTACCCCAAAACAAATAGATAAATCCGTCTCCCACATATATACCTATGAGTTTTGTTCTGTCTTATGATAAATCAAGGTGAACATTAACCAATTGAAATACCAGACTTATATTCCCGAAAAACAGCCTAGAAATATCAATCACCTCATAATAATCTTAATCGTATGATAGCGAAACAAGATATTGTGGAATCACAAACGTTGAGACGAAGATGTTTGTGACTACTTTTTATCTTGCCTATTGGAGATTAAATCTCGAGCCAATCTTAGAGAAGATAGTACTCAATCACGATAGAAAACATCAAGATCAGAACATGCAACTACAGAGAAAATAGTTGGGTCTGGCTTCACAATCCCAATGAAGTCTTTAAGTAGTTAACCTACAGGGTTTTGGAAAAAACCTAAGGTTAAAGGAGAATCGACTATAGTCACAACTAGTACCACACAGGAGGTGCGGATATTAGGTTTCCCAGTTGCTATAGTTCTACCCTATATAGTCTTCAAATCAGGGTTCGCAATCAAAGCTACCTTGGTAACAAAGCATTCAATATTCATTGTTAGATGAAAACCTGATTAGACTCAAGCTAATATCTTTGAACCGTTAGATCGAACTTAGCTTGTTACACACAAATGAAAAGAGACTTCATTTAGATATGAGTAACCGTACCTAAACGTGCACACATTTGTTGGCTCAACAATAGTTAACCAAAGTTAGCCATATGAACACTTTCATATCAACCATATTCATCTTAACCATAACTAGTTCAAATGACTCAAATAAAACTAGTTCTAAAGTTGTTCAATTGTTTATATTCTCATAGAAGTATACAAGACACAATTGAAGCAAAATTGATTTTGTTTCACTCGAATCAAGTCATGAACATTATAGCCACGGTTTGAAAAATATTGCATTCCTTAATACATAAATGTATTAGTTCATGAAAAAACCGATTTTAGAACATAACCTACTCAAGTATGAAAACGAGTACGCATACCTAAGTAATCGGACTTGGACAGTGTTTGCCAGTATACAAACGGGTATGCATACTATCGTTCACATCCGAACTTGGTTGAATATAGTGAGGGTACGGGTATGCATACTAAAGTTCCCGGATTTCAATTGAATTCGCCAGTATGCATACTATATCTCCCGGACTTCACCTGACCAACCAGTACGCATACGGGTATGCATACTAGATTGTCGGTCTTGGACTACACATATGCAAGTACGCATACTGTGTTTATATCCAATCATGGTTAATCATTCTAAACTCCCATTTCAATCATTAAAACATTCTAGCTATCACACACAAACTATTAGCTTTAAGGCAATTTTCAAGTGATTGAATGATCAATACGAAACATTCAGAGTCTACATCAAATGACTGTCTTACACAAATCATGTAAGATGTTACAAGGCGATTTTCACATGATCATATTTTGACTTTCGTCAAGAATAAAAGATGAACTTGGTTAAAGCGAAAGCTTACCAACACATATTTCAAGAAATATGTAAGCGAGTTAAACTCAGCTCGAAATATCAAATGTGTATAATCGAATACTGTATAGTAATACGACTTTTGTCTCAAAAAGGGAGATAGAGTAGAAATAGACTTTATGAGTGATAGCTGAGTTTCAGTCTCCACATACCTTTGTTGATGAAGTTCCACAAGCTCCCTTTAGTAGTTCTTCGTCTTCAATCGATCAAGGCCGTGAAGTATAATGCTCAACTACACTTTCTATCCTAATCCGAGACTTAGCTATAACTAGGCCGGAAATCAAGACTTATATTTTTGACAAATAAACTTGACAAACAAGCTTGAAGTAGCAACGCTTGCGAATTCAACCGAGCAGTGCTCTAACAATCTCCCTTTTTGTCAATTTTAGTGACAAAACTATCAATACATAAGGATTACAAAATAAATAAACTTTGTAGCTTCTCATCCAAATGATTGATTTCCTTGGTTATTCAACATTACTCGAATATTCTTCACTTCCAAGTATTGCAATGATTCTGAACGTGTTCAACTCAGCATCATAGTTGTTGAAGATCATTAGCTATAACAATGAGAAAACAGTTGCTCTCAATCATTGTTATACAGTATCATAGTATCATTACACATCATGAAAGTCCAATTGTATCACAACTTTGACAACAATACTATGGTGATATGTATCACTACCCCTTAGTCAATACTTCATCTCACATGAAAACCACTCCCTCTTACATAATGATCCGAAAACTATATGTATTTATAGTGTGAACTACACATTAATTCTCCCCCTTTTTGTCAATATAAATTGGCAAAGGTACGAAAACTAGTGGGATCTTAATGAAATTCTCATGGAGATACTTCATGACCAAAAGAAAACATATCAACTTGGATTAGATGTAATCATCAAAGAGTTAATAAAGATACAAGAAAACTCCTACAGTGTTCCACAGCCGCAGTCCCCATAAAGATTTGGCAATTAAGCACAAGTTCAATTAAGAACTCTCCCCCATAATATGTCATTCCCGAAAGAAAAACAAGGGCGACCTTACTTTCACAAGAAAAGAAGGATTTATTTGGACATTAACAAATCACATGAAACATGAATTTGTATCCAGAAAACTCAATTAAATTAACCACAAGAAAACCCGTGATTAATTTAATCGGAAATGCTCACATAAGAGAACTTACTGATCCGCAAAGTATTTGCACAAAGATGTGGATCAAGGAAAGACCAACACTGCGGAATATTCAAAGATTCATTCTGTTTTTCATCAATATTTGCATAAAGACATATAATAGACTTAATCTTTGCAGCCAAAAGTTCATCCTATCTACATCAATATTTTCATAATGACATAATAGGCTTAACTTTTGTTGTCAAAATTTCAATATATCTTTCATCAATAAAGACATATGATCGACTTAAATTTTGAGCAATATTTAGCTGAACTTCTCATGGATTTAACATATTTAGCAGTTTAATTGAAATATAAAATCATTCAAGGCTAAAATACCATTAAACTCATGACAACCATTAAGAATAATAGTTTAACAAGTTCAACACAAAATACCATAAGCAGTCATATAAAAAGAACAAACAAATAGACTCTAATAGAGTTATATCACCAAAAAGTTCAAACAAAATTAATCTATCATGTCATAATAAGCAATAACAATTTCTCCAAACTTTTCGATCAGTTCTGGATGTTCTGCTTCATCATACTCCAACTGCTCTCTCAAGCATCCGATTTCATTATGAAGGAGGATGATCTCAACATTATGCACAATAGGAGTTCTAGCTGGAGTCTTTGACATATTTTCAATGCTTCTCATGGTCAATACCTTTAGTCCTCCAAGATTGTTTCTAACAGCAACAATGCCAAATTGACTACAAATCCTTGAGACGAGACAAGGAAATCCAGGAGTCTTCTTAAAGATATGTCTGATACTTATCATCTGACGAATAATAAGTCCATAGAAGTCAATGTTTCTCCCTTCAACAACATAATAAACCAGTTCCACAAAAGGTCTGGTCCATAATTGTCTGTCAATTGTGCTGGGCATCAAGTTAGCTACCAGTAGGTTTTCAGCAACTTTGAGAAACACAACATCATGAACATCAATCTTGCCGTCATACTAGGAAACATCCTCTGCAATAAGGAAGTTCTAGAGCACATTTGGAGAATGCCTCAAATGCTCAGGAGGTGGTAAATGAAAATCACCAGCTTGAGACAAGTTTAAAAGTTCAGCAATAACTTGTCGATTCACAAGAAAAATTCTTCATTCGACAACGGTTTTGAAGGTGCAGTTGACAGTATCAGGCTCATGTAGGTTTGCGTAAAATTGGGCAGTCAACTCAATATAGGATGTTCCCATTGGATGGTGAATAATTCCCCATTCATGATTCTCAAAGAACCTAGAGAGGCTATCTACCCTAAGTTCGGAGAGCTTATAAATCCTCTCAATAGTAAGTTTCTTTGTATTATATTCCACATAGTAATCTCGAGAATTAGTATCCATGAACCTAATTCTCAAGCTAGGATCATAAAAAGTATCTTCACGATTTTGAGTACCCGAACTTTCACCACGACTAAGTCTCTTCCTAGATGCCATAGAGGTGTACAAACACACAAGGAAATGCTGAGAAACTTACTTGGTACACGAAATGTCGTTAATGGTGGAGTTCCAAAAAAATGGGAAAAATGGAAATAGTTCTTGACCCAACGTACAAAATCTTCTCCTGAATTCAATAGTGCAAACTGAACAAACAATGGTTAAGAAACGAGAGGAGAAGATGGGTGGTACATGAACTGTTGGATTTCTCTGTCGAACTCGACCATAAGAGAGAAAGGAGGTGAAGAGAACGAAGTCATTCTCCCTCTTTTTATGTGTCAATCGGTGGAAGAACCAGATGAACACGTCCTGGAACGAGGTTCGTATACGTAAGGGTTCTGGGTTCAAAGTATGTGAACCGTACGTGTGTAGGTAAAGGCTCCTTTGGTTTAATCAATTTAAACAAAATATTTGGAGTAGCAACTCAACAATTATTTTTCTTGAGCAATTTTTTGTATGGTCAAGATGACACGATACAAAGCAATGTTGCAACCCATGACACCAAGAGAGAGTTTCCTTCCAACTACTCTTGCACCTTACAGTATTGAGATCCATCCAATGAACTATTTTTATAAGTTCTTAAAAGAACATCCAGAGAGCACAAATAAATTTGTGTTTCGGATTTCTTCGTTTACAACTTATAATACACAATCTCTGCAAATTATGTTCAGTACTGCACAAAGAAACTCTTTTTATAAAAAGACACATTCTGACATTCTCATAGGAGAGGAAAATACCATTATCTTGAGAAGTTGTATCAATATTTGACTAATGAACATAGTCAAATTCAGAGATGGAACTGACTGATAGATGAGGTTTAGATACTTCTTGTATTATATCCAATTTATCTGAGACACATGAGACAAAGGGATTACCCTTACTGATAAGAAGATCAATATCAACCTCAACATGAACATTATTCATCATAACTTGATTTAGCTTATTAAGAGATTCTTGCTCTTTCTGGAGATATAACTCAACATCAAGAGATAAGCTTTCAAGTTTCTTTTCAAGCCCTAAAAACACTTCTAGGGATTTTAAACCTGAAGGAGGTTTTGAAAGAATTTCTTCTACAGATTTTATTAAAAGTCATGGAAGAGAATTCTGGGATCCCTGGATCTGGTGGTGCATTTATTGAGATAACACTTCTATCCATAGAGTCAGATCGCTACAAACACAGACTTGTGAGGTCTTAAACGTGTTTGCATGCTCTGATACCAATTGAAAAGGCGGGGGTCTAACAACCACACCCAATATTTCGCTCAGCAATCTGTATGGACTAACTCCAATATACTTTCAATAGAATCAACTAGACAGTCAGACTCAATCTTAAGAAAAGTATATCAAAGGGTTCTATCTCAATTTGTCAATTCAATCTGCAATCAAACAAATAGGAATTTGCGAGCCCAAATTGAATATAAGAAATAACTTGGATGGTATCAAAAACCAATATCCAAGTTTCAATCAATTTAATCAACAACCAAAGGTTGGATTCACAATGTTTTTCTTGAAGCATTCATGAGATAACTCCAAAGACGCGGCTGAAACATTTTTCTTGAAGAGACAGAGAGAGCCACGATTAACGACATAACTCTCTCACTTATACCTCTTCGTTATCCAGAATGTTTCGTCCATGCGATAGTCCAAGCATCCCAGCATCACATCCAGGAGATCATAATAAGATTGTATCAAATCCCATAGGCATGGATTCAAGGCGATGCAATTAAAGTAGGCTACACCTGGGGACTGAAGCCTCATTCATGTTTAGAAGCTTAAACACAGTCACCACCTTACCAGTGAATGCTGCAGAAGCACATCTTCCACGAGAAAATAGGCTCAGGATAATTACACGTGGTAACTACCATAATGGGATGCCTTCACTGCCCTCAACCAGGTTATTTTCGATTTCAACATCATCATTGTCGAAGTTTTACGAGCCGCAAGAATTTCTCAACCATGAAGTCGTACACGTGCACCAAAAGAACGCCACATGGATACATTCACATATCCGGCTACGCCATCAGATCTAACAGAAGTATAAATGGGGACTGCTCACCGCACTCCATGCAATAGTCCAAGATTCAGAAGATGATTCAAAGGATGTCGTTTGGAACGAAGTCTTTGAAGACTTGATAGCAGCATATCGGCAACAGAACGTCTCTCAACTCATCTATTTCACCTAATGGCTCCGGAAGATTTCGACCATACAAGCATCCACAACATATCATCATCGTAATCAGAAAGTCTAGGTAACAAATAACCTAAAGTCAAGGATGAACCAACAACGCAACCACAATCTCCAAGATTAGCCCTGACATTATTTCATCCATCCATCCCAAGAGTGCAGTGGAGTTTGGTAAATTTTGAAATCCACTGGAGAGTTCAGATACTCATTCTTCTGGATTCAGAACCTTATTACACATTCTGGAGAAGATCGATGGTACTGTTGGGTGGATATATGCGAAAGAACCTATCTTGAGTTCTCCTGGCTCGCCTTGCTGCTGATTATTGGAGATTGCTTTGTTACCATTAATGCTCGTTCTATCACCGCTAACAAATGACGAAGAGGAGCTAGATAATGAAGATGAAATCACGGAGCCGGACGAACAACAAAAAACAGAAGAGGGTCGATACCCCTTTTCATACGAACGTAGTTTCTAGAGTTTGAACAGAATAAGGATTCCTTATTGCTCCATGAACGGGAATAGATGACTGGGCGCACCACACTCATGTTCCATAGCCAAACAAGTAGTGTGCCAATATCTTCGTTCCATGACCGAACCAGCAGCGCGCCAACACGAGGAACACTAGTCGCTCAACCTGCAATTCTCCATGGCTCTATCATTCCATAGTCAAGCCAACTCTCCATGGCTCCAGCCTCCGTGATCAAGTAAACTCTCCATGGCTCCAGCACTCAGTGGTCAAGCCAACTCTCCATGGCTCCAGCACGCCGCGGTCAATCCAACTCTCCATGGTTCCAGCACACCGTGGTCAAGCCAACTCTCCATGACTACAACACTCCGCGGTCAAGTCAACTCTCCATGACTACAGCACTCCGTGGTCAAGCCAACTCTTCATGGCTCCAACACTCCATGGTCAAGCCAACTCTCCATGGCTCCAGCACTCCGTGGTCAAGCCAACTCTCCATGGCTCCATCACTCTGTGGTTAAGTTAGCGCCAATGCTACAACATTCCGTGATCCAGCCAGCAAGCCTTCCAAGTGCCATTTTTCACCATTCCACGGACTGAAGCCAGTTTCCACCGTTACATGAACTGAAGCTAGTTTCCACCATTCCGCGGACTGAAGCCAGTTTCCACCATCCCGCGGACTGAAGCCAGTTTCCACCATTCCACGGACTGAAGCCAGTTTTCACCATTCTGCGGACTGAGGCTAGTTTCCACCATTATGCTGACTGAAGCCAGTTTCCACCATTCCACGGGATGAAGCCAATTTCCACCATTCCGCGGACTGAGGCCAGTTTTTGCCATTCCACGGACTGAAGCCAGTTTCCGCCATTCCACGGACTGAAGCCAGTTTCCACCTTTCCGCAGACTGAAGCCAGTTTCCACCATTCCATGGACTGAAGCCAAGCACCATATCCGCATGTTCCGTGACTTAACCAGCCAGCGCCCGTTCCGCGGGCCAAGTTGCAGCGCTATCTTCTCCGCTCCACAGCCAGCCAAAGCAGCACCACTATCACCGTTTGGTAGCCAAAGCAGCACCACCATCACCGTTTGGTAGCCATAGCAGCGCCATCTCCTCGCTCGCCAGGAAAGCAGCTCCATCATCACCATTCCGAAGCTAAATTTGCAGCTACAACATTAGCATTTTGTAGCCGAACCTGTAGCGCCAGCATTAGCGCTCCGTAGACAAAATGGCAGTGCCAACGCCAACATCCTACGGCCGAGCCAAAGTTATGCAAAGCCGCCAATGCAAGGATCACAGATTCTTCATGCCTTCTGACAAAGGTTAGCCAAATTCTCCTGAAAATCTCTTCATGACTTACCGTTTTGATTTTATCCTTGCGTGTCACCATCTCATGCTTACCCCACAACAATCCCACTGTCACGGGCTAAGCAGTGGACTTAATGTTGATGGTGGTTTTTAGTTTAGGGTTAAAATCGTAAAACCTTGCGTCTGATGTGACGTCACTCTGTAAGGAAGCGAAGCCATGAGTGTCAACCTCTTCACTGGCATATTTATTGAGTCGTTCAATATATTTACATGAAATTTATCCATACTGGCGCATGTAGCAACAATCCCAAATGCTCTGTAAATTTCGGCGCCCTGCCTATATTACTTATTAATATAAGACTCACTGAGTACCTTTCCTGTGCTATGTTCCCCAGCAGAGCCCTTAATATCGATATGGTATGATGGATTTGTGTTCACTCGCAGCAGAGTAGTACGGATCTCCAAGTACCAAAGTTAAGGCCCTTGCACAAAATACTCAGTCAGAAAGCGCACTGCACTCTGTAAATAAAGAACTCTGTGTCAACACATTGAATTCAATCAATTATCCTGAATAATTTGCAAAAGTTAGGGTTTTGCGACTTGCGCAGTATATCAGACCCTGCTTGTCGAAATTAAGCCTAGGAAAACTAGGTAATTAATCCGCCATGGATTAGTAGATGCAAAATCTTGCCCAGAATCAGAAAACAAGGAGCCGCAGGATAGGAGCAGAAACAAAGAGAGGCGTGGCCATGCCTTAGGCCAACCGACGCCATTTGCCATTGGCCACGCCCCATCCTAAACCGTCCCTATTTCCCTCGACCAATCAGGTCGTCTTAAACTCGCCACATGCACATAAGTTGTGGCCGGGCCCATACTTTTCGTTCCTATTTCTCATCGAACAATCAGATCGCACTAAACCTGCCACGCGTACCAAAAGGGTGGCCACGCCCATGCTTGGACGGCTCCCTGCTTTCCTAGACCAATCAGGTTGCTCTAAACCTGCCACAGCTTTAAAAAGGGTGGAAATTGTGTCAAAAGGTTACCCTACCAAGTTGGCTTCCCAAAACCATGCCAACATGCCAAATAAAAACATGCCAGGCGCACATGCCAAACGGCATGCCAAACATGCCAAATGCGCATGCCAGGCGCACATGCCAAACATGCCAAAATCATGCCAATCTCACACGCCAAACATGCATGCCAAGTGCACATGCCAAACGTGCCGCCTACTACATACTACATGCCATATACCCTAATTAGGGTTTCGACATGCCAAACCCTAATTTAGGCAAAGTTGCCGCACCAACCGAGCCAAACAATGTTCCACAGAACATGGGGGTCAATGTGGCCATTAAACCTGATGTTGCCACACAACGTTTGAATCTAACACCAACGTGCCAAAAATCCAGCGGCCATGGCTACGCCGGGCGCCACTTGCACCATCGTGCCGCTGGCATGCACAAACTATGCAAGTCATGTCGCGACACCACTAGCATGCACTAAAGGTGCCACTGTGCCATTGTCAGGCGCCAACGGAATGTATCCACAATGAACAACTACCCTTCCCCATGAGATGCAATCTCAGCCATCCAAGTTTGCCACCAAACTAACAAACTTGTGGCAAATTTTAGGCGACCGGCCTCCTAAATCCTGTGGCCATGGCTACGCCAGGCGCCACTTACACCATCATGCCGCTGGCAAGCACAAACTATACCAGCCATACCACAATGCCACTGGCATGTGTTAAAGGCGCCACTGTGACATTATCAGACGCCAACAGAAGGAAGCCATAATCAATGGCTACCCTTCCCCATGAGATGCAATCTCAGTCATCCAAGTTCGCCACCAAACTGATAGACTTGTGGAAAGTTTCAGGCGGCCAACCAAGACGAGTCTAATAGCATCACATGCTATTTTCCTGCGGCAAGCCTCTCAATCTTGATTTTCCACACGTAGCAAAGTGCTACATGTTTTCCACGAAAACACTCGAGACATCAAACATGTCACAAACTGGGGGATACTCATCAGGTATTGGTCTGGAGGTATACAACGTACGACGTGCAATACGCTCGTTACAAGAAAGTGTCATAAAGCAGGGCGGTTAGTAGTGGCAAGAAGTAATGGTGTAAACGGATCCTTCATTATGGAAACATAAATTCCTGGCGTTACACGTTACTCCACTCTTCCACCACTCAACCGTTTCCACTACCTACGAGACCAGGGTACGTTTTGTTGCGACTTGTATAAATGGGTCTCCCCTATTACCACCAAACAACAAGTTTCGGTCGGAGAACAACATAGTATCCAGAAATCACCTGATAGATTTCCATTCTGCTAGCCAGTTCTACTTTCTGATACAAGTCGTAAACAACCACACCTTCAGAATCAATGATTCTGGTCTCAACACTTTCTTCGTTTACCTCCCTAAGACCAACCCTTCTCCTTCATTTTGTGACCGAAGCAAGCCTGGAACGACCATTTCTTGGTTTAGGCCAGGATTGTATAGATTGATCTCTCGAATCAAAAAGTACTCCCATGCAGTGCATTGTTTAGGGTTTAGACTCGTTTATCATCCACACAAAATTACCAAAACCGGCAGAAGCAGTTTTCACTCACAAACAAATAGATTATCTTCTAGGAATTCAGTGGTGAATGTCACGATAGAATTAATCTATCACATAAGGGATATTAGCCAGTTAAAGCGTCATACCCATTCTGAAAGGTGTATAGTCAGGAAACAACTAGTGTGGCCGAAGTCCTGAAGTCGTTATTTCTCTCAATCTTGCGGAGAACCGCCTGGATCTATACACGATCTCTCTACATAGTCAGCGAACGGTGAGTGTCACCGACGTCCTGAAGGTGTTGTTGCTCTCAATATTACGGACAACGCCCAATCGTTCTTCTATGTAGAGGTGGGTCTCTCTATGTAATTAGGGAACAACGAGTTACTGACGTCCTGAAGGTGTTGTTTCTCTCAATCTTATGGAAAACCTCCCAATTACGTTATTCTACACAGAGGTCATGATGAAATGCGAGGCATAGAATGCTTAGCTAGTGGAGGCCTTTCGAGAAACATGTTCATCATGGCTCGTAAAATATGAATCATCACATGCCTGAAATCCGTTTCAGAAACATGCAATATCATGATTTTACGATTTTGACCTTTGTTCATATACAGTGTTATTTCTTTTCCTCATTATACTTTATATATAATTGTGTTTATGGGTGAAAACTGTTTCTGCCGTTTTTGGTAAATTTGGGTGTGTTGATGAGAAACAAGCCTAAACCTTAAACAAATGCACTGCACGGGAGTACGGTAAATTCGAGAGATCAATCTGTACAATCCTGGCCTAAAACAAGAAATGAACGTTCCAGTCTTGCTTTGGTCACAAAATGAAGGAGACGGGTTGGTCTTAAGGAGGGAAGAAAAGAAGGTGTTGTGACCAGAATGGTTAATTCTGAAGGTGTGGCTATTTTATGACTTGTATTAGAATATGGAACTGTCTTGTGGAGTGTAAGCTATCAGTTCTTTGGTGTTTTTCTGGATACTTGTGTTGTTGTTAACCCCAAACTTGTCGTCTAGTTGAAATATGTAGAAACCTATTTATGGGTCTAGGAATCTGATATGGGTGTTTAAATCGATTAGAATGGGCTCAATCGACGGATTTTTCTCACAACAAGAAAATATGGAAAGTCACGTGTGTGACCTGTTTTAGGGAATTTTAGAGTGATTAAAACGCTGTAAACCTTCCCAAAGATTTGTATCTATCTAAGGAAGAGTTTAGAATAAAAAGGAAAGCTCAGAAACGCGTAGAAATCCTAAAACAAGAAATTGTCGCAACTTGGCCGTGAAGATAAGGAAAGAGATATTGGAAGATCTGGGAGAGATTTAATCGGTATTTTTGATATAAATAGATGTCTTGGGTCATATAGAAGAGGTATCGAGAGTTTTGGAACCTAAGGAGAGCCAGAGAAGAAGAAATCAGAGCTTTACCAAACTCTTTTTCTGCTGCTGCTTCTGTTGAAGAAGAAGAACGCGAAGAACATTGACCCTCGGTAGACAGTCGCAGAAAAGTGTCGCTGTTTAACAGCTGAAGAACATTAAGCTGTTCAGGGCAGTCTTATTCTAGGGTCTTAAAATTAGCGACAAAGCAACAATTTTTCTGTAACAGTTTTATTGTAACAGCTGTTTTGCAACACCAATACACTGTTGCAAACAGTATGTGTTATTACTTTTCACTCTTTTAATCATTTTTTTGAGCAACAAACACATATTTTGAGATCATGATTAATATGAGGAGATAAACCCCAACACTGGGATGACGGAGGAAGCCATACTTCATACGTGTGGTAATTATATTTAATTCTTTTTATGACTTTTTGCATTAATTTAATCGTTTTATGATTTTTCTTAATTAGTTGTGAAGTCGTATGATGATGTATGCTTGGTCTAAGTGCTTTTGATGCATCATGCTAGTGATTTACAATTAATCTTTTTAAAATCTACCCTGGCAAAGAATTAGAGTCAATAAACAAGAGCTATAATTGTCTAAGAATTGATTTTTGAACCACATGGTATGAGGTTTGGTGGAATCCTGAGTCTCAGTAATCTCTCGACATTGTGACAAACCTTGTGTATATATTTTCTTTATTTTTATTGTTTTCTATTATTAAGTCTGAAATTGAGTCTACACAAGTCTGAGTTGAACGAACTTTATTTACCACTTAAAAAACTACATCAATTTTTGGCGCCGCCGACGCAGATTTGTATTTAGATTTGTTTTGGGTTTATTTTATTTTTTATTTTACTTTTTTTGTTCTTTTTTACGCGTTTTGGTATTTTTCGATTCTTTTCAGATTTGGAGCGAAGCTACAAGGAAAGAAAAGTACTATAAAAGGAAAGCATCGCCAAAGAAGGAAATAAAAGAGGAATCTGAAAGGAGTGAAGAAGAAGATTTTGTATATAGTTATTTTGTTTATTTTTAGAAACTGTAAATAGGATTTTATTTTTGTAATTTTTCTTTTCCTTTTTGGACATTTTTATTTTTGACTTTATTTTTGGACCGGACATTATTATTATTTTGGAACCCTAAGGAAGGGTTAAAAATTAAATATAAACTGTTTGCAGGGAAGGACGACAGTTACGATACTGTCTCGACCCCCCGGGTTCGTACACTGACATTGGAGTCGGTGGCCTGAGTCGACTTCAACGGTTCATCGCCCGTCTGGTACGGGAGATAAGACTCTATCCACCAACGAATCCCCTGTCGGTGGGTTTTATTTTGTGTGACAACTCACACCCCTGCAGTAGAATTTCGAACTGGTATTACAATAGCCAATACAACGAATATCCGACTGAGTTTCAAAATGGACGTTACTACTTTGACCATAGTGTGAATAGTAGTTGGGAACATCAGCCTTTTGAAGATTATGGTCCATACCATGGTGAGCCCAATTACTATCCACATACGCACCGGTCATATGAGCAAAATTCTTATATTTCTCCTTTAGAAGAGTCTCTCAGGAAGTTAGAAGAGTCGACACGTAGGATAGCTGAGATGAATAACTTAGTTTATGACGAAGGAAAACTTTCTTTAGAGGAATCCCTCAAGCTGATAGCTGAGACGAACGAAAGAATTGCTCGAAATAATCTTAATTTTCAATATAGTGTCTCCAATAATACCCTTGAAAATGAGGATAGTTATTTGCATAAACATGATGACGAGGATAAAATTGGTTACACTACTTGTTTAGATGAGGTTCAACCATTTTCATGTTATTATAATGATTGTGATGAGGATAGTGTTGATGAAGAATTTGAAATAAATAGGCATAATGATCAGGAATTTGCTACTCCAACTGAGCTTAATAATAATATTATTTCTAGCTCAAGTCCAAATAATTTTAATAATTATTCACCCATTCAAAAGGACGAGGATTTGACTATAAATACCCCCATTTTAGACGATGTAGTATTTTCTGTTTACGAAGTCGATAATGGTTTAGAGGAACGAGTTTATTCTGAGAATACTGTTTTAGAGTCCCAAGACTTAGAAACATTAGTCTTAGACGAAGAAGATGAACTCGTACAGCTTTTAAATATGAGTGAGGATGCATCACCTGAGTATAATCTACACGAAGAAATTGACCATTTTCAGGATTCTGATGATCTAGAAATTAGGGAAATTGTAGCTAGTCTATCTAGAGACACCCAAAACTCTAAGTTTAGGGGTGATTATCATTCTCCTTGTGCCTTACCTTTAGCTCTTACAGAGATCCCTCACTTGGGACTTGACATATGTGCCTCAACCATTTTACAAGATTATCTTCATACACGTTTTCCTGAACCTAGTGATGTCCACAAGAAATTTCAGTTATTAGAAACCCATCCTCTGGTTGATGTGGTTTACCCAGGCTATGATACCCAGATTGACTTTGTTTTCCCACCAAAAATTTTTATTCCAAATGTGGAATGTTTGATTTTCAAATGTGTCGAATATTAAGTTTTGAGACTAAACCTAATTACTTTAGGAGATTAGAGTCGACATACTTGTTTAAGGAAGATCACCACTCCCATTGTGGTCAGTTGTGTAAGTCAAATCTGATTGACTTAGAGGATCCTCAATTATTCAGGTTATTATTATGTGCTTCTAAGTTTTTATTTGAGTTTTTCTAGACTCTAGAACCTGAACATTTGGATTTAACCTATGAGGAAATGCAACCCATGAAAATATTTTATTTGGACCCAGTTATAGATCCTGAACATGAACCACAACTAGATGTAGCTGTCTTAAACAGGAAACTAGACAAGGGTGTGCTTTATTTGTTCATTTTCTTGGCATGTTGCAGGTTCCTTTTACTTGTGATATCTCTATTTGGTTTTGATGACCCACAGATATTTCGACTATTACTTTATGATTTTATAAGGTGACTAATCCTTTCTTAGTCTGGCTAAAGACATTAAACTTAACACTTCTTGGGAGGTAACCCATTCTCATGCAACACGGTAATATCTTTCCTTATCTATTTTGCTTCAAATGGTAACAGTTTCTCCCTGTCATGCTTTTAATTTGGTCTTTAGAACATTGAGGACAATGTTATATTTAAGTTTGGGGGTATAATAGAAACTTTTTAGTTGCACAATTAAACTCCAGAGCCTAGAAATTTATGCTTATTAAGGATGGCACTAACCAATCTAAGTGGATGGAAGCATTTTGGTTGTAGGAGTTGAGGAACCAATCTGACTAGATGGCAACATCTAAAGAGTCTATTCATAAAAGCACAGAGCTCAGGTGTTAGAAATAACATGATAGTTTCACCATATCTCGTTGAGTCCTTTTCACTTCTGTTTTTATTTTGTTTTGTTTTTAAACTATGTTTCTCTAAGTGATTAGGTGGGGCTCACGATTCAAGTTGTTACCAATGCTAGGGTGAATTAGAGTGATTGAGATACAAAAAAGAAAAGAAGAAGAGAAATTGAGACCAGACCATCAGACCAACTGGAACAAATTCAATAAAGTCGACCACTGGAACCCTTGTATATGCCAGTTGTGTTGACCTAGAGTTAGGATTATCAATCACTGGTTCCCTTGTATATGCCAGTGTATTGATATTAGTCAGACTAGTATCTCAGTCCATTAGGATAGGTTCATTTTGGCGGAGGCCTTCAGACAGATATGAGAAACACCGTTCACCTAGTAAACATCAAAACCATCCATGTTTTTTTATATCCATCTTCTTGATCTATCCATGTGATTAGTTTCCACTCCGGATATTGATGTCCATAGTGCAACTATCTGAGTAGAGATCCGTCACTTCATATGAATTTTAGTATGCTTAAGTGCAAACTCGTGTAAAACAATTGGAATTTCGCATCAGGGTACTTCCTCCTGTAGTCAATAAGTATGCCAACCAAGGAGATTATTTAGTGCCTTCCAAGGTTCTTTGTAGATAGCTAGGGTCTGGAGTAAAAAGGTTTTGTGGGTATACCTCTGTTAAGCCCTCCGGAGATAACACTCCGCCACCAGGGACACCTAGGGGTTTAAAGGCTTATTGCATATGCTAAATGCAATCGACGATGCCTGCAACAGTGAGTTAGGATTTTATTTCTATTTTATTTTTGCTCGAGGACTAGGAAGCTCTCAATCATTGTTACACAGTGTCATAATATTATTACATTACATCAAATTTCAATTGTATCATAACGTCGAAATATATTGTATTTAGATATTTCAATTGTATCAATCATGGTTTAGCTTAATATACACAAATGAAATATATTGTATTTAGATAAGGGTGAACAGTACTTAAACGTGTATAATAAGTTGGCTCAATAACATTTAACCGAAGTTAGCCATATGAATACTTTTATCTTAGCCATTTTCATCAAACACTTGCGGATTCAATTTGATAATCAATCATGATTTAGATGAGTGATCAAATGTATCTAACATGTGTTTAAGAGAGTTGTCCAAATCCTCATACCTCATAGAAATATATGTTAATCATTTGTGACATTTGGCTTGGTTTGTAAGTGTATAAAGTACATATACAAGAACCGATTCATGAACATTATGCCATGGTTTGAAAAATGAGTTCTCATACCTTTTAAGACATTTAAAATCCAGGGACTTTAGTTCGCAAACAATCCTGAGTTCATGAGTTTAGACAATTTAGTTTTCATACGGGTATGTGAACAAGTTGTCTTAACTGTTGATATTAGAACATAACTACTAGTTCCCAAACATAGTTCGTAAAATATAGTTTCGCACCTTGTTTAGTTTTGTTGTTCGCAAACACTGTTTGCAAACTACAACTCCTGACCCATCACAGGTGAACCCGTTCGCAAACACAATTCACAAACAAGAGTTCCGGACCTAATACAGGTGAACTTGTTCGCAAACAAGAGTTCCGGACCCATGACTAGTTTCACAGTTTGCATACATGGTACGCATACTGTGTTGTATCCAAACATTGGTAGTAGTTCCAAAAACTCTCGATAATCAATCTGAAACATCCTTAGGTGAACGACAATGGTAATCTTATACTGATTTTTTTTTTGTTACCAGTATATCTTAGCTTTGATTCTAAGCAAACTCTGCTTTGAAAGAATATACAAGGAGAACCTCTAGCAGTTGTTCCTAGTTTTAAACTAGAGTCATTATTTCTTTAGCTAGGTTTCCAGTTCTTCTGAAAACCACCACTAGGTTTAACGACTTAAAGACTTCTCTTGGAATTCGTGAAGACATATCTAACTACTTATAGTTGCGTATTCTGATCTTACACTTTCTATCGTATTGAGTTTAATCTTCTCAAAGATTATATCGAGATTTATCTTCGATAGGTAAGATACAAAGAAATCACAAAGTTCCGAAGTCCGAGAGCCATTTCCGATAGTCCGACACCATACATGATTTAATACGACTTATCGGACTTCGGATTTAGGAACCGGATTAATTATCGGAATTTATCTTTTCTCCCTATTGGATCCAGATTGGGATGATTCAGTTTGGTTAATATCCGAAATCTGATATCTACATGGGCGCACTAGTAATTTCCCACCCAATCGATAGTCGAGAATTAGCCAGTCTTCTCTAAGTTCTCTCATTTCTCAAAGTCTTCAAGAGTCATACTCATACCTCAGAGAAAAAAAAAAGGGATGTCATATCAGAGACAGGGAGAGATCGAGAGAGACAGATATCCATAGAGACATAGATCGATACAGAGATGAAGGTGGATAGAGAGTAAACCTCAAACATATCGTTCGATAGAGACAAATTGATGATGTTGTTTTGATTTTTCTCAGAGAAGAGAAGATTAGTTTTTATCCAAAAACCAGTACGTAATCTAAACCGTTTGTTTAAATTTGTTAAAATAGACCGATGCGTGGTTTTTTTTTTATTATAAGTTTAAGTTGAGATGATTGATTCTTCTGAAATTTGGGTTTCTGGATATATGAAATTGGGAATTCCAAATTTAGGGTTTTGTGTTTTTTTTTTCCCAAATCGATTGGAGCTTGATGCTTGATTATAATTGAAATTAAAAATGAATGGTTGCAGGGTTTCATAATTGTGTTGGTCTTATTGTTCATCAGATTGGTATTCCTAGGTTTTTCCTTCTTTACTAATTTAGGTTCATACTTTTTGTTTGTTTGGAAAATTTATATATGTTCCTTTGTTTTTATTGTTGCTTGAATTCAATTCATGGGTTTATCTAGTTGCATATTGCGGTTCCTCTTAGCATGCCCCATTTCTTGGTAAATTTATCACCAACTAAAAATGAAATGTTATCTCTGTCTGACAATTAGTATGTTCAAGTAGTTTATGGCATTGAATTGAATTTGATTAGTGAGTTTATAGTGTTGCCAATTATGATGTTACTACTGTCAATCTCGTTTTCCTTCTGCTGAAATTGATTAGTTAGTTTATAGTTTTGTCAATTGTGATGTTCACATTAGTACTTTATGTCTCAAATAAATTGTTTGCATTCGGCTTCGTTAGTCTTAGTTTCTATCCACATTCTTTCTTTGGATTATCAACTATTGAAAGTTAATTAGGAGCACTGTCTTCTTTATTAATCACTACTTTGTCTGCATTAAAGATATGGTGATGTCAGTACTTATCAAGAATTGGAGAAATATAGCATATGTATTCTTATCTAACGTCATGAATTTAGGACATACCATAGTTCATTCCTGACTTAAGCATCCGCAATCAAGAATTTCAACACATGTAAGCACTATTAAAAAAATTGTATTATAACACCGTAGAAACATTATAAGTCGAACGAAAAAGTTGAATCACTACCTGTTGAGGGTTCTGCATTACAGTGCCATGACTTTCTATCATGTTCTTTATATACAACATAACATAGAATCCATAGTCCCAGGTTCCTTTTTATTTAGGGTTGTGCTGCATGTAATTTATGTTTTTATCATCAACTCTACATATTTGTTACACATTCTTAACATTTGACAAAATTATGGTAAAATAAAAGTATGGGGAAAGATTTATTAGCTTGTTACCTTCACATGGACCCAAAAAACTTTATCTTCAGATGTCTCGAAGCCGAATTCTCGAGATAGAGCTTTCGAAACACTGGTGAACAACAAAATGAGATATTGAGTTAGTCAAAATTGGATACTGGTTTCACAAATCCTACAAGGGAAGTAAGATGGGTGTAAGCACTTCGCCTCATGCATACAAAAAATGTTCCAACCCAAAATTAACTTACATGCTCATCTAGTTTGTATTTACACTTTTCGTCCAACGAATTGAAATAATAGAAAACATCGTCGAAAAATATAATTAACACCCAATGAACTCTACAAAGTGAACAGACAAAACCGGGAGCGGATTCCCCACCGGAAGGGGAACAAAAGATGGCCATCTCGAGGTGTATCACGACCTACAGGCAATACCAGAGAGATGCAAAAGCAATGTCAGCAACACCAGCTGATATCAAAGAATACCCTAACTCTAATATGTTAACTTTTATATGTGATATGCAACGGTTGAAATCTGAAAGAATAATCAAAGTTAAAGTTGAAGAAAATATAACGGATCTTCAACTTACCATGTATTACAAGGAATAAAGATGCATATTCGACTCTGAACTGAATCTTTCAGTCCACTTAATACATTCTCGTGAAGTCTTTCTAATTGAATTTAAAATGAACGACTGCTGGAATTATAAATATAAATCTTTTACGTGCATTACTATTCAATTTTACATATGACAATCTGAGAACACTATCATACCCTGGTTAGTCAAAAAGAAACAAGTACTCTTGGGTTATCATATTTCTTATACAACTGTTTTTTCACATATGAACTCTGTAGACGTATCTTGAAATTCAACCATTTTTGTGTTTTTTGGTGAATGAAATGGGTATGATGCGCAATCTATTGATCAACGTGCTGAACTATTTACTTATAATTTGGAGAGGAAGATTGTTCCGAGGTGTTTGGGTATTCGGATTCTGCGATCTAAGGGTTCGCTTAAGCAGGAGTATAACATAAATACGATAGTAGCGAAGTCTGACAAGGTGTTTTTGGAATTGTTTGTAAGTTTGAGAAAGAAGTTCCTGAATTGTTGAAGGTTTACGTCGAAATTTAACAAGTGGTGGGGTAGAATCTAGTCTCTGTAGTGGTTAATTTAGCTCCCTGGAACTGAGAAAATGTAATTAGAGCCGACATTTTGATCTTCCCAATTGGAGTCCTTGATGTTGTTCTGTAAAACAAAGGTGCTCAATACCGTCTTGAACTCTTGTTGTAGTATAAAACTTATTCGATACATAAAGATAATATCTCACATTCCTAAACTTGTTATCAACTTGCTTCATTAGCTCTTAATTACACTCAGATATTGGATTCTTCATGGCAGTTTCTATATGATGCGTATGCAAACAATAGTTTGTGATAGGTTTGGGGGTATTTGATAGACACATTTTTGTGTCTGATATAATCTCAATTGTATATATTGTTAGTGCTCGATTTTGTATTTATTTTGGCATTTTATGTCTTTGTAGGTGTTTTTGGAAAAATAAGATTTTGCGGCGAAATTGGCTCGAAAAGTGTTTTTTGCGTTCATGGGAGGACATTTGCTATTCAGACCCTCACTTTGGATAAGGGGTAACCTAATTACTAACGGGCATCCCATTTCCAGGCATCTGCTAATCGCACCCCTACTCTGGATAAGGGGCAACCATCTTCAACATTCACAAATCAGGTTTTGGCGGGAAAAAAATGCAGTTAAAGAGCAGTTTTGGCATCGTGATTTGAAGGAGTTTGAGGTCGATTAAACCTCTGATTTTCATAGGATAGACTCCTTATGGGTCTAGGAATCTGATATGGGTGTTTAAATCGATTAGAATGGGCTCAATCGACGGATTTTTCTCACAACAAGAAAATATGGAAAGTCACGTGTGTGACCTGTTTTAGGGAATTTTAGAGTGATTAAAACGCTGTAAACCTTCCCAAAGATTTCTATCTATCTAAGGAAGAGTTTAGAATAAAAAGGAAAGCTCAGAAACGCGTAGAAATCCTAAAACAAGAAATTGTCGCAACTTGGCCATGAAGAGAAGGAAAGAGATTTTGGAAGATTTGGGAGAGATTTAATCGGTATTTTTGATATAAATAGATGTCTTGGGTCATATAGAAGAGGTATCGAGAGTTTGGGAACCTAAGGAGAGCCAGAGAAGAAGAAATCAGAGCTTTACCAAACTCTGTTTCTGCTGCTGCTGCTGTTGAAGAAGAAGAACGCGAAGAACATTGACCCTCGGTAGACAGTTGCAGAAAAGTGTCGCTGTTTAACAGCTGAAGAACATTAAGCTGTTCAGGGCAGTCTTATTCTAGGGTCTTAAAATCAGCGACAAAGCAACAGTTTTTCTGTAACAGTTCCATTGTAACAGCTGTCTTGCAACACCAATACACTGTTGCAAACAGTCTGTGTTATTACTTTTCACTCTTTTAATCATCTTTTGAGCAACAAACACATATTTTGAGATCATGGTTAATATGAGGAGCTAAACCCCAACACTGGGATGACGGAGGAAGCCATATTTCATACGTGTGGTAATTATATTTAATTCTTTTTATGACTTTTTGCATTAACTTAATCGTTTTATGATTCTTCTTAATTAGTTGTGAAGTCGTATGATGATGTATGCTTGGTCTAAGTTCTTTTGATGCATCATGCTAGTGATTTACAGTTAATGTTTTTAAAATCTACCCTGGCAAATAATTAGAGTCAATAAACAAGAGCTATAATTGTCTAAGAATTGATTTTTGAACCACATGGTATGAGGTTTGGTGGAATCTTGAGTCTCAGTAATCTCTCGACATTGTGACAAACCTTGTGTATATATTTTCTTTATTTTTATTGTTTTCTATTATTAAGTCTGAAATTGAGTCTCCACAAGTTCGAGTTGAACGAACTTTATTTACCACTTAAAAAACTACATCACTGGTGATGGAGAAGTGGGTTAATGTTTAACTGCCAGAAACCACGCCTCCACTATGGCAGAAACGGGTACGTTTACACCCACTACTTATTACCGCCACTAACTGCCCTGTTTTCCTGACACCTTCTTATAATGGACGTGTTGCACGTCAAACGCTATAAACCGCCAGACCAATACCCTGATGAGCATCCCCCAGTTTGTGACATGTTTGATGTCTCGAGTATGGAAAAGTGCAGCAGATTGCTGAGTGGGTCTTGTGTGCAAGACCAGGATATTCTGATTAATTGTACGCCAACTAAGTATAAGGTAGCCATGTGTGGCAAGTCAAAGTCAGGAGACTTTCCGCAGAACAATATTGTGTGATGCTATTAGGCTTGTCTTATCTGGTCGCCTAAAACTTGCCATAGGACTTTCAATTATGTGGCGAATTTGAACGTCTGAGATTGTAATTCAGGAGAGAGGTTGGTCGTTGATTACGACCACATTCCATTGGCATATGATAATAGCATATTGGCGCCATTGGCACATGCCGGGGCATGGTGGCACAGTTAACGCATGACAGTGGCACAGCGGTATGGTTAGCATATGCCAGTGGCATAGTGGCGTGAATAGCGCCTGCGTAGCTGTGGCAGGTATATTTTGGCATATTGGTGTTAGACCCAAATATGGCTGCGGAAACATTGGCTCTAGTTTCCATATCAAACTTAATGCCTTAGGGGGCATTATTTTGCTTGATTGGCGTGGCAACCTTAGATAAATTAAGGTTTGGCATATCGAAACCCTAATTAGCGTGTGTGGCATGTGGCCGCGGCAAGGTGACGTTCTTTATGCAAACGGTGCCATGTCCGCATTAAAGGAATTGTGTCAGAGCAACAATATGGGAACGACCACAAGTGTAAGGATGGCCACGGGTGGCCATAGCATGGCGCCGTTTTTAGGTTTCCTGGGCCCAACATGGATCGTGGCATGTTGTGGGGCCAAAGTGGCGTACTTTTGGCCACGACCAAAATTAGGGTTTCGACTAATGGTGCTGAGTCAAAAGTCGTGTTTTGATCATAAAACCCTAATTGGAGTTTGTCATGGTGTTGGCCACGATCAAAAAGGTGAGTTAGCACGAAGGCGCGTTATTTATGGCACGTTGACACGTTTGGCATGCTACTGCAGCAAAGTGATGGCATTGGAACGTTTGGCATGTTTGGCATGCCAATCAGCGTATTGGCGCAGTATGGCACGTTTGGCATGCCATTATCATGCCGACGCAGTTTTTGGAAATACAATTGGCATTGCGGCCATCTGGTGTAATTTGCCCCTTTTTAATACTGTGGCGGGTTTAGAGCGACCTGATTGGTCAATAGGAAAGGGGGGTCGAAAAGTATGGTCCCTTCCACAACTCATGTGCATGTGGCGGATTTAAAGCGACTTGATTGGTCGATGGGGAAGAGAGGGCCGGTCAAGCAGCATGGGGGCGTGGCCAGCTGCAAGTGGCGCCGGCTGGCCTATGGCACGACCACACCTCCCTTTGCTGCTGCTCATATTTACGCGGCTCCTCTTTTATTCCTTGTTTTCTGATTTTGGGTAGGATTTTGTACCTACTTATCCATGGCGGATCAGTTGCCTAGTTTCCTAGGTTTAATTTCGACAAGCAAGGTCTGATATACTGCGCGGTGTGCAAAACCCTAATTTTGCAAATTAATTAAGTTGACATTTAATTTTCGTGAGTTATCACAAAATTGATTGAACTCTGCATAGAGTTCTTTAAATTTATTGCCGGAGAGTAGTATGCTTTCCTATTGAGTACTTTTATGCAAAGGCCTTAACCTTGATACTTCTGGAAATTCATGCTACTCTGCTGCGAGTGAATATTAATTGTCATGTCATATCAATATCAAGGGTTCAACCGGGGAACATAGCACAGAAAAGTATTCAATGAGTCTTATATTAATGAATAACATAGGCAAGGTACCAAAATTTACAGAATACTTGGGGATTGTTGCTACATGCACCATTCTGGATAAATTTCATGTGAATATATTGAATTGCTCAATAAATGCGCCATTGAAGAGGTTGGACGCTCATCACTTTACATGGACCTGTCTCTTTGCAGAATGACAGCATATTAAATGCCAAGTTTTACAATTTTAACCCTGGCATAAAAACCACCATCAACATTAAGTCATCTGCTTAGCACGTAACAATGACATTGTTGCGGGGTAAGCAATAGGTGGTCACAGACGGAAATAAAATTCACGAGAAGAGTAAACAGAGGTTACTAGTAGAGAGAGGTCGGCTTGGCCTTTGAGCAAAACATATTTAATGAAACATCGAGGCAAGTAACAATCACCTTTCTGGTACGTCGATGCCGAGAAAACTAAAATGATATATTTAAGTAGTGGAGCCTCGACTGATAAGTGTTAAGGAAGTTGATCCTTGAATACAAAGATAAGTGTCGAGGTGGTGGGGCCATCAGCACTATGATGCGTTGAGGAAGTGAAGCCTGACAACGCAGTAGTGATTGTTAAGGAATTTGCATGTCTCAACACTAAGATGAGAGTGTGTTGAGGCAGCATGCCTGGCAACACAGTAGTGAGTGTTGAGGAATTTGCACGTCTCAACACTAAGAGGAGGGTGTGTTGAGGCAGTATGCCTGGCAACACAATGTTGAAGAATTTGAATGTATCAACACTAAAAGGAAGGATATGTTAAGGCAGCATGCCTGGAAACACAGTAGAGAGTGTTGAGGAATTTGCACGTCTCAACACTAAGAGGAGGGTGTGTTGAGGCAGTATGCCTGGCAACATAGTGTTGAGTAATTTGAACGTCTCAACACTAAGAGGAAGGATGTGTTGAGGCAGTTTTCCTGGCAACACAGTAGTGTGTGTTGAGGAATTTGCACGTCTCAACACTAAGAGGAATGATGTGTTGAGGCAGTTTTCCTGGAAACACAGTAGTGAGTGTTTAGGAATTTGCACGTCTCAACACTAATAGGAAGGATGTGTTGAGGCACAATGCCTGGCAACACAATAGTGAGTGTTGAGGAATTTCCACGTCTCAACACTAAGAGGAGGGTGTGTTGAGGCAGTTTGCTTAGCAACACAGTAGTGAGTGTTAAGGAATTTTCACGTCTCAACACTAAGAGGAGAACGTTTTGAGGCAGCATGCCTGGAAACACAGTAGTGAGTTTTAAGGAATTTGCACGTCTAAACACTAAGAGGAAAACGTGTTGAGGCAGCATGCCAGGCAACACAGTAGTGAGTGTTGATAAATTCGCACGTCCCAATACTAAGAGGAAAACGTGTTGAAGCAGTATGCCTGAAAATACAGTAGTGAGTGTTGAGGAATTTTCACGTCTCAACACTAAGAGGAAAACGTGTTGAGGCAGCATGCCTGGCAACACAGTAGTGAGTGTTGAGGAATTTGCACGTCTCAATACTAAGAGTAAAACGTGTTGAGGCAGCATGCCTGGAAACACAGTAGTGAGTGTTGAGGAATTTGCACGTCTCAACACTAAGAGAAAATATGTTGAGGCAGCATGCCTGGTGTTTATGGGTAAAAACTATTTCGACCGGTTTTGGTAATTTTGGGTGTGTGTGGATGAGAAATGAATCTAAACCCTAAACAAATGCACGGGAGTGCTTTCTGATTCGAGAGATCAATCTATAAAATTCTGGCCTAAACCAAGAAATAGCCGTTCCATACTTGCTTCGGTCACAAAGTGAAGGAGATAGGGCTGATCTTAGGGAGGGAAGCGAAGAAGTTGTTGAGATTGTGAAGGTGTTGGCTTTTATGACTTGTATAGGAATGATGAACTGGCTTGCAATAATGTAAGCAATCAGCTCTGGATGTTTTCTGGATACGGATGACAACACTTGGTTTTTCTGTGTTTTTTCGTGTTGTTTGGAAATAGGCGAAGGACCTATTTATACAAGTCATTGAGCGTAAACCCTCATCTCGCAGGAAGTGGAGGGAGTTGAGTGATAGAGTAGTGGGGTCGTGTAGGTGATTGCACGATCACGTCTTAGCCCACTTAACTCATCATCTTAACCGTCCATACCTTCTGACAAGTTCTTATATATGGGCGCGTTGCACGCCGCACGCTGTAAACCGCCATACCAATACCCCAGTAAGTATCCCCCAATTTGTGACATGTTTGATGTCTCGAGTGAGTGGATCGAGTCGTGGGACCCGCAGGAAATAACACGTGATGCTATTAGGTTAAATAACTAAGTTATTTAAGAAATTGATATTCATGAAATATCGTGTATACTCGATGCATGCAATGCATCGAAAACAATCAATATGTATGAAGCATCGTTGTTTTAAAGCTTAACCGAATAAGTCGCGGATTAAGCGTCTTAAAATATCATCACACCCAATCATCTTCGAGTGATCGTTCTGAGTACGCATGGGTGAGCTATCCCCTGGTCGATCACTCCCTGTGGAAGAGTGACAGACGGTGATCATCGAGGTGCTTCATTGGTTACCTAGCTTTTAACCTAGGCCGTCCGGCCAAGCTAGTAAAGTTGGACGGACGAGATTCGTTTACGACACTTATTTGCGACCGTTGATGGAATTTTAGGATTTTTAAGAGGTGCGTAAGCATCCCTCTTTGGCTTGATCAAATTCAAACATGGACATTATTTTTGGTGGGACCAACCGGGCATGCGTGTAGATGGCATGCCGGTGTACATGTCCATACCGCTTTGTCTAATGAAGGCTTGATCTAGGCCACTCAATTTGACCGGCAAAGATGAGTGGCCGTGATCGATTTGCGATAGAAATCCATTGCCGCAAAGGATTTGGAAGCCGCGTGACATGCCACCTTTGAGCGTATGTTTCGAGACGTTCGGCCATGGTTGGCCCAGACCGGTCGATCACACACATAGGTGGGCCCACGGTGATCACGTTGACACTCTTGGTACCTCTTAAGTCTATATATACACCTTCCGCTTAGGCTGGCGAAGATGGATGGACGTGATCGAACTACGACAGATATGCAGACCCTAATTAGGGTTTTAAAACAATCGCGCAAGCATGACTTTGGCCAAACGGTTTGGCAAGCTACGCTTCTCCTTTGAGGAGACCGATCGTGTGGGGCCCATGTTGGGCTGACGGTGAACATATGTGCACCTCCCTGATGGTCCTAGGTGCGATCTAAGCCATCCAAACATGCTGATTAAGTTGGATGGTTGAGATCAATTTATGACGCTAGTGAAATTTCCGTGACCCTCAAGAAACCTCACGCCCATCATGTTTTGAGCAAACGTTCATGGTTCCATGACCATGCCATGAGAAAGCCGATCAAGTAGGGACAGAGTGGGCCTGCCAACGTGTGTATTAGCGCTTCACTGATCATTCACGGAATGATCTAAGCCGTCCAATCAGGCTGGTGAAGCTAGACGTTCGTGATGATTTTAAGACTGCCTTGAACAGTCTAAGCTCGTCGAGCTTCTTCCAAAGCAGCGCAACCACCCTATTTTAGGGCTAGCATTTGACGTGTTGGGAGGAGTTCGTGTGATGTTCGACCGGCTAGGGCATAAGAGGACCCGCCGGTGGTCATCACGATGATCGCCTACTCTTGACAGGGTTTGGCTAGGCTTGTTAAAGTGTGCGACCAACTTGTGTGGCCGTGATCGTTTCTGAGACTGATATGAACAGTCCAGATTTTCCTTAAGAAAATTAAATGCGTTCGATCCAGATGAAATTGCATCGACTCGAAATTTTCTTAGTCAGCGAGTAGCATGTACGGGTATTTCGTGTATGTCTCAAAATTGGCACTTGGAGATTCATGTTACTCTGCTGAGAGTGAACACTCAGTCGTCATGTCATTCTAATAATGAGAGCTCGGCTAGGAACAACATAGGAAACGCTAGGTTAATCATGCATTAATTGATAATGCTATAAACTCACAGAATATTTGGGGTTATTGCTACATGCACCATTCTGGGTGAATCTTGTGTATTTATCGAATTGCTTCAAATAAATAAAGCGAGAGGTTTTCTGCGCTCATCGCTTATCAAATGGCTTTGTCCTTTGCAGGATGTCAGCATATCAAAATTGGTTTTACAATTTTAGCCCTGAACTAAAATCCACCATCAACATTAAGTCCCCTGCCTAGCACGTAATAGTTACACTATTGCGGGGTAGGCATTAGATGGTGACAAATAAAAATAAATTCACAGCGCGTGTTACCAGGATGGAGTCTAGATCGTTCTTTGGGAGAGATGCGTTTCTTCTTATTGCACGGCAGCTGCCCTCAAATATTCAATAAATATCCACTGATCGCTATCCCGCATCTGTGGCCTTTGCAGACGAAAAGTGGAGACTTCTTTTCTTCCCGGGATCTTGTTAACTTGTGAAATATAAAGAAAACCCTGAGTCTTCTCCCATCGCAGAATCGTTTCTTTCCTTATCCCAGGTATTTCCCCACGTCAATCTTCTGATTGATCATGATTTTTTTTTATGTTAATACACTCATAAACTTTTCCGACAGAATCCCATGGAGGCTGCTGACAAGGACTACTCCGGTACCTCTCCAGAAAGAAGCTTCGAAGTCAATAAACCTGAGGCTGATGATGCGTTCGAGGAGGTAATGGCTAAAATTGAGGTTCCGCTTCGTGAGGATGATCGTTCTATATGGGGCATGTCGATTCTGCATCTGCGCATTGCTCGAGAACGCACTCAAAATCTTTTGGCTTCAATCAACAGAGAGGAAAAATGGAGGCATGATGAGGCGTCGCAACCACTGGTAAGCATGAGAGTTGAGAGGTTTGCAGCGCGGCTAAAAAGGCGACGGATTGAACATGAACGGCCTCCAAGTGAAGATAAACGTGATTATGTGATTCACGATGGTGTGATAATCCTCGATTCTGATACTGATGAACCCGCGCGTCCAAAGGTTGTCTGCTGCGTTGGTCTTTGAAGAAGATATGGAAGTTGTTCCTACCGAGGGAGTTGAAGCGGAGAACGTCGCTGACTTCGAAGAAATATACGAGAGGGAAGCTGAGGTAGATCCAAAGGAAGAGGAAGTTGCGGCCTATGACAACGGTGTTGAAGCAGACTCCGGCGATGGTGAAGGTACAGTTGATCTCCTTGATGACTAAATCTCCCTGTTCCCTTTTTTTATAGACTAGTATTCTCTTATAATTTGTGAACACTTTCTCCATTCACTCAGTGCCGGCTGAGTCTAAGGTCTTTTTTTTTTTTTTACTTTCTTGTTTGAACAAGGGTTTTATATTGTTTTGAGATAAGTCTTCCAGCATGACTATATTAGAATCCTCTCAGGCAGTGATGCGCCTTCATGTGATCACACGTTATTATTCTGATAAAAAAAGTAATGCCATAGTGAAACACCACGAACCTGTCTGTGCTCCTGACACGAGGTCTGCCTGATTCTGTTGGAGTAAACTGATGAAAGCGCTTTTCCTATTTTCCTCTGCACATATTATATCCCTCCAACGTTTTCTAAAGGATATGAAATGTTTCTTTTAGGGTTTTCAATTGGTTTAATCTGGTGGGTACTGATAATTTAGGCTAACTCAGAATTTTGTGTCATGTTTAAGAGGTAAAGAAATTCCTAAAAGGGAATAGTACTTTGATTAATTGAAAATTGAAACCCTAATAATTATGAATGCAAATAGTGCAATCATTTTGGAGGAATTACAAATATTGCATTAAAGGGAAATTGTTGGAGGGACTACTACAGAGAACGCTGGAGGAAAAGGGTAGTACAACGCTTTAAGGTATTGTAGGGCTTGAGACATCGTGAGTGAATTGTCACGCCGTCAAGCTTGTCGGCGTTGATGATCTTGTAATAGCCGCCTAGTATGACATCTGCTACCAAATACTGTTCATCTTCCTTCGTTTTTGGAAAATCAGAGTGGGTAGTCATCTTCACCACCACGTTTTTAACTTGAAACATGGTCATCTTTGTTACCATATCTCCAATTTGAAACGGATTTGGGCTCGGCACAACATGTTGATTCTGGGACACGTTATCTCTGACTGCTTCCAAGATCTTGGCAAAGCGCTTGAAAGGACCGACACCCCACTCATATCTCTTAGTGGCGGTTAGGTTGTTGATCGAAACAAGTCACCGAGCCTCAGCATGAAGAGGTTTTACTGTTTGTAAAAAAGGTTGTTCAATGAGAATTACTTGGGTTCGGAACCTTTTAAGGTATGAGTTCGGGCTTTCTCCAGGAAGTTGCGTCACATTCGCAAGATGTTGATATGGCAACAAATAATCTTCAGGATTTGACGGTTCATTGGAGATTCTTTCAGGTATTGAAATCGGCAAAGGACAAACTCCTAGTGCTGCTTTTTTATCGTGTATCCACGGGCGTCCCAGGACCATGTCGTAATTCGGATACTCTTTTACTATATAAAATTTAGCCTATGTTAGAGCATCACTGATTTTAACTTTAAGGTCAATGCATCCATAGGCGTCTCTGAATTCTCCTTCTGAGCCCTTGATCACGGTTGCGCTGCGAATAGCTTCTTGTTTTGAAATCTTTGCGGCTCTCAGAGTCTTGACCGTAATGATGTTGAATTCGGAGGCTGCATCAATCAATGTGCTGTCGAACTCGACATCCTTCAAACGAGTGACGGTCAAGAGTCCCCAGTTCCCCTTGCTGGTTGCACCTTCCAAGAATGACTGAGTTTTCGTTGTTTCCCTTTCTGGATACAAGCGCCTTCCTGACACAATGCGGTTGAGGGATGCAAATATGTCTTTGACGTTGTACCTTGGAGAAATACAAGATTTCACACAAATGTTCCATCATAGACTGTACAGTCTTGTGAACAGAATCCCTGGAGATCATGCAGCTCTTAATAGGAAGATAATCCCTATGAACACCTTCGTTTCCTAACTGGAGCTCTCCTGCCTCTACCTTTTCTCTGAAAATGTGCTTCAATTTGTTGTAATCCTTAGTCGGGTGATGGACAAACCTATGGTAACGACAATATTTGGGATTTTCCATCTTTCCTCGGTCGGCGGACGTCTGATAGGAGGTAGATTGATCACATTATCCTGAATCCATGCTTCTAAGAGTTCTATGACTTCATTCATGGGAAATGGGAAGTCCGGGACAGTATCTTCAGCTTCTTGCACATGAGTTTTGCCCGCTCCCTTTCGAGATGAAGTTTTCTGCGGTGGAGTTGCACGCTTGGGTTGTTGTCTGTTGCTGAAGCTTTCCCCTCTCCTTCTTCGCCCACCATGCTCACAGAAGGACCAGTATTATATTGCTTGTTGATGAGATGCCTGCTTCCTCGACTCTCATGCATATTTTCGTTTCGAACAATTCTGGTTCTTTCGAGCAATGTTCGGACTGTTGTGGCCGAATGCTTAGCGCTTCATGGAGCTCAGAAAATGTTTGAAAGCTCAGATTATCTAACAAAGCACGGTATATAGGAACCATTTGTTAATGCATAACTCCACCAACTGGCGTTCGGTGACGTTCGGATCATGGCAATCCAACGCCTGAATCCTGAATCTCTTAACGAAGTCGTTTGGATGCTCGTTGTTTCGTTAAAAGATTCTTCCCAAGTCTGAAAATGTGATCAGCTCAGACACGAAGAAATACTTCCTGTAGAAGGCACTGACCATCTCAATCCAATTGGATATGATGTTAGGTGCGATGTTGTTTTACCAGGTATATGCTCTTCCAGTAAGTGACTTCGATAACTCTTTCAGTCGAAGAACATGATTATATTCATGTTCTCCTAAAGATTCCCAAAATTGAGAGATATGTTCACGAGCGTTACCAGTACCATCATAAAGAGAGAATCGTGGAGAGGTGTATCCCCTTGGAAGGGTAATCTGTTGTACGTCTTGAGGGTATGGAGGTTGATGTCGGTGCTTGTCCATTGAATTTCCTTTGCTTCGGATATGGAGGAGTCGCTCCAGGTCCTCACGCGTAATGAAGTTGGATGACTGGTCCCTTTCCCTTGGGCGCTCAGGAGCAACACGAGTTTCTTCGTCCATGTAGGCCCGTGCCGTTGAAGTGCCTGCTCCGGGTGTATTAACTGCGCTCCTTGTTGATTCCGTCGTGACTCCTGTGACAATCGCTCAGTCAATTTCTTGAGAAAAGTGAGTACCTCTTTCTGAGTTGTAGCCATGTCCGTCTGAAACTTAGCAAGAACTTCCTTCATTTCCATCAAATCCACATTGGTAACAGGAGGTTGTCCTTCTCTTGTTCCTCCAGCCCCTCACCCTGATGGAGGAGTGACAGTTGCTCTGGTGACGACCAGAGGTGTTACACTTGAAGAAATACAAAGGTTTGCGACTGTTGTGGCTCTAGTGATAGGAGGTGTCACTCCCACTGGAATATCTCCTGCTCCGTTAGTGTTGGTGGTAAAGGAGACGGCTCCACGAGATGTATTGATCACATTGGCAGCTTCATTGACAGGGACATCGATAACAAGAGTGTTGTTAGCGCTAGTTTCATCGTAATTGATTACTGATCCTGACCTAAGATCCACCATTTTGAAATCAGTAAAATTGAATTGGGTTTTGAAGAAATTGACTTCACGACCGAGAGATTAATCTCCCAATGTGGTCGCCAATTGTTTACGGGTGAAAACTATTTCTGCTGGTTTTGGTAATTTTGGGTGTGTGTGGATGAGAAATGAATCTAAACCCTAAACAAATGCACTGCACGGGAGTGCTTTCTGATTCGAGAGATCAATCTATACAATTCTGGCCTAAACCAAGAAACGGCCGTTCCAGACTTGCTTCGGTCACAAAGTGAAGGAGATGGGGCTGATCTTAGGGAGGGAAGCAAAGAAGGTGTTGAGATTGTGAAGGTGTTGGTTGTTTATGACTTGTATCAGAATGATGAACTAGATTGCAATAATGTAAGAAATCAGCTCTGGATGTTTTCTGGATACAGATGAAAACACTTGTTTTTCTGTGTTTTTTCGTGTTGTTTAGAAATAGGCGAATGACCTATTTATACAAGTCATTGAGCGCAAACCCTCATCTCGTAGGAAGTGGAGGGAGTTGATTGATGGAGTAGTGGGGTCGTGTAGGTGATTGTACGATCACGTCTTAGCCCACTTCCCTTATCATCTTAACCGTCCATACCTCCTGACATGTTCTTATATATGGGCGTGTTGCACGCCGCACGCTGTAAACCGCCATACCAATACCCCAGTAAGTATCCCCCAGTCTGTGACATGTTTGATGTCTCGAGTGAGTGGGTCGAGTCGTGGGACCCGCAGGAAATAGTATGTGATGCTATTAGGTTAAATAACTAAGTTATTTAAGAAATCGATATTCATGAAATATCGTGTATACTCGATGCATGCAATGCATCGAAAGCAATCAATATGTATGAAGCATCGCTGTTTTAAAGCTCAACCGAATAAGTCACGGATTGAGCGTCTTAAAATATCATCATGCCCAACCATCTTCGAGTGATCGTTTGGAGGACGCATGGGTGAGCTATGCCCTGGTCGATCACTCCCTGTGGAAGAGTGGCGGACGGTGATCATCGAGGTACTTCATTGGTTACCTAGCTTTTAACCTAAGCCGTCCGGCCAAGCTAGTAAAGTTGGACGAACGAGATTGGTTTACGACACTTATTTGCGACCGTTGATAGAATTTTAGGATTTTTAAGAGGTGCAAAAGCATCCCTATTTGGCTTGATCGAGTTCAAGCATGGATATTATTTTTGGTGGGACCGACCGGCCATGCGTGTAGATGGCTTGCCGGTGTACATGTCCATACCGCTTTGTCTAATGAAGGCTTGATATAGGCCACTCAATTTGACCGGCAAAGATGAGTGGTCGTGATCGGTTGCGATAGAAATCCATTACCGCAAAGGATTTTGAAGCCGTGTGACATGCCACCTTTGAGCGCGCGTTTCGAGGCGCTCAGCCATGGTTGGCCCAGACCGGTCAGTCACACACATAGGTGGGACCATGGTGATCACGTTGACACTCTTGGTACCTCTTAAATCTATATATACACCTTCCGTTTAGGCTGGCCAAGATGGATGGACGTGATCGAACTACGACAGATATGCATCTCCGCAAACCCTAATTAGGTTTTTAAAACAATCGTGCACGCATGACTTTTGCCAAACGGTTTGGCAAGCTACGCTTCTCCTTTGAGGAGACCGATCATGTGGGGCCAAGGTTGGGCTGACGGTGAATATATGTGCACCTCCCTGATGGTCCTAGGCGCGATCTAAGCCATCCAAACATGCTGATTAAGTTGGATAGTTGAGATCAATTTAAGACGCTAGTGGAATTTCCATGACCCTCGAGAAACCTCACGCCCATCATGTTTTGGGCAAACGTTCATGGTTCCATGATCATGCCGTGAGCAAGCCGATCAGGTAGTGACATAATGGGCCTGCCAACGTGTGTATTAGCGCTTCACTGATCATTCACGGGATGATCAAAGCCGTCCAACCAGGCTGGTGAAGTTGGACGGTCGTGATGATTTTAAGACTTCCTTGAACAGTCTAAGCTCGTCGAGCTTCTTCCAAAGCAGCGCAACCACCCTATTTTAGGGATGGCGTTTGACGTGCTGAGAGGAGTTCGTGTGATGTTCGACCGACTAGGGCATAAGCGGGCCCGCCAGTGGTCATCACGATGATCGCCTACTCTTGCCAGGGTTTGGCCGTGATCGTTTCTGAGACTGATATGAACAGTCCAAATTTTCCTTAAGGAAATTAAATGTGTGCGATCAAGCTGAAAGTGCATCGACTCGAAATTCTCTTTGTCAGAGAGTAGCATGTACGGGTATTTTGTGCATGTCTCAAAATTGGCAGTTGGAGATTCATGGTACTCTGCTGAGAGTGAACACTCAGTCATCATGTCATGCTAATAATGAGAGCTCGGCTAGGAATAGCACAGGAAACACTAGGCTAATCATGCATTAATTGATAATGCTATAAACTCACAGAATATTTGGGATTGTTGCTACATGCACTATTCTGGGTGAATCTTGTGTATTTATCGAATTGCTTCAAATAAATAAAGCGAGAGGTTTTCTGCGCTCATCGCTTATCAAATGGCTTTATCCTTTGTAGGATGTCAACATATCAAAATTGGTTTTACAATTTAGCCCTGAACTAAAATCCACCATCAACACCTGGCAATGCAGTAGTGAGTGTTGAGGAATTTGGACGTCTCAACACTAAGCGGAAAATATGTTGAGGCAGCATGCCTGGCAACATAGTAGTGAGTGTTGAGAAATTTGCACGTCTCAACACTAATAGGAAAACGTGTTGAGGAAGCATGGCTGGCAAAACAGTAGTGAGTGTTGAGGAATTTGCACGTCTCAACACTAAGAGGAAAACGTGTTGAGGCAGCATGCCTGGAAACACAGTAGTGAGTGTTGAGGAATTTGCACGTCTCAACACTAAGAGGAAGGATGTGTTGAGGCAGTTTTCTTGGAAACATAGTAATGAGTGTTGAGGAATTTGCACGTCTCAACACTAAGAGGAGAACGTGTTGAAGCATCATGCCTGGCAACATGATGTGTTTTTCAATGTTGTTGTAGTAATAAGATTCGTTCAAGACTTGTGAAAGCAGATTTTAGACTTAATTTTAAATAAAAAAATATAAGAAACTTAAATAAAAGTGATATGAAAAATATGGAGAAGACTGGGGATATGGATTCCACTAATTACCAATATCAAAGTGATTTATATTTTCTAATTATAATTACGCAAATCCTTAATTCAAGTTGATTCTTAATATTGCAAAAGTTGATTTTTTAGAAATAACAATTGTAAATCGAAAGTATGGGACATCAAAACCCTAGGCTAGCATGCTCCATCAATTGAAATAACAATTTTTTAACAAAAACCATTTTATCTATTTATTTATCAAGGCAAATAATCATATAATAATTGCATAAATTAAATAAAATAGAAATTACCACATTTCATTGGCGAGTTAGCTTCCTCCGTCGCCCCAGAGGATGGGTTTAGCTCATCATTGTATAAAATTGCTCAAAATATTAATTCATGCTCAAGATTTGTTTACAAAGATGAAATGGAGAGAAAATAATGAAAATCGGGTGTTTTCAACGTTTATAATTGTTGCAAAACACTGTTACAAAGAACGATAAAAAGGAACTGTTGTTGTTGTATCCCTGCGACCCTCGTGTGGCTGTCGTTGTCACTGTAGCATGAACGACTGCCTCTGGTGGTCTTTTGTTCTTTGTGTTCTTCAGCAGCAGCAGAAATGATCAGTTCTCTGGTGGGATTTTTTTCTCTTCTGTTGTTGCTCTCCACCTCTCCCAAACTCTATGTCCCCCTAAATGTGATACCAGAAGCCTATATATACCCACAGAGGCCTTCGAATATCACCCATTACTCCAAATAATCCTCTTAACTCCGGTAGCAAAGAAAATATTCTCGGGAATATTTTCTTCCCTTTTTCTTCTCCTGCATGCATCTGGATACGTGCATAGAATCTTTGTTTAACTCCTTCACGTTTCTGAAGCAACCAACGCGTGCGGTACACGTCCAAACTCGCTGTAATCCCGTGACTGTCTCCCTTGTGAACATGGCTTTCCCTTTTTAGCTTCAATCCGACGATGCATCCAATTCTAATCGAAAAAATCAACCATACCACGCCTGTTACGCTCCGTAAAGTCATCCCGTGCAAATTCAGCCATTGAGTCTCACTGCAGCTCCTCCAAATCCGAAGAAGAATATGTTGCAGGTGAAAAAAACAGTTTCCCGCCAAAAAAATTAATTCAAACGAGGGAGAAGGGTGTTGTGGAAAAAAATGGGCTACATATAGCCGTTGGTGACACTTAGAAAAATGGGGGTCCGTATAGCAATTGTCCTCCGGGGTGCTCCGAGCAACTTTTCGAGCCGAATTTTCCAACAATATTTATTTCCAAAGAAATACCTACAAACACAAAAAACACCAAAATAAATACGAAATCGAGTACTAACGATACAAAACATTGAGGACAAATTAGACCCAAAAATGTGTCTATCACAACACAGTAGTGAGTATTGAGGAATTTTCACGTCTCAACACTAAGAGGAAAACGTGTTGAGGCAGCATGTCTGGCAACACAGTAGTGAGTGTTGAGGAATTTGCACGTCTCAACACTAAGAGGAAGGATGCGTTGAGGCAGTTTTCCTGGAAACACAGTAGTGAGTGTTGAGGAATTTGCACGTCTCAACACTAAGAGGAAAACGTGTTGTGGCAGCATGCCTGGCAACACAGTAGTGAGTGTTGAGGAATTTGCACGTCTCAACACTAAGAGGAAAACGTGTTGAGACAGCATGCCTGGCAACACAATAGTGAGTGTGTAGGAATTTGCACGTCTCAACATTAAAAGGAAAACGTCTTGAGGCAGCATTCCCGGTAACATAGTAGTGAGTGTTGAGGAATTTGCACGTATCAACACTAATAGGAAAACGTGTTGAGGCAGCATGCCTGGCAACACAGTAATGAGTGTTGAGGAATTTGCACATCTCAACAATAAGAGGAAAGATGTGTTGAGGCAGTTTTTCTGGCAACATAGTAGTGAGTGTTGAGGAATTTGCACGTCTCAACACTAAGAGGAGAATGTTTTGAGGCAGTACGCCTGACAACACAGTAGTGAGTGTTGAGGAATTTTCACGTCTCAACACTAAGAGGAGAACGTGTTGAGGCAGCATGCCTGGCAACACAGTAGTGAGTGTTGAGGAATTTGCACGTCTCAACACAGTAGTACGCCTGACAACACAGTATCTTTTTGGAGACCCTCTCAGGTATAGACATTGGCAGAGAACATAGTCCTAGTTTCGTGTTGTTGCTATGTATCCATGAGCGCCCCAGAACCATATCATAATTCGGGTATTCCTTGACAATACGAAGATTAGCGCGTGTTAGGGCACCTCCTATCTTGATTTCGAGATGAATGTACCCATAAGGAAAATAATCGGGCAGCGAGCAACTTCTTGCTTCGAAATTCCTGCAGTTCTCAGAGTCTTGACGGTGACAATGTTGAAGTCAGAGGCCGCTTCAATCAGTGTGCTTTCAAACTCGACACCTTTAAGGTGAGCAGTGGTTAGGAGTCCCCAGTTTCATTTACCAGTCGTACCTTCCAAGAGAGACTGGGATTTCCGGGTAAATTCTCCAATTGAAAATAATCGCATGCTCCATCATAAATTGCACGGTTTCATGAACATAGTCCCCAGAAAGCATTAATGCACAACTCCTCCAATTGATGTTAAGTCACTTTGGATTTTGAACTTCTTGACATAATCATTCGGATGCTTGTTGTTTCGCTCCTTATGTGTTGTAGCCATTTACTTCTGGGTTTTGGCAAGAACTTCTTGTCTCTCCATTAAATCGATAATGGAAATGGGAGGTTGGTCTCCTCTGTCTCCTCCAGTCTCTCGTCCTGATGGTGGAGTGGCAGCAGATCTGTGACAACCGGGGGCATCACACTTGAAGAAACATTGGGGGCGGCGACAGAGGCTCCGGTGATCGGAGGTGTAACACCTGAAGGAACGACGCTGGTGTTGGTGGTAGAGTTTGCGGCGCTGAGGGTGTTTATCATGCTGACAGGTGGTACAATGATGCCATTAGAAGGAACGTTGATACCAAGGGCGTTTTCAGCGTTAGCGGCATCAGGATTATTTGCTGACCCGGACCTGAGCTCTACCATCTTGAAATTGGGATTGAAAAATGAAATTGAAAATTGATATTGCAATCGAGAGATTAATCTCCCACTCTAGTCGCCAATTGTTTATGGGTGAAAACTGTTTATGCCGGTTTTGGTAAATTTGGGTGTGTTGATGAGAAACAAGCCTAAACCTCAAACAAATGCACTGCACAGGAGTACTTTAAATTCGAGAGATCAATCTGTACAATCCTGGCCTAAATTAAGAAATGGTCGCTCCAGTCTTGCTTCGGTCACAAAATGAAGGAGAATGGTTGGTCTTAGGGAGGGAAGCAAAGAAGATGTTGAGACCAGAATGATTAATTATGAAGGTGTGGTTATTTTATGACTTGTATCAGAATATGGAACTGGCTTGTGGAGTGTAAGCTATCAGTTCTTTGGTGTTTTCCTGTATACTTGTGTTGTTGTTAACCCCAAACTTGTCGTCCGGTTGAAATAGGTAGAAATCTATTTATACAAGTCATAATTGAATGCACCCTGATCTCGTAGGAAGTGGCAGTGGTTGAGTGATGGAGAAGTGGGGTAATTTGTCACTGCCAGAAACCACGCCTCTAGTATGAAGGAAACGGGTTCGTTTACACCCACTACTTCTTGCCGCCACTAACTGCCCTGTTTTCCTGACACCTTCCTATAATGGACGTGTTGCACGTCACACGCTGTAAACCGCCAGACCAATACCCTGATGAGCATCCCCCAGTTTGTGACATTTTTGAGGTCTCGAGTATGAAAAAGTGCATAAGTTTGCTGACTGGGTCTTGTGTGCAAGACCTGGCTATTCTGATTAATTGTACGCCAACTAAGTAGCAGGTAGCCATGTGTTGCAAGTCAAAGTCAGGAGACTTGCCGCAGGAGAATAGCGTGTGATGCTATTAGGCTTGTCTTGGCTGGTCGCCTAAAACTTGCCATAGGCCTGTCAATTCTGTGGCGAATTTGAACGGCTGATATTGTAATTCAGGAGAGAGGGTGGCCGTTGATTATGGCCACATTCCATTTGTTAGAGCACATCTCGGTTGAACCCACCAAGCGTTGGTATGTCAAGTTTGGTTGTCATATTTTAGTGAATCAAAACTCATGTTAAGAGTCGCTTGATTATGTAATAGAGTCAACTTTGTATAGGTTAGCTTGAAAGTTTAGGATAATCAGACATTACAAGTATTGCGAGATTTGAAGATGTGAAGAAGCAAGGATCTACAACGACAACAATCATTCTTCCACTTGAGGTTAGTGATATTTGACTTGAACGGTTCCATTCCCTAACGTATCTTTCAAGTCGTGCATATTAAAAACAAAACTTCGAAGCATATTTAAACTCCAGATAGACATAGTATTAAGGAATACAATACGAGGTTTATTGCTTAACCATTAAACTTTGTAGATAAGACATCGTCATAATCATTTGAACGTTATTGTGATTACGTATGGGTATGAGGTGAGGATTTCATCCTAGGGAACAATGTTTTACATGTGTTCTAAGGAAGTAAGTTCATAAACTTGTTTGTGAATCGAAAAGGAAATCGTCGGGCATTATTGGTTTTGTTATTCATTGCATATCTTATGAACAACCAATATGTGTGATTGAGTATAACCATTCACGACTTGTTCTGTTCTTGGTAGAACTATTCACAAAGGTCTGACTTATGTATTGGTATGACTTTTATTAGTGAAACCGATCTTAAGTAATCACCTGAGATGGTATGACCGGGTTTATGATTTTATGTCTGACCAAATATGGGAAAGCGGAACCGATCCTAGTAAGAGGTGCAGTACATCACAAAGGGGAACCTATCCTTGTATGAGGTGCAGCAAGGTTTATAGCAGAAAGGGGAACCGATCCAATGAACATGTGCAACACGTTTTTAAGGAAAGGGGAACTGATCCTATGGACATGTGCAACACATATAAGTTAGATACCATATATATGTGTGGAACCGATCCTAGTACCTAGTCAACCGAATTTTGTAAATCTAGTATGACTATGCACAATATTCACATGAAAGGTAGAACCGAAACTTGTTTTGGTAGAACCGTTAAACCCATGATTGTGATTGAATGTTATTTGATCAATCTCTTAGTTCTTGAAAGTCAGATGAACCAATTCCAAACTTATTTCGAAGTGTGGAAAATTGGTTTCAAGGTTGTAAGTGTGAAAGAGAACTTACAAAGTAAGGATGTCGACATACTTTAAACACGTGCTGTGAATTTTATTTATTTAATTGTTCAAAGTTATTCCTTAATAGATAAAGGAAGGGAATCCGAAGATCGAAACATAAATAAGTTAAGAATATTTTAATTAAGGTAATTAACTTTATTTTTAGGAAAATAAGAATTAGTAATGTGCATTTACTAATTAGAGATTTTCTGAGAGATTTCGATCATTATTTTTGGACAGAGCATTTCCAGGAATTATGAAAACCGAATTTGTGCTTTAATGAATATCTTGAGAATAGTTTCGGTTTTGGAAATTCCTTGGTGTCCAAACTTCCTTATCTATAAATACTTGAAGTTTGCCTTTCTAGCAAACTAATACTTCGTAACAACAACCTTCCTCTTTGTTTGTTGTTACTGGAGTATCCGCCTATTCGGAGAAGAGGGTAACCTAATTAGGCGAAATCTCTTACGGCTACTCAGTTTAAAGTCTTCTTTGGGGTTGAGAAGCTCTAGCGTGTACCGTTGGTGGGAAACTAGATAATTGCGGTTTATCTTTTGTTTTCATTGATTTGATTGACTAACAGTGGTTTAACTTTGATTGCACCTAGTTGGTTTATGCTTGAGAATCTTCTATTCTGATATAAGATTCACTCAAACTAGTTCAGAGTTTCGACGGAGATCTTTAGACTGTTGTTAGTTCTAAAGACGATCTTGTGATAATCCACTGTTAACAGACTCTGTTCTGTGCATGATTGATAACAAGAGATTCAAGTGATTGTATGCAGGTTATTATTGAAGATCTAAGAATATTTGAAGACGAAGAAGATATTGAATATTTCTGATTTGTGGGTTCATAATATTTGGTGTGCACAATACTTGTTTCGGTAAAAAAGGATCCAATTAATAATCGGTTTATCCTTGTGATAGATTGGGATTAATAGTGTTGTTGTCTTAATCTTAAACGATTACTTCGGTAATTGAACATAAGATAGATCTAAGGACCTGGCGAAGGAGTTTATGTTAAGATAAACAGAAGAGCCTTTTTCCTACTCATACCACTTGGTTGAATAGAGTTGATACCAAACAGATTTGTTGTTCCTTTACTGTTTGGAATACGAACCAAAGGAATTGTTCCAAGTACGTGACTTATTCATAGGTTGGAGGCATGGGAATACAGACGGAACTAGGTGAACTATAGGTTTAGTTGCTTGGTCTCAATTATACGAGGTTGGTGTAATTTTGTATAGCGGCTTAATCCTGAGAGTATTCAATTCTGGACTAGGTCCCGAGGTTTTTCTGCATTTGCGGTTTCCTTATTAACAAAATCTTGTTGTGTCATTTAATTTATATTTCCGTATTATAATTGTTTTATTATAATTAAAGTAATTCTCACAAATGTTAATTTCTGTTTACTTGATAAGTGAATCCTATTGTGTTTGGTTAAGTCCGAACCTTTTTATCAAGTAACATACTTCGTTGTTGTATTGTCTCGATCTCGTATCTACAGACGATCACACGAAGTGTGAACCGATTAGTTGTACTGTATCGACTCAGTCCATAGACAATCACTTTCTGAGAAAGAACTTATAGGTAGGAAAAGTTTAAGCTTGAGGTATATTTTGGTATCCTCGCGTTTTCAATTTGTATCAGAGTAGGCAAACACGAAAAGATCTAACAATCTGTGTTTGGTGCGATCCAACCTATAAGAATGAACTCGAGTTCTCATGAATCGACTTCAGTTAACGTAATGGCAGGATTTGGCTACTTTATAAGATCGTGGTGGAAATCACGTATGAAGTATGTAATAGTCTTATTCCTAAACATGTTAGGAATGATGCTTATGTATGTCTTGAATGTATTACATAATCCTTTGGCTGTCATAGGATTGTATATCATTATGTTGAGTAACAATGATACAATGACCTATGAGACATGTCATATCGTGAAAATGTATAAGATTCTACTCAATATTTTTATGAACATCGGCTATTATGTTCTGGAAATTTCAGGAATCTTGAATATATTTTGGATGGCCTACCAAAGTATACACATGTATATTTTTAGATCAAGGACTGTCAATGTTTCGCTTTCTAGGATGCGATTTTGGAAAATATGTATTCCTACAAGGAATATATTTTCAGTTAATAATTCTATTAACAATGGTTTGCTTCACACACCCCACAACTGTTTTAATGAAGCAAGTGATCTTTTGAAATGTTGCTGGGATTATGATTCTGATGGTATTTTTGAAAAATATCATATCTTGTTCAAATTTATCTCTGTATACTCTAGTAAACACTTGAATGAGATTCAAGTGATATTGCCACCTTCTGGTAATAAAGGAGTAAAACAGGTTTTTGGACAAAAACATGGAATCAATCTGAAACAAAGATCCAGACCATGAAAAACCAGTTTTCCAAAAGAAAGACCTGGATATAAAATCGGAATTGTTTCCCCACAAGCCACGGTTTCCGATTCTGAGTGTATTTCCTAAAACTAGTTATTTCTGGTTTTTGATATCAAGTCTTCCTATAAAAGATAATCTCTTTCTATGTGATCAAACATATTGGGGAAGATTGCTCAAAACCGCAACTAGGGTTTTTCATATTTTCTCAAGTTTGAGAAAAGGTAAATCAAGAACTAAATCCGCTAATAAACAGATCAGAATTGAAAATATGGATGAAATCAGATTTCCTAACAATATTGACAACAAGAATGAATTTGCACGTTTCATGATAGATCTTGCTTCAGGAAATACGAAGCACTTAAGGGAATGGATTTTACCACTGAAAAGAAGTTTGATCCAGATGTCCAAGATAAGGATTATGTGAATTTTGTTCAAGATCGAAACTGGGGGAATCTTTTTAATCTTGAAGAATATTCACCTGATTTGGTAAGAATGCTTAATGCCAATGTACACAATGTTGATCACAAAAAACTTAGTTTTGTGACCTTTGTTGGTCGATGTATCTATTATATTGATCGTAAGACAATTTCTAATGCTATTGAGTACAATGAGGAAAGTAATCACCTGATTACCGTAGTTGAAATTGAACACGATACCAATTCAACATGTCTCATTGGAAAGAAGGTTGAATGGAAAAATGATAGATTACCTACAAATAATATACCCTTTCATCTTAGGGTCTTCGGTAAACTTGCTTTAGCAACCATATTTGCAAGTACAAGAGATAAATCAGTCTGGGATAAGACGTTTGCAGAATTTTTCTACTTTCTACTGAAAGAGGATACTCAAATAGATCTTTGCGGTATCATTGTCAGCCAAATGATCAAGATATCAGATTCTATCTTATCTTCTGGTATCAAGAGACGTCTCGGTTTTTCGTGCATAATTACCAAAATCTGCGAATCAGTCGGAGGAGAAGATTTTGACGAGATTATGAGCATTAATGCTGTGACTAATACGATTGTAAGTCAAATGATTAGGGTATGTTAGAGCATTGCTCGGTCGAACTCGCATGCGTTTCTATCTCAAGCATGTTTGTCAATATTAGTGATCAAAACTATATGTCTTGATTTCTAGATTACTTATGACTAAGTCTCGGTCTAGGATAGTCAAATGTAGTTGGAGCTCCAGACTCCATAGAGATCATCTTACGAAAACGAAGAACTACTCGAGGAACCGGTGGAACTTCATCCGACTAAAAGGTATGTGGAGACTTGAACTTATCTATCACTCAAAAGTATATTCTATATCTGACTCTTGAGACAAATTCGTATAAGTATGATAGTTTTCATACATACACATTTGCTATTTCGAGTCGAGTTTACTCGCCTATATTTTCTCGAAATATGTGTTGGTAAGCTTTCGCTTTAACCATTTTCATCTTTACCCGTGATAAAAGTCATGAGGACGTTTCAATCTTGAAAATAGCTTTGATGACGATAGTCGTGAATAACGAATGTTATAACATTACAGAAGAATGTTTCAATGATTGAAATGTAGAGTTGAGATTACCATCTATGGATATAATCACATATAGTGTGTTCGCATATTAGTGTATAAATCCATGTATCGGAATCCAAGTGCGTGCATATGTATGCATGCAGTATTGGTAAAGGAGACAGGTTGAGTACGCGTACCCACGGAAGTTTTCAAACCAAAAATTTCTGCCGGAGTTTGTAAGTTTGCAAACTAGTAAACCAGTCACCTTAGGGCACAACTATATTCTAGTCTAAAGTTAACTTGTAGTAGACTAGAGTCTGTAGCGGCTTAATACAGTGTAGTGTTCAAATCTGGACTAGGTCCCGGGGTTTTTATGCATTTGCGGTTTCCTCGTTAACAAAACTTCTGGCGTCTGTGTTATTTCTTTTCCGCATTATATTTTCTAAATAATTGAAATATCACAGGTTGTGCGTAGTTCAATCAATTGTTGAATCCAACCCTTGGTTGTTGATTGAAATAGATTGACGCTTGGATATTGGTCTTTGGTATCATCCAAGTTATTTGTCATATTGATCCGTCTCACAGATTTCTATCTGTTCGATTTCAGATTAATTTGAGAAATTGAGATATAACTCTTGGATATATTTTCCTTGATTGAGTCTGACTGTCTAGTTGATTCTCTTGGAATTATATTGGAGTTAGTCCATACAGATTTCCTAAACGAAATATTGGGTGTGATTGTTAGAACTCCGCTTTTTCATGATCCAACCTTTCTCTGGTAAAGGTTGCTTTTCTTGTTGTTTTTTTGTTCTTGCGAGAGGATGACAAAAAACTGGGGGAGAGTTCTTATTGAACTGGTGCTTAAACGGTATATCTTTCTGGGGAGAAGTGGCTGCGGAAATTGAGGTAACGGTTCTTTTATTGTTAGTTAATCGTTTTTCCTGTTTAAGAAAAGCATGATTTTATTGCATATATTTTGCTTCTGCCTAACAAAATTTTGGTACAATTGATATGTTCCATTATGTTGTTTGGATTGATTATTGTGATTCAATTGTTTCCGGTTAAGAAAAAGTGTGTCAATTTATTGACTTATGATTTGGTATATTCTTTATTGTTTGGTATCAAGTGTTTTTGCTTAAAGAAATTCGGTGCAATTGCGGTGCTTACATTGGTTATATTATTTGAATTGCTTCCGGTTAAGAAAAACTATAGCAAGTCATTTATTTGGTTTTTTCTATTGTGTTTAGCTTAAAGAAATTACAGGGTCATTTTTTTATCCCATTTGATTCCGGATAAGTGGAATTAAGTTAATTTCTTAGTTAGACTTATCAAATGGAGGATTCAGTTACTCAAGTCTAATCGAATTCCTTGATAAGAAAAACTAGTTAACCAACCTAGTGTTTGTCTTTTCTAAAGGGAAAGGTCTAAGTTATTTTATGGAATAATTAGAGCATGATCAGAGAAATAGAGTTAATTCTGATCTCTATTTGTGCCATATCGAAATAAGTGATTGTACATACACAATCGGTTCTACAAAATAATTAAGTTATCTTAGTCGGTTTGTCGGACTAAAGGGAAATTGCTTCGGGCAATTGTTTCCTTGATAACATACTAAAGCTAATTTACTTTTGTAGTTACAATTTTAGTATTGGTTATCTAAAATGGTATATGAAACCTTCATGCTTAATTCTTATAGGTTGTACAAGTCTTATGGATTTGTAAGATCCTTTCGGTTTGTCCTTTTGTTTGCTTGTACCTTTATCATTTTTTTGACAAAAGGGGGAGAAATATATGAATTAAACAATTGATTTTCAATCACTAGGAAAGGATATAGGTGTCTAAATGTTATATCTAACGAAAGAGTAAAGCATAGACTAAGGGGGGGAAACATATCACGCCGTGTAGTATTTCATACTACAAAAGGGGAATAACAAAGATGTTCGGATTGGATATTTACCTAGCTTTTGTTATTCAAATGTCAAATGTCAACAAAAACATTTATTTTTGGATATATGCAGATTATTATGTTGTTAAAACTTGGAATCAAGCGTATGAAGAATGAGTTATTTTGTAATTGCTTTATCTCTATATGTTATAGAGTTTTGTCAGTAAAATTGACAAATGGGGGAGATTGTTAGAGCATAGCTTGGTTGAACCCACCAATTATTGGTATGTCAAGGTTGGTTTTTCATATTTTAGTATCAAAACTCATCTAGAGTCGCTTAGTTAAATACTAGAGTCAACTTCGTTTAGGTTAGACTAGAAAGTCTAGGAATGTTGATACGTACAAGTATTACTCCGAAGACCTGAAGAAAGTGAAAAAGTAACGACTGCAACGAAGACATCATCCTTCCTCTTGAGGTTAATAATACTGACTTGATCTTGTTTCCATTCCTAACATATCTTTCAAGTCGTTTTAGGTTGAAAACATAACATGCGAAGATATATACATATGAAACTCTAGTGTTAGACTTGGTCTTAATAGTATGATCAAAGTATTAAGTAATTATATTACGAAGTATATAACGTTTATATTTTTAACTTCGTAAATATGACATTGACATAATCTATTGTATTTAGTTACTTGATTATGTGTGCATTATATAGGTATGATTTCATCCTAGAAAACTATGTATTATTACATTAGTTTAAGGAAGTAGATGTATGAACTTGTTTCATAATCGAAAGGGAAATCATGATGTGTTGATCCGGTTCATCATTGAATATTTTGATTCATCAATACAAGATGACTAGGTAGAACCAATATTAACTTTGGTTGAGAGATGAGGTATAACCGGTCATATCCTATGATATGTAGCTAGTTGTAGTCGTCACAAGTTAATTAATTTGGAAATCAAGGTATAACCGATAACAAGCTATATTGGAATGAAAATTGTAACCTGTCACAAGATGAATTGGGAAGTTAGTTGTAATCGTTCACAAGCTACCTTTGGGAATCAAGATGTAGCCGGTCACAAGCTACTTCGGGAAGCAAGGTGTAACCGGTCACAAGTTACTTTGTGGATCAAGGTGTAAGTGATTACAACATATCTTGGGAATCATGTTATAACCGGTCACAATGTATTTTTGAGTGAGGGTATAATTGGTTTCGTGAGAAAAACCAAGTTTCCAAGGTTCACATATTTCTTCATGATGCGTGTGAATTAGGGTTTAGGGTTTGCCAAGATGAGAAGCTTCTAGATGTCGACATTATTTGAACATGTGCACAAGTCTTATCATTAATTGTTCAAAGATATTCCTTGATACTCAAGGTGACCCATACTGAAAAATTGAAAAATATTTAATTATGATTTTCATAATATACGTTGTAATCACCAGCAATTAAAGCATATCATCAGGAAAATATTATTGTTAATGTACTAGACTAATAAGAGAAGTTTTCTAAGGGAGTTTTCATAAATATGGTTTGGTAATTAATTGAAAATAGGAAAATCGAAATTAGGTACTTTAATATTAATATCTTGAGAGTATTTTCGGTTTTGGAATTTCCTTGTTGTCCAAACAACCTTGGTCTATAAATAGTTGAGTTTGCATTTCTTGCAAACTATCCTAAGAGCCAGAAAAACTTCATTCGTGTAGTTTCTGGTGGAGCCGTATATTCGGAGAGAAAAATACCCTAATTAGGCGAAATCTCTTATGAATGCTAGTTTAAAGACTTCTGTGAGATCAAGTAGCTCTACGAGTACCGTTGGTTGGAAACTAGATAATAGCATTGTTATTTTAGTTTTCGATTATTGATTTGATTGACTAACGGTTGTTGTAACTTTGATTGCACCTAGTTTGATTATTCTTGAGAGCCTTCTCTTCTGATATAAAGGTTGCTCAAACTATGTCAAAGTATCAACGGGATCTTTATAACCATCTTCGGATCTAAAGAAATATTGTGATAATCCATTGTTAACAGACTCCTTTATGTGTGTGATTGATCACAAGAGGATTCAATTTTGTGTTATGCAGGTTTTAAGAAGGCGATTGGAGATTTGAAGACGGTGAATATTTTCTTATTAGTTTTTGTATCTTTGTGAAATTTGTACACATATCTTGATCGGATGTGATCCAAATAGAATCGTATTTATCTTTGATAGACTTGATCGTCTAGTTGTGTGAGATCGGCATCATCTTATAGTTACTCTTTGAATTCTATACTGATTGATTACAAATTTAGAATTTAGTTATTTCGGTAATCAAAGATTTGATTGATCTAACCCGACAAAGGATTTTATTAGGTTTAACAGAAGAGCCTTTGTCAAACTCATTATCTTATTACTAAGATTGAATAGAATTGTTACCAAATAAATTTTCATCCTTACTGTTTGGAATACGATCCAAAGAAGTAGTGATTCACGTGCGTGACTCTTGAAGTCGAAGACGCAGGGATACTAACAAAACTAAGTAGCTAGGGGTAGTCTGCTTGGTCTTAACTATACAAAGTTGGTAATATATTTTTTATAGCGGCTTAGTTCTGAGAGTATTCAAAACTGGACAAGGTCCCTGTTTTTTATTGCATTTGCGGTTTCCTCGTTAACCAAATCTTGTTACGCCATTTACTTTATTATTCCACATTATAATTATTTTATTATAATTAAAGTAAGTTGCACTTGTACGTTAACCCGAATTACTTGACTTTGATCCTAATAGTGAATCGTTTTTTACCGTAACTATTGTTAAGTAAATATTTTGTCGTTGTATTATCTCGACCTCATCCATAGAAAATCACACAAGGTATAGGAGTTACGTTGTATTGTCTCGATACTGTCCATAGACGATCACTTAAGATACTGGACTTATAGGTTGATAAATAAAAGATTGTGGTATATTTGGTACCCTCGTTTTTCAGCTTTGGAACCAAGCAAACAATATCCACTGTTAGATGAATCTTTGAAATCTGATTTACATAAACAAGATATACACTCTGGTTAGGTTGAACCGTAACTGAATTGTGTACAAATATAACGTTCATGAATGGTTAGCTGAAACTAGCCAATTGAACTATAAGCTTAATCATTTTCATAAACACTTAAGACTTTAGCCTTGAATCACAATCATGTGATCAAATATGTTTATAGTGCCTCTGGAGATTTATTCAAATGCTAATTATCACATATAAATAATTTTATGTGCATTTAAAAACAATCGACATGGTAAGTAAGTGTACAAGGTACAAGTACTAACCTTGTTCGTGAACAATTATGTCGTGGTACGTGTGACGGTATGTATACCTTAAGACATAACCGAGTTTCGAAGTTCACAGAACTTTTTCTGTATGCATACTAGTATGGATACCAAACCGGTTCCGAGACCAACAGTTCTTTTCCAGTGTGCATACAGGTATGCGTACAAATCCAGGTTCACGGGTCATAGACTTTTTAAGGTGTGGATACTGGTTTGCATACTAAAAATATGTTGTCGACATATAGCTACTCTGGTACATGTACTAAGTACATGTACTACCACTTCGGACTTATAACAGTTTTCCTAGTTTGTAATACTAGTATGCATACTTCTTTCTTGTATTCGGATTTACAATAATTCCATTCTCTCTAAAATGATTCGAAACATTTCCAAATAACATCAATTACACATATCACTATTCCGTATGATATTTCCGAATGATAATTCTTGAATCACAATTTTGTTTACGAACAATAACTTGTCCTTAACTCAAAATTCTTGTTATGCGTGCATAGTCTAATTAGTCGTGAGACATAGTATTATAGATAGAAAGACGAATATAACTTGAGACACAATGATGAATGTCGTGATGTCCATTTCTCAACTACACTTATATCCTAATTCGAGACTTGACTAATTGTAGACTAAAAATCAAGATATAGTTTTGACCAATTAAATTTGACAACAAGCTTGATATAACAACATTTGCGAGTTCGACCGAGCAATGATCTAACATGATTTGAGTTCTTTGACATTTTTTTATTTTCGTCAACCTGCTAGTCATTCAAGGAAGTATGCATGCCTTCTTCACATCCCTTCTTGTCTCTTATCAATTAGCTTTGAAAAGTCTTATTTATTTTGAATTACAGTGTGACTTACATGGTATTTCATGTCATTTTTATTGTGGGATTTGTTGTTTGTTAAACTATCGTGACTTTACATGATGTATTTATTCTCTTCCTTTTGAATTTGCAATTTCATTTCATTATCTAAAAATTTTATGTGCACAACTATACCAACATTTACGCACCTTTATTCTTAGTTTCCAACTTTTTATTTAGACTAGGATGTTCTTGATTTATTTTATTTTTAGATTTGAGTAGATTGTTGGTACTTGATTAATTGGCTTTTATAGTTTTTTTGGTCATAATAATGTATTATGAAGGTGATACTTATCTGCGAATCACATTGCTTGCAGTCATTGTTGTACTTCCCTGATTAATACTATTTCTTTTCATTTTTTGTAGGGTTTGAGAGTGCAACACAAGAAGGTTATTGATGAGTGCTAAAAAGTGCATATTTCTATATATTTTTCTTGGCATTTAACTCATCTTTTGTGCATTAATTCTACATTTTATCCCATATTCTGTATTTTCATTGTTTTCAAGAATAAATATTTTTCTTACTTAATTTTGCATTTTTAGGTAATAAATAAAGTTTGGATGAATAGCAGAGCGGAAAAGAGCAGAAAAGTAGTGAAAAGCCGGGAGGAATTACACAAGGAAGCCGCGAAGAATGTTGTGCACAAGACCAAAAGGGTAGAAGTGGGCTTGAAGAAGAAGAATTGTCCTTAAAGAAGATATGGGCTTGGCATACCCAAGGCCCAAAACCCTTACCCAAACCCATTTTCTATATCCAAACCCGCCTCCATTCTCAGCCGTTAGATCGGATCCATCTCATCATCCAATGGTCGCTTCTTCATCGTTCATCAAAATCTGAAGTCCCTGCAAAACACCATAGTACCTAAATTCCAAGCCTTCAGATTAGATCACATTTAGATCCTACGGTCGCTTCTTTGCCTGCGCATCAAACCTCGATACTTCCGCTTAACACTACAACGCCTAACTCCATCTGGTGTCGTTAATTTTGTTGTATCTCATAATCCAACGGTCGCCACATACCTCTCCATCGTAGCCGTTCGATTCAATCTATATGGGATCATCCAACGCCTTCCACTCGTTGTTCATCAAACTCCGCTGAACCTGCTTCACACCCTAGTCACCGAACCCTATTACCCAACCAAACAGACCCTTCTTCTCCATCGGGTTCTTCCTCTCTTCTTCCCAAATTCTCTGCAAAACTCCCTTCTCGTCTGCAACACCACCTCCTCCTCTGTCTCCTCTGCCGCAACCATTTCTATCACTGCCACCACCTCCATCAGCTCCGTCCTTCCCCCAAAACCCATCCCTCTACTAGCCTAGACATTTTACAAAACTCGCACCTCTTTCTCTGAACCCTAGGGTGTGGGATTTGTAAAACATCTCGAGCTAGTATTTCAGAGACGACAAGAAGCGCAGGAGAGGAAGCAGAAGACAAGAAGAAAACCTGGGTCAGAGACAAATTCAGATCAAAATCAGTGGGTAATTTTCAATTCAAAAATTTAGGGATTTTCAAATTAGGGTTTGTAATTTAGGGTTTTGGTTGTAAACTATAAATAGGAAGTGATGTAGGATGTTAAAGGGTGTTCTTGGTTAGCCGAGATACCCCCTAATTGGGTTAATTTAATTCTCAATGCCAATTTGATTTCACTGTTAATTTTTAGGGTTCTTCATTTGCAATTTTCATTCACTGTTTAGTAGTTTAAATGCTATGTTATTTCACATGATCATGTTTAGTTCCATTGTAGTGTTAATTATGTTCTGAGTTCACTGCTGAGGCTCAGATGAAGCTTTAGTGCACTGTCTGATAGTGGAATGCTAGGTTAGAGCCTTAGTGCAGTGTTTTGATTGAGCAATGGGAAGATATTGATGCTCATAGTGCCTGTGATTGATTGTTCTGTCAAAAGACAGTCAATGCTAGGGGCAAACTAGTGAGCAAATTAGTTTTCCTCCCATTCTAGATGTATGCATAGGATTTTCAACTCAACCTAGGATCACATTGTTTGGCTAGGACACAAGGGTGGATTCAAAGCCTTAGCTTAACCCACATTTTGTTTTCACAGTCACTTGCAACTTAACTGTTTTGTTACTTCTTCTCCTCCCTGCCCTTGGCTCACAGCCTTGGTTTCTTTGGTTTTGTTTCCTGTTTTGTCACTGTTTTGAATCTCTTGTTTTGTCAACTGTTAGCTTCTCAAATGTTAGGATTAGTTTACTGTTGTGTGTCAATGCTAGGTTAGAGCCTTAGAGCATTGAGTTGATTGAGCAGTGGGGAGAAACTAGTGCTCACTAGTGACTGTGAGCAAGCTGGTTCTCTTCCCACTCTAGATGAATGCCTAAATCCATTGCCTTGGCTTTGCTTTTTTTTCCTTTTTTTTACTTCATTGTCAGCTTATCTCCACACTCCTGCCCTTGGCTTGTAGCCTTGGTTTGCAACTATCTCTGTTTTGTTATTACTTGGCTTGCACTGTCACCATTGCTGCTTTCTTTCCTTTCCCTTGCTGTGCACCTGCTCCTGCTGTGCCAGCCACCACTGCTGCTGCAACCTGGTTTCCACTGCTGCTGCTGCAACTGAGCTTGGCTCACAGCACAAGCCCAGTTCAGTCCACAGTTAACTCCAAAGGCCTAGTTACTCTCAGGTCAAAAGCTAAGCCCAGGAACAAAGCCCAAAAGCCCAAATCCAGCCACTGTTTGGTTTACAAGCCAACTGAGTTCAAGGCTCAGTTCAGTTCACTTGAACCCAAATTCATTACATTTCCAAAGGCCCAGATCCTTGACTGAATCCAAAGCTCAGTTCACAATTCATCACCAAGGTCCAGTGCAATTCAAAAGACCAAAAGCCCATAAGTTCACAGTCAATCCAAAAACCCACTAAGCCCAAAGCACAATTAGAAGCCCAATAGCAATTTAGATCCCAAATAGCTAGAAACTCCAAACACTCCCAATCTCTGTGGATCGACCCGTACTTGCACGAGCTACAACTGACGACCGTGCACTTGCGGTATTACTGTAGGCCCGTTTTCATTTCACTTCAATTTTATACGCTTTCCCGGGTCCACCAGTTATTAGCCTCAACATCCATCGTTGCCTAGAGGTTAGCTGGTCTGTTATGTACAACTACTAGCCAGCATGGAGGCTATATCCCAGCTTCGGTTTTCTCCTCAGTCAAACCCACACGACCTCGCTGGAAACTCTCAGTTCTCAACTCGAACTTATTCTCTTCTTCCATCACTCCCTCTTTCTAGTCTATCTAATATATCATTCAAATCTCATTCTCCTACTAATCTATCACTATCTCTACTGCAATCTAAATCTTCAAAGGACAAATTCTGTGTAAATGCAGAATTATCTGCGGACACTGATGGCAATAGTGCCAGTGGGATTGGTAATCACAACACATGAGGAGATGGAAACAATGGTGAAGGAGGGGACTCTGGTCGACGTAATAATGATGGTGATGGAAATCCAGACAACCAATATTATGCATCTAGTTATGGAATTTTAGGTTTTTTACTGAATAATTGGAGATCTAGAGTTGTTGCCGATCCACAATTCTCGTTTAAGGTTTTAATGGAAGAAATCGTAGGTGTGAGTGCACGTGTTCTTGGTGATATGGCATCTCGCCTTAATTTTGGGCTTAATGAATTGGATTTTGTTTTCTCAACTCTTGTTGTCGGATCAATTTTGAATTTCGTTCGGATGTATCTGTTAGCCTCAACAATGGGTTCAACATCTTCATCTCTTCTTTCCATATTTGTTAGATGTACACATAGCCATATGTTTGAACCCGGGATGTTTACTCTTCTCGATCGATTTGGGACTTTTGTTTACAAATGAGCTATTTTTTCTACGGTTGGGTTTTGTTGTTGGACTTGTTGGAACTGCTATTTCGAATGGATTGATTCTAACGAGAAAAGATGGATCATAATTTTGAGACACCAAACAAGCCTTCACCTACACTTTTGAATGCAATAAATTTGGATACTCATATGCGTTTGAGCAGTATCTTTAGTTATAAAACTCTCAACAAGGTCGAATTTTTGATAGTGAATGGTCTCCCTCCAGTTGTGTTTAAGGGCTCAGTTTTCGTCTTGAGGTGTATGAATGATGTTTTTGGAGGAGTTTCTTTTGTGACTTTGGAAAGGTTGACGAGATCTGAAAAGGTAGAAGGGAAGCTAGTTGTTAGCATAAAAGAAGGCATAAAGGAAGAAATAAGAACTGCCGAAGAAAAGGTTAATTTGATGGAAGAGAATTAAATTATAAGTGAGTTACATTGATCAAGTGAATATCTAATCCAGAAAAATTTGTGATGTACATCTTAAGAACTCTAATCAAGCCAACACTAAATGTCTCCCTTTATTAGTGAATTTAAGATTCCTAAAACTTAATCCTCCTCTCATTTCATCAGTGCACTTTTTCCCTTATTTTATGATAAAAACAACCACTCGAATTTTCCCCGACCTGAAATCCCTTTGAGATTGTTCCATTTTATGGATAATGTTATCCGATATTAATAAAGAATTCGTATGGGAAACCGTAAATGGGTTATTAGGCTATATCATTAGGAACTAGAAGCTGTAAAATACAACAAGTAGCATATAAAATGGGCCTAAATAGAAAGGGAAGAAAAAAGACATATGGTGGGGGTGATGTTCCAATTACAATAGAGCTTCGATTAATTAATCCGCGATAAATTAATAACTTCGTTAAGATAATATATTCTCCCAATACCAATTTGGGTCAGTGTATTAAATTATAAGCCTGCGACGTAGATAAGATAATAAGAATTTTAAATATTCAATAGCCCAACTAATATATAAATTAATAATCACTATAATAATGATATGTCGTGTATTTTTTTTGACACCTTTGAGATGAAAGTTTTGAGCCATTGTTACACTCTTATTTTGTCTTGTTGTTCTTTTTGAGTCCAAATTGGTGCACCCCACCATACCAATTGGTCACTAAAACGACATAAACCACTTTTTTATTTTTACTTTATTTACTTTTCTTTCGTTTTTTAGTATTTTTTTAAACTTTATAGAAGAATATATATTTCTTGTTTGATATTTTGGTCAAAATCAAATTCTTATCGCCGCTTCTGAAACAAGTGAAATCTCCTGCCCTTTCTCTGTTTGATGTTTTGATTAAAGTCAAACTCTTTCTTATCTAAAAAAATTTAAACATATCAGGGGTTTTTCTTTCCATAGATGGAGTTTGCATTTGGTTAAGTGAGAGAAAAATCTCAGTGAAAATTATCAATGCTTCATCAAGTTTAACCCTAAGGAAATATGATAGAAAACTAAGATTCAAGAGAATAAAGATGACTATTCAGAGTTGCAAATAATAATTAAATCCTAAACTTAATTACCAACCAAATTTTAGATCTTTGATTAATTGATGTTAAAGTCTGCGGGCATCCAACTTTAAACCAATTGACAATTAGTGGAGCAGTCTTTCCATGTTTTATTAAAGGTAATTATGTGGAGACTAGCAATGTAGGACTATTGTCTTTTCACATGCCCCCTCATGTGTAAGGAAAGTCAATCGGTCTAACACATGGACCTACGTACGAGTGGTCATGGGTGTGCTGGTGACATTCGGTCACGATACATCCCATGCAAAAGTAATACGAGTGACTAGTCATTTGGTCACGGGTGTACAAGTGACATTCGGTTACAGTGGCCAGTAATTTGGCCTACACCCCACGTACAGGTACGAATCTTGCTCTGAGATCATGTTAAAGATTGCGGGCATCCAATTCAAAACCAATTGGCAACGAGTGGAGCGGCCTTTCCATATTATATTTAAGTTAATCATGCGGAAACTAGCAATATGGGACTATTGTCCTTTCACAATTGATTAGAATAAGGATATAAGAGCCTGATTTATTTCGATTTCAGGAACATTTTTGATTAACTCATAATCATGTGACCCTTTAATAAATCATAAGTGCTAATTTGTTATTCAAATCTTAGTTCCTGGTATCAAGAACACTCATCAAGAGGTAATTAAAGTATATAAATTCAATTTGTTGTTCCATTAATCATGATTAATTCCTCAATATCCGTGCACTTTAAATATGTCGAAGGAGACGTCATGTGATCAACAATGAAAGAAAGAAATGTTGCGTTGATGGTGATGGAGTTGGCCATGGCGTTGTTGTTGTGTAAGGAAATAGGAAGAGATAAATGATGAATAACTAAGAAAGAGAAAACAATTTGATTAGAAAGTAAAACTGGTTTTGTGATTTGATAGGCACATTTTTGTGTCTTATATAATCTCAATTGTATATATTATTAGTGCTCGATTTTATATTTATTATGGCTTTTTATGTCCCTGTAGGTATTTTTGGAGAAATAAGCTTTTGCGGCGAAATTGGCTAAAAAAGTGGTTTTTGCGCTCGTAGGAGAAAATTACTATACGAACTCTCACTTTGGATAAGGGGTAACCTAATTACTAAGGGGTGACCCATTTCCAGGCATCTGCTAAAGGGAGACCAGCACAGGATAGGGGGGGTCATCTTCATCGTTTTAAAAACTGAAATTGGCGGGAAATTTTGTGCATGCAACTGGCAGAGTTGGGGATTGATTTCGAATGTGTTTTAGTGATATTGAATCGCCAGAATTGATTGGGATGGACGTGATTCTACTAAACCATCTTGGTATAGTCGTATGTTGGATCGAATTGGACTAGAAACCGAGTTGGAGCTAAACAGGGAAAGTGTTTTTACACGGACCCTATTGAGATTATTTTTAGAAGTTCTAGAGAGACTAAAGACCTAAAACTCTTCCCAAAGATACATATCTATCTAAGGAAGAGTTTGAGATAAGTTGGAAAGCTCAGAAACGCGTGAAACAATTTTGGGAAGAGATTATTGTCGTAACTGCCAAGAAAAGAAAAGAAGAGATTTCGAGAAGTTTTGGGGAGATTAAATCGCTCTGTTGGCTATATATAAGTTGCTGGGAGTTCATAGAAGGGAGTCGAGACTTTGGGGGACCGAGCTGGGGGCTTGGTGAAGCTGCAGAGGTGAAAATCAAGAGTTGCAGAGAAGACGTTTTTGCTGCTGAAGAACAACGTCGTAGAACACTTCGCAACTTAGCAAGAAAACGTTACCTAATCTTTCAAATTCAATACCTTTGTAACAGCTTTGCAACAACTATTCCTGTTAGAATTTATTTGTAAGGGCAGCTTCCGTAACAGTGGATTCTGTAACAATTATATCTGTTACAGATTCACTTCTTCAATAAAACACCTATTTGAGCCATGATTAAATATTTTGAGCGTGTTTTTGACATGAGGATCTAAACCCCAACACAAGGATGATGGAGGAAGCCCTATTTCACAATCACTTGGTAATTATAATTGATTCTTTATGACTTTTGCACTTGTTTTAATCGATTTATGATTTTTCTTGATTAGTTGTGATTTTGTTTGATATCGCATGCTGGGTTTTAGGAACTTTTGATGCGTCATGCTTGTGATTTACATCTAAAGCTTTATAAAATCTACTTTTGGCAAAGAAAAGAGTCAACAAAAGAGCTAGAAATGTTGTGAGTCATCATATGAACCAATTGAATGTGATTAGTGGTGAAATCCTAAGTCTCAGTACCTCTCGATATTCGTGACAACCTTGTGAATATATTTTTAGTATTTTTATTCTTAGTTCTTAAATCAAACCTTTACACAATCCGAATTGAACGAACTTTACTACCACTTTCAAAACTACATCATGATTGAAAAGTTATCAATAGGAGAGGTCAGAATAAGCATCTTGATTTTAGAGGGGTGCATAAATTTGGACTCGAAAATATATAAATTTATGTACACAACATGCAATATATTACATTATATTATGCCAAAAATTTATTAGACAATTATTTGAATTGAAAATAAAATATTAACATATTTGTTATCAGGAGATATCTTTAAGTTTAACTTAAATATTTTATTTTACTTAATTTTTAAAATTTAAAGTTATAATGTTACGGTAATTTGATAACTTATTAATTTATCTATAAATTAACACTTCGCTAAATTAATAGAATTCGGCAGTCCCGAGACTATTAATTTATCGAAATTTTACTGTAGTTATACAGGTACACCAACATCTCCTGCATAGTGGTGTAAATTGGGCTAGGTCGGGCAGATTGCTCGTTTCTTAATGTAGGACAGGCAGGCCTTATATTTAGCTACCCAAAATCCTGTCAGACCGCGCAAGCCAGCTAAAAGCAATTAATTTGAAGCCCACAGATAAAAGTAATTTTCACATTCCATTAATCATGTCAGGCGATCGACTAGGCTACAAGCTATTTCTACCTACAAAAAATCTGTAATAACTTATTTGAATCCTATTTGGAAAAACTTTCATTAAGCATGCACTTTTGGCAAAAGCAGCATGGAGAATTTGTACTACAGATGATATTCTTCTAGTACGTTCTATAAAATCCAAATACTTAAAAAACTTTCATCCGCTTCATGCCCCTAAAGAGGGGTACCCTTGAAAAAGTGGGGGTACAACAACCTCACCCAATATTTCGCTTAGCAATCTGTATGGACTAACTCCAATATACTTTTAAGAGAATCAACTAGACAGTCAGACTCAATCTTAATAAAAAGTATATCAAAGAGTTATATCTCAATTTCTCGATTCAATCCTCACTCAAACAAATAGAAAACTGCGAGCCTGATTGAATACAAGAGAAATAACTTGAACGGTATCAAAGACCAATGTTCAAGGATCAATCAATTTCAATCAACAACCAAAGGTTGGATTTACCAAATGATCGATACAACGCGCAACCAGTGATATTTCAATTATATAACAAAATACAATGCAGAAAAGAAATAACACTGACACCAGAATTTTGTTAACGAGGAAACCACAAATGCAGAAAAACCCCGGGACCTAGTCCAGATTGAACACACCTAGTATTAAGCCGTTACAGACACTAGCCCACTACAAGCTAACTTCAGTATGGACTGTAGTTGAACCCCAATCAATCTCACATTGATCCAAGGTACAGTTGTGCTCCTTACGTCTCTGATCCCAGCAGAATACTACGCGCTTGATTCCCTTAGATGATCTCACCCATAACTAAGAGTTGTTATGACCCAAAGTCGAAGACTTTAATAAACAAATCTGTATCACGCAGAAAAGTCTACAGGAATAGATAAATCTGTCTCCCACAGAAATACCTACGAGTTTTGTTCTGTCTTTTGATAAATCAAGGTGAACATGAACCAATTGATATACCTGACTTATATTCCCGAAGAACAACCTAGAAATATCAATCACCTCACAATAATCTTAATCGACTAGCAAAACAAGATATTCTGGAATCACAAACGATGAGACGAAGATGTTTGTGACTACTTTTCTATCTTGCCTATCGGAGAAATTAATCTCAAGCCAATGTTACTATGGCACTCAATCACGATAGAAACAACAAGATCATATCACGCAACTACAGAGAAAATAGTTGGGTCTGGCTTCACAATCCCAATGAAGTCTTCAAGTCGTTAACCTATAAGGTTTCGGTAGAAACCTAAGGTTAAAGGAGAATCGACTCTAGATTATACAACTAGTATCACACAGTAGGTGTGGGGATTAGGTTTCCCAGTTGCTATAGTTCTCCTTTATGTAGTCTTCAAATCAGGGTTTGCAATCAATGCTACCTTGGTAACAAAGCATTCAATATTCACCATTAGATGAAAACCTTATTAGATTCAAGCTAATATCTTTCAACCGTTAGATCGAACTTGGCTTGTTATACACAAATGAAATGCACGTTCATTTAGGTTTGTGTAACCGTACCTAAACGTGTACACCTAGTTGGTTCAACAGTAATTAACCAATGGTTAGCCATATGAGCACTTTCATATCAACCTTATTCATCTTCACCATAACTAGTTAAAATGACTCAAAAGAACTAGTAAGAGAGTTGTTCGATCGCTTAGATATCATAAAAGTATATAAGACACAATCGAAAAAAAAAACGATTTTGATTCACTCGAATCGATTCATGAACATTTTAGCCGCGGTTTGCAAATATTCATTCCTTGGTTTATATATCTCTTAGAATAAACCGTTTTTAGAAAATAACCCACTCAAGTATGCATACCGGTTCACATACTTAAGTACCCTGATTGAGTTTGTTTTCAGTTCACAAACTCCAGCAGAAATTCACGGGATGTGAACTTCCGGCAGTACGTGTACGGGTACGCGGACTTAGCTTCCTTGACATCCTGAACCAGTAAAGTACGCATACTTTAGTTCAAGGATTTTGGACTTACACGAGTATGAGTTCACATACAATGTTTATATCCATTCAAGGTTATATATTCTAACTCTCAATTCAATCATTAAAACATTCTTAGAGGATGTTAAATAGAGGTTATTCACACACTATTTTTCATCAAAGCGATTTTCAAGATTGAAATAATCAACATGACTTTCGTCACTTGTAAAGATGAACTTGGCCAAAGCGAAAGCTCACCAACACATAGTTCGAGAAATAGATAAACGAGATAAACTCGGCTCGAAATAGCAGATGTGTATAATCGAAGTCTATATAGCAATACGACTTTTATCTCAAGATAGGAGATAGAGTAGATAGACTTTTGAGTGATAGATAAGTTCAAGTCTCCACATACCTTTTAGTCGATGAAATTCCACAAGATCCTTGAGTAGTTCTTCGTCTTTGCATGATGAACGCCTATGCTAGTCCGAGACTTAGCTATAAGTAGACTAGAAATCAAGACTTATAGTTTTGGAAACTAAACTTGACAAACAAGCTTGAGATAGGAACGCGTGCGAACAATTTCCTTCTTTGTCAAGTTCAGTGACAAAACAATCAATACATATGGAATACAAAATAAATAAACTTTACAGCTTATCTTCCACATGCATGATCTCCTTTGTTCTTCAACATTACTCGAAATCTTCGTCACTTCCAAGTAATCCAATGATTTCAAAGATATTCAAATTAGCGTCATCGTTGTTGAAGATCCATATCCATAACAATGAGAAAACAAAAGTTCTCAATCACTGTTACGCAGTGTCATAGTATTATTACACAGCATCAAAGTTCAATTGTATCACAACTTTGACAACAATACTATGGTGATATGTATCACTCCCCCTTAGTCAATACTTCATCTCACATAAAAACCACTCCCCCTTACATAATGATCCGAAAACCATTGTGAACTACATATTAATTCTCCCCCTTTTTGTCAATAAAATATGCAAAGGTACGAAAACTAGTGGGATCCTAAAGAAATTTCCATAGAGACACTTCATGACCAAAATAAAGCACATATGAAATTTTTAGATGCAATCATATATCCAAAACTAAATGCATTCATCAAGGAGTTTATAAAGATACAAGATAACTCCTATAATAATCCACAGCCGCACTCCCCACAAAGATTTGGCAATTAAGCACAAGTTCAATTTGTTAGAGCATTGCTCGGTTGAACTCGCATGCGTTGCTATCTCAAGCATGTTTGTCAATGTTAGTGATCAAAACTATAAGACTTGATTTCTAGCCTATTTATAAATGTCTCGGGATAGGACATATATTGTGTACTTGAGCTTAGTTTTTACGGTGTTCATTATTTGAAGACGAATAACTACTAAGGGGAGCTTGTGGAACTTCATCGACAAAAGGTATGTGGAGACTTAAACTCATCTATCACTTGGAAAGTCTATTTCTACTCTATCTCCTATATTGAGACATAAATCGTATTACGATATAGTTTTCTACATACACATTTGAGATTTCGAGCTGAGTTTAACTCGTTTACATATTTTTCAAAATATATGTTAGCAAGCTTTCGCTTTGACCAAGTTCATCTTATATCATGTGAAAATTACTGAGTAACATCTTACATGGTTTGTGTGATACAATCATTTGGTGTTGTTTTGGAATGTTTCGTAATGATTATTTCAATAACTTGAAAATTGCTTTGATACTAATAGTGTGTGAAAACGGCTATTGTCATCCTCCAAGAAAGTTTCAATGATTGAAATAAGAGTTTAGAACATATGTAATCCATTATTGGATATGTCATGTTGTGCACTATTGCACATATGTAATCATGTCCGGGAACCATAGTATGCGCACCCGTTTTCGTACCTGTTGGTTTGAGAAATCCGGGAAGCTAAGTATGCGTAGCCGTTTGCGTACTGGCGTACAGGTTCATGTCCGAGAATTTCCACTGGGATTTGAAGTTCGTGTACCCGTTTGCGTATTGGTGTAACTCATTCTTAGTCCGGGTATTTCAAGTATGCGTACCCGTTTGCATACTTGAAGGTTAAAGTTCTAAAATCTGTTTTAAACACGAACATAAACATTTATATAATAAGGAATGCAATCTTTGCAAACCGTGGCTATAATGTTCATGATTGATTCGAGTGAATCAAACCGATTTTGCTTCAATTATGTTCTTTTATAATTCTATGAGAATATAGCAATTGAACAACTCTTTAACTAGTTTCATTTAAGTCATTTGAACTAGTTATGGTTAAAATTAATAAGGTTGATATGAGAGTAATCATATGGCTAACCTCGGTTAACTATTTTTGAACCAACATGGTGTACACGTTTAGGTACGGTTACATAAACCTAAATGAGGGTACATTTCATTTGTGTGTAACAAGATAAGTTCGATCTAACGGTTGAAAGATATTATCTTGGTTGAATCAGGTTTTTCGTCTAACAGTGAATATCGAATGCTTTGTTACCAAGGTAACTTGGATTGCAAACCCTGATTTGAAAACTATATAAAGGAGAACTATAGCAACTTGGAAACCTAATCCCCACACCTCCTGTGTGTTACTAGTTGCATAACTAGAGTCGATTCTCCTTTAACCTTAGGTTTCTATCAAGACCTTGTAGGTTAACGACTTCAAAGACTTCATTAGGATTGTGAAGCCAGACCCAACTATTTTCTTTATAGTTGTGTGTTCTATTCTTGCCCGATTCTATCGTATTGAGTACAATTGAAATAATTGACTCGAGATTAATTTCTCCGATAGGCAAGATAAACACAAACATCTTCGTCTCATCGTTTGTGACTCCACAATATCTTGTTTCGCTAGTCGATTAATATTATTGTGAGGTGATTGATAATACTAGGATGTTCTTCGGGAATATAAGTCTGGTTTATCAATTGCTTCCTATTCACCTTGATTTATCAAAAGGTGGAACAAAAACTCTTGGGTATTTCTGTGGGAGACATATTTATTCAATCTATAGACTTTTTTGTGTGAGACATATTTGTTTATCAAGTATTCGACTTTGGGTCGTAGCAACTATTGGTTGTAGGATATATCAACTAAGGGAATCAAGTGCGTAGTATCCTGCTGGTATCAGAGACGTAAGGAACGCGGCTGTACCTTGAACCAGTGTGACATTGATTAGGGTTCAACTAAAGTCCAGTCCGAAGTTAATTGGTAGTATGCTAGAGTCTGTAGTGGCTTAATACAGTGTCGTGTTCAATCTGGACTAGGTCGCGGGGTTTTTCAGCATTTGCGGTTTTCTCGTTAACAAAATTCTGATGTCTGTGTTATTTATTTTCCGCATTATATTTTGTTATATAATTGAAATATCACAGGTTGTGCGTTAAGATCAATCAATTAGAATATCCAACCTTTGGTTGTTGATTTACATTGATTGACACTTAAACATTGGTCTTTGGTACCGTTCAAGTAACTCCTCTTATATTCAATCGGGCTCGCAGATTTCTATTTGCTGATTGCGGAATGAATTAAGAGATAGAGATATTAAACTATTTGATATACTTTACTCTAGATTGAGTCTGACTGTCTAGTTAATTCTCTAGAAAGTGTATTGGAGTAAGTCCTCTCAGATTTCCAAATGAATTGTTGGGTGTGGTTGTTAGACCCCCGCATTTTCACAATTAAGAACTTTCACCCATAAAATGTCATTCCCGAAAGAACAACAAGAGCGACCTTACTTTCACAAAAAAAGAAGGATTTCTTTGGACATTGCAAATCACATGAAACATGAATTTGTATCCAAAATACTCAGTTAAATTAACCACAAGAGAACCCATGATTAATTTAATCGGAAATGGTCAACATAAGAGAACGTACGGAGCTGTACAATATATACATAAGAAATATGGATTAGGGAAGATCAATACTGCTGAATAAACAAAGATTCATTCTATCTTTCATCACTATTTGCACAATGACATATAATAGACTTAATCTTTGTAAACAAAAGCTCATCCTTTCTTACATCAATATTTGCATAATGACACAAAAGGCTTAACTTTCGTTTGTCAAAAGTTCATTCAATCTTTTATCAATACTTGCATATCGACATACGATAGACTTAAATTTTGACCACGTATGGGACAATCATAGTTCACAGACGCAAACACACATATCCCATAAAAAATTGCAAAATATGAAATCATAAAGATTAATACTGCAATAATCATCTTCCAAACAAACTTTAGAATTTAAACAAATAAATCTAAAAATATTGAAGATGAAAATCGTTGGACATAGATATGTGTACTCACAATAATGTCTATTCCAAACTCTAGTAATCCTTCTTAAAAACACAAGAATAAATTCTCATAAGAAGTTTCCTAGACATCAAGACAAACTCGAAATGCACGTATAAGATGATTTGTCCTTGGAGGGTAAAATCAATCTTTTCTGCATGGATTTACACCAAGAATAGCTACCAAATGCGTATAAAAAGATTTTCTTATCAAAGAAGAACATATAAAGTCATTAATGACCATGCACCATAGTTCACATAAGATAATTGTGAACATTCAAGAATCTCATAGCAATGCCTACTACTGTCCATTCTTGAACTTCCTTCTTTGTGATTCACCAACAACATTCTTGTAAAAGCTACAAATGAGATTAGAAGAGTATTACTCCAAGAATCCAAGTGCCCAGGTCCAATAAAAGTGGAACAAGTGCGACGAAATGTAGCAAAACACTCAAAAACAAGAAACAGGACAAATACCAATCCTAACTCATACAAATTCAAGAATTCTTCTCTCCATTTCTAAGAGAATTCAAAGAAAAATAGAATGCAAAAATAATGAGGTCATTACGTGTTCGGACGAAGAAGATACGGCCAAAATAAGTTTACCGAATATCGACGTCTACAGGTCAAGCATGCATAAGGGTTTGCAAACGAATTTTCGTGTCCTGGAGCAGTATGCAAACGGGTATGCATACTAAAACCCATGGATTTTCATTCTAAATGATGGTATGCATACCTGGTATGTATACCATGAAGTCCAAACATCTCGAACTACTATTTTCAAACCTAAACATTTAAGAACCTTAAACACATATCAAGTTCGGTAGAAATGAACGATAAGAAAGTTAGATCATTATAAGTAATCTAAGTAAATAAATAAAAGCACAAATATTGCTCAAGTTTATAGAAATACCTTTTTAGATGATCCCAATCGAATTCTACATCCTTACCAAACATAATTTGTGTGTGCCAATTCTCGTGCTTCCCTCATCGTATACATAGCAGGGCATTCCTTGGTGAGGATGCACTTTCAACACACCCAAGTTGTGTTGAGGTGAACAATATCTTGCTCACCACAAGTGACTTTTGGATTATTATGAAAGAGATCGCTTTTAGAACCTTTCACATCCAAATCCATCTTTCGAAAGAACTCTATAAGTTCCAACATAATGGATATTGCCTTCTCCATAGTCATGGGATTTTATGGGAGATAATTCATTTTCACACTCAAAGCGTCATTCGATTTCTTTGGAACCCACTTCTGAGTGTGTTTAGGAACAACCTGACCCTTGTTCACATTACTCTCTTCTGGAATTCTCGGAAGAGAATTGGATTGACCATTCTTTTGCAAGTTAGTCTTTCTCCAATTGGGAGCATCGGATCTTGTCTTCGTCTTTACGAAGTTATCCTTTTGATAACCATTATGATTTTGAAAAGGCTTCGTATGACGTTTATAGGAAAACCTAGGTTTATCACAGCACTGATTCCTTTGCCTAAAGGTTGGACAGTTACAACCTGCATTGTTAAGGGGATTTGTCTTAACATATGATCTTGGTTTCACAACTTGTTGTGATTCCCAAACAAGAACATCATGAAGTTTCTGATTACTTATACGGAAACGACATCTCCTTTCCAGGTGACCTTTATTTCCGAAATAGTAACAAACATAAGGAATGTTCTTACCTCGATCCGTGTGTGCTGACTTTGGAGGTTGATATACTTTGCTTTTTTGAGCCTTAACTGCCGGTGAAGGTATTTCACTTTTTCCATCAGTGGAAACCTTTTGTTGAGAAGAATCACTAGCCTTGACAAATTTTACCTCTTTGTTAGTACTTGGAGCATCTATTCCCTTATAGCCCAATCCTCGTGTATCACGATGATTTTTACTTGCTCCTACTATAGTGGTTAATTTGCTTGAACTAGTATTGAAATTTTTCAAGTCATCTTCCAACATCTTGATTATATCAAGAGCAGCAGCTACATCAGCCTCAAGGCATTTTTCTCGAGTGAGATACGCGCCTTTTCTGTCATCAAAACTTGCTTGCTGGGAATTAATCCTTGCTTCAATTTCTGCAAGTTTCTCTTCTAACAAGAAGTATTTTTGATAAACATGATCACATTCAAGTGACTTTCTACTCAGGTTTTCCTCGGTATCTTTGAGGATCGATTCGCAAGAGCGATTCCAACCATAAAGACCTCCATAAATCCTTTTCAATTTCTTGTTTTCTCGACAGAGATGAGTCATAAGAGGTGTGATGTGAGAAGTTATAATATTCTTCATCTTTAATGAATCCAAAAACTTAACATACTCTGAGACTTCCTCATAAACATCTCTATTAATATCTGAATCACCTTCATCAGAAAGTTCATCCAACTGTTCTTCTAAGCGTATTTCCTTATCAACAGTTTATACATTCAAAGAATGTTTAGATATTGACTTAGATGTGACAGTTCTCTCAGGTGAATTCAATCTTTGAAAATCATTTGGTAATTTCTGAAATGGTACGTTATTAGAGATAGACTCGTCCATAATGATCAGATTGCTATAAACACAGATTTATGAGGTCTTGAACGTGTTATCCTGCTCTCATACCAATTGAAAAAGTGGAGGTACAACAACCTAACCCAATATTTCTCTTAGCAATCTGTATGGACTAACTCCAATATACTTTTAAGAGAATAAACTAGACAGTCAAACTCAATCTTAATAAAAAGTATATCAAAGAGTTATATCTCAATTGCTCGATTCAATCCTCACTCAAACAAATAGAAATCTGCGAGCCTGATTGAATACAAGAGAAATAACTTGAATGGTACCAAAGACCAATGTTCAAGGATCAATCAATTTCAGTCAACAACCAAAGGTTGGATTTACCAATTGATCGATTCAACGCAAAACCTGTGATATTTCAATTATATAACAAAATATAATGCGGAAAATAAATAACACAAACACCAGAATTTTATTAACGAGGAAACCGCAAATGCGGAAAAACCCGGGGACCTAGTCCAGATTGAACATACACTGTATTAATCCGCTACGTACACTAGCCTACTACAAGCTAACTTCGGTCTGGACTGTAGTTGAACCCCAATCAATCTCACACTGATCCAAGGTACAGTTGCGCTCCTTACGTCTCTGATCCCAGCAGGATACTACGCACTTTATTCCCTTAGTTGATCTCACCCACAACTAAGAGTTGCTACGACCCAAAGTCGAAGACTTTAATAAACAAATATGTAAACAGAAAAGTCTACAAGAATAGATAAATATGTCTCCCACTGAAATGCCTACGAGTTTTGTTCCGTCTTTTGATAAATTAAGGTGAACAGGAACCAATTGATATACCAGACTTATATTCCCGAAGAAGACCTGGTGGCTCTCTAAAAGAGTCACAGAAATTATAACTGCAAGTGCACGGTGTATAGGTGTAGAACAATGCAAATACGGGTCGATCCACAGGGACAAGGTGTGTGTAGTTGAAGCTTAAGGTTTCACTAAAACTGAGTTGTAACAAAGAGTCTTGGTTGTGTTAAAACACACTTGAGATGATGGCAATGACTGAACTGAAAAACAGTAGAATGTAAAGCAAGTAAACAGGAACATGCTAGGGCTTTTGAATCCACTTCTTGATCCTAAACTAAGGCAGATCCTAATCAAATCATGTTCTTGCTTCATCTCAGGGAAGATTATGGATGATTTACTTAACTAATCTTACTAACTTACCCCTAGCATCAACTGTCTTCTCACAGTACAGCTGATCACAGGCTTGTTTGCTCAACCAGTTATCTAGCAATCCGCATTAGTGGAAGGTTAATCCCCTAAGTTCTCTAGCTCACCCCTAGCATTGAGTGTCTTCTTACATCACACTCAATCACAGGTGCATTTGATCACTAAGTTTACTAACTTCCCTACTTCAATTAAGCACAGTCCTTCAAATGGACTGAATTCTTAACCATTATCACTCACTTACCCCTAGCATCAGCTGTCTTTCTACAGCACAGCTGATCACAGGCTTGCTTATTCAAATGGTTACTAGCAGTCCTAACTCATTTTTAGCACTACAAGAACAATGACATGATTACTAACTATCTTAACATACAATCAAGAGTTTCATCTAAACCCTAGCACATGAAATTAGAACATGATAAACATAAATAGTAATTGAAATTGAAATTTAGAATTAGAATTAAAACAGAAAATTACAAAACCTAACAGTGGAGAGCACTGGCTAATCCAGGCCTCCAAAGGGTGTTCTGGCTAATCCAGGCATAGACCATTACAACACCCAAAGACCCCTATTTATACATACAATGGAAATCCCAAAAAATCCCCAATTAATAGCAAAATTAGGGTTTGTAAAAAAATACAATTAAACCCAAAATTGGTTCACCTAACCTACTGATAACAACCCAATCAACCAACCCATGCTTCAATTAGACGTACAATCATGTTCCCCCAATTATCCCCAAATTATGAAATTAGGGTTTATAAGAAATAGAAATTAGGTTTACCTAATCACTGCAAACTCTTGATAGCTCTCACCCATGCTTCCTTACGGTCTTCTGATGCTTCCCACGCCTCCAATTGATCTATATCATCAACTAATTTCACCAACTCACTCCTAGGGTTCAGAGGTGAGAGAATAGGCGAAATTAGTTATTTGAGAGAGATTAGAACGTGATATAGGTGATGGGTCGAGTGTGTATGATGATTTGAGAAGAGATGGTGGTGGTTGTGGTGGTTGAGAAGGAGTTGGTGGCGGAGCAGGTGGTGGTCGTGGAGTTGCAGAGGAGAAGAAAGGGGGAGAAGAAGGAGAAGCCGATAGTTTTAGGGTTAGGGTGTGTTTGGGTTAGGGTATAGGTATTGGGTACTCGGGTGTTGAGCGGGTGTAGCAAATGTTGATGCGCAGCAAGGATGAGACGTTGGATGCGAAGATGATGGATCGATCTAACGGCGAGACGGAGGCAGATCTTGAGCGACCGTTGGATGCATCTGTGGATCCAATCTGACGGCTACGAGCTTAGGCAGGCTTTGGGCTTGGGCTTGGACTTAGGTTAGAGTTTGGGCTTAGACAATTCTGAGCCCGCTCCTTCTTTAAGAACAAATTATTCCTTCCAAGCCCACTTCTAGTTGTCCGGCTCTTGCAAACATCATTCTTCGCTGCCTTTCTGCGGGAGTCTTTGTCGTTTCTTTGCTCTTTTCACTCCGTGAGTTAACCAGGCTTTATTTAGTACTAAAAATGCAAAATTAATTAAGAAAAGTATTTATTCTTGAAAACATGAAAATACAGAATGGGTTAAAATGGAGAATTAGAACACAAAAGATGAGTTAATTGCCAAGAAATATATAGAAATATGAACTTTTTAGCACTCATCAAACCCCCAACCTGAATTTTACTTGTCCTCAAGTAAAACAAAACTAAGGAAATCATACCTATACCCTGTCGCTGGTTTCTCGAATGCATTTAGCGTATGCACTAAGCCTTTTAAACCACTAAGTGTCCCTAGTGGACGAGTGAAGTCTCGTGAAGGTTTGCTTAGAACGTACCTTCAAAGTTCTAGGCCAAAATATAGCTCAGATTCCATGAAATTTGACATGTGCAAGACAGTTTTAGCTCACAGCAAAATGGAGATGTCAATCTAGCTATCAAAGCGGCACAAGCCTACACTGATAACAAATAAAGACACGTGATAAGAGTGTAAAAGTGTATCTACACATGTCTAGAATGACCTGAAGTTATGACGACGAATCACCAAGATATGTTTTTAGGCTAAGAACCGAATTCTAAGCCAAGCTAGCTGTCCGGCTTTACGAGAATTGTGAATGTCACCCAATGAGTTGGTGATATTCAGTGTTACCCGCGTTATACATCGATGGCTGCCCCGCCTGCTTATTACAAGACGATACACACAAAAGATAACTCTTACATGACTCTTATTTACATTGATTACTCGTCTTTTATTTTTGGCAAGAGAGAATATTGTCTTTAACATGACAAAACATGGAAGAAATACAATACTTATTGATTTTTTTTTTTTTTTGATTTTCTTAATTTTTGATTTTTTTTTTTTTTTTTTTTTTGTAAGAAATAACTTTGATCTTTACAACATAGTGACACTTTTGATACATGAACAAAAAGAAAAACATAATTACATGACTCTTAGCAAGAGGTGGCCCTTATCGAATGCATCCGGTCAAATTCTATGGTTGCTTTTCTTAACGTATCCTCCAACTTCTATCCCAGCCAACCAAAGAACAAGCTAGTCAAGTCTCATTCAGTATTCTAAAGTGATTGGCAATCTAACTTCCTATCAAACACCTTGAAGATCGAGGCTATACATGTATTGGTAGATCGTGCGCGTGCAAGTTTCTTATCACATGTAAATTGTGCTAGAATCAGGGGTGCCTAAATATCTAGACTAAGAATCCTAATAAAAATACATATTTGCACAAGATCAACATTTCAAGGTAAATGAGCTCGATTTTTATGATTTTTCATTTTTTTAATTTTTTTGGAATTTTTTAAATTTTTTCAAAAAGAGGGAGTCTGTTTTCAATTATAACATGTTATCGTGGTATCTACTCTATACCCCCAAACCTAAACTAAACATTGTCCTCAATGTTTCTAATGATAAAATATTCATAACTTGGACAAATCAGAAGAACATGTTGAGTTTTGAGAGAAAGGAAAGAGATTACCCGATTTGACGAAAGAAAGAACCGAACTCCATTGTTCATGGTTAGAATCCAACATATTTCAGCCGCGATCACCATGGAGTAGCAAAATATAAAGAAAACATAAAATTTCACTAAAAACTACCTACCAGATTATATACAAAAAATTCACTATATACATAAAGTCTAAAGAGTTGAGGATCAACCCAAAAGACAAAGTGTTGAAACATAGACAGTTTCAAAACACTAAAATTGGACTGAAATGAGAGCGAGAGTGAAAAACCGGATGAATCACCCACAAACCTGTAATTTTCAGCAGGTTTACTTTTAAGCACAAAATCTTTCCATTTTAGGGGTGCAGGATTCACAAGGTCTAACTCAAAATGGACTTTGTTTGGGATGGACAAACATGCATATTCCAACTGTGGCTCCTTAAAAGTATTGTATTTAGATGCAAAATAGTCCAAGAGGACTTGAGAGTCACACAGTTCCAATCCTAGGTTGGGAATCTTCAGAAAAGTTGGTTTAAAATTTTTGTTACAAACCAAATCTAGGTTGGGTGGAATAATCTCAATCTGTGACTTAGGCAAGAAGGTGACATCTAAGTTTCTCACATGCATGAGATCAAAAGTACCAATATTATCAGTCACATCAGCATTTTCTAGATCATAATCAAGTTGTGTAGCATGCTCATCATCACAACACAATTTCACAAGTCCAAATTCAGAATCATGGTTATCCGAAATATCCAAATTAACATCAAAAGAAGCAATATATTGTGGCTTAGGTATGGAATCAGACACATCAACTATATTTTCATGCATAGGATCATTAGTGTCAACAGAAGATTCAACATTACCTAAGTCATGCTCTTCACAGGATAACTGCACAATATCTAAATCAGTAGCCTCATCACATGTATATGGAATACTAGAAGAAACATCATTCATGAAGGTCGGGGCAGAAAAGCCTAATGTATTTGAACCCAAAGGTTCCATAACATTTTCAGCATAGACATGTTCTTCTAATATAACATCATCATAATCATCATCATCACAAATACATGAAATCCTACTTTGTCAAAACCATTAGTGTTTTTCGTCCATACATCTGCCTCTAAAATAGGTGAATATGGATTGACATTTTCAGCAATAGGGTATGAAACACTATATCCAGAATTAAGCTCATTGGGAAAATCAACATCTGACTCATGGTGATTACCCATATCATGTGGCATGGTCCTAGTTTCCCTATAGGTTTCCCACTGATGGGTTTTCTCTGCAACTTCAGCTAGAAATAACCATGCATCGTCCACAGTTTTATCAATGAATTCACCATTACACATAGATTCAACCAAGGCTCGAGACTTAAAGTCTAGTCCCTCATAAAGAATGGCGACCAGTCTCCACTTCTCGAGGCCATGATGAGGACACTCAAACAACAAATCATTAAATCGTTCAAAATAATGAAAAAGTGTTTCTCCATCTAACTGGACAAAACAATTAATACTTCGACGAATAGAGATGGTCCTATGATGTGGAAAGAACTTTCCGACAAATTGATTTGTGAGTTGGTCCCAAGTGGTGATTGACTGCGGTCTCAGATTGTAAAACCATGTTTTAGCCCTTTCCTTTAAAGAAAATGTAAACAAGCGCAATTTCAAAGAGTCTTCGGATATATGGTCAGGTTGTAAAGCCCGGACAATTTGTTCAAACTCTCTTACATGGTTATAGGGATTCTCAGAATCGAACCCTCGAAATATAGGAAGTATTTGTATCATGCTTTCGTTTAGTTCAAATGGGCCATCAGTCTGGGGTAAGACGATACATGATAACTGACTTATTATGTTAGGGTACATGTATTCATGGAGACTACGGAGTTTATTCACACACTCGCCCATTTTTTCAAAAAATTTGGTTTTAATGGGTTTGAAAAAATTTGGTTTGAAAGGGTTTTGAAAAGAAAATTTTGGTTTTTAAAGAGGGAGAAAAATTTTGGTTTTTGAAATAAGGAGCAAATTTTCTTTTTTTTTTTTTTAGCCCAAAATTTAGTTAAGTTTGGTTCACAAAAGAGGCAAGCCCAAAATCCAAAAAGTTAAGTTTAGAGCAAGCCCACTATTAAGAAACTACAAGCCTAACAAACAACTAAATTACAAGCCCAAATAAAGAAAGAAATAAAATAAAACTAATTATTACAAACCCACAAAAAAAAGAAAATAAAACTAAAATTATTACAATCCCAAATAAAGAAAGAAATAAAATTAAAATTAAAATAATTATTACATGCCCAAAAAGATAATTAAAATTACAAGCCCAAAAGAGAATAACAATACAAACCCACAAAAAATTACAAGCCCAAAAAATTTGGGTTTGGGTTTAGGCTTACCATTTTGGAGGGAAGCCCAGTTAGGCTTTGGTCCCTTTTCTTAAGTTGCACAAGCCCAGTTGGGCTTTGGATCTTCCTAAACTTTTGTTGGAGAGGCCCAGTTGGGCTTTGGCTTTCCTTCGGCTTTACAACAGAAACCCAGTTGGGTCAACCCAACAGCACCAGGCAGCTTGGAGAAGGCAACACCAGCAAGAATGGCTAGCTGTACCAGGTTCACTCCAACTTCACCAGGGCAGCCTAGCAGGCAGCACTACAACAACAACAAGTAGCAGCAGGGCTACACAGCGCTCAGCAGCAGCGGGTGAGAACAATATGCAAAACAGTAGGAACTAGCTAAGGACTAGCTCAAAAAAGCAATGAAGATGAACAAGCTAAGATGACTTGGTAATGCAAAAAAGTATGCAAGAACAGCTAAATGCTTACACTAAATGCACAGAAGCAAGTGAGACTAAGATGCAGTTACACAATGATGCTTATGCAAATGGATGCAGTGCAAGAAGATATGCAAGATGATGCTTCACAGGGAGGACCAAGGCCCAACAGCAAGGTTAAGAAAGGTCTAGCAGCAACAGACAACAGTTAGCTAGCTAGCTAGCAAAGGCTAGCCAGCAACAATACCTGCAACAGCAAACAAATGTAGAACAAAAACAACAACAGCGCCGCTAACCGAGTCCCCGGCAGCGGCGCCAAAAAATTGGTGGCTCTCTAAAAGAGTCACAGAAATTATAACCGCAAGTGCACGGTGTCGAGGTGTAGAACAATGCAAATACGGGTCGATCCACAGGGACAAGGTGTGTGTAGTTGAAGCTTAAGGTTTCACTAAAACTGAGTTGTAACAAAGAGTCTTGGTTGTGTTAAAACACACTTGAGATGATGGCAGTGACTGAACTGAAAAACAGTAGAATGTAAAGCAAGTAAACAGGAACATGCTAGGGCTTTTGAATCCACTTCTTGATCCTAAACTAAGGCAGATCCTAATCAAATCATGTTCTTGCTTCATCTCAGGGAAGATTATGGATGATTTACTTAACTAATCTTACTAACTTACCCCTAGCATCAACTGTCTTCTCACAGTACAGCTGATCACAGGCTTGTTTGCTCAACCAGTTATCTAGCAATCCGCATTAGTAGAAGGTTAATCCCCTAAGTTCTCTAGTTCACCCCTAGCATTGAGTGTCTTCTTACAACACACTCAATCACAGGTGCATTTGATCACTAAGTTTACTAACTTCCCTACTTCAATTAAGCACAGTCCTTCAAATGGACTGAATTCTTAACCATTATCACTCACTTACCCCTAGCATCAGCTGTCTTTCTACAGCACAGCTGATCACAGGCTTGCTTATTCAAATGGTTACTAGCAGTCCTAACTCATTTTTAGCACTACAAGAACAATGACATGATTACTATTTTAACATACAATCAAGAGTTTCATCTAAACCCTAGCACATGAAATTAGAACATGATAAACATAAAGAGTAATTGAAATTGAAATTTAGAATTAGAATTAAAACAGAAAATTACAAAACCTAACAGTGGAGAGCACTGGCTAATCCAGGCCTCCAAAGGGTGCTCTGGCTAATCCAGGCATAGACCATTACAACACCCAAAGACCCCTATTTATACATACAATGGAAATCCCAAAAAATCCCCAATTAACAGCAAAATTAGGGTTTGTAAAAAAATACAATTAAACCCAAAATTGGTTCACCTAACCTACTGATAACAACCCAATCAACCAACCCATGCTTCAATTAGACGTAAAATCATGTTCCCCCAATTATCCCCAAATTATGAAATTAGGGTTTATAAGAAATAGAAATTAGGTTTACCTAATCACTGCAAACTCTTGATAGCTCTCACCCATGCTTCCTTACGGTCTTCTGATGCTTCCCACGCCTCCAATTGATCTATATCATCAACTAATTTCACCAACTCACTCCTAGGGTTCAGAGGTGAGAGAATAGGCGAAATTAGTTATTTGAGAGAGATTAGAACGTGATATAGGTGATGGGTCGAGTGTGTATGATGATTTGAGAAGAGATGGTGGTGGTTGTGGTGGTTGAGAAGGAGTTGGTGGCGGAGCAGGTGGTGGTCGTGGAGTTGCAGAGGAGAAGAAAGGGGGAGAAGAAGGAGAAGCCGATAGTTTTAGGGTTAGGGTGTGTTTGGGTTAGGGTATAGGTATTGGGTACTCGGGTGTTGAGCGGGTGTAGCAAATGTTGATGCGCAGCAAGGATGAGACGTTGGATGCGAAGATGATGGATCGATCTAACAGCGAGAAGGAGGCAGATCTTGAGCGACCGTTGGATGCATCTGTGGATCCAATCTGACGGCTACGAGCTTAGGCAGGCTTTGGGCTTGGGCTTGGACTTAGGTTAGAGTTTGGGCTTAGACAATTCTGAGCCCGCTCCTTCTTTAAGAACAAATTATTCCTTCCAAGCCCACTTCTAGTTGGTCCGGCTCTTGCAAACATCATTCTTCGCTGCCTTTCTGCGGGAGTCTTTGTCGTTTCTTTGCTCTTTTCACTCCGTGAGTTAACCAGGCTTTATTTAGTACCTAAAAATGCAAAATTAATTAAGAAAAGTATTTATTCTTGAAAACAATGAAAATACAGAATATGGGTTAAAATGGAGAATTAGAACACAAAAGATGAGTTAATTGCCAAGAAAAATATATAGAAATATGCACTTTTTAGCACTCATCAAGACCCTAGTTGCTAGAGTTCTCCTTTATATAGTCTTCAAATTAGGGTTTGCAATCACTTCTACCTTGGTAACAAAGCATTCAATATTCACTGTTAGATAAAAACCTGATTAGATTCAAGCTAATATCTTTCAACCGTTAGATCGACCTTGGCTTGTTATACACAAATGAAATGCACGTTCATTTAGGTTTTTGTAACCGTACCTAAACATGTACACCTAGTTGGTTCAACATTAGTTAACCAATGGTTAGCCATATGAGCACTTTCATATCAACCTTATTCATCTTCACCATAACTAGTTCAGATGACTCAAAAGAACTAGTTAGAGAGTTGTTCAATTGCTTAGATCTCATAGAAGTATATAAGATACAATCGAAACAAAAACGATTTTGATTCACTCGAATCGATTCATGAACATTATAGCCACGGTTTGCAAAAATGCATTCCTTAGTTTATATATGTCTTAGTTCACGAATAAACCATTTTTAGAAAATAACCCAGTAAAGTATGCATACCGGTACACATACTTAAGTACCCAAATTGAGTTTGTTTTCAGTTGACAAACTCCAGCAGAAATTCACGGGATGTGAACTTCCGGCAGTACGCGTACGGGTACGCGGACTTAGCTTCCGAACATCCTGAACCAGTAAAGTACACATACTGTAGTTCAAGGATTTTGAAATACACAAGTATGAGTTCACATACAATGTTTATATCCATTCAAGGTTATATATTCTAAACTCTCATATCAATCATTGAAACATTCTTAGAGGATGTTAAATAGAAGTTATTCACACACTATTTTTCGTCAAAGCGATTTCCAAGATATTGAAATAATCAACATGACTTTCGTCACTTGTAAAGATGAACTTGGACAAAGCGAAAGCTTACCAACACATATTTCTAGAAATAGATAAGCGAGATAAACTCGGCTCGAAATAGCAAATGTGTATAATCGAAGTCTATATAGCAATGCGATTTTTGAGTGATAGATAAGTTCAAGTCTCCACATATCTTTTAGTCGATGAAGTTCCACCAGTTCCTTGAGTAGTTCTTCGTATTTGCATGATGAACTCCGTGGAGTCTAGAACTCAACTACACTTTCTATCCTAGTCCGAGACTTAGCTATAAGTAGACTAGAAATCAAGACTTATAGTTTTGGCAACTAAACTTGAAAAACAAGCTTGAGATAGCAACGCTTGCGAGTTTGACAAGCTATGTTGGTCCCTTACCAAGAATGGGAATTTTACGATAAAGTCAGCGTTAGCTTGTGAGTTCGACCGAGCAGTGCTCTAACAACTCTACCTGGTCTTTGAAGAGCGTTAGCTTTGAGTTTGAATTTTTTAAGAAATTCAGCTGCTAGTTAATTGGTAACGGTAAGCAAATTCTCATTTGGCAGGACAAGTGGATTCTGCATCAAGATACACCACCTATTCCTTCTAGCACTGCAAGCAATCCTTCTTCGTATACTTATGTCTCAGAATTAATTGATGAAGATACTAAAAGTTGGAGAACTCAGTAAGTTAACAATCTCTTTGATCCAGGTACTGCTCAACAGATTCTGCATATGAGAATTCCACATTGCTCTGAAAACAAGCTATATTGGTCCCTTACCAAGAATGGGAATTTTACGATAAAGTCAGCTTATTATGCACTCTACAATATGATAAACCACAATGGACTAGCTATCTATAAACCTTCCTCAGATGATATTTGAAGGGAAGTATGGAACATAGACGTCATCCCAAGAGTTAAACTCTTTATCTGGAAATGTATCAAAGACATTGTTCCATCTAAAGAGAGATTGAGTAGAAGAATCTGGCAGGAGAATGTTATCTGCAGTAGATGCAAATCTGTCTATAACATGAACTAACTGCTGGAGCCGGACCAAACCAGACCAATTAGGAAGAAACCAAACTGAACAATTTACTAATGGATTGGTTACGGTGTAGAAAGTGGAAAACCGATAGTGTTGGTTTTGGTTTGGTTTGACCTCTAAAACCGAACCAAAAACCATTGGAAAACCGATTAATTTTTAAACTTAGTTTCTACAGTTGATTTACAAGTATTAGATTTTACCCATTGATTTAGAGGATAAATAGAAACCCTAAATCTAATATTTCATTATGATATTCTCCCTCTTTCTCTTTCTCCTTCTCTCAGTCGCCTCTCTTCTCCACCCCCAACTACAGCTGCTGCTACTCGACTTTTTTATTCCTATCTTCCTTCTTTTTTATTTGTCAACAACTAAATTAAGATATATTATATATCTTCTTTTGATCTCTAGATTTAGAGTAAGCTTTAACTATTCTTGATATTTATTTTATTATTTTTTTGTCTGTAAATTTGTGTAAACCAATACTATCGGCAACTACGATTTTTTTATCTGTAAATTTACGTATTTTTTTTTTTTGGTTTGACATAATTATTGGTTAACCAAAAACCACTGGGACAAACCGAAACCAACTGGAACCCTTTGAAAACCGAACCAATGGTCAATGGATTGGTTTGGTTTAGATTTTTAGAAACCAATAGTATTGATTTCGGTTTAGGTTTGGCAAGAAATCGAACCAAAACCGACCATGAACAACCCTAGCTGAATCAACTTCTAAGAAAAACAATAGTCATGGTAAGAGTATAGTAGATCCTAAGTGGCAGCCACCTGATAACGATATTATTAAACTTAACACTGATGTATCTTATTGTGATAGAACTAAAACAGGTGGATATGGACTAATCTTTCATAATGGTGCAGGTACTCATGTAGCTTCAAAGTGCAGCAGTTTCAAAGGGGTGTTGGATGCTCATCATTTGGGGAGCTCAGCTATTCTGGAAGGAGTGTAATGGAGGCTACAGTCAGGAAGATTATTATAGAGTCTGATCATCAAAGTCCCATACAAGCTATCCATGGGAGCTGGCTAATAAATGTGCGGATAACTAGCTAAACATTCTCGACATGTTCGAAAAGAGGGAGGATAACTAGCTAAACATTCTCGATATGGTCTGTAATAGTTGGGAAGGGGAACCACCATCTTTCCTGGTAGAGGCAGGCCAAGTAGTTTTGGTCATTATTTACAGTCCTACTCCTGCTCGGAGTAGAGTAAAAAAGGAAAAAGGAAAAAAATTAGGCATCAGAACTAAAAGAAAAAAACAAAGACCTGCCATGAGAACTGATTACTCAAAGATTGCAAAAAAGGAATATCCCGGTCTAAAATGAACTGAATCATTGAAATTAAATAGACCAATAAGAAAAAAAAAGCTGATGGAAATTGTGTCAACTGAAATTTGTTGTTCTATCTCTCTACTATAACTCACTAAACAAAACACACCCTTAGGCCTTAGTAGGCACTTCAGTAAAAAGTTTCCTTAAATCCCAAAAACCTGCTTTGCATCTAGATAATACCGATCTTGTTAGCCACGTCCAATGCATCGTAATCTGGAGTCAACCTAACATAAGCCTTCTTGGTTCCATCAGGCCTGAAATTACAAGAACACATCAAGAAACATTAAATTAGGCTGAAGTGTTCATTTACACAAGATAAAAACTAAGTAGAAAGTGTTCGAATGGGACACCTATATCCTACAGCATCAATTAACCACAATATAAACTAAGTTGAATATGTTCGAAATCGAAACCTATAATTTACAGCATTAATAAACCACTATTTGAAGGTATACAGTTTACACAACAAGTACCAAATCTTCAAACAAGAACTCAGATTATGCAGAACGTCCTTTAACCAAACTGCAAAGTAATACAGTTAATATAACAAATCTAATTGCTGATGCCAACAATCTGTGTAAGCCTACAGTGAAATTGAAGTAATCTGACAGTAAAGAGTCAGCTCAGACCAGCTGAACCATAAACCCAGATACATTTATTTTAACTAATCTAGCATCTAGCTTGTATATAACTTGAGAAATCAAGGACCTGATAAACATTGCATAGATATTTTTTCAGAAAATAAACTGTGTATTCTATTAAAGGAACAAAAATGATGGCAAATCAATCATTCGCCGAGAGTAGAAGGGCTGACCTGATCAAGGTATTCACTTTCTTGGTTTGAATATCGTACATCTTCTTAACTGCAGCCTTAATTTTCTTCTTGTCTGCACGAATATCAACAATGAAAACCAAGGTGTTGTTGTCCTCGATCTTCTTCATTGCAGATTCTGTTGTAAGTGGGTACTTAAGAATCTGGTAGTGGTCGAGCTTGTTCCTTGGAGGTGCACTGATGCGAGGATACTTAGGGTTCCTTTCCTTCTTCAAAGTCTTTGGGCGATGGAATGTGACTGATGTCCTGATCTTCTTAATTTTCTTTTTCAAGGTTGACGCACCAGATTTTACTGCCTTTGCAGCCTTCACAGCCTGAGCTTTTGGGTCGCCCTTCTTTGTACCTACTGCATAAGATCAAAAACACCTACAATTAGAAGTTGTGCTGGTTGGAAGATACAACAAACAGTAAGCAGATCAAATATCTCATCATCAGTCGCACAATGGGTTTGTCACACATTTAATAGTGTTCTTCACAACAGTAATTTACAACTTATTCAAGATTTCACCTCTTATTTTACAGCAACATATTGGGCTAGAAATTAAACAGCACTAGCCTCTAAAAAAGAGTTTAGTTGATTTTGTGGATTAGAAGCTAACAAGTTAAAAGCCAATACCAAAGTTGAAAATCTTAAAATAGACAACAACAAGACAAACCACATGGAATGCTTTTATCAACACCATCTTCCATAAGAAATTTTAAAAAATTCTTTGGTCACTGTGATACATGTCATTCATCCCAAAAGGGTTCTTCCGGTCTATTACTTTTAGGATTTCCTAATTTAATGTTCATGTTCATCAAAACTACACTAAAAAAAACTCCTAGAATCTGCACTTAACTACCGACTAAGTAGATCATTGCATAAACAACTCTAATAACATTCACTATCTAGGTCGTCAAAAACTATTAGAAGGACGAATAGTTTCACACGTAGTGAGACAGGAGCAAAAGGGAAAAACCAAGAGTCATTTTTAAAATGATTCTATTATCAAAAAACAAAGTCACAGTAAATTAGATTCGCAACTATAGGTTAAGACTTTCCAACCATCAAATAAGACTAGCAAAGAACAACAACATTGGCATCAAATCTAACTAAACAAAGAATTAATAATACTTTTAGGAGAAAGTAGTACCTTTCGCTGGAGGCGCCATTGTTTCCTAGCAAAACTTACCTGAACCTGTTAAAACCCAAACAAAATCGTCAGCGCAATCAAGAATCAACCAACCTAGTAAACAAGTAACGTGATTCATGGATTTGGGAGAAGTTTTTCAAGGAACAGACCTTGGAAAGAAACAGCCGCTAGGGTTTCAGGACTGATTGAAGAGGAGAATAGAGTAAAGATATATGTCTCTAATTACAGATTTCTCCTCCTTTCTCTTTAAAGTATCTGCTCTCGGTTGGACAGCTAGGGCACACTAGGATGCAGCCCAATATCCTTGGGCTTATCTCTTGCTATCCAAAATAGGACCTGACCTGCGAGAATTTGGAAAATAACGATTTTTTTTGGGCATCGTTCATTTTTATGGGGATCATGACGTACTGAGGCCACCTTCCCAATACTTAAGGGGTGTCCTAAAATTAGGAAATAACTAAGTTATCCTCTGCTCTTATCTAAATAGCAAGTACAAAATAATATTGTCACTAGAGAAGGCCAGAAAGAGTATGAGATTTCTTATACGCATTGCCCCAACCGTAAGATGTAATTGTTGTGTGATGGGGAAAGGACAACAGGAAATAAATGTGTTACATGGACTTTTGCATCCTGTTTGGGTATTATAAAGATGCTCGTTGCTAAACAGGCACGTCGTAGTCATCATAACAAAGGTTCCATGTTGTACGTATAGAGACCACGTCAGATAACCAGGGAATTCTACTGTAAAATCACTACTGTAAGATTTAGCATGGGTGCAAGAATTTGATGATTGAAAGCAAAGAAACCATGGTTTACTTATATGTCACAAAACCGGCTCTTTTTCTCTTTTGGGTCGCTGGTCTCCAATATGCAAATAAAAAGACGTTCATTGCACATCAATTGCTGAATCTTCCATTGCCGACTGAATCTTCCATTGTCGTGAAAACCAGGAAGAACAAAAGATATTTCATGTACAAAATACTACTAGATTATCAAACTAGAAGGAAAGAGAAGTAGCAACACAGAGATAGGATATTAATATCACTAGAGGAAACATTCGATTTCGCTGAAAGCCATCCAAAGCATCCTAAAATAAATAATTCTTCTACTTCAACGAGACTATCTATGAGAGTTGGAGAATTTATATGACCTAAAATAATGCTTCCTAATATGAAAATGTACCAAAACTCTATCAAGTTTGCTATCATCAGTTGGTTTTACACATACTCCAAGTATAACAAGCTAGACCTCACTATTTTTCAACTTACTGAGTATTATTCCAGAACATTAAAAACAACACAATTAACACTGCAACTATTATCAGGAGAGGGAGGGAGGGAGAGAGAAATGGGGAGAAATCTAAAGGGAAACATTTAGTGTTGGCTTGATTAGAGTTCTTAAGATATACATCACAAAGTTTGCTGGATTAGAGATTCACTTGATCAATGCAACTCACTTACAATTCGTTTCTCTTCCACCAAATTAACCTTTTCTTCGGCAGTTCCTGTTTCTTCCTCAACGCCTTCTTTTATGCTAACAGCCGGCTTCCCTTCGACCTTTTGAGATCTCGTCAACCTTGCCAAAGTCACAAAAGAAACTCCTCCAAGAACATTATTCGTCCACCTCAAGACGACAACTGAGCCATTAAACACAACTGGACGGAAACCCTTTGCTAACAAAAATTTGATCCCGTTGAGAGTTTGATGTCTAATGTTACTGATAAAACCCATATGAGTCGCCCAAGTCATTGCATTCAAAAGTGTAGGTGGAGGCTTGTTTGGTGTCTCAAAATTAGGATCCATCTTCTTTCTCGTTAGAATCAATCCATTCGAAATAGTAGTTCCAACAAGTCCAACAGCAAACCCAACTGCAGCAAAAACAACTCATTTGTAAACAAAGGTCCCAAATCGATCGAGAAGAGTAAACATCCCGGGTTCAAACATATGGCTATGTGGACAGCTAGCAAAGATGGCAGGAAGAGATGAAGATGCTAAACCCATTGTTGGGGCTAACAGATACATAAGAACGAAATTCAAAATTGATCCGACAACAAGAGTTGAGAAAACAAAATCCAGCTCGTTAATCCCAAGATTAGGGCGAGATGCCATATCACCAAGAACACATGCACTCAAACCTACGATTTCTTCCATTAAAACCTTAAACGACAACAACTCTAGATCTCCAACCATTCAGTAAAAACCCTAAAATTCCAAAACTAGATGCAGAAGATTGGTTGTATGGATTTCCATCACCATCATTATTACGTCGACCAGAGTCCCCTCCTCCACCATTGTTTCCATCTCCTCCTGTGTTGTGATTACCAATCCCACTGCCACTATTGCCACCAGTGTCCGCGGATAGTCCAACATTTACAAATAATTTGGGCTTTGAAGATTTGGATTGCAGTAAAGATAATGATAAATTAGCAAGGGAACGAGAGTTGAAAGGAAAAGAAATAGTATTAATCAGGGAAGTACAACAATGAAAGCAAGCAATGTGATTTACAGATAAGCTTCACCAGCATAATACTATTAATACATGATTATGACCAAAAAAACTGTAGAAGCCAATTAACCAAGTCCAACAATCTACTCAAATCTAAAAATAAAACAAATGAAGAACATCCTAGTCTAAATAAAAAGTTGGAAACTAGGAATAAAGGTGCGTAAATGTTGGTATAGTTGTGCACAGAAATTTTTTAGATAATGAAATGAAATTGCAAATTCAAAAAGAAGAGACTAAATACATCATGTAAAGTCAATATAGTTTAACAAACAACAAATTCCGCAATCAAAATGACATGAAATACCATGCAAGTCTCACTGTAGTTCAAAAGAAATAAGACTTGTCAAAGCTAATTGATCAGAGACGAGAAGGGATATTAAGAAGGCATACATACTTCCTTGAATGACTAGAAGTTTAACAAAAAGAAAAAAATGTCAAAGAACTCAAATCTTTAAAGTCTATTCCAAAATTCATCATATAAAACCCTCAAAGTTAGTGCATAAAGACACGAGTGAAGCAGTCAATTGAAGGGGGAAAAAACGACTGAAGTTCATAGAAATTACATCTCCTTATTGGACCACTCTTATGATTCAAAGATATTCCTTGATACTCAAGGTGATCCCATACCGAAAAAGTGAAAAACATTTAATTATGATTTTCATCATATATGTTTTAATTACCCGCAATTAAAACATATCCTCTGGAAAATATTATTAGTTAATGTGCTACACTAATAATAGAAGTTTTCTATGAATGTTTTCGGAAATATGGTTTTGGCATTTAAGTGGAAATAGGAAAACCGTACTTTAATGTGAATATCTTGAGAATGTTTTCGGTTTTGGAATTTCCTTGTTGTCCAAACAACCTTGGTCTATAAATAGTTGAGTTTGCATTTCTTGAACGGTCCGCGAGTTATAACCCCAAAGGGGTTATAACCCATCTACAAAAAACCCATCCAAACAAAAGTGATACAAAAACCCCAAATATCATAAACTGTCTAAACTACCCTCCCCTAATTCAACCCAAAAGAAACTGAGAAAGAAAACGACCCACTAATTTATTACTTTACAACCTGCGTTTTGTTCAAAATTTCTTAAAACCTCCGCTCCTGTTCGTTCAAAATCAATCTGTTCGTTCAAAAATCAATCCGCTCCTGTATTCGTTCAAAATCAATCTGCTCATCCCTAAGCCAAAATCGTTCAAAATCAATCTGTATTCGTCATCATCTTCTCGATTTTACCTTCTTCTCTTATTCTATGGTTGCGTACTTCAACCACTGCTACAAAATCTGACCTAATTTTTCAACCACAAATGGCGAAGAAACAAAATCAACAGGCGAAAAAGAAAGATAAAAAGCTAAAGAAAATAGCGAAACCATCTTCTAAAGGTAAGAAATTGAATTTGCTTTCAAGTTGATTTCGAGTTTGAATTCAAAAGATTATTAGGTTTCATTTGATTTCTGGGTTGGTTTTCTGTTTGCTTTTAGGTTTCATTTCTTAGGTTAGGTTCTATTTTCATTTGGTTACATCGTTTCTTTGGTTTAGGTTTAGGTTTCAGTTTGTTTGATGTAACCAAATGAAAACAGATTTCAATTGTTTGTATATTTGATGCAACCAGATATTTTTTTTTCTATTTGATGAAACCATATTTCATTTGTTGTTTATTTGATGAAACCAAAGTATAATCTGTTTTTTTTTATGAAACCATTCTGGGTTTCATCATTTTACAACCAATTGGTAAATTGGTTCCACCAATTGTTAATCTGTTACATCATAATAATATGGTCTTTTTGATGAAACCATTTTGGTTTCATCACTTTTCATTTGTTAGGTTTAGGTCTGCAAGAATGATGTAACAGATTTGCGATGAAACCAGATATCATTTTCTGTTTCTTAATGAAACCCAAAATTGGTTTCATCATTTTTAGTTATTGGTTTACTTCTAGAGTTGTTATTGGCTGTTGATTTGAATTCAAACTGTGGAGATTGGCGCTGTGTTACGTAATCTTATGGTTTCATACAAGTTTCAATTATGCTTATGGTTTCATCACTTTGTTCGTGCTTATGGTTTCATCATTACAAGTTTATGTCTTATGGTTTCATCATTATTATTTATTATTCTCTTATGGTTTAATTTTGGTTTCACAATAGGTAAAAAAAGAGATAAGGAACCATACAGGTGCTCATTGCATCATTTGTGCGAGCTAGCAGTGAAAATTAAGGCGTTGATAAAAAAACAACTGCATTTGAAAGCTCTTAAATCATGTCCTTTCTGGCGTTTCTTTGAGCGTTCTATGATGGCGTAATGAACAAAGATGAGCTCATCAAAAAGACAAAAGCAGTAATAATGTTTTTAAGTACAATTGAAAACAGACTTGATGGTAAGCTCCCGTATTGTTTCAAATTAGCAAGATCAAGGAAAATGATTTTGCGGACAATTCCAGAACATTTTGCTGTGACTTTTGGTTTCCAAATGGTGAATTATGTAGAAGCAGACGACATTGATGAAGATCTGGTTAAAAAGGTTAACGTCTTTGTGGCTAATTATTTTGCTGGAAATAAAAAGACAAAAAAACCGATATTGAAAAGCGTATGCTGGAAGCCGCAAATGATGAAACCAGAGCGGATGACTTTGTCAAGTTTTTCGTAATGTTTCTGTTGGTTTCAGTATTTGTCCCTAACAAATGTGGGCAGACTCTCGCAGCAAAGTACTTGTATATGGTGTTTGATATGAACAAGGTGTGCTGGCCGGAAGTCTTCCATGACTATGTACTTGATTCGATAATGACAAACAGAACAGACGTAGAAATGTTGTTGGTTGTGTAATATACCCTCTGGTAAGTTAAGATTTGTTCTTTTTTTCATAAGTTCAGTATTTTTTTTCAATATGGTTGTTGAATAATAAGCGACTTGTTTTTGATGATTAATTTGAATATTGGTTGTTTTTTTTTTTTTTGCAGTATTGGTTGGCAGAGATGACAAAGATCGCACAAAGAAAGCATGGGCTAGACAAGTATCCGAGGTTTGCTAGATGGAACCTTAGCAACATCTGTCAACAAGTATTGTCTAACTTCGAGAATCTTGAAGAAAAAACAGAACTTTGGTCTAAGGTAAATATTTACTTAGAAGATTTACTTTTCTGATGGAACCAATTTTGGTTTCATCAAAAATTCTAGCTGAATTTTTGTTTCTTAGATAACTTCGAGGGTTTTATTTGATATTTTTGTTAGACAATATTCGAAATCTTCGAGGGTTTTATTAGATTATTGCTATGAGTTCTTACCATTACTTGTTACCATTAAAAATGCTTTTCTTGGAATGTCGTTGTTTTATTTTAAACGAATTTTGGTAAATATTTTCTTGTTCAGATTAACTTTTTTGATGAAACCAGTTTTGGATTTATCAAATTTTTAGCTGAAACCAATTTTTCTTGTGTACTGCAGGAGAATATTGGTCACCGAAAGGGATCATTCTTGCTTCAGTATGACGAATCAGAAATGCGCTTGGCTGATCCCGTAGATGAAGTGGAAATTGTTGTGCCAGATGAAGAAAATGAAGTGCCGATTAAAGTGCAAGATGAAAAAATGTTGGTGCTAGCAGTGAAGCTAACTCCTTCAAAGCCAAATACCAATTTGCACGAGCATTGATTGAAAAGCTTAGGACCAATACTACATATGTTCTTTCTAAAGAAGAAGAATCACTGCTGGCAAAATATGATGCCGAGGACAGGGAACAACAACTGGTACAAAGATAGATTTGATTTTTCTTAGTAACAATTGAATTACTCGCATATATTACAATTTTCTTATACATTTCATCATTTTTTTGATGAAACCAGATTTGGTTCCATCATTCTTTTGATGGAACCAGATTTGGTTTCATCATTTCAAGTTAATATTTGTTTGATGAATTGGCCAGTTCTTTTTATTCTTTCAGAAGTTTTTGATTTTTACAGCATTAGGGTTTTGACACAGGAAGATGAAAAATAAAATAACTTAGGTATCTTAATATTGCAGGTTATAACAAGGGATGTTAACATGATAAATGAACAAGAATCTGAACAAGAGCAGGTCATATCTTCTTCGTCGAAGACAATCACCGATGATGAACAAGAAGGAGATGGTACTGAGTTGACTCCAAATAATATCGAGGATATCAAGGTGGCAGAGCGGGTTGAATCTGAAAAGGAGAAGCTACTTCATCGATGCCAGTCACCAATGATGAACAAGAAGGAGATGGTACTGAGTTGACTCCAAATAATATCGAGGATATCAAGGTGGCAGAGCGGGTTGAATCTGAAATGGAGAAAGCTACTTCATCGATGCCAGTCACCAATGATGAACAAGAAGGAGAGGGTACTGAGTTGACTCCAAATACCGTTGAGGATATCAAGGTGGCAGAGCGGGTTGAATATGAAATGAGCAAAGCTTCTTCGTCGATGCCAGTCACCAATGATGAACAAGAAGGAGAGGGTACTGAGTTGACTCCAAATACCATTGAGGATATCAAGGTGGCAGAGCGGGTGGAATCTGAAATGAGCAAAGCTTCTTCGTCGATGCCAGTCACTAATGATGAACAAGAAGGAGAGGGTACTGAGTTGACTCCAAATACCGTTGAGGATATCAAGGTGGCAGAGCGGGTGGAATCTGAAATGAGCAAAGATTCTTCGTCGAAGCAAATTATTGAACAAGAAGAAAACGAAACTAAATTTGTAATTGATGAAGATGTTATCAGGAAAATGGAATACGAATACAATAAGAAAGGTTGTTCGTCGTCAAAGCCAAATGTTGGAAGCGTATACTACTACCCAGCTGTAAAGATGGCGAGTGATTTACTTGAGTTAGAGAATGAACAACCTGGATTTGATTTAGGACTGTCGCAGTGTGACAGTCAAGAGAAAGGACAGGGAGAACTCAGTGCTGCGCAAAGGATGAGTAACATGGTTACAAGAATGAGGGAAGACAGAAGGAATTTGGTTCCACCTATCAGAATGCAGGATTACAACACCAGTGTGAAAAAAAAGAAGAAAGGTTACAGCTCGTAAGTGCAAGGAGAACAAGAAGGTGCAGGAAGTACAGGGGGTGAAGTTGAAACTAGTTGATAACTTGAAGATCTTTAAAGTACTCAACAGAAATGACAAACCCCTCGTGACCACTTTTTTCAGAAAGAACAATGAAAGGTAATTGGGAAATAACTGATGTAACCAAGACTGGTTTCATCAAAATTTTGTTCCAAGTTATGCATTGTTTCTCCTTTTTTTATCCATCATTGACTAGCTTTTTAAAAAATAAAATTAACAGGTCAACGGCGTGGGAGCATTTAAATCTTCAATTACATATATCGGGGAAGATGATGGATAATTTGATGAGAGAGGGTGACGTCGCAGGAGACATTATAGAGTTCTACATTTTGAAGCTGCAAAACAACATCAAAAAAATGATTTGAAACAAGATGGTTCTACAAAGTACCAGAGAGCTGTGTTTATAAGCACATTTGCCTATGTAAGTTTACTCCGAAATTCTTTAATGTAAATTTTTTGGCACAAAAAATAGTTGTGGAAAACAAAAAATGATGTTGTTTATATGGTTAATTTTGATGGAACAAAGTTTGGTTTCATCAAACTTGCATGTCTGTAACTAATTAAGGAGTTTTTATCTGGTATTTTGTTTCAGACATGTCACTCATTAGGAAAGAAATGTGGTGCTGTAATAGAAGGCTTCATCGACAAAATGGATTATAGCGTGCGGTTTTTGTTCGTTCCGTTGCTGACATCACTTGGAGATGTAAACCATTGGACATTGCTTACTTTTGATTTTGAAACCGGGGAATTTTATCACTACAACTCCTTGGCTTCCACGGGAGAGGAATGCAGAAAAAGTGCTGAAAGCATGAAACAACGTATAGTATCAGCATTTGCACAGCACGACGCAAAGCTCCCCTGTGATCAGCAGGCAAGTCAGCCAACAACATACTCTTTGCACAACCCTACATGTTGTGAACAAATAGGGTAAGTTATGTTTGGAAGTTTATAGTTCACATATGCATATGCTTGAAATTATTACATCACTTGTAACCGAATGCTTTACATATAGATACTAATATCAGAACACTCTCAGCTAGTCACTTTGTAACAATTGAGACATTGTTTTGGTTTTTCAGGAACGATTGTGGCCTGCATGTTTGCTATTACATGAAGAGCCTCTTGAAAGGAAACATGTCTACAGATGATATACGAGAAAAGGTGCATAATATGAGACCAAAGTTGGCGTTGAAGATACTCCTTGACAATATATAATAGTACTCGCATGTCGTGCCCGTCCTATTGAACATTCAGTTTTAGTTGAATTTTATATTACTTTTGAAATGGTTATTGTAATGATGATACTCCTTGACATACAGTTCTCCTTGCAGATTCAAGTTTTAGTTGAAGTTTAAAGTACTTGTGAAATGGTTACAATTTATATAAAAAACGATTTCGTGCTATTTCAGTTGTATTTCCTTAAAAGCTTATGTCTACAGAAATATGATGTCTCATTTTTATAAAAACTATCCATAAATGATGTGTCATATATTTGCGGCACCAATAAACAGTAGACAAAACATCATCTACTGTGTTGTCAAAAAATATAGAAGAAAAAGTGACAGTAAAACAATGGTTCCACCAAAATAAGATGAAACCCTATCTGGTTTCATCCAAAAAATGATGAAACCTGATTCGGTTACACCAAACTATAAAGGCCTGTAAAAATTCTGAAAAATTTAAACTTAATCAAACTTATTATTCTTAGACAAAATATAAAATGAAAACACCTGCAGCATATTAACTTCTAAAACAAAAAATATGAAATAGTAAATGAAACACATATTGTAGTCTAGCAAACGAAACTAAGAGTAAAATTCGATGACTTGCAGGAACCACATATTGTAGTCTAGTCGAAATGACTACAAGTTCTCATGAAATCTGACGAGAAGGGCATGTCCGTTTATTATGGGTGGTCAAAACCTTGCAGGAACCACAGGTTCTCATCTTCTTATTGGCAACTGAACCTGTATTAGAAATCCTCTTCTTCTTCGATGGACGTGCTGGTTGTAGTCCATTATTCGGACCAAAAACCATCGATTTCGGCGACACTGTCACGGGCTTTTCGACTGTGGGAACAGGATTGATTGCATGTTTATACGATTCTCGGTAGAACTTTACTGTAAAGTAGTGCTCAACATAATTGTAAGGATCTTCTCCATTCACCATGATGCAACGGACAGCATGGGCACACGGGAAACCGTCAATACGCCAACGGTTGCAAGAACATGTTCTTCTTTTCAAATTGACAGTCTGTGTTAATGAAGCATGAACTTCAAACACATATTCCGACGACTTGGTGACTTGGTAGTTACATCCATGCATCTTGTTGTCGTGGAGTAGAGCTTCATATTCTGGACATAGAGTTTGACGCTATTTCATTAAGTTAGCAGAGTCCTCGCGACGTTTACACATTTGGTCCATTAGCTTCACCCTGATCTCATCAACCATGATGGCTATAGGCTTCTCTCTCTCTTCAACGACCGAACCATTGAAACTCTCAGCAATATTTGAACACAACCTACCATATCGTCGACCCTTGAAGAAAAAACTTGCCCATTTATCAAGAGGAGCTCTACTTAGATAGTCTTGTAACTTCTGATTTTGAACCTTCCTCAACTTATCCCAATTCTCTGAAAATTCTTTATGAGTAGAAGCATACGCACATTTCTTAAACAGTCCCAATACATATTTGTTATAAACTTTGCAACTCTTTGGTAAGCATGTATTGATATTGCATTCCATATGCCAGTAGCACCAACCATGAAAAGCCTCAGGAAAAACAATAGGAATTTGTGTTACCAATCCAATACCTCGATCACTCACAAAAGTAAGCTTTGGTCGCAAAGGAGAAAGGACTTTCTTCAAATTATCCAAAAAATTTCCAGTTCGCTTCATTCTCCGATGAAACCACACCATAAGCAAGAGGGAAGATTTCTGTAACATGAACAGAAAGCATAACACAAGCATAAGATGCGATGAAAACCAAACATAAAAAATGATGAAACCAACATAAAAAATGATGAAACCAACATAAAAAAATGATAAAAACCTTACCATCATTTCCGGTTAGACCTGTTGCTGCCATCATATGACCAAGGTACTTGCTTTTCAAGTGAGCCGCATCAACGAATAATACAGGACGACAGAAATTGAATCCACGACTACAAGCTTCAAAACAGATAAACATCCTCTGAAATTATGGTCCCTTCTTCAACTTCCAAAACCACGTGAGAACCAGGATTGGTTTCAATCAACTTGTTTTTATACCAGTTCAAGAACATAAAAGATTTCTCGTTCTCTCCCCATGAAGTATTCAGTGCATGCTTCTTACCTGCGTATGCATAATAACGACTAATGTCAAAGCCGAAGTCTCTCGTAAAAGATTCCATAATATGCTTAGTTTTCTTATTAGGATCCTGTTTAATTTCATCAATAATCAAGCTACTAACTAGTTTCTTCGATATCCTGGCATGTTAACAAATCCACCAACACAAGTATGCTGATTATTTAGTTCCTTGATAATAAAAGGACTTCCTACAACACCATCAACAGACACAGCATATAAATGCCAGTCACATTTCTCCTCTTTGTTCTTATTAGCACAACGTGCACCAATCCTCAACTTCTCATTCCTATATACCATGTATTCATAACCAGCTGCTGCGTGATACTTCTGTAAATCACAACGAACTTGTTCAACACCTCCCGGAAACAACTGTTCAACTCCTTGAAAAGATGTAACCAGTGAGCAGACTTCAACGGTTCCTTAATTTTATCTGGAACATCATAATCAATCCGTGGCTTCTCAAAAGGTATAATTCCAGAACTTTGTGGCTGGTCATCAAAAGCTATAATTCCTGAACTTATTGAACCAGAACTCTCAGCTTTGTGACTTACGAGTAACTCCATAATCCCTTCTTTATTATACATACTAAATAGAGCCAAACATTGAAGATCAAAATCAGAATGAATGACCTTTTGCTGATCATCAACCATGTGAAAAATTTCCATAGAAGGAGGAGAGAATTCACACCAACTTGAGCATATACTAGTCTTCAAATTAGCAAAAGACTCTTGGAGGCCAATACGAAGAGTTAAACAATCTTCTTTGTGACATACAAGTGCGAGAACAGAATCCATAATCTACAGAACAAAATGATGAAACCAAAAACAGTTTCACCAGATGTGAATATCAACAACAATTTTTTTTTTGAAAAACAGTTCCAAAGAGATGGAATCCTTCATAAGAACATCAACACAAACATAAAAATCATATGCTAACATCAATTCAGTTTATTCGACAAGAGTGACTAGCAAATTCACACAAACAAAATCAAAAATCAACACAAAAAAGAGAATTGAATACCTGAAAAGTTGATTGATTCCTTGAAGACGAAGATTAATATGAAGACGAAGATGATCAACACGAAGTTGATTGATTGTTCAGCTGGATTCTTCAATTCGAGATTCAATTTCAACTTGAAAAGCGGAAATATGATTTCAGCTAAATTGAATTGCAACCAGATCTCGAATAAACAACTGAATTTGATTCTTCTACGTATCTCGAATAAACAGATCTCAAAACTTGTAGCTTCTCTTCCGGTTCTTCAATCAAACCTAAAATTGCTCTCTGAATCTTTGAATTGAAATTGGGAGAAGACGATGACGAATCTTTGAATTTAAAACGAAGAAATTGGGAGAAGACAATGACGATGACGAATCTTTGAGATATGGAACTGAAAAAAACGAAGAAAACTAGGAAAGAAGAATCGTAATTAGACTAGTATCTGATTTGTTTGGATTCAGAGAGAACAAATATTGTTTTTACTGTTTTCTTTTGGCCAAACTTTCCTTTGAAAAATGTTTTTATATAGGGAAGGTCAGTTTTGGAATTTAGAAATCAAATAAAAACTAAATTTTAAATTTTTTATTTGAATTGGGGTTTTTGTCCCAGTTTTGTTTGAAATGGTTTTTATTTGTTAAAAATAATATGACCGGTTTTTTCTTATCACTAGTTTGTTCACCTAGGGGTTTTGTCACTAGTTTTGTTTCTTGAAAACTATACTAACAGCCAGGCAAACTTCATTCGTGTAGTTTCTGGTGGAGCCGTCTTTTCGGAGAAGAAAGTACCCTAATTAGGCGATATCTCTTACGACTGCTCGTTTAAATACTTCTATGGGATCAAGAAGCTCTACGAGTACCGTTTGTGGGAAACAAGATAATTGCATTGTTATTTTATTTTTTGATTATTGACTTGATTCACTGACGGTTGTTGAAACTTTGATTGTACCTAGTTTGTTTATTCTTGAGAACCTTCTCTTATGATATAAAGATCACTCAAACTAGATCAAAGGTGGGCAACATAATGATAATAAGAATAATGTTTCTAACTGAACTTTGAGGAATGAAGACATGAAAGTGGTAGAATTCTTTAATGGAAATAATTATATTTGGAATGTGCCAAGCTTGAATCAATGTTTCAATCCAATTCAACTAAAACAAAATCTTAGTATCAGGTACTATGTTGACAAAAAAAGATGAGGTAAAATGGCCTCTTACTAGGACTGGTCACTTCACAGTTAAATCATCTTATAATTTCATTCTTCGAGATCAATATCAAGGAAATAATAAAGACGATGGATGCAAATATTGGTTGAAGTTTGGCACTTAAAAATGTCAATTGTTCATGTGAAAACTTTCTCATGATATTCTTCAAGTAATGAAAAGACTGAGCAGAAACACTCAAGTTCAAAGTGTCATTTGCAAGAGATATAGTCTGGAAGAAGAAACTTCCACTCATATGTTAATCAGTTTCCTTTATGCAAGAGAATCTTGGAGACAAATTGACTGGAACATCCTAAATAACATAAGTGAGGTTCTGAATATTCAACAATTGATGAAATCTTGGACTCAATAGGCAGCTGAGATATCTTTTAAGTAGCATTATCTTATCAATAGGACTGTTATACCTATGTGGTTCATCTCGAAAGCCATATGTGAACTGTTTTTTGAAGATCGGAATAAGCCTTCTAGAAATACTTATTACACAATGATGCACTTCTGCAATAACTCTAACATAGAATTAAATATCCCATAACAATAATATATGCGAAGATACTAACCAACCTAAGGGTTAGAAGTAGTCATAGAAATATAATATGGACTAGACCTCATTGTGGTTGAAAATAAATATTGATGTTTCTTTTACAAAATATAACTGTATTGCATGCCTGGCTCTAATTATTAGAAATGTTTCAGAAAAACTGGTGGAGGCAAGAATAATTGCAGAAAGAGCAAGGTACACTGAGCAAGCTGAAGCTTTAATCTTGTTGGAAGCTATAAAAAGGGATGCCCATCTTCAGGTGTAACAATTCAACATTTTCATTGAAGGAGATAACAAAAATATGGTGGAAACTGTCAAGAGTACCAATATGTCTATTAAAAGGGAAGAACAAGCTAAATAAAAACTCAGATTTAGAATGAAATACTTAAATGTTGTTGGTGTTAGTTTTATTCCTGGAGGTGCAAATGAAGCTCCTGATAGGCTGACTAAATTAATTTGCAAGAATAAGTAGATGTTCTAGAATCTCAGGGAATGATATTCCTCCAGTTGTATTAACTCAAATCCTTTGGGATTTAGAGCATTCTAGTGTTTAATTCTTGTTGGGTGTTTCGTTCTTATTTGTACTTTGGGCTATGCCCCAGTACTTTAGTGAAATTAGTTTTCTTTTCTCTTTTTATTTAAAAAAAGAAAGAATGTCATTTGAAAGTTTTGATTATCATGTAATAAGGATGTAAGAGGTTTGTAAAGTGTTTAGCTAACTACAAAGTTGTGTGTACCCAACATGCTACGACGTTTGAAACTGTTTTTACTCATATTTGTACCATGAAGCAGGTCTGAGCACATCATTGACATCAAATCACCTTTATCCTCATCGTCTCATCTCTTTTCATCTTATTTTGGTAGCTTTAGGTCTTATTTTTAGAAGTTTTATATTTTATTTTGTTTTTTGGATCTAATCTTTTAAGTTGAATTATGGTGGGTGGTGATCCTCTTTAGCATCAATAATTTCATCATTGCCTTTGTCTTCATTCACATCTTCTTCAATAGCAGTAACTAGTTTCAAGACCGAGATCCCTACAACATTTCATATTGATTATAGTATTTGGCGGACTCAGACACCAACCTCAGTAGCTTCCTACTGACTTAGAGCATTTGTTACTTTTTTCTTATTTCAAACCTTGATAAATTATAGGATCAATCGATGATCCTAAAAATTCTACTAGATGCAAATTTGCTAATATGTTTGACTTTGTTTCCAAACTCTATATGACCATTAATTTTGTTACGGTAACTTTGGTCCAGATAGGGGAAATGGTTTTTATTATAACTCTTCGAATCGTTGTGCTCGACTTAGTTGACTCAATCACGTAACCTACATCATCATGGGTCTTTATTTTTAGTATAATTTAGGGTTTTATGAAAAGATGCATGAAGTGTCAACGTGTCCTTATAATCAGGAAATTCTTGTTAGTCTGTTACCAACACATTTTGCTTGTTTTAGCAAAATGACATCACCATTTCTTAATCTCCTGAAACACGTTTTCCTCCGAACTTAATTTATATCTAAGATTCTAAGATTCAAGTTTCGATACACTATATTGAGGTGTTTAAATTCATGTTCTTTTTATGTCTCTGACTGTTGGTAATGTGCTTGTTTGATCCCAAGTTGGTCATAAAACACAAATTGTTCAAGTGAAAATGCGGGCGGGTATTTTTCTTACAATTTTTGAAGAAAAAATAAGTCTAATTGTAAAAACATTCTAGGCTTCAATGTATCCTTTATTCATAATTCTGTTCCGCTTAGTGCGACAAATTTAATATATTTGCCATAATTTGATGGTTTCTTGTTAACATCCTTATTGGTATTGTTTATTTTTATCAGATTTGGAGTAGTTCCTTCGAATGTGATTAAGGGTGCACAGGAACCGAGCCGGACCGACGGACCGAACCGGAACCGGTGAAACCGTACCTGGTTTTGGACCGAACCGAGGTACAAGGTACAGGTACCGGTCCCAAAAATAGGAACTGAGGTCTGAGAGGTACAGGTACACGGTCCAATACAAGTACCGTGCCGTACCGGACCGAAAATCCCGAATTATATAAACCGTTAGATTTGGGGGATAAGGATCAGTATTAGCCGTTAGATTTAAAGGGATATATAAAGTAAGGGTTAGCCGGTTAGGGTTTCAGTTTCCTACTTCCCTTTCTTTCTTCTTCTGTTCTTCGCCTCTGGCGATTCTGAAAGTTTTGACAGATGAAATTAAATTATGAGATCGTGAGGGTTGAGCAGAGATCAAGGCATATTTGAGGATGAAGATTAGGGTTTCTGATTCGGGAGTTTGATTTGAGAAATTGAAGGGTTAGGGTTCATGTGTTCTTCCCCAACTTGAGATAAGGGTTTGAGAAGAATTGTTAACGATACCGAGTATCTGTTGCACGCAGAATCAATGGGTTGTTGTTTAAATTGATGTTCAGAAGCTGTTGATGTTAGGTTGAAGAGTTAGGGTTTCACAAGAGGAACTCAAATGAGATTTAGAAGTTGAATTTAAGGTTCTACATGGATTATTAGAGATTGGGTTTGGTCGAATTGAAGAGTTTGAATGCATGTTATAAACTTGAATTGGAAATTCAGCTTTTCAGAGGATTCTAACGCTTGGGTAAGATTCCTTTTTCGATTAAGTTTAGTATTTTCGTTTCAATTGGTAGATTATTGATTATCTTGAGTGTATATGAATGTATGTGAATCTGTGAGTTATAGTTAAGATAGTTGTTTGGTATAACTGGCTCTAGTTGTCAGAGTTGGAGATGATTGAATTGGTTAAGTGTTTGAGAAGTTGAATTGTATTAGGTTTAGTGATTTATTGGATTGCTGGAGGTAATGAAATTGTTGAGTTGAGTTGTAGTTCGGGAAAAAGAGGAGTTGAGTATGCAGTTGAACTTTAGTTCCAGGGATGGTGGTGCAGATTATGTGAATGGAGCTGTAATTTCTTAGAGTTGCAGTGAGGTTTAGATTAATGGAATAAACTAGTGTTGGGATGATGTTGTTAGTGATGCAGAAATGGAGATAGTGGGATAAAATAGTTAAGCTGAACCTACAGGTGGAGTTATAGTGAAGATTTGGTAGTGATTCTATTAATGGGGGCGATGATGATGTTATAGTGAAGATTGCAATTGAATTTTATCATGTTCAGAGATGAGAGGTGGTGGTGTTTGCTGTTGAAATGAAGAGATGGGGTTCGAATGTTGGTGGTGTTCGATGGGGTTGCTGAGAAAGGTACAGAGTAGATAGTGAAAAAACTCTTATGTCAACAAGTGAAGCTGGCATCATTGACCATGTATAGCCTGTTTAATTGCAATCATCCGCCATATTGAGTACAAGGGAAGTTGCCATATTGAGTTTGCAACTGAAGAAGCTGCAAAGAAGGTAGACTTCTCAGTTTGTGCTCCGTAATTTGTTGAAAGTTCTCTGTTAGCTTTTACTCTATGAATAATTTATCATTGCAGGCATTGGAGTTGGATGGCCAAAACTTGTGTAACATGGAAATTGTAATTGACCGATATGGAACCGAAACCACTGGAGCATCAAAAACACTTATTGCCAAGCACCTATCTTTGTTCATTACTAAATCAGATATGTGCGTACATATCCTATTTTTACTTTTTAACCTTCGCCACATTTCATTGTCTCAACACTCTTTTTTCGCTGTTGTTGTAGGATCAAGTTCTTTAAAAGGGCTGGGAAAATTATCGATGTGCGTTTCTCTTCACTTGATAATGGAAAATTCAGTGGACATTGCCATATTGAGTTTGCAACTGAAGAAGGTGCGGAGAAGGTAACCTCCCCAGCTTATCACTGCCAAGCTCCAATTCCAACAGTCTCAGAAACCAAGCTCAACTTCGAAAGTCAATGACAGCAACACCACTGATACGTCACCCTCTTCATTGGCAGTAATCATCATTCTCTCAACTGCGATCATCATGATCAACAATGGCAGATGGGATCTTCCCTGTTTTGTCAGAGTTGTTCTCCATTCCTCGGCTGCAACTCTCCCAACCATCTTAGTCTTCATTATCCATCATCAACATCATCATTCTCGTTTGCTACCGACGTCCATCCATCGCAACCAGCACAACCACCTATCTCTATCATTCTTCATCAAAGATGAGCAGAAGCATCATCAGTTCAACACACTAGTCATTATAGCAATTGCACAACTGCACTAGCATATGACTTGTTATTGTACCACAGTTTAGGAAGTTAATTACTACTCAAACTGCAGTTATAGTTTGTTTGCGAACACCACACCTCTCTGAAGTTAATTAGTACCGATAGGTACCGGTACCGGTACCGTACCTGGTACCGTACGTGTACCGAATGGTACCGGAACCGAGGTACAAGGTACAGGTATCGGTCCAAAATTTTGGAACCGAGGCTAAGGAGGTACAGGTACTCGGCCTCGGCAAGAACCGAGCCGAACCGTACCGTGTGCACCCTTAAATGTGATCATGACCAGTAACTTTATTTCAAGCAAAAGAAGTCTATAGTTTTTAGTTCATTGCTTAATGCAACATGGGTTGATGCTCTTTACACTGGCAAAAAAGCAGCTGGTCACCTGCTTAGTTCCAGGTATCGAGATACTTTCAAGAGTGATTAACTAGGATATTGTTTTCAATTTCATTATCTATTGTATGCGAGAAAATTAATCAATAAAATGCAATCACATATAACCACTGCAAAAAAAGTTTTTTTTTAGCAGTTCATTGTATAACTGCAGTGCTCAAGGATTAAATCTAGTCGATAATCTCACAAGATCGTACCTTGGAAATTCAGCTTCCATTTCACACATTATGTTATTATTACAGGTTCGTAGTTTACTGAAGGACCTTGTACATAAGGCTGTCAGTAATACTGTGGTAAGTTCATATTCATTCTTATCTTAATGTGGACATAATTATACACTTGTTGATTATTAATGTGTAGAATGGTGTACATATGTTGATTGTTAATGTGTACATAATTGTACACATGTTAACTGTTTATGTATACATAGTTGTACACATGTTCTCACTATACAAGAATCTTATATTTTAGATTTATTTTTCATTTTATGTTTGCATCTCAAATATGATATGGGATGTTAACTCGGGGGGGAGACGATGTTGATGACGACAGTGAATTTCCTGAGGTCTCTAAATGTATAATATGTCTTGCAATTTTGACAACCCGGATCTCAGTGATCTTCTCTGAATACCTGGTTGATGCAGAAGAGGTTCGTAGCATTGGTGCCCTTTTCTCCCTAAAGATTCATTATATGATAACATGTCATGTTTCAATCTATGTTTTCCTTTAATCAAAGGGAAATGATATTCTTTATAACCAAAGATGTACCATGAATTTAAACTTACAAAACCAGTCCCACTATAATATCTGGGCAGTCAATTCTAGAATAGAAAAATGGTTTATTAGGAACTGAGATGGGTAAATAAGATTTTCTTAGATTTTTTATAGGTGTGTACATAGTTGTACATCATACGCACGTAAGTGCTATATTTTATACCCATATTTATATTAGGTAGGACTCGATATTTTAGTTGCTAATACTATTTTAGTGTTTTTGTAGAAAGTACAAGTGAATTCGATCATCCGGCAAATAAACAACAAAATGTGAGACTTAATGGTCTTTGCGACGAAAATGGCCAAATGTGGTTGGCCTGGTATTTCCATATATCAGCAATCACAATGATCGAATAGGGTTGGCCTGGTATTTCAATATATCAGCAACCACTTGAGTTAATCATGGCACCAGATAAGTGACAATTCAATTGTTAAGCTAAAGATAACACATGGTCTCACCAACTGCTTACTTACATTTTACGGCCAGAGAGGATGATATTGAGAAGCAGAGTATTCTCTCTTGTTTACTACTTGCTTACGCATGAGTCCAGTAAGAATTAATTAAAGAAGGGTTCACGCGGGATGTTGGAGTGCCTAGCACATTTGTGCAATCTTTTGGCAAAAGGAGTTCTTACTCCCTAGCTGCACATCAAACAAGAAAGGTGTTGTAGTCGGTGAGAAGAAGAATGGAGCTGTGAACATACGGACTCAAGGCAGGGGAGATGCAGAAGATGCAGGTTTGCAAACGGAAGGCAAGATGAAATTTCAGACAGTGATAAATGCTTGGCCGGACATGAGAAAGAAGGTGCGATGCTAAATGGTCTCGACCGAAGGTGCCAAGACCTGGACGGGCTGAAAACAGAAAGGAAGTGGTGCTGCGAACTTGATTTAGTGTCGAGATAAGAGCATTGGGTGCTGCCTTTGCTGAGAAGTTTGAGTGTTGAGCTGTATTCTCCAGTGGCGAAGAAAAATGGTGTTCGGCGCTACCTGCGATGGAAGTATGAGCAATGCAAGAAGGATTCTTTACTGGGAATTGAAATGCACAGTTGGCAGTGGAGAGATTACTGCAGATGGTAAATGTGATGTTGTGACTGGAGTTACGAAGGTCATGGAACTGAGCTGGTTGTCATGGATGGAAGAGTTGCAGGCAAATGGTGGACAGTGGTGGCCACGAGAATTGGTTGGTCAATAGACACAGGAGGTGGTGGAGTGGATCTGCTGGTGATATTGGGTTCTATGTAAATGAGTTTTGCGATCTAATTGAAGTCGAATTGCAGATGCAAAGAAGAGCCGTTACAACAAGTAATGGTTGTGTGGTTGATGGCCAGCTCGATTCCGGCGGGGTTTGTTCTCTGTGTCTCAATGGAATTTGTTGGTTATTGATGTTTGTGATGGCCGGTTTGTACTTAAACTTCCAGGCACTCGAATGGAAAGGCAGCAGCAAATCTAGGTGCTAAAGCAGGTGATAATAATTAGACGCATTTTGAAATGACTAAGCTGCTGTTTCCGGTGAAGCAAGCTGTTCTAGCTGGTCAGAGAACAAGAATGTTGTTGGTCGTGGTGGAAGTAACAAGAGGAGTTCGCAATCGAAGTTGTCTGCGTGCACTCCATGAAACTGCAGATTGAAAGGTGAAGAGGCGAACCTGGCAGCAACTACGATTGTGAATGAAGATCAGATTTGGCATTAGGTGATTCTCAAGCTCTCTACGGCAGCAAGATCATTGGGGTTATGGAAGTAATGGGTTTATCTTGGCAGCGGCGAGACAAGGGTTTTTGGTACTGGATTTGAGTGAGACTCGGTTATGTAGTGGCTTAGGTTTGAGATGGGTTTGGAGTTTCGTTCTTACATTCAATGGCAAGGAGCTGGTATCGCTGCCATGGTTGTTGTGATTGTGGTCGAGAGATTATTTCGAATGCGAGATGCCTGAAAAAGGAAGCTTCGAATCAGGAAGTAGAATGTGGAGTAGGTGGTTATGCCGGAGGGTATTAGCTGGTCACTGTTAGCTCGACGAAGGAAGAAGAGATGTATATGCCAGCTGAATTGGATTTCCACAGGGGTGTTGCTTCGAATGAAGACGAACTGGAATGTCTTCTTACTGCGTGTTTTAATTGATGCTGGTGGTGACTGTGGGCCTAATTGCAGATCGTGTTTACATTAGTGGAGATGGAAAGCAAGCTACTGGTAGAAAGAACCATAATATTGGGCATACCAAAAACTTTATAGGCATACAAAGTCATTTTCCTAACCAGGGTATATTGATAAGGGGTGTCTAATGGGTATGCAATGACCTATACACCCTTAAACACTTCGAAAATATTGATTTATAGGCTTTAGGTTCGGCTGACTCGTGTTGATGAGTTATCAGCCGAACTTCCCGCTGTAGACTGAATTCTTTCGATCTTGTTTTGATCATAACTTCTTCGTCCAATGTCGGAATGACCTCATTCTTTTTGCGTTATCTTCGTATTTTCATTCTCTTGAAGATGAAGATAAAATCTACTTGATTTTAATGGGTTAAAATCTACGATTTTCATTATATAAGCTGAACCATTAACATTTTTTATTCCTGAACTCTCAGGAATAAGTTCGACTTACATCTATGAGCCGAACCAACCCATTGATGAACAGTTCGGCTTACATCTATGAGCCGAACCTCACATAATTTTTCTTCCAGATCACACAGGACTAGGTTCGGCTCATTACGATATTTTTAAACAAGCCGAACTAGTTGGTTCGGCTCATAACAATAACACTTTCAGCTTGCCGAACTGTTCATTAGTTGTCAATATCCAGGTTTCAGATCAAGGTTCGGTGCATAATTTAGGTGAGTTGTGAGCCGAACCTAGGTTCGGCGCATAATTTAGTTGCGTTGTGAGCCGAACCTAAGTTCGGCGCATAATGTTGTTGTTTTTTAAGCCGAACGGTTCTTCAAATTTTCAGCCTGAAAGTGTATATGAACAGTTCGGCTGATACGATTTTCATTACATAAGCCGAACCATTAACATTTTTTATTCCAGAACTCTCAGGAATAGGTTCGGCTTTCTAGGAAAATTTTATACAAGCCGAACTAGTATCTAGCAAATGTTCGGCGCATACCTAAACAGTTTCAGTTAGCCGAACTGTTCATAAAGGTATTGGCTCGGCTCATAAATGTAAGTCGAACCTTTTCATCCTCCAATGGTTTGGGAATCATTGGTGTAGTTGATGTGCATTTTCCTAGGTTTTTTAGATGATATATGACCCTCCTCATCCTCCATTGAATCAAGAATTAGAATTTTCTCACTTTCTCTTTCTCTTTCTCTCCTTCTTAACCAAACCAAAATTTTGATTTTTTTTCCTCAAATTTTTCATCTAAACAACTCTTATAATTCTGAAAATTATTTTAATCACTAAACAAAATATTTAATCACTAATCAAGATTATTAACACTAATACGTAAAGGGCATATTTGCCATTAAAATTTTTTGGGTTAAGGGGTTATCTGATTTTGCTATTTCACAACCTTTTTTGTCTTCATTCAGTATGCCTTGGAAGATTTTGGTATGCCCAATATTATGGTTCGGTAGAAACTGACAGGAAGTAAAACGTGCTGCTGGGTCTAATTTCGGAAGTTGGTGTCAGTGTTTTGAATGGGCCTTTGGGAAATTATTGTACGGTCCATTTTGGGCTCTTGGAAAATGATCTGTTAGGTCTAATCACTCTTGTCGCAAGACGTATATAGAGATGAGACAGAAATACAGAGAGGGAGGGAGTTCTTTTGGGAAGACGGCCGCGGCACAGAGCCGTGAAGAGAAAGGGGTTTGGAGTTTTTCTTCTCCATTTTTACTTAGCTATTTGATTTTAATTTTTTTATGATTTTTTGTGAAAGCATGGCTAGCTAAAGCTATGTTAGGGTCTAGGTAGAACCCAATTTTATTATGAAAACTCTATATTTATATGCTTAATAATGAGTTGATTGATTAGTAGGTTTTCTTCATTTGGCTTGGTATTCTATTGTTTATGTGATTTTCTAGATTATTTATGCTTTTGAATTGATACTGCATGCTTCGGTTAAATCCCTAGACGTGGTATGCAAGGATAGATAGGTAATGCTTTAGAATCACTACTCATGAAGCGAAGACAACTATAGCGGAGAAACAATATTTGAAAAAGTATGGAATATACTTTTAAAGATTAGTAGAGTTTGCATAATTAATTGGTGGAAACCGAAAATCCTAATAACCCACACTCGTTTTGTTTATCTTTAAATTGTTTATCATTTCATTTTGTTCCGAATTTCTAAAAATCCTTAAAACATTATCTTGTTGATTATTTAAGTTTTGGTATTAGTTGGTAGAGTATTTCACACTCCCTGTGGGAACGAACCGCATTTGCTACCTATATTACTATTGACCTGTGCGCTTGCGGATATATCTGGGTTTCATTTAATCACTAATTTTGGTTATCTAAAATCTACATCAGTACACCACTGTACATAGTTGATATTAACAATATATGCATGTTTTGTAGGTATAGATGATGGGTTTTGTAAGGTGTACATAGTTAATCGCCATTATGCTTTCTCATGATTTTATGGTCTTTTTTGTGGGTATGTATGTTGGATTTGTTGGATTTTTGTAGGTCTGTACACCATTGTACAATTTCAATTACATATATGATATTGGATTAGTTGGATTTTTTAGGTGTGTACATAGTTGTACACCATTGTAATATATGGTATGTTTTGTGGATATGGATGTTAGATCTTTATAGGTGTGTACATAATTGTACATCATTTTGCTCTCTCAAAAATATAAGAAAACTAATTCTTGATGAAAACCTAAGCTGTCGTTATTCGATATCATGGGATGATTTTAATAGCGCGTTTGCTATATGTTTAGGTACTTTTCGAGGGAGCTTAAGAAAGTGGAAAAGAACAATGGACAGGTTTTGTAGATGGACGATTTTCTGGATTTTCTGATTGTAATAGCGTGCTTGCTATGTTTAGGTACTTGCCGTGTGTTAAATTTTAATAGCATGCTTGTTAGTGGTGTTTAGGTGGACGATTCAAGTTGTATGTGGTGTACGGACGGGTGCATCTTGTCTTGTCTTTGGATTTTCTGGATTTTTCTAGATGTGTACATGTTTGTACATCAGTGTAAACTAAGATTTTTTAAAAATGAGAATTATATTGTCATATGGGTACTCTTTTTATAGCTCTCGGAAAGAGATTTCCGATATAAAGTTTGTGAATTTTGGACAAACCGTTCGAAAGATAAAAAAATAATAAAATAATAATAATAATATTTAAAATCATTGACATAATCATGAGTCACTTTGAAATAAATGGTAAATAAAGAAGGTTATATATATATATTTTACATATTTTAAATAACTTTTGGACTAAACTGTAACTAGTTAATTCGGGATGGACTAATCCGTACTTTTGATGCGTTTTTGGACTAAACAGTTTTTTTTCCCCTCTTAAAATCCCTGTTAGTCGTAAAACCCTATAATGCTAGGGAGTTAGTTGTTTTGGGGAGTTCTGGGGAGTTTATATTGTATTTTTGCATCATTACAAATCTCTCAAATGAGTAGAGATTTGGGAGGGAGTTTGGTCAGAGAAAAACATAGGAGAATGAAGGAAACGCCTCAGCTTTCATGTATGCTTTTTTTCATCCTTTTTTCTTCTTTGATCTCCATGATTGTTTGTTTTTAATGTTAATAATTTGTTAGTGTACTGTTTTGATTATTTTTCGTATCAGTTTTTGGGGTTTATTCCGTAAAAGTAAAACCCTCTTATTCAAAAGGATTAATAAACAATCAAAACCCTCTTCTTTACTCTCCGTCAAAAACCCTGAACCTTCACGTCACAGATTTAGGGTCACCAACATCAAGATCGACCTTCTTGTTGTTCGAAAGAGGCGTTGTTTCCCCCGAGAGATCTTGAATCTCTGCATGTTTAGTGAATGATTTATTTTTCTGTATTTGTGTGCATGTCTAGTCTGGCTCAAAATATGGTTTGGTTTTCAGAACTAGAACAACAAAATCTTCCAAAATGACTCAAACCCATTTTTTAGTTCTCAAAACTTGAAAAATGAGAAACGCGGTATTTTCTGTGTTTTGAGGGAATTTTGTGATTATGTCCATCCATAGAGTTATGTAATCTGGTAGTATTTTGCAATTTTTGGATGTGAAGATACTAGGAATATGCTTTATGTTGAAGCTGGAAAGAGCGTTTGTGGAACTTATATTTTTGAAACTAGTTTCTCGTTTCAAAATTATTCACTGCATATGAACTTTAAACATGGAGCCGTCCTTAGATTATCGTTTTACATTTGATGGTCATCAGTTAGCCATTTGAAACATACTTGTATCTTATATGAAGGAAATTAATCTACTGCAGTAAAATATTATCGATTTGAAACCCCTCAGCTTATCTTCGGAGACAGAAATTGATGATCAAAACAATGTGACTAACAACCATCATCAGCTTTTTTATAGGCAATATTAAACATAGGTTACTTGCCAGTAACAGAGTATGAAAATATTAACGAGTATGTGCTAGACCTAGAGCAGTTAAGCTAACAACTCAAAAAACCAGATGAAGCTAAAGAAACATAGGTCATGAAAAAAAGACTAACATGATATTTTAATGAAAAGTAGATAGGAAGTTATTAAAGAGTAGTGTACAAATTACATCAAATACTTGAGAGAGTCCCAGTGATACAATGGTAGGGTCTTAAGTTCAACATAAGACAAAATTTTACCTTTTTTTGTCCCTTCCCCTATACATTGTTATCCACACAATGTAACTATACACCAGTATCATCTGTTTGTGTTTCACGTGTTCACACATCTTAAGTTGGCGAAGTGGGGTGCAACCTCTCAAGCAACACAAACTGGTAAAACTCCACCAAGTTTTATTCGTTAAGAATTGGTTTGACCGATCAGACTTGTCATATTATCGTTTTTAACAGCAATGCTTCTTGTATGATATTTAAGTTTTCTTTAACATGTATTTAACATGCATTTGAGACTCTATAACCACAACTGGCACATGCAATTATTAAAGTGTATGGCCATCTCATTTAAGAAAATACCTGCAACATATCCATCAGATTTGACTGTTTGTTTTCAATCTCAAAAAGTCGTTTCTGCATTATGGCCATCTCATTTGTTGTTTGAGAGCAAGACCCACGCACAACTTGTGATCTCACTTCTGTAATTGTGGAATCCAAACTCTGGTGATTCAGTGACCTTTTTGGACATACTGGATGTTGGAACACAACTCAGCAGTAGGCTGTTTGTTCCTCTCCACTGACTGCACAACAATATTTTTCTCAAGAAAGTCATCTGTTGGAGAATAATTCTGATTGCTCTGCATGGAAATGTTTTGTTTGAATTTGATTTTTCTTTTAACCTGCGTATGCTGTGTTTTTCTGCTAATTAAGGCAGTAGTATTATACTGCATTGTCAAAAAATGTTTATATCTTGATAATTTTGTTAGTTGAGTTTTGAAGTGAAATGATTGTATTAGGATTTAGTTTCTTATCCTATGCTTAATTTTGGGTCCATATTTTCTGTCACACCATAGAATGGACAGTTCTAGCCAACCTGCTGAAAACAACAAGAAGAAAAGAATGTTAAGAAGAATAAAAATACATATATGAATACGAATTATAATCAATGGACAACACTAGAGACTGAAAAACTACTGGAACTATTAGTAGAAGCTACACTTGAGAAGAAGAAAGACACTAATGGATGTTTTACTAAGAGAGTAGTGGAAGATTACATACTTCCAAAATTTAACCAAGCATGTTATTGTAACAAATCTTATGAGAACTTTAAAGGGAAATGTAGATGGTTCAAGACTAGATTTGGTTACTACCAGGATTTGTTTAAATCTTGTGCTTCTGGATTCGATTGGGATGACAGTAAGAACATTATTACTAGAACCAACGAGATGTGAAACAATTACTTTGAGGAATGTGTGTGTTATTTACCGACAACTGAATTTGAACTTTTTTTTTCTAATTTATGCGGAGTTCTAATTCATGTTTTATCTTTTTCTTTGTGTTAACAGTGCCATCCAAAGAAAACTAACCTAAGGGACTAAAATGGTAGAGAGTATGGTGACTTACTTATTATTTTTGGGAATAAATGTGCATCTGAAAAAATTACAGTTGATCTTACCCATGAGGGTACAAGTGCTAGAACCTGTAATGAGGAAGATGAACAAGATGATTACTTAGATATTGATTTTACTTAGCGAGAGCGATATGATAGTGCTTTTAACGTATTATATGTGGGATATTCCTTAGAGGAAAATGGTGAACAAGGTAAAGATGAAACTCAAGATATGAACACAAAGAAAATTGCTATAAGAAAAACTGTACCAAGGAAAAGATCAAGGTGTGACATTAGTGACTCTTCTACATCAACTAATCCTACTGAGAAGTCTGATTACATAGAGAAATTGATTTCCAACAGTTCGTCGATTGCTTCTTCTATTGAGTCAATGCATGCTCTTATTGCGAAAGAGAAAGAAGACCGCAAAATTGAAAAGGAAATGCACAGACTTGACAATGATAAGAAAGATAATGAAGTATGGGATCTTGTTTATGGCATGACTGAAATTTCTTTGGAAGATACGCTGAAAGTGATTGAAATGCTCGACACCAATCACAAGAAGAACTTATTTAGACGTTTTACTGTTAAAGAGAGAAAGTTGTGGATTGCTTCAAAGCTAAAAACATAAACCTGTCATCTTTGCAAGTTTCTGTCAGGTGTAATGGGCTTTTAGAGTTACAAAATTTGGTCGTTTTGCTTCGTAACTGTTAGTATTTAAAAAAAATCCCCTAGTTGAGACTTTATGGTTATGGATTGAACTACTAATTATTATGGATTGACATCTTTATGGTTATTATGATTGGATTTATGAACTTTATATTCTATATGCTTATTTTTTATACACATATATACTTTTATGCTTTGGAGATAATGAAGATTCAAATTAAAAAAAAAGTATGTTTGTCATCTTTTAGGTGAACATGTTTGATTTGGATTTATCTACTGATGGTGAAGATCAATCCTTCGATACAGAAAAAGAAAGCAGTGATGATGAAGAAGTAAGTAGCAATGATGAATTTGATCTATTCATATTTTTGAATATACTTTCAGCGGTACATTCATGGTTGATGGATATAATTAAGAAATTGCAATACATAAATAGTCAGCATACTGAAAGACCGATGAGACGCCCGATTACTTTATTTGGGTATAACTATATAATGAGAGTTTTGTGCGAAGACCCATAAGACTTTCGACGAAGTTATAGAATGTACCATGATATTTTTGTAAAACTATGTTGTATCATTCGAGAAACTACACCATTACGTGATACAAAATGTGTTTCTATTTAAGAAATGCTTGGTACATTTTTACTCGTTGTTGGCCAAAGTTCACGATATTGCAGAATACGTGACACATTTGGTCGCTCTCGATGGACAGTTAGTAAAACCTTCAACAGGATGTTGCGAGCTTTAAATGCTATAACCCCGAAGATGATGGCTAAGCCAACAAGTACAATTCCAACTAAAAATCAAGAGAGTACATGATTTTGTGCTTACTTTAAGAATTGCATTGGAGCTATGGACGATATACATATCCCAACAATGGTAAAGAAAAGAGATGCAACCGTTTATCGGAATCGACATGGAATTACATCTCAAAATGTGTTAGCGCTTTGCAACTTCGACTTGGGAATTCATTTAGGTGGTCAGTGGATGAGAAGGGTCTGCTCATGATTCGATAATACTTATCGACGCAATGACAAAAAGACATGGACTGAAAATACCGCAAGGTAATTTTACTTTTATCTAATGTGAAGTTTTAATTTTTTTGGTTAAGTTATATTTGGGTTCTACTTGACGAAGTTTTCTTTTTGTGTTTTATTCAGGTAAATATTACTTAGGGGATGGTGGGTTTGCAAACCGGCGATATTTTTTAACACCATTTCATGGCCAACGTTATCATTTGAAAGAATTTTCTGGTACGGGTAATCATGCGAAAAAGGCTGAAAAATTATTTAACTTGTGTCATGCTTCTTTGAGGAATACAGTTGAAAGATTGTTTGGTGTTTTGAAGTATCATTTTTTTATCTTTAAGTCTCAACCTCCATTCCCATATCAAGTGCAAGCGTATATTGTGACCGCTTGTGCAGGCTTACACAATTTCTTGCGAAAAGAATGCCGTTCAGTTGAGTTTGCAGTCGAGGAAGAGGAAGATAGCCAACCATCCTCATCAACGCTTGAAAATGACGACGAAGTTTTAACACAAACTCAAGAACAACAACGTCAAGACGCTAATGCATAGAGAAAGAGTATAGCGGATGATATGTGGGATAATGTTCGTGGACTAAGGGAGTTAGAATTGTATGAAGACCGTTAAAATGAAAGAATAATTATCCCGTTGCACAACAATAACATACATATTATTGATTTAGAGATAAGATTATTTTTATTTTTTTTCATTTTTTTTTCTTTTGATTAAAGATTATTTTTACTTGCACATGAGGATTTGTTGTTTCTTTTACTTAAAGACAATGAGTTAGGAATGAACTCTCCCAAACTCCCTCTAATAAACTCTCTCAAACTCCCTACACTCCTCCAAACTCCTTGAACTCAAAAACACCAAACTTTCTCAAACTACCTGCACTCTCTTACACTCCCTCAAAATCCCCAAGATTCAAAATACATTAAACTCCCCTAACTCACTCTTGGACTAACCCCTGTTAGGGTTTAAAAATAAAAATAAAAATAAAAAGAGTAACAAGGTCCAGGAAAAGGTGCGGAAAAATCCACCCAAAATAATCGCCGGCTCACACTGGCAATTTTTCCATTTCCAACAACACCAATCCATTACCATGTGCCAATTCGCTTGCTTAGAGCTTCTCCAATGGCAACGTGCTCGGCTTCACATGTGGTAATGTGAGAAGACATCCTTTATCTTATTTGGAAACCTATTTTTCCTAACTATGAGGATATATCAAAATATTCTCCAACCCTATTTACGTTTTTATATAACTTTTGCCAAGTTGTCTTTTATTTTCAAATTGAACGAAGGATGCGGTCTTGGATAATTCCTCTATGTGGCTCCAAGTGATGGTTAACACTTTTTTTTAACATCCTTCTTCCATACTGGAGAGAACAAAACAAGTTGCACAATACCGAGTACGTGCTCTAGGGGGAAATTGATGAGCAATCAACTATGCAATTTCAAAAGGTTTATGTGTTTTTGCATCTGTCTTTAAAAATTGGAAAATACAATGATTACTTGTACAACTATGCAATAACATTTAAAATCCAGATTGATCGTTCGATTCAATTAAATTTGGTGATCGGTGATGGTTCAAAATAATGGGCAAACAATTTTATTATAATAACATGGGACTAATTGAGATAAAATGTATGGATAGATAGCTGATCTGTTATTACAACAACATAGGATTTATCAATCACTATCTATATTATAAGGGACAATGGTGTTTTCACCAATGGACGGTCATCTACAGTTTGGACATATAAAGGACGGCCCAGATTGAGGAACATATTTAAGTTATTCAGTTACATTTCTGGCATATAAAGAATGGTCCAGATTGAGCTACATATTTAATTTTTTAATCAACATTTTAGGCATATTTAATGTGCATTTATTTCGGAGTTATTCCTCCCATTTAATGTCAAACATTACTTTTATTCAAAATTAAATGCCCATAAACTTAATCCCTTTTATAATCAAATTCCTTCCCCAAGGTTCATCATTTGCATAACTCTATTTTCAAGGTATGATTCACTTTTTTTTTTGGTTGATTGAGATAATTGTTGTTAGTTTTTCTCTTTAATTTTCTGTTTAACATCCATGGATTCATGGTGCCTCATGCCTAATTTTTGTCTCATTTATGTAGTTTAATCAAATTCCTTTTCCAAGGTTCATCATTTGCACAATTCTATTTTCAATGTATGATTCACTTTTGTTTTGGTTGATTGAGATAATTGTTGTTAGTTTTTCTCTTTAATTTTTTATTTAACATCCATGGATTCATGGTGCCTCATGCCTAATTTTTGTCTCATTTATGAAGTTTAATCAAATTCCTTTCCCAAGGTTCATCGTTTGCACAACTCTATTCTCAAGATATGATTCACTTTTGTTTTGGTTGATTGAGATAATTGTTGTTAGTTTTTATCTTTATTTTTTTGTTTAACATCCATGGATTCATGGTGCCTCATGCCTAATTTTTGTCTCATTAATGCAGTTTAATTTTGTTTTTTCATTTGCAGTCAAATGATACTAATCAGATATATGATTGCTAGGTATTCATTTTTATTCTTATGTTAGGTCTTTTTTTAATACCATACGATACCATTTAATTTCTATTTTCTTACACAATATTTTTTATTTTCTATGGAAAGGGAAATGTCCAATAAGGTTCATCATTTGCACAACTCTATTTCTCAAGGTATGATTCACTTTTGTTTTGGTTGATTGAGATAATTGTTGTTAGTTTTTCTCTTTAATTTTTTGTTTAACATTCATGGATTCATGGTGCCTCATGCCTAATTTTTGTCTCATTAATGCAGTTTAATTTTGTTTTTTCATTTGAAGTCAAATGATACTAATCAGATATATGATTGCTAGGTATTCATTTTTATTCTTATGTTAGGTTTGTTTTTAATACCATACGATACCATTTAATTTCTATTTTCTTACACAATATTTTTTATTTTTCTTTGGAAAGGGAATTGTCCAATAAGACTTTGACTTCTTCACCAAAAATTATAGGATTTACATGGAGTGAAAATAAATGACGAAGAAAATGCATTGTTATGCCCTTAATTTGGGTCGGTAAATGGCATTTCTTAACTGTATTGGTATTGCCGTTAGAAAGTTCATACTCTTAATCAGATTATGGTCGTGTACATGTTGGGGTCAAATAGATTGAAGTTTCTTGATTATATTTGTCATTCTTCTAATTCTTCGTATCATATAAACCTTGAAATTATATCTCTTCACACTTATAACCTTTTGATGGTTTACAAAGTGAGTATTTTTTTAGCTTATATTCTTTATGCACAATATATTTTTAATGTGCATTTATTTGGGATTTATTCCTCCCATTTAATGTCAAACGTTACTTTTATTCAAAATAAAACGCCCATTAACTTAATCCCTTTTATAATCAGTTTTTCCCCCAAGTTTCATCACTTGCACAACTTTGTTCCCAATGTATGATTCACTTTTGTTTTGGTTGATTGAGATAATTGTTGTTAGCTTATTTCTTTAATTTTTTAATATCCATGGATTCATGGTGCCTTACGCCTAATTTTTGTTCATTAATGCAGTTTAATTTCTCTTTTATTTTTTTCGTCAATTTTTTATTTTTTATGTCGATTTTGTTTTTTCATTTGCAGTCAAATGATACTGATCAGATATATGATTGCTTTTATGCTTTTGTTATGTTTATTTCTAATACCATACCGTACCTTTTGATTTATATTTTCTTACACAATATTTTTTATTTTTCTCTGGATAGGGAATTGTCCAATAAGACTTTGACTTCTCCAACCAAAAAGGATTTACATGGAGTGAAAATAAATGACGAAGAAAATGACGATTCCATTGATTATGCCCTTAATTTGGGTCGGTGAATGGCATTTCTTAACTGTATTGTTATTGTCGTTGGAGAGTTCATACTTTTAATCGGATTAGAGTCGTGTATATGTTGGTGTCAAATAGATTGAAGTTTCTTGACTATATTTGTTATTCGGGTTATTTGGTTTCTGGTACTCAGGTTTTGAACAAAATCTGGGTTTGGTCTAACATTTGTCCAGGCTTTGCGTTTGGTCTAAAGACCAACGTTGACCCGCATTGACTCGTTTTGACCTTGACGTGTCACTTATTCTGTTAACTAAATAGGAAAATACTAAATAAAATTAAACTTTAGTAACAATTACTTGTCATGTCCTAACAGTGCACGTGTGTACGGTAGCGGTTCTTTTAGATTTATGGACGAGATTCATTAAGGATTTAATTAATATATCCCTAAAATATATCGATCCAACTCATCGTCACCAACATCATCTCTAAAATGAAATCAAATTGAGAGATGTAGGAGATTGACTTTGATTCGAATGGAGTAATAGAGATGTAGGAAGATTGACTTTGATTCGAATGGAGTAATTTTGTTGCAGATATAATGAATTTCTGAAATTGAAAAGTTAGGGTTTGCTGTGACGAACAAGATCGAGTATGGTGATGAAACAAGGAAGAATTAATGTTGAGATGTGAAATTAGGTTATAGATGCAGTGATGGAACTGGTGCTGTGAAGAATTGACGGGACAATGATGATTTTTATAGGTACGGTGGTGTCTAGGTTGGGGTTTGGTTGATTGAACAGGGAGTAGAAATTGAAGACGATGATGTTACTTTTTATTTGTAGGAAGTGGATTTGTTGATTTGAAATTCCTTAAATTTGAGATGATAGGTTAGGGTTTATTGAATTTAAATCGATCGATTAGGTGAAAGCCAGCTGCTGCTAGAAGACTCAAAGCATTTGAGCTTGAACAATCTCAGTCATGTAGAAAAGTGCAATCTCGAAAACAAAAATCACTCGAATCGTTATCTAAATCACTCTCTGTTTGGCTGAATTTTATGTCCGAAAACCCTAAGTCTTGCGGTTGTGATGTTTCTTCCTTGCCAGGAGAAGGAACTGATCGAGGGGAACAATCGAGAAATGGCAAACGTGATAGTGGATTTGGAATTAGGGTTTCGACTAATAGAACATGGAGGAGTCCTAAACAGTTGAAGGATTGCTCTGGAAGGTGTTATCATCTGCGATGTTTACTACTGTGAAAGTGTCGTTGAATGATTATATCTTCACTTAGGATATTGATTTGAATGTTTTCTAGTAGGAGTTGAGTCCCTATCAAATCAGGGATGAATCACTTGCCGTTACCAGCGTTAAGTAAATATCTGTTTTATGTTTTAATAATTACCAAACGGAAGTCAATATCTAATTGGGTCAACGATGGTGTCTAGGTTGGGGTTTGGTTGATTGAACAGGGAGTAGAAATTGAAGACGATGATGTTACTTTTTATTTGTAGGAAGTGGATTTGTTGATTTGAAATTCCTTAAATTTGAGATGATAGGTTAGGGTTTATTGAATTTAAATCGATCGATTAGGTGAAAGCCAGCTGCTGCTATAAGACTCAAAGCATTTGAGCTTGAACAATCTCAGTCATGTAGAAAAGCGCAATCTCGAAAACAAAAATCACTCGAATCGTTATCTAAATCACTCTCTGTTTGGCTGAATTTTATGTCCGAAAACCCTAAGTCTTGCGGTTGTGATGTTTCTTCCTTGCCAGGAGAAGGAACTGATCGAGGGGAACAATCGAGAAATGGGAAACGTGATAGTGGATTTGGAATTAGGGTTTCGACTAATAGAACATGGAGGAGTCCTAAACAGTTGAAAGATTGCTCTGGAAGGTGTTATCATCTGCGATGTTTACTACTGTGAAAGTGTCGTTGAATGATTATATCTTCACTTAGGATATTGATTTGAATGTTTTCTAGTAGGAGTTGAGTCCCTATCAAATCAGGGATGAATCACTTGCCGTTACCAGCGTTAAGTAAATATCTGTTTTATGTTTTTTTAATAATTACCAAACGGAAGTCAATATCTAATTGGGTCAACGATGGTCAACGTTGGTCTTTATACCAAACACAAAGGATGGACAAATGTTAGACCAAACCCAGGTTTTGGTCAAAACTTAAGTACCAAAAACCAAATAACCCTTGTTATTCCCTTAATTCTTTGTATCATATAAACCTTGAAATTATATCTCTTCACACTTATAACCTTTTGATGGTTTACAAAGTGACTATTTGTTTATCTTATATTCTTCATGCATAACAAATTTTTAATGTGCATTTATTTGGGAGTTATTCCTCCCATTTAATGTCAAACACTACTTTTCAAAATAAAACGACCATTAACTTAATCCTTTTTGTAATTAATTTTTTTCCCAAGGTTCATCATTTGCACAACTTTATTCCCCATGTATGATTCACTTTTGTTTTGGTTGATTGAGATAATTGTTGTTAGCTTTTCTCTTCTTTTGTTTTTAACATCCATGGATTCATGGTGTCATACGCCTAATTTTTCTCTCATTTATGCAGTTTAATTTCTCTTTTATTTTTTTCGTTAATTTTTTATTTTTTTATCTCGATTTTGTTTTTTCATTTGCAGTCAAATGATACTGACCTGATATATGATTGCTAGGTATTCCTTTTTATTCTTTTGTTAGGTTTATTTTTATTACCATACCATACCTTTTAATTTATATTTTCTTACACAATATTTTTTATTTTTCTCTGGACAGGGAATTGTCCAATAAGACTTTGACTTCTTCAACCAAAATTTATAGGATTTACATGGAGTAATAATAAATGACGAAGAAAATGATGATTCCATTGATTATGCCCTTAATCTTGGTCGGTAAATGGCATTTCTTAACTGTATTGTTATTGTCGTTGGAGAGTGCATACTCTTAATCGGATTAGAGTTGTGTACATGTTGGTATCAAATAAATTGAAGTTTCTTGATTATATTTGTTATTCTTCTAATTCTTTGTATCATATAAACCTTGAAATTACATCTCTTCGTACTTATAACCTTTTTATGGTTTACAAATTGAGTATTTGTTTCCCTAGATTCTTCATGCATAGTCAAATAATGATTATATGCAGTTGACACCAAGAATGGTTATTATTTTATAAGATCATATTAAATTCTTTATACATAGTTAACCATCTTGCTAAGCCTGAAATTTAGGTCTCTTATGTACTCTTAGGTCAAGGTGTAATATCAGTTCCATTTGCAAGTTTTCATATTATTGGTATTTAGACAGGGTCTTACTTTGAGGTCTCAAATGCATGTGCCTACAAAGAGCAACTCTCCTATACATGTATCATTTATCAATTCATATATTATAGGGGTAAAGTTCTTTTATTTGGATCTGTACGTAATTTTATTTAATGCGAGTCTTTTACTATTTAATAAGACTACAAGATTGTATTATTAATTTACAAGGAAAAGCATAGTTGGAATATGTTGTATGCAACTTCATCAGGTGCATCGTTTTTCACCACTACGAAATATTCAAGGACGCTTCATACTACTAATATCCAAGGGAATGTTGGAGGATTCAATGTTTTTCATTTTATCTTCTTTTCTATTTTGTAAGCTGCGCGTTTTTCATATGTTAGTTTAAACCATAAATGTATAGTCATCATTCTTTAACAAGAGGCTTCATAGTACAATGTAACGTCTCTTAAACCTAGAAAATTGTAGGGAATGATGAATGTTAATTACCATATTTATGCAAATGACATGTTTGATGGCCGTCAATTATATTAACCCAACCGATCAACCATTTTTTTTTAGCATGGGTTTGAGTATTACTAATGTATAACCATGCCAATACATTGAAAATAGTCAGCGGTTCTAAAAATTAATGTAGATATAACAGTTTTCATGGATATGAAAGAAGGGTTCGCAACTCAGATTTAACTTTTTGAATGTAGAAAAAAATTACACTTGACTGAACTGCATTTGTAATTTGGAATGTAATCGAAAATTTAATTTTATCAAACTATGAGTTTCTACGAGTTCCTGCTTGGGACTTTAGGTTTTCAATTTTGTTGATATTATTTGCAGCAATTGTGAATGGATGGTTATCTCAATTATCATAAATGAATCTTTGGAGTTCCAGTGTACACACTTACATGGATATCTTAATCACTGAAAAAAATACTCCCTGATGTATAGATATCAGTGGATACTCATCTATGGACATCCTAATCACCATATAACAAGAAATCGATCCCACAAATGTTAATAATATCGATCAAATCTTCGAGCTCAGTTTAAGAAAGATTACCACTCCCCAAAATTTCCCACGCTCATTTCATGGTAATAGCCCCGTGCCGTAACGGCACGGGTTATATCCTAGTGATGGAATACGTACAATGAATTGATATTTTATGGTATTGATATAGTTTTAGCTTAATTATAGATGGTGATGGATTGAAATTGAGTACATAACAGTGAATGGATTAGTTCTGCTATTGATATACATACCTTGTTACCATATTCAATGGACTAGGATATGACCCGTGCTGTAACGGCATGGGCTTTGTTTCAGAATGTTTGCTTCACTTGTTTGATTAGTTATATTATTGTGAATCATACTCCTTAGGAGTTAAATGTGGAATAAGACATCATTATTGTGACGATTTCACAATACTATGAATTTGTATCATGTATATTACTTTATATCATAGTTGTTAGTGTGATGGACCAGATGATCGATCTATCAACAATGAAATTGGCAATGAAATATTTTTCCACCATTTTTTTTATGTTTATGAAGTTGTAAAATGTGATGGTCCTATTTCTATACCGCCAAATTATCATTACCGTTTTTCTACCCATTGCAAACATTCGATGATGCATGTGAATGCAGTTCAGTTACTTCGATTTACTGAAATGTTTTAGTATTCGTACTTATAATTAAAGTGAATCTCCAACAATATTATTATTAATTCGGTTAGAGTGCCAATTCGTATACGTTAACCCAGAAAACTCAACTACATCTGTGTCTCCCAGTAAAGAAATCTTGTGGTTGCTCATCTTTTCTCGTCATTCGATTTTAGGATCCCTTTGTCATTGATTGAATAGTTCTATCAATTTTTCCATTTGATTTTATTAGTGTAAACTTCGAAGAAAATTAGGGAACTATGTTAGATTCTATTGGTACTGAACGACTGTTAAACTTAAAACGTGTTCCAATTATGGTAGCCTTCTTAAATTCCTATCCATCGGCGGTCAACCTATGAGGGAGGTAATGTATTTTTTGGTTCTCTTTTATATTCTTGGTGTATGACAATTTTTCAATAAACTTTCATTAACCATAAATTTTTCAAGCGATACGTGAAAATCTGATTGATACCATCAGATTTCAACCAAAGATTGTGAAGTAACAAATGAGAGGGTGTTTTGTGCCTCATGCCTAAATTTTTTGGTCATATATGCAATTTGATTTATTTTTGTTTTTATTCATTAATGTCGTATTTTGTGATAAGGATTTTGATTATTCGTTTGAAGTTAAAAGATATTCAAATATGATTGTTCTCTATTCATTTTTACTCTTATATTAGGTTTTCTAATACCCATATCATTTAATGTTTTATTTTTTTATGTTTTCCAATTTAACTTTGTCTTCTTCGGCCAAAATCAAGAAAATTTTCATGGAGTGAAAATAATTAACGAAGAACGCCCGGGTTCCATTGTTATAATTAAAGTGAATCTCCAACGATATTATTATTAATTCGGTTAGAGTGCCAATTCGTATACGTTAACCCAGAAAACTCAACTACATTTGTGTCTCCCAGTAAAGAAATCTTGTGGTTGCTCATCTTTTCCCGTCATTCGATTTTAGGCTCCCTTTGTCATTGCTTAAATAATTCTATTAATTTTTCCATTTGGTTTTATTAGTGTAACCTTCGAAGAAAATTAGGGAAGTATGTTAGATTCTATTGGTATTGAACGGCTGTTAAACCTAAAACGTGTTCCAATTATGGTAGCCTTCTTAAATTCCTATCCATCGGCGGTCAACCTATGAGGGAGGTAATGTATTTCCATGGTATTTTTTGGTCCTCTTTTATGTTCTTGGTATATGACAATTTTTCAATGAACTTTCATTAACCATAAATTTTGCAAGCGATACGTGAAAATCTGATTGATACCATCAGATTTCAACCAAAGATTGTGAAATAACACATGAGAGGGTGTTCTGTGATCATTCTATTTTAAAATCCTACATGAAGGATGTGCCCATCAAATCCTCATACGGGTATCAGTAGGCATAAGCTGGTCAATCAATGGTTCTTGATATTTTAATGCATTTTTTTTTGGGATATTTTGACTTTGGGTCACAGAAAAATGACCAAAGTTGCGTTTGGGTCACCCAAAAATATTAATTAGAGTTTGGGTCACAGGACCATTATTGACCGCCTTGACCGTTTGAGAACTCTGTTATATCCTGAAATTACTAAACTGACCTTAACAATTTCCTAGTTTTACTAACTAAACCGAACGAATCTTCACAAACCAAACGGATCTTCATCTTCAATGTCCAAAAATAAAAACCAGAGATAAAAATCCACTAATTTTAGAATACAAGACCCCAATTGAAGTTGTGCGTCGAGAAAAATGTAAGCACATCAAACCATTTTTGCTCCATGTCGAGGTTATGGGAATAACCTGATCCCAATTTGTTATGTTTAGTTTGTATAGCAACATCAATTAACATGACCAAAACTCTAGCCACTTTCTGCAACCACAACTGCTAACTTTTACATCTTCTTTGTTCTTCCTCGGATTCAAAATAAATACAAATCAAAACCCATCAACATCGACCACCACCTGAAATCATCACCAAGAGAACAACACCATCTATCTACGATCGATTTTCAAACCAAACCAATATTCAAATAGAATTCAAACCAAACCCTAATTCTTCACAGCAACAGAGTCTTCTTCTCCAAATCTTTCATTCACCATTCATTTCCCATTGTATTGTTTCTCGGATCAATCAGCAAACCCTAAACTTGAACCTATTGTTCCCCTCATTTCATCACCATAAATTCGACCTCTTTAATTTACAATCTCAACCAACTAATTGCCTTCTTTCTTGTTCACTGATTCATCATCTTTGCCCAATTCACACAGAGTGAAGCCCATCGAATCAATTACGGCAACAACAAAAAACTCACAGACGAAAAGGGGAAGAAATGGATGCTTCTCGATTTAGATTTTAGGGTTATTAAAATTGGGTCTTGGTACACATGTCAGTCACATGCAGACAGTCACTAACATTGTTAACTAAATTCAAATTAATTAAAATGATAATTATTTTAGTAACGGTCAATACGACCAACGACGGTCCTGTGACCCAAACTCTAATTAAAATTTCTTGGTGACCCAAACACAACTTTGGTCACTTTTATGTGACCCAAAGTCAAAATATCCCTTTTTTTTATCGAATATAATTCAAAACCAATCACATCCTCTAGGAATCTTAGGATCTAGGGGTGGGAAAGTATGGATCTTAAAAACGGCTTCCCTTCAGATTTCGTGTTAGAAAAACTTTTGCTTATTGTCATAATCCTAGACAATAATGATATATAAAATCTCTAAGTTATGCCTGCACCGTATGAAGAGATGTAATTTCAAGGTTCATATAATATAAAGAAAAAGAAAATTAATCAGGAATCCTCAATCCATTTGATACCAACATGTACATGACATAGTCCAAATAAGAGACCGAAACTCTCCAGCAGAAGTAGCAATACAATTAAAAAAATATTTAAAAATTCTAAGGGCAATAACAATGGAACCGGGGCTTTCTTCGTTAATTATTTTCACTCCATGAAAATCTTCTTGTTTTTGGCCGAAGAAGTCAAAGTTAAATTGGACAACATAAAAAAATAAAAGATTAAATGATATGGGTATTAGAAAACCTAATAGAAGAGTAAAAATGAATAGAGAACAATCATATTTGAATATCTTTTAACTTCAAACGAAGAAACAAAATCCTTATCACAAAATACGACATTAATGAATAAAAACAAAAAAAATCAAATTGCATATACGGCCAAAAAAATTAGGCATGAGGCACCACCATTCTTTTATATGCTAAAAATGTAGATTTTGATTATGAAAGGGATTAAGTTAAAAGGGAATTTAATTTTGAATAAAAGAAATGGTTTCACATTAAATGGGAAAAGTAGCTCCCAAATAAATTACATTAAGAGGGTGGAGAGGAAATTCAAAAACTTTTTAAATATGTGGCACAATCTAGATCACTGTTTGGATGATAAAAATGTAAATTGAAAATATTAAATCTGAGGCTCAATCTCAACCTTTCTTTATGTGATAAAAATGTAGAATGAAAAACTTAAATCTAGAGCGTCCTTTATGTATCCCAAATGTAAATAATCGTCCATATGAAAAAACACCATTGTCCTTATAATATAGATTGTTTTCATGGGAAATCGCGTGATTGATTCCTAGTAATACCAAGTTGATGACTCTAGACAAAACGAGGGAGAAGGGAGAAAATTTGTTAATCCTATTTTTATTTTTTGTTGAAACATCAATTTTATTCAATTAAATCTATTTTTAATTTTAAAAAGATGACTAGGATGGATACAAATCTTTTTGGTGAACCTTTGAAACAAGAGGTTGGGAAAGAGAATCTACCTAAAAGTATGCCATGTCACCTACTTGATAGTTAAAGAGGTTAGAGTTGGAGAAGCTCTTATCGCCTCATTCTGCCCACACTGAGTATAAAAATAAATACATTGAAGACGCATGAAGTGTCAACGTGGCCTTATATTCAGGCAATTCTTGTTAGTCTGTTACCCACATATTTTGCTTGTTTTAGCAAAATGACATCACCATTTCTTAATCTCCTGAAACACGTTTTCCTCCGGACTTGATTTATATCTAAGATTCTTACAACTTTCTTCGGTTTTCTTATAAACGATGGTTATGCCGTTAATCATGAAGTTTTACTCTCTGGTAAGCAGTAGTGCAACTCTAGCTCTATATGGAAGCCTTTTTTTACAAACCCTTTTCTCTTTTCCCAAACTCCATATCTTAACATCTGCAATTTTCATTCTAATCCTCACTAAACTACTATACAACTTATCGAGAAGGAATCAAGTTTATCTCATAGACTTCGCTTGTTACCAGCCACCGTCTTATTTACGTGCATCTGTTGCTTCCAACGTTGAACACATTGCAGAAAATGAAACCATGGATGACAAAAGCAGGGAATTCGCATCGAAATTATTTCTCCGGTCATGTGTAGGGAGCAGTTCTTGTTTTCCTAGTGTGTTGCACTACATTGTCCCTGAACCGACCTTACAAGCTTCTCGTGAAGAGGTGGAAGACATTCTTTTTTCTTTAGTCGAAGATCTGTTCCGTAAAACCAACATCATGAACCCCAAAGACATTGACATCCTCATTGTGAATTGTAGTTTGTTTTACCCAACCCCTTCCATTTCCTCCATGATCATTAATAAATTCCAGTTTCGAAGCAATATCAGCAGTTATAACCTCTCTGGAATGGGTTGCAGTGCCGGGCTTGTCTCTGTTAGTTTAGCCAAAGACCTTCTAAAAGTCCATAAGAACTCGTTAGCTCTCATTCTGTCGTTGGAATCTATATCTAATAATTCATATTTGGGTAAAAACAGATCAATGCTTTTGACTAACAGTCTATTCCGAATGGGAGGGGCTGCAGTTCTCTTATCCAACAGGCATCAAGATCGAAAATTCGCAAAGTATTCACTCCAGCATATCATCCGGACGACTATGGCCTATGACGATTAGTCGTACCAGTCGGTATTTCAAGAACCAGATGAAGATGAACTCATTGGTGTCTCATTGGCGAGGGAAATCACAAGCGTAGCTGGAAAAGCGTTGACAACTAACATCACTAGATTGGGTCCTCTTGTGTTGCCTTATTCTGAACAACTCAATTTCGGGTTAGCATACATATGGCATAAAATTTGGCCTCCAGCAAAACGGAACAAAAATATCTATGTGCCTAATTTTAGAAAGGCTTTTATACATTTTTGTATACATGCTGGAGGACGAGCAGTGATTGATGTTGTCCAGAAGAGCCTTTGCTTAACTAAGGAAGACAGTGAAGCATCGAGGATGACATTGTTTAGATATGGAAATACTTCGTCTTCATCAGTATGGTACGAGCTGTGTTATATTGAAGCTAAAGGAAGGATGAAGACGGGAGATAGCGTTTGGCAAATTGCATTTGGTAGCGGATTTAAATGTAACAGTGCCGTATGGAAATGTATCTCAGAGATTAATCCAACAGTTAAAAGTGCGTGGTCTGATCGAATTCATAAGTACCCTGTGGAGGTGCCTGAAGTATTCGACTGTTAGGAACCATTTTTAATTGAATGTGGATTTTGGTTTCTTTGGTTCTATTTTATGCATTTAAGGTTTTTGTTTTTCTATTTTCTGTTGTTTGTTTTTTTTTCCTCGGGAACCAACCAAATGATACAAAACAAAGTTACATCCGAGCATACTATCTCCACATTATCTTCGATGACAATGCTCTTCAGCAGGAACGGAGCCAGGATTCGAGAAATGGGTGGGCAAGTTACCAATCAACACATATTTTAGGGGGTGCAAAAGGGTTAAAATGACTAAAAATGGGATAAAACAGTTCCAATGAGCTTACATTCGAGGGGTGCAATTGCACACCCTCCTCTCCATGTGGCTCCGCCCCTGCTCTTCAGGTCCTCTGTATAGGAGGAGCTCAGCTGGGAACAATTTCATAAACCTCCACAACCATAACTTGTAAAGAAGGTTGCATTAGCTTCTCTAGTGTGAGGAAGGTCTGAAAATAATCAATTTGAACTCCAAGTCTGCAACTAGTAGTCAATAGACTCCATGCCTGGCAAACAAGCCGCAAAACAGCATGTGTGAGTGTTACAACCATCTTTTTTTCCCTGGCTCGGTCAACATGTGTTGACTAGAATGATTTGTCTTTCTTACCAAAACAACAAATTTCCTTTTTCTTCATATGAATTGGGGTAGCAGATGTGCAAGTCCCGTAGCTCAGTTGGTTAGAGCGTTGGTCTTATGAGCCGAAGGTCGCGGGTTCGAGCCCCGCCGGGACTAAGATCTTTCCTGTTTAGTTAGCTTTTTTATTCTTGTTTTGCTTAGCTTTTAGAGCGATCAAAAAATTCCTTTTTTTTTTGTTCTTTTTTCTTTTCTGGATTACAAGAAACCAGCTCTAAATTCTAATCAGGAACTCCGAACTATCAGACCATTAAGTCCAACAGTCTTGTAGTTGTAGATCCGAGGTGTTCAGTATGGTAGGCATACTCATGAAATCTCCATGAGTATTATATTCAGGTATTTCTTGTTAGTTTGTTAGCCACACATTAAGACCCCCATGAATTCTAGCTCAACACATTATCCACACACTCATATATCCATGCTTATGCATTTGCTATTCGTGAACCTAAATTTCACTACAATGATGATGTTTCTCAAAATGATGTCGATGTTCATCGTGGAACTCTTCTATCTACTGAGAACTTGTACTGCTGAAGCTGTTGATGAAAACCTTGTACAAACCTTTTTTTCCTTATCCAAATTCCATATCTTAATAGCTACAATGTTTCTTCTAATCCTTACTAAACAATTCTACAATTTATCGACATCGAATAAAGTTTATCTCATAGACTTCTCTTGTTACCAGCCGCCCACTTGGTTACGTGCACCTGTCTGTTCCAACCTTGAACACTTCGAACAAGGTAAATATTTCAACAAGGAAAGCATGGATTTCGTGACGAAACTACTTCTCCGGTCAGGTATAGGAAGCAGTACGCATTTTCCTAGAGTGATGAGCAACATCCCCCCGGAACCATGCCTGGAAGATTCTTTGCAAGAGGTTAAGGACATCGTTTTTACATCGGTTGAAGATCTATTCCATAAAACCAACATTACAAACCCAAAAATCATCGATATTCTTATAGTGAATTGTAGTATGTTTAACCCTACTCCTTCCATTTCCTCTATGATCATCAACAAGTTTCAACTGCGAAGTAATATCAGTAGTTATACCCTCTCTGGAATGGGTTGCAGCGCCGGCCTTGTCTCTATTAGTTTAGCCAAAGACCTTCTGAAAGTCCATAAGAACTCATTAGTTCTCATCCTGTCGTTTGAAATACTGACAAATAGTGGGTATTTTGGTAGAAAGAAGTCAATGCTTTTGTCTAACACGCTTTTTCGAATGGGAGGGGCTGCTATACTCTTATCAAACAAGAGCCAAGACCGAAAAATTGCAAAGTATACGCTCCAGCATATCATCCGGACAACCATGGCCTATGACGATCAACCATACCGTGCGGTGCATCTAGGACCAGATGAAGATGGACTTATTGGTGTCTCATTGTCGAAGGATATCACAAAGGTGGCAGTAAAAGCATTAACGACCAACATTACTTCATTGGGTCCTCGTGTGTTGCCTTATTCAGAACAACTCAGATATGGCTTAACATACACAAGGCATAAAATTTGCCCCCCAGCCAAAACTGATGGTAGTATTCCTGTGCCTAATTTTAAGAAGGCTTTCGAACATTTTTGTATACATGCTGGAGGAAGAGCAGTGATCAATGTTGTTCAGAAGAGCCTTAGCTTGACTGACGAAGACACTGAAACGTCGAGGATGACATTGTATAGATATGGAAACACTTCAGCGTCATCAGTATGGTATGAGCTTTGTTACATAGAAGCTAAAGGGAGGATGAAGGTAGGAGATAGGGTTTGGCAAATAGCGTTTGGTAGTGGATTTAAATGCAACAGCGCCGTATGGAAATGCACGTCAAAGATTGATGCAACGGTTAAAAATGCATGGTCTGATCGAATTGGTAGGTATCCTGTGGAGGTGCCTGAAGTATTCGATTATTAAGAACTACTGATTTGGTTATTATGTATCACTTAATCAGTACCCAATTGCCTAATATTACGAAAATACATGGATTTCAAATTCTGGTTCTTTTTCAAACAATTTCTACACCTATCAGACAGGTCCAGAATAGATATTGACCAATAAATGTATGATGTGAAGTCTATCAAACCATAAAAACCGTAATCAACTTGCTAATTAGGATTAGTTAAGTGCCTTGGGTTTCTGAACGTGTGTGAAGAATAACAAGGCAATAGGTCTCACAGTAAAGAAAAGGAAAGGATCATTTCCAACTCTCAAATTGAAACTGACAACATCGGTGAGATAAAACCTTCTAATTTTATAGATGCAGAGGCTAATAAGCACCACAATCAAAATTTGTTTTTGATATGTATGAAATCATTAATTACGGAATACTGGTCAACACCATTTATCCTGGAACTGATCTTCTCCTTGATAAAGTAAACAAAGCTCCCAAGGACTATTACAAAACTGAATCTACAGATAACCTACAGTATCGAAACACAGGAAATACCTATTGAAATACAAAATAAGACATTTCCATGTCGTCCAATTTGCTTTTTATTACCTGGACTTGGGAGATGACTGCAGACTCGACCTGCCGTCCAGTCTTCTTCCTGTCCCTGGAAAGGCTCCTTGTGTACGAATGTGGCCCTGACTTCTCCTTTTGCTGAAAATAACAGCATATAGCTAATATAAGTGGTGTTTAGTGTAAGGAACAACAACGATCTTTGTAAATGATTCTAGACAATAACAAAACCATAAGTGCAAAGTATAGGAGACTCAACCTAACAAACAGAAGTCCTGCTGTGAGTACCATCCCTCCTACCGCCCATGAAACTCTTTCATTAATTGGCATCTGTCTAACCCACTGCTGAAAGTCTTGAAATGATCCTAGTTTCTGAGCTCTCCTAGGCACGCCAGGTCTTGAAGTCTTCCATGAATTAGCAGGTCTTGAAGTCTTCCATGAATCAGCGATTGAATCTAGACTAGCCTTCCCACCATAACAAGATGGTTCAATCCCAGCACCATAGTTATCTTCCGAAGATTTAATAGCAAAACCAGCAATTTTGCAGAGTTCTGTCCCATTAGAAGCCCATTCAGATACTCTGCCACAAACAAAGTCGTTTAAGCCACACGGCGACAGTACCTGACATCACAAACTACAGTTAATAAAAATAACTAATTATCAAATTTCAAAGCATCGGTTTAAGTTATATAAGGCTTTACAATGATGAGGATCCATAGTTGGGTAATCTGTATAACCTAAGTTAAGGCCGATACTGACAACCTATCTGATGTCTGGACTTCGAATTAGTTTCATTCGACTAACTCTAAAATGCAGGCACAGACGCACAGCAGTTACAGGATGTAGTTTGGTGGTGCTTACTACATACGAACTAGGTAAGGTTTAGGAGTTGAGGTATCCAATTTGGAACTAAAAAGCACCATCACTTTGCCAGATGTAGAACACAAATCTTCTTCATTATACATCTAGTAATAAATGTAGTGATAAAGAATATCCTCACCTGGGTCTTTACATCTTCAGAGAAGTACGCACCAGCGCAAGCTTCAAAGACCCTATCGCAAAAAGAAGCACATATAAGAGGGGGTCCTGGCTGAACACCAACACGTGGATCACAGATAGAACATTCCAACAGCTCCCACAGCTGTAAGCACTCCTGGCTGGCTTCTCCAGCAGAAGCCAACCTTCTAATAGTTAGCAAAGCTGGATGTGTCTGGGCTACATCACAGCAAGTTCTTTTACGAAAAACCCTGCAAAGAGTTAAATCCTTGGGTCCCTTGGTTACTTTACTAGGAGGTTTCCCTTCAGAAGAGAATGGAGCAAAGCGACCACCCTGGGAAATGCACACTCCATTATGTTTGCCTGCAGTACAACAAAATCAGCAAAAATCCCCACGTAAAATTAACCTTGTTTCTAAAAACACATGCGTAATGCAATAAGCATCAAAGTAATAGCAGCTTATGCCATGAAATGTACATAGTCTTTCTCCAGGATTAAACAGTTTTTCTATGAAGACTAGCTTAAATTCGAAATCCGAAGTAAAGCTCCAGAAATGACACATGTAAACATCGAACATGGAATTTTTGATTTAGCAATCTTGCTAAATGAATTATTACAACCAACTTTATTAACAAAACTCCCAGAAGATTTTTATATCAATCAACACAAAAGTCTCACATGGGCTCCTGACTACCAACTATATAGTAACACAACCTCATTTTCTGTAGTTTATATGCATTCAAATCTTACCCATTGTGTGTATTATACGTGAACATACATTCATTTACTAAGACAGCAAAGACTGGTCGCGGCTGCATCTCATTTATATAATATCCCATTATACCCACAACATCATTAACAAATACAAAATTAGGGCTCTAGCTAATGCCTATAAAGTTAAAACATTCATAGATAAAATCATACAGTAGATGTGATTTGAGCTTACAAATTAGGTGCATCTTCCCTAATCAAATCAAACTAACAAAGAGCCATACTATTTAGGGTTTGTTGAATTCTATAACAAGGATCATGCCCTTAATTAGGTAAGTGGACTTACCAGCTGCTGAGAAAATGATTAGGTTAAAGAAGAGCAACAACAATGGAGTCCTCCCCGTACTCATCATTTCATATCTGTGTCGATCGCTTTGGTGTTTGATCTTCCTCTTCTTCTCTATTCTTCCTGAAATCTAAAACACGACCTGATTTAAGTCAGTGAGACTGACTCACTATACTCATTCAACCGTTGATATGTTTCCACGTGTATAAAAATATTGGCTCACACCGTGGGTGCTGAGGCCAAACAAGTCTCAGACCAAATTAGGGCTGTCGATGCGTCTAATTCCTTTCGAGTACCACCGGACCGGAACCGGGCTGGTCTATCAAAGTCGGGTTTGGGTCGCAATGACTCCATGTCCGCATCATAAATGGATGGGCCCGGAATTGGAACTGGTGAAAATTTTGGCCCATTGTCACTGAAATCCAAAGGTTTGAGTCAAACCTTACGGAAGGACAAGGTATAAGTCAAATCTTGTTGACGGACCGAGTGAAAGCGGGCAACCCTGTTTGACCCTGAATCGTACTTAAAGTACAATTTAATCCTTTAAGTCGTTAACTTAACCAGAGGTTTAATAGGTAAAGTAAATAACCCAAACCCATAAATCATAATCGGGCATTTCTAACTCTTTTCTTCCTCTTTTATACTTCAATCTCTTTCTGTTCTTTCAAGTTCTCCCTTCTTTCCTTTAGTCTTCTCCGGTGGTGAAAAAAAGTAATAGAAGGATCGAGCCTGATGGAGGGGAATCCGCCAGGTAATCTAAAATCACTATTCTTCTTTCACTTGTTTTTAGGTTGCTATTAAGCTTGTGTATTGTCTTCTCAATGACTCCATGTTCGGATCATAAATGGATGGGCCCAGAATTGGAACTGGTAAAAAATTTGGGTATCTACAGGTATCTGAAAAATAAATTAATAAGGAATAAGTATATGTTCAAAAGTGGGAGTGGTGGGGGACTTCTTCTGATTCCGAAACAAATTCAAAAAAGTTAGCTAACAATTGGCAATCATCTAAATAGAGTTGCTAAACCAACTAGTTTTGTTATTTTTATATAGTATATAAGATTGAACGTTCTTCGTGTTGCCCCAAGCATATGATGGGAACTTGCTCGCTTTTCAACCAATTTAATGCTTCAAACACGATTATCTGACAATATGATTAGAATCCTTATCATAACGATATGGTTAGAATCCTTATCATAAAAAGCATTACGATGATCTAACAGGCAATCTTTAGAAAGATTCTCATTAGAAAGACAATAGTAAGTCACGACAATATTCAGGCTAGAGTGGTTGTTGTTGTTGTCATTCATATAACTAAAAGAATCAATTAGTAAGATTAACTGCCATTCTAGAAGTGGTTAAATTATTAAGTTGTTTGCACTGAAAAATGTGAAAACTGTTAGAGGAATGCTCGGTCGAACTCGCATGCGTTGCTATCTCAAGCAAGTTTGTCAATGTTAGTGATCAAAACTATAAGTCTTGATTTCTAGCCTATTTATAGATGTCTCAGACTAGGACATGGTTTGTGTAGTTGAGCTTAAACTTCACGGCGTTTATCACTTGAAGACGAAGAACTACTAAGGAGAGCTTGTGGAACTTCATTGACAAAAGGTATGTGGAGATTTAAACTCATTTATCACTTGGAAAGTCTATTTCTACTTTATCTCCTATATTGAGACACAAGTCATATTATGATATAGTTTTTTATATACACATTTGAGCTTTCGAGCTGAATATATCTCGCTTACATATTTGTCGAAATATGTGTTGGTAAGCTTTCGCTTTGACCAAGTTCATCTTATATCATGAGAAAATTGCCGAGTAACATCTTACATGGTTTATGTGATACAACCATTTGGTGTAAGACTTGGAATGTTTCGGTAATGATTATTTCAATATCTTGAAAATTTCTTTCATGCTAATAGTGTGTGAAAACGGCTATTATCATTATAGAAGAATGTTTCAATGATTGAAATAAAGAGTTTAGAATCTTGTAACCATCTTTGGATATAAGCATAGTGTGTTCGCACATTAGTGTATAAGTCCAAAATCGGGAACCTAAAGTATGCATACTTGTGTGTATACAAAAAGGTTGTAGGAGACTGGGTAAGTATGCGTAACCGTACGCACACTGGCGGAAGTTCACGTCCGTGAATTTCTGTTGAGTTTGAAAACCAAAACCAAACTCATCTGGTTACCTAAAGTACGCGTACCCGTACGCATACTAACGTAAAGTTCACGTCCGTGAATTTCTACTGAGTTTAAAAACTAAAACAAACTCAAATCTGGTTACTTAAGTACGCATACCCCTACGCATATTTAAGTAGGTTACTTTCTAAAATCGGTTGTACATGAACCTAAACATTTATCAATAAGGAATGTAATCTTTGCAAATCGTGGCTATAATGTTCATGTATTGATTCGAGTGAATCAAACCGATTTTGCTTCAATTGTGTTCTTGTATAATTATATGAGAATATAGAAATTGAACAACTCTTTAACTAGTTTCATTTGAGTCATTTGAACTAGTTATGGTTAAGATGAATAAGGTTGATATGGGAGTGATCATATGGATAACCTCGGTTAACTATTTGTGAACTAACATGGTGTACACGTTTGGGTACGGTTACATAAACCTAAATGAGGGTACATTTCATTTGTGTGTAACAAGCTAAGTTTGATCTAACGGTTGAAAGATATTAGCTTGGTTGAATCAGGTTTTTCATCTAACAGTGATTATTGAATGCTTTGTTACCAAGGTAACTTGGATTGCAAACCTGATTTGAAAACTATATAAAGGAGAACTCTAGCAACTGGGAAACCTAATCCCCACACCTCATGTGTGTTACTAGTTGCATAACTAGAGTCGATTCTACTTTAACCTTAGGTTTCTTCTCGAGACCCTGTAGGTTAACGACTTGAAGACTTCATTGGAATTTTGAAACCAGGCCCAACTATTCTCTTTGTAGTTGCATGATCTAATCTTGTTGTTTCTATCGTGATTGAGTACAATTGTAAAATTGGCTTGAGATTTATATCTCCGATAGGAAAGATAGAAAAGTATTCACAAACACCTTCGTCTCATCGTTTGTGATTCCACAATAACTTGTTTCGCTAGTCGATTAAGTTTATTGTGAGGTGATTGATAATACTAGGCTGTTCTTCGGGAATATAAGTCCGGTTAATCAATTGGTTCCTGTTCACCTTGATTTATCAAAAGACGGAACAAAAACTCTTGGGTATTTTTTGTGGGAGACAGATTTATTCAATCCTATAGACTTTTATGTGTGAGACATATTTTTTTATCAAGTCTTCGACTTTGGGTCGTAGCAACTCTTAGTTGTGGGTGAGATCAGCTAAGGGAATCAAGTGTGTAGTATCTTGCTGGGATCAGATACGTAAGGAGCGCAACTGTACCTTGAATCAGTGTGAGATTGATTAGGTTTCAAATACAGTCTAGTCCGAAGTTAATTGGTAGTAGGCTAGTGTCTGTAGCGTCTTAATAAAGTGTGGTGTTCAAACTGGACTATGTCCCGGGGTTTTTCTGCATTTGCGGTTTCCTCGTTAACAAAATTCTGGTGTCTGTGTTTTTTATTTTTCGCATTATATTTTGTTATATAATTGAAATATCACAGATTTTGCATTAAGATCAATCAATTATAATATCCAACTTTTGGTTGTTGATTTACATTGATTCACACTTGAACATTGGTCTTTGTTACCATTCAAGTAATTCCTCTTATATTCAATCGGGCTCGCAGATTTCTATTTGTTGATTGCGGATTGAATTAAGAGTTAGAGATATTAAACTCTTTGATATACTTTATTCTTGATTGAGTCTGACTGTCTAGTTGATTCTCTAGAAAGTGTATTGGAGTAAGTCCTCTCAGATTGCAAAACGAATTGTTGGGTGTGGTTGTTAGACCCCCGTATTTTCAAAAACATTTTTCCTTCTAAATACACCAAGCAGTGGTGAAAATGGAGCACCGTTGATCCATGTTTTGACTCCTCATAGGACAATTTTATACAAATCCTGGATAATGGAAGCTGATTTTACATCCTGCAAGACTGCATAACCAAAAGGACTAGCAGCCCAGATATCTCTAAAAAAAATTACAATGAAGAGTTTAGTGTTTTATTGACTCATGGATGTTGGAATCACCTATGTTGCAAAAGATATTTTGATTGGGTAAAAATTTAGAAAACCCAACCTTTGTAGGAACTGTGTTTTCATAACAATTTCACATGAAAGTTAAATTTTAGGAAGGAATGGAGAGTTCCAGATAGGATTTCCAGAGATACTAGGGTTTGGGAACTCATCAGCAAGAAGTTTATAAGCAGATTTAACAGAGAAGGTTCCAAATTTGCTAAAAGTCCAAATGATTATATCCTCTCCTGAAATTGGTTTTCAAATTTTGAAGACATGTTGCCTATTTGAACTGGTAAAAGAAAGCTTGTACTAATCTTGGGTCCAAGTTTTAGCATCTTGGTTGATGAAGCTAGTAAAAGTGAGATTAGGATTATGATAGGAGTTTCGTAGCGGAAGATTAATATTAGTAACCCAGTTGTTTATGAATGCAGTAGCGTTATACTCGTTTCTGATTTCCCAAAAGGTATTTTGAGAGATTATTTCAAAACCTTTACAAATACTAGTCCAAACCCGGTTAGTATTATTGATTTTCTTGTGATAAAGAGGATGACAATCTCTGAAATATTTACATTCCAATATTTTCACCTAGAGATCTCCGGGAGAGTGAATCATTCTCCGAGCGGTTTTGGATAGCATTACAAGGTTAACCTTGATCATATTTCTATAACCAAGACCACTTTCATTTTGTGGGAACAAACATTTTCCATTTTTTCAAATAAACACCACCTTGAGATTTGTTACCCGACCAAAATCCTTTTGAGCATTTTCCATTTGGTTAATGGTGTTGTCCGGCAATAGAAAGGAATTCATATAGAAGGTAGGGGAAGATTTGAGAATATGTTTGACCAAGATAGATCTCCCAGACTGCGAAAAATACTTACCTTTCCCTTTTGTTACTTTTTTGTCAAAATAGTCGCTAAGTTTAGCAAATTAGATCTCTTGAGAAACAGGAAAATGCCTAGATATTTATCATCGAGTTCCACCTTTTCTATGTTCATTGATCTAATAAGACTGACGTAATGATTAAATTATTATATTTTAAAATCGTTATTCTTTTATTAATATCATAATTGATAAGAAAAGTGAAAAATAATTAAACATCTAAAGCCAAAATTAGGAAAATCCTTTATATTTTGACCAAATGCACCAAAAAAAGGGTAATTATTCGGGTACCCGACGAGTAATATCTATTAAGACCCGAAATATTATTAGTTCCAACTGGTTCTACCCACCGGATATCAAATTTGCTAACGGGTCCAATTATAAGACCGCAAACCGGACATGAACCAACCGGGTTCGGTTTGGTTTCGTGTAATTGGGAATCCTTTGACAATCATGTATGCCCGTACTCTGAAACATCTCAAATTCCAGATCCTAAAATTTTCGCCACTTATTCTCTGAAGATTTTCTCTGCTAAGAAATCTTCCTCAGTGGTAAGGTTTTAATTGTCTAGAATGGTGCGTCTCAAGAATAGGTATCAAAGAAAAAGAAATCATATTTAAACCTTTTCAAAGACCTTGGTTCAAGTGTTTTGGTTTACTTTACTTCACGCAAATAAAATATTATATTAATACATTTGATCAAACTCATATATCTATCGGTTAACAATAAGATGAACCAGTCTTTTGAAGATTCCAAACTTATAAATAAACTTTGTCAGCTTTTCAGCAGGTTTAATTTTTTTTCATACAAAATGCATGCCATTTATTAAAGTATCTGATACAGGATGTCTGTTCTGACTCCTACTCTTAGAATTTGTTGATATCCATATAATCAAAACAAATTTGTACTTTTCCATTCTTTTTTATATCCAGTCTGGATATTGGACTTTTTTTTATGAACCTGGCATCTTCTTAGCGTTTTATCTATTTTCAATTGGATTTCACTTATGCAATTGCGTGCCATCTTTCTTCGGTTTTGAATAAAAAGCTTAGAGTTTGGTCCTACTTCCAATTTGTGTCAAGAAATCTTCGGCTTTATCGCATATCCTCTACGCTTTATGCAAACATTCCCACCTTGTTCAGCAGATGTTTGTTAGAGCATTGCTTGGTCAAACTCGCATGCGTTGCTATCTCAAGCATGTTTGTCAATGTTAGTGATCAAAACTATAAGCCTTGATTTCTAGTCTATTATAGCTAAGTCTCGGACTAGGATAGAAAGTGTAGTTGAGCTCAAGGACTTCATGGAGGTTCATCATACAAGTAGAAGAACTGCTCAAGGAACCGGTGGAACTTCTCGAAAAAAGGTATGTGAAGACTTGAACTTATCTATCACTCAAAAGTCTATCTACTCTATCTCCTACTCTTTGAGACAAGAAGTCGTATGCTATATATATAGACTTTGATTATACACATTTGGTATTTCGAGCCGAGTATACCTTGCCTATATATATATCTCGAAATATGAGTTGGTAAGCTTTTCGCTTTAACCAAGTTTATCTTTACCATGTGACGAAAGTCATGATATGTTTCAATCATCTTGAAAATTTCTTTGACGAGAAATGGTATAATAACTATATAACGTCCTCTAAGAATGTTTCAATGATTGAAATGAGAGTTTAGATTACATAACCAATGGTGGACATGAGCATTTTTGTGGAAACACATTTATTTATAAGTCATATTCCTTGAACCAAAGTTTGCGAACTTTGTTGATCAAGAGAACCAGAAGAATGGCGTGAGCCAAGTCCGCGAACTCAGTCCGCGAACTGTCGAAGTTCTCAAATCAGAGAATTTCTGCTGGAGTTGACAAACTATTTGCGTGAAACTAAGTCCGCGAACTCAGTACGCGAACCTAGTCCGCGAACTCAGTACGCGAACCTAGTCCGCGAACCGACGAAGTTTTCATACCCGAAAATTTCTGCTGGAGTTTGTAAACTCTGCCCGGTAACTTAAGTCCGTGAACCTAGTCTGCGAACTTGAGAAGGTTATATATCTGAAGATGATTTCTGAACTTAAACTTAAAAAGACTAAGGAATGTAGTTCGCAAACCGTGTCTATAAAAGTTCATGAACCGATTCAAGTGAATCAAATCATCTTTGCTTCAATTGTGTCTTGTGTAGTACATGAGATTTCCTTGCAATTGAACAACTCTCTAACTAGTTCATCTTGAAGTCATTTGAACTAGTTATGGTGAAGAAGAACATGGTTGATATGAAATGCTCATATGGCTAACCATTTGGTTAACTATCATTGAACCAACAAGTGCATACGTTTGGATACGGTTAACAAACCTAGAAGCATGCATTGTTAAGTGTGTGTAACAATATAAGTTTTCGATCTAACGGTTGAGAAATATTAGCTTGAATCTAAATCAGGTTTTCATCTAACGGTGGATATTGATTGCTTTGTTACCAAGGTAAGTAAATTGCAAACCCTGATTTAAAAGACTATATAAGGGGAACTCTAGTATCTGTGCAAAACTAATCCCCACACCTCACATGTGATACTAGTTTGCATACTAGATTCGGTTCTCCTTTAACCTTTGGTTTTATTCTTCTAAAATCAGGTTAACGACTTAAAGACTTCATTGGGATTGTGAAGCCAGAACGATACTACTTTTATCGTAGTTGTGTAATCTGATCTTGCATCTTCTATCGTACGAGTACAATCAGATTGATTGGATTGAGATTGATATCTCCGATAGGCAAGATATAAAAAGTAATCACAAACATCTTCGTCTCATTGTTTGTGATTCCGCAACATCTTTTTTCGCTACCATACGATTAAGATTGTTGTGAGGTGATTGATAACTCTAGGATGTTCTTCGGGAATATAAGACCGGATTATTAATTGGTTCATGTTCACCTTAATTATTATCAAAGACAGAACAAAACCTTTTAGGGTTTATCTGTGGGAGACAGATTGATCCTTTGATAGACTTGTCTGTGTGAGACATATTTGTTTATGTCAAGTCTTCGACTTTGGGTTGTAGCAACTCTTAGTTGTGGGTGATATCATCTAAGGGAATCAAGTGCGCAATATCCTGTTGGGATCAGAGGCGTAGGGAGTACAACTGTACCTTGGATCAGTGGGAGACTGATTGGGGTTCAACCACAGTCCAGTCCGAAGTTAGCTTGGAGTAGGCTAGTGTCATTAGCGGCTTAATACAATGTTTGTTAAATCTGGATTATGTCCCGGGGTTTTTCTTCATTTGCGGTTTCCTCGTTAACAAAATTTCTGGTGTCTGTATTATTTCTATTTCTGCATTATATTTGTTTATATAAGTGAAATCATACAGGTTGTGCGTTTGAATCAATCAATTGGAAATCCGACCCTTGGTTGTTGATTGATATTGATTGATCCTTGGATATTGGTCTTTGGTACCATCCAAGTTATTCCTTGTATTTGATTAGAACTCGCAGTTCTTGCTTGAGTAAATCAAATCAAGAAGAGAGATATAAACTCGTTGATATACTTTTAATTGATTGAGTCTTGTTGATTCTCTTAAAAGTATATTCGAGTTTGTCCATACAGATTGCTAACCGAAATATTGGGTTGTGTTAACGCGTTGTCTCTTTCCTTTCCCAAAATTTGCGTCAGCAATTTCCTCTATCATTTCATTTATTTTTTAGCTGTCACTTCTTCTCTTGCACCTGCGTTTGTGTGTGGTGCACTTATAAACAAAACATATATAGGAGGAAATGTGCTAGTTACAATATATTGCAATATGTTTTTCTCCTTTTATCTATACTGCACATCCGGTGTAAAACCTGCAAGGTTAAATATAACATTGGTGGTACAAATTTCGTATGTTGGATCCTTTTTCAGCCTAGTATGACTATGCATTATGAGCCTCTGTCTGTCACTATGAACTAAAATGATATCGTAATTGGCTCAGCTTTGAATTTTTAGAGTTCTCAGGCTAGATGGTGTCTGAGCAAGAAGACTTATAAACTAATAGCGCATTTGGTTCAAGTTTTTGGGAGTCTCGAAATCAAATTCCAAGGTGATTGGCCCAATTAACCCGAACCAAACAGTGATCATAGTCTAAGAATTGGATTCCCACGGAATCCAATTCGCTCCAAATCCTTCTTTTCAATTACAACGAACTATCGATGGAATATAATCCGAATCCAGTCCAAAAAATTTAAATTCAATATTGTTTCTCTCATTCTCCTCCTTCTGAAATCGATCTAGAAAGAGAATGAAAGAAAAAAAGGAAAACCTAAAGTGATGGACATCAGCTATGATTAATTGATTGTTGTTATTCATTTATTATTCTTCTTCTTCGATGGGAAACCAATATTAACGATTTATAGGGATTGCAAACAGCAGTATGATTTGGGGATTTAAGAAATTTTAAAGGAGGGGAAGAAGGGTATTAAAATCAAACAATAATGATTTGTCAGATATGGATTACCCTGTAATTGAATTATGCAAACCAAACAATAGAATCTGAATTAGGAATATCATTCCTAGAATTGGATTAGAGTGTTATCTAATTCCTAGGTTGTTAATAACTTGAGCCAAACATGCGGTAAGTGTATTCATTTACTTATACACAAACTTGTAAACCCTTTATACCCTCATTAGTCAATGGTAAGAACTCAAAATTGTTACATTGTGGAGGTAGGCTTCGGATGAACCATGTAAATCACTTTTTTTATTGTTTTAATTTCCTTTACCTTCATATTCCAACTTACGTTTGTGTTGATTTAAATTATATTATATTATCACTTGCATTTTTACTTGAACGCAACATAGATGCCAACTAGATTCACCAATTGGTTTCTAGTGGTCACAATGTGTGTTATTTTAGCTGAATCAGCATTGAGTTAGATGTTAGATATTTTGTTGAGTTTTGGTACCAAAGCGTGCACTAAAGATTCCACAAGCATTATATATACTTTTGAATATTGGTAAACCAAATTTTATAAGCTTGATGGTACCGAGTCATACTTGATGAATCATAAGACAACACATCTTATAGCATGTACGACGCTGTTAATACCAGCAGGTCAACTTGTTTGTGATTTTTGATTGATTGGTCGGTTGGAAGTAAAAGTTCTAACCTCGGTTGTGAGTATCAAGTCTAAAACATATTACTTTTTCTATTATAAAAGTATTTCAGGCATGCTTGTGCTTCTCGAATTGCATCATGAATTAACAAAGTTAAAATCAAGTAACTTCGCTCCTTCACAATGCCACCCCACCCGGATGAAGCCAGACATAATCGATCATTTAACCATAACTGGATACATTATAAACTAGCTTACATACCCTCATCGCAACCTAACAAATCGTAAATACCAATCTACCCAATGACGACCCCCAGTTAAGCTCATATGGCTGTATACCAAAACCGACAGATACATTACACCATTGACATACAAACGCCTAAGACGAACAACAGATCAATTGTAGCAAAACCATTCCCAACCACCAATCTATTTTGGACCACACACACACACCCCCTCCAACATACAGTTTGTTCTCTTTGAAAGTGATCAATGAGGGTCTATCGACCTTCAGTATCCAACTCACCAATTCAAACATTTGTCCATACTGTTATAACGGTCCGAAAATTATTGTGCATATCCTTCTCTAGTATCAAATTGTTGTAACATCATGGGATATCCTTCTCAAAGTTTCATTCCAATCAAATGGCACTCATATATCTCCCAATAATATAATCCCCCCCCAAATAATAATCCCACAACTTCTACAAATAAGAACCCATTCCTCTATCATCACATTTTTTTCTTCTTCTATTTTGGTCCTTATGGATATCCAAGAATGAATTAGTATACCGCCAAAAACGACTGAACTCGTAAGGCATGTTACATATGAACTATTAGGAATTCACTTGGGCTAATGAGACCTTACCTCCTGTGTTACCTGGTATACCACTTATAACAATAAGCAACACAAGATCCATGTCAACCATCTTGGTCGGTTGGAATAACCCTAACTTGGGTTGGATCAATATACATACAGATGGTGCAGCTAGAGGAAATCCCGGAGTCGCATGTGCAAGGTTCATATGCAGGGACTTAGAGAAAAGAACTATGGTTGCAGTAACACAACCGTTGACCATCACCACCGCGCTAACAGCTGATACCTTGATCATGCTGGCTTCGAGAACGACGACACAATGTAATTGGCCAAAAGTACAATCCAAGACAGATTCAGAAAATCCCATTCAGTTTTTAATCTTTGACATTCGACCACCATGGAATAGGTGAATAATAATCTACGCTGCTCTTCGGGATTCGTAAGTATCGGTTTTTGAAGTTTGCTAGACTTTGTGTATTGCAATCGATTTCCTATCTCACCTGGATCGTTGATCAAAACGGAAATCACATATAGGCTTATCTGTGGGAGGAAGATTGGTTTAAAGTCTTCAATTGAGTTGAACCAACTCTTAGGTTGTAAGGGACGTCAGCTAAGGGAATCAATTGCGCAGAGTCTTGCGAGATTCAAGAGGCGTAAGGAGCGCGATTGTAAATCGATGTGACGGTATATTCGGTCTCAACTATATTCCAGTCTGAAGTTATTTATAGTAGGCTAGTGTCTGTAGCGGCTTAATACAATTTGATGTTCAATCTAGACTAGGTCCCGAGGTTTTTCTGTATTTGCGGTTTCCTCGTTAACAAAATTTCTCGTGTTTGTGTTATTTCTTTTTTTCGCATTAAATTGTTTATCTATATAATTGAAATATCACAAGTTGTACGTAAATCAATCAAAGTAGATACATCCATCGTAATCGTTGGATATGACTTGATTGACCTTTGGTATCGCCAAGTACTCACGTTATAATCAGGTTCACGGACTTGTCTCTGTTTTCATATTGATTGTGAGAGAAAGAGATATAAACTTCTAATATAATTTCTGATTGAGATTCATTAAGTTGTAACTCTCGTAATTGTATTTGAGTTTAATCCATACAGGTTGCCTAAGAAAAAATTGGTGGTGTATTTTGGTACCCTCGCATTTCACCTACCAAAAGTGAATACATTCTGAGATGTATAACACTACCGTCTAGTACTTTTAGAAATGAAACGTTGAAAATCAATGCATTTTTAACCATTGAAATTAAGATTGGTAGATGGCGAGGTTTAGTATTTCAGAATATGCTCATTTTTGGTAGGCACGTGGAGCTTTTTAAGAGAATTATATATTCAAAATATTAGTTTCAAATTCGTTATTATTTGATTTTTATTCACAAAAATGACGTATAATGTGTGAGATAGTGTAAGAATAAACATGGAGGGGATCCTCCCTCCTAGAAAGAAAAATAAAATAAAAAATCTTTCTCCCGATGCTTCAGTTTCAGAAATATGTTCGAATTAAGAAATTTAGGAGTTCTTACTTTATTACTTTGGTTTCTTCTCCAATGGTAAAGGTTTGTGTTGTAGGCTGTAATTGATTCACTGGTCCAGCCATGACATGATTGTACCACGTTAACATCAAATTTTGGTTTCATCTAACCAAAATTCTTCTCTTAAACCAAAATTCACAGAATCATCTAACCCGGAAGCATGGGAACTTTCTCAAACCACACACGGTTTATCATCTTTGTGTTGTTAATGTCACGATGCCTCCACACAAGTATGACTGTAAAGGAATGTCGAATTAGTCAGTTCGCGACTTATTATGCAAGCGTGCACAAGTTAATCGGTGGGAAACAGTAGCATCTATATCTAGACGCAAATATAGACTTGAGTTAAGTGGTCGTCGATAAGCTTTCTGAAGCTGTGATTAAATTCATTCATTGGAAATAGGTTAACAAGTTGCAGCAGCAAGTAGTTTACATGGAGAGGCAGAAATATACGATGTCCACAAGCATGCATGCTTAGAGCTTGAGTTAGGTTTTACCTTTCTAGGGTCGAGACTCGAGACCACAAAAGGGTTGTGGTGTGCAATCTTATGAGGAACTAATGAGACAAGTTGTAGATTTTGATTGTAAACCAAAGACAAAAAAAATAATTAGTAGTGCAAGTAAGAAGGACTTTCATACCAAAATAGTCATCAATGAACTGCTGCAACTTGGGGTTATTTTGCCTATAAATTCACTGAGCTATTTTAGCAAATCTATAACTAAGTTTGCAACTTCAGCAATTAAAAATTGAACATACTTGTTGGTACTGTTCTGTAAGAATAAAACGATGGCTGGTTTGAAACCTTTTCTTTTTGTTTTTGTCTTGGTTGCTGCTATGACAGCAGCACCACTGGCTGAAGCCCAGCTCGGGGGTCTGGGAAGTCTTTTGGGGTTGATCCGTATCCAAGGGACTGTGTTTTGCAGCATCAATGGAAGTGCAGGTGCCAATGGCGCTGCAACGCCAGTTTTCCCCAGTAAGTTATTTGTTGTTTGTGCGAGTTCTCTGTGAGCACAATTTTTAAAAGTACGTTTCTGAATGAAGAACATTTTCTTCTTGCAGATGCTCTAGTTCAACTGAAATGTGGCAGCTCCGGAAATGTGGTATCTAGTACAACGACAAATTCAGCTGGTGGATTTACCATGCTATTGGATCCAATTATAACTCTTTTGTTGAACCTCTTATCTAACTGCACTGTCGTTGTGAATACTCCACTCTCCACTTGCAACGTTGAACTGCCTACCAATAACCTTGTTTCAACCTTAAAGCTGTTCGGAACTACTGCCTCCGGTGTTTTAAACATCTTCACCCTCATCCCCACTGGTTTCAATATGGCATAGCCAGATATAATCACCTATTATGAACGGATATGTACGTTACTGTATCTCATCTCTCTTTTCAGGAGTTAATGTATATGTAAACTCTCTCTCTCTCTCTCTCTCTCTCTCTTTTCAGCAGTTAATGTTTGTGTTTTCCTGTTCGTATGTGATGTATCATCCAGAAGAGGACATCTCTTCTTTTCCTAATGAATAAATCTTAATTCGTATCTGTTAATCATATCAGTTACTTTGTAGTGTAAAGACAACCTGATTACATCCAAAAAGTTTTAATAAGGACATGCAATAAAAAATTGAACCCAGTATAGAATTATACATACGAGACTGTCATACTACCCTGAAACAAAATGAAGGAAACAACAGACAGATCATTTAATGGAGGTTCAGATGTAACTATTACCGCAGAAGGGTTAGTACAGTGGTGGCTGGAGCTCAATCCTAGTCTTAGAAGACTAGCTAGCACCTCAAAAGCCTCTCAAACTATTTTTTGGCATAAGTTATCAAAATTTGGTGCTGTGCCATCTTACAGCCCTGAAGAGCTTGCATTGCCACTGTGGATTCTAACTCATTACCGAATTCCACGAAAGCAATCCCAGGCTTAGCATCTATCATCCTAACTTCTTTGAACCCAGGATACTGTGAGAGCAGTCCATCTAGTACCACAGGTGTAGTTTCATGAGGCAAATTCTCGATAAATAGAATCTTATTCGGTGGAGCAGGAGCCTCTGGAACAGGTTTAACTCCTCCAAGATATGGAAGCTGCAAAAGGAGGGAGAAGAAAGTAACTCATTACACAAGAAACAAAATATAGGAATCTGTGCAAACAAAAATTACAAGCACTTTTAATAAATCAAAACCTAGCCAAAAAGTTCGTCATCTTGCCCAATGGCTTCAAGCTATATATATTTCACACCTCCTGCTTGTTTAAAGTTTCCCAGAAAAAATTTCCACTTTCAGTAGCATCTAATGTTCTTGTTCATTGGGACACAAAAATTTATTATGTCCGCATCAACGGATTTATCTTAGTAACACAATGATTTCGTGCCTAGAGGAGTGAGGCTCATGTCATTGTTGTTTGGACGATGATCATGATATGCCTACCAAATTTCAAATAATCAAGGATCGAGAATCAGGGACTATATGTTCTGCGAATCTAAGTACTAATTCAACAACCACTTCTTAACAAACTCGAAAAGAAACTAAGAGAGCAGCCATCAATGATGTAAAGATTCTTACAGGAGCTGCACCGTAGGGACCAGGATAAGGAGCATTTAGACCCATTGATTGAGAAGCATCTTGATGTTGTTCTCTTCGCTTTCTATCAGCTGCATTAGGCAATGATACAGGTTAAGAAACAATAAACAGAAGCCAGAAAATAACTACACCAATAAATGTATGTAAACTCACATGCTTATCATGATAACTATATAGGCAGTTCATCAGTAACATGTAACAGCGTAGCTTGAAGGCATAACTCAGAAAATGCAGGGAAAATAAACAATTAAGATAACAGATGCCATGAAGAGATTGGGACAGATACAAGTACAAGAATTGGAACTCGACCAACTGATAGGTTTCTGTGGCGGTGGTCATGAAATTCACCTTTGTCCCTTTATGAGGATGAATAGTGCAATGCGATTATTACCTAGGCCAAGTTTGTGGCAACTCCAGAAGACATTGTTCTGTTTCCATTTACATGTTCACTAGTGAAAGACCATCTATGAAAAATCCCCTAAAGTTGGTTGGATTTTCACAGTGACTGACACAACTCTTTAAGTAGGGTGTTTAGCGCATACTTAGAGTAGAGGGAACCATTTTAAGGGATTACAGACAATACCAAGATGTAACAGTAATCTCTAGTTCAAAAGACTTTTTATTTGTTTTATACTTCTATTTCCACAGAGGAAACAAATGTCACAGAGATATATTCATAAGCTTAATGTTTAGAGGATCGTATGTCTGATTGCATTGCATATAAAGACAACCTGTCTAATGCCTGACATTAATACTGTAATTGTAGCATAGCATCTCTGTAGTTGACATGGTATGGCGGTAATACAAATAGATTACCCAAATAATTCATTAGAAGCACCAAATTTGGTGAGCAAAAAAAATTACCACTTTAAAGAGAGCAAAAGTTCATGTTAGATACATCAATAAAAACAAATCAGAGACATGCCATACCTCGTTCATCATGCTTCTTTCGTTTCTCTCGAGGAACGAAAGTACCATCTGCTTTTGCTATCACATCCGATTTCGTCTTTGCATACTGCAACTTCTGCACTCATCACCAAGCAAACCTCAATCGCATCAGACGAAACAAATCTAAAAACCATTAGACAAGAGCGAAAAATCAAAAAAAATAAATTGAAGATTTTATTGACTTACTAACCATGGGTTTGTCGTATAAAGGGAATCCTTGCATTTGTCTAAGAACATTAGTAGCTGACGATACATCTTCAAAAACAACCCAAGCTTGCCCTTTATGTTTCAGTGTCTTGAATGCTAAAACCTCCAAAATATTCCCAAATTGTTGAAAAATTGATTTCAATGTTTTCTTCAACTCTGCAGAAGAAACAAAATGAAATCCCCTCAACCAAATTAGCGAAATCGTGAAATACAAAACTAGGGTTTTGAAACTAGGGCAAAAGCTACTAGCAATAATGAGTTCAAAAAATTAAGTACCATCAAGTTTGATTTTCTCGTTGAGATTGTTGATGTAGATTGTATTATTCGGAGCTACTTCGCCATTACTCATCTTTTCTTCTGCAATTCCCTTACTCTTCGTTTTTTCTGTCTCTGCAGGTTTAATTTATACACCCCTAAAACCTCCGTGAAAGTTTCTCAAACGTTTTCTGTTTTACTTTTTATTTTTGATATGGCACAGCGGGACCGAACTTCTCTTAACAGCAAGGGCACAGGCCCTAGTAGTAGGGCCATCCTTACTGTTGATCGAACCGTCGGCTTGTTTTTTTCTTTAAACGGAAAACTCAACCCGTTTGACATCAAAGATCTTACAAGCTAGCTTCCGTTTAACCTGCCTCCTAATTATATTATGAGGATTTACATGTTCCTAATTATATTATGAGGATTTACATGCTATATTCTCGTACACATATATGCTTACGAGCATATCACATGGTTGGTACACTATATTCACAAAAGCAACCACACAAAAAGGAAAAGAAGATAAAATCGTTCTAATATGGGAGAAAAGATTGATATCTTCTTTTCAACAACTATAAAACAGAGAAATAGCTTTAGACATACCTTTATTATCAGTCTATATAAGTATTTTATTATATTGCATTTGTTGAGCCCATTGCATAATCTCCAAAACAGCTTAAGCTTCAGCTTCAGCAATATCTTTGTTATTGTGGAAATTGTTTTGGCCTCTACGAACTCTCCTGCATTATTTCGGTTTCGGATAACAATACCCAAACTAGAATAGTTATTATTAAGACCTATTGATGTATCAATAGAGAAGGAAAAACATCCTGCAAGAGGAGGTGACCAATGTAAATGTTGTACAATGGACCTAGATGAAAGATGTATTAAATGAACTAGGGAGATGTATATACCATATGAAGTGCAATATTTATAAATGCAGTGAACTGTATTAATGGAATTTGGTCTTATGTGCTGAAAAACAAAAGAACACCGAGTTTGCCAAATATGCCAGAATGTAACCACCATTAAATTAACCATTGAGGGTTGTTTGAATGAAATTGGATTCTGCCTATTTGTCCATGATGTAGCCATTCCTGGATGTTACTTACTAGCATTAAGTGATGAAGAATATACTCAGAAACAGCGAACCATATAGCTTTAGCAAATGTGCATTTTATAAATAGATGTAGAGTTGTTTCATTTGCTTCACCACATAGAGGACAAAGTATAACTTTTTGCTCGGAATATCTGAACACCACTGTGGTAGATGAGAGAATATTATGGTAAATTTTTCATATGAATAGCAATAACTTATATATATATTATAAATAAAATCTCCAACTTGTAAACGCTTTCCTAAGATTCTCAACAACAATCATCATTCCCGTGGAAGGAGATTGGAGAATGTGGGAAATCCACTATTTTCTAGGGAAATCGATCCCCGTATGGGCCGTACCTCCTGCACGCACTGTGAACGAAAGAGGATTGGTGTTATCGTTGTATGATACAAGGACTCGTATTTTACTATCTAGCCAATGAGTTTGTAGTTTCGCTAAGGGAAGATGGAAATTGCCAAAAATAAAATGTAATGGATACCCACGTAGATAAACAACAGCTAAATCACAACGGCTTCCTTTTAAACACTCTATAAGTACTCCATTGTTATCCATTCATTATTTATTATTTTCAATCAATTCTTCAATACAATTTTTTTTGTTCTTTTGATGAGTTCTTTTGATTTTTTTTTCCAACTTCACCAAAAATCATTATCTTTCGAATCACTAAGAAAAGAAGAAATAAACAGTGGCAATCATCTCCCTGCCTGCATTGTTGGGTTGAGACTCGTGACTATGACATTTTACCAATTTTTTTTATAGTGGTGTGCAACTTCCTTGGATAATATGGCGTTAAATACACGATAACTGGTGGTGAATAGAGACTGATATCGTCCAGTCTATGACTAGGAGATGTTTGATTAACGATGAAACACTTTCTCTCTCATAAGATATGAGAAATCCCAAACCCTAAAACGTTATTGTTCTGGTCGGATCTCATGCGAGCAGATCGAAGCGAACCTTCAACAAATTTTCTCCTATTTTCCCAGATTTTTTTTTGCTCTAGCACTGTTAGATCATATTTGTTCTAACCAATAATCAAATACCTTACTTTATGGAGTATTGCACATACACCATGTTTTTAATATCCAATCGATACTTTGATCTAGTTTCAGTGACCCTTATGTCAGAAGAGAAGGCTCTCAAGAATAATAAAACTAGATGAAATCAAAATTTGAACAATCGTTAGTCAGTCAAATCAATAATCAGAAACTAAGATAAAAATGCAATTATATAGTTTCCCACCAACGATACTCGTAGAGATTCTTGATCCCACAAAAGACTTTAAACGAGCGATTGTAAGAGATTTCTCCTAATTAGGTTACTTTCTTTTCCGGATAGCCGCTCTACTAGAAACACCACGGATGAAGTTTGTCTGGCTCTTAGGATAGTTTGCAAGAAATATAAACTCGAGTATTTATAGACCAAGGTTGTTTGGACAATAAGGAAATTCCAAAACCGAAAATATTCTCAAGATATAAATTAAAGTACCTAATTTCGGTTTTCCTATTTCCAATTAAGGTCAAACAATATTTCCAAAATCTCTCTTCAAGAATTTCTATTATTAGTTTAGCACATTAACTAATAGTCATTTTCCAGAGGATATTCTTTAATTGCTGGTAATTGAAACATATAAAATTGAAAATAATAATTAAATGCTTTTGAATATTTCCATTTGGGATCACTGTGAGTATCAAGGAATATGTATCAACAATTAATGATAACAGTTATGCACATGTTCAAATAATTTCGACATCTATAAGCATTACACCAAATATAGGGATTACCAACTCAGATTAGCAACAACTTAGCAGTTGTTGCGAATTTCCAGTTACTAATTTTTGTTGTAAAAGATTCCCAACAGTTATAACAGTTACGAAACTCGCAACTGTCTGACTCAGTTGCGACTCGCAACTAAACCCACTTGTACGCGTGTGAAAAATGAGTGTGGTTTCCTACACTCTTCAGCTGACTCGGTCTAGTTGACTATTCAGTCATTCAGACCAAAACTGACTCGGCTAACTTGTTATTATCGAAAGAAATCACTTTCTCATTCACTCTTACCTTTATCATTCTTTCTTTCTCCAGCAAAACCTAGCTATGCTCTCACCACCACCATCACCACCACCACTACCACCGATCTCTTCTCTTTCACTTTCTCTATACGAAAAGATTGTTGAATTTGTATATCTGATCTTTCTCAAGCAAAACCCTAATATTTCTTACAAAGTTAGGGTTTGCATCGCAAATAAAACTGCAGCTGAGGAGTTATTCGATATTATAAGGTTAGGGTTTTAAGAAAACCCTAATATTTCTTACAAGCCCTGGTTTGATTTTGCTGATTGATTTTATTTAGTGTATGGCTCTTTATTGCAGGGTGGTTAGGGTTTTCAATCTCTCGAGGAGTCGTCTTCATCAAACCTATGACAATGGTAGAGATGATGCGCCACCTCAATTAGATGTTTAAGTGTTCAAGTTAATTTCTTAATGAATGGTAAGCCGACTCAAATTCAATAGATATTTAGTTGTTTTGATTGATTTCTAATTACTGTTCTGTATTGATTTCTAATTAGTGTTTTGATTTCTAGTTTTTTTCTCCTCTACCAGAATTCTTCCTAAGGATTAGGTTTTCAGAGTACAAGAGTTCATCATGGAAATTCAATGGTTGGTATTTTGCATCTGCTCATCTTTTCAGTTTGTTTGTTTTCTATTTTTTGTTTTACTGATTGTGTGTATTCTTTTTTATGCAGGCACCAAAGAGTAGAAAGCCCTAGCTCCCAAAACTCTTCAAAGCCAGCCAAATCTGGTGGTGGTAAACAAAAAAAGGTCAATTCATGATCCTCAAACTTAAATATATATATATTGGGTTCTTCTTTTCTGTTGGAACTATTTTTTTTTAACGAGTTGTTATGTTTTTCGATTTGTATAGAAGTGGAGCAAAGGTTAACAACATTCTCTTGTCTGATAAATCTAGGGTTTAATCGGTGATTTTGTTAAGATTTTTGTAAGAACATTACTTCAGTTGGTTTAGTAAATAGTATGCCTTTACTGTTTGATGAATATGCCTTTACGTTTCACCTCTAATACCTGTATTTACAATTTTTGTTTTCTGGAAGGGCCAACATTTATTGGTAAAGTTATGTTTAGAAGATAGGAAGTTGTGAGAAATCTAATCCTTTTATTCTTCTGAATGGGCTATGGTAGGAATACCTTGATTTCTTTAGCGTTGCCTTGTTTATTAATATTTCAACTCAGTTTGAAACCTTCTCTTTAGGTATGTCGTATACTCTATAAAATTGATTTATTTGTACACTCTAGGATGTTAGATTGATTGAGTTCTAGCATTTATATTCCGTTTAAAGTCTGTCTTATGCGTTCATGATTTTGTGATTGTTGTTAGCTAGGCTTGCTTGCAATATTGCATCTCAAAATCTCTGGGTTATGTTGCTTCATTCCGAGTCATAATGTTTGGTCTTTTGTTTTTCATTAGTTTTATGCCTCGCCCAGTCACCATGTGCTTATTGGCTTTAGTTAATGAAATTCTTAGATGAAACTAATTGTCATAGGATACATGAATCTCTTTCTAGGTCAAAGTATGCATTCCCGCTCGAGTTATTTCTCAGTGTGTTGTTGGAGCCGTATTTCCGTATTTCAGTTGAACTATTTCTCAGTTTCGTACCATAGTGAGAATAGCATATTGAATATCAGTATCATATCTGGAATTTGTTTAGTCTGATATGCATATAGAACGTATGCAACTTTTATGTGCTCCCAATAAATTTGTTTTTTCAATAGTTTAGACTGTCCTAGGGTGTTTGATTTAATCTGCTAAGCGTCTATTTTGTTATCCTTGTGTGGATCTTCTGTAAGTCTTTTGTCGGCTTTTTCCGTTGCTTCTGATGGTATCCTCTTGGAGATTTCCATCAAGTAGAGTTGAGTCATGTATGTCTCCCATTAGTTCCTTAGTTGTAATAACCTTACATCTGAACCCAATACTTGGATTTACCACCACCAGAAAACGCACATTAAGTGTTTGCAAAATTTCTTGAACCAGCAAGAACCAGCAGAAGCTGAATATCAGCAGACTAGAATGGTTGATGAGCTTGATGGTCATATCATGCATGGTCTACGTGATCATAATGAGAACCATGTCATTCAGAAATGTATCGAATGCATTTAGCAGAAATTTGCTTCTAACGTTGATAAGAAATGTTTAACTTTTGGTAGTCCTGTGGAATGCCAGTTTTTGGTCAGTGAGATGCTTTGTATCTCCAAGTATTATAATGTTCTTCTACAGGTTTGTTTCTTCTACCTTGTGGCTTGCTATATACAAGTATATTGTTCTCGAGAAGTGAATCCTAAAATCAAAGCAGAACATAGTAGTTGTTTGTTTCTTATATTGTCATTTGGTTCCTTTTATTGTGTATTGCAGGCTATGACGAATGATCAATTTGATAACTATATAATGCAAAAAAGTATTGGAGACTCGTTACGAGTACAAGTATAAAACTATCTCTAATTAAAGTAGTAACTAATATTTCTGGTAGATTTGTGGCTGCTTCTTGAAGGTTTTTAAAAGGAGCTTCTAGCATTAATAAGAACTTCTATCTGTACCCTGCAAAAGTAAGTAGATCTTTTTTATACTGGCATAACTAACCCATTGTTCTTCTTTGTTTATTAATCCTAACTTATATATGTTCCTCCAGGATATCTTGCCTTACTGTCAAGCACTTGAGAAGCTCGCTCGCTATAGTTGATCTCCACTTTTCTCATGTCAGGTACTCTTACAGTGTCATATGCCGTGTATTCTTTTTGAACTCTAGATCAGTTCATCGTCGGGTAGTTAATCATTTTACTTGTTTGAACTTGTCTTTCAGGTTGGAAGTGGTCCCTTGCTGGATCTAGCAGCTCGCTTTTTTCGATTAATGTGAGTCTTTCCGTTCTCACCTTTCAAATTATATGGATCTTCAAGAAACTCATATTTGTGTCGCCCATTTGCATGGATAAAAGCAAGAAATAAGCACTTTCATGTGAGTATTTTACTGATCTCTTTGGTCTAAGTTTAGGAAATTTAGTTAATTGAAGTACTAAAGGCTTCCACTTTTGAATGTGTCCGGGTTTGTTATGAATACATGGCGGAGAAAGGGAATGAATAACTCCAGTTCATACGCCACCACTGCACCACCAGTCCTTCATTCCACTACCACCTGATATTGCTTTGGTTTGCTAATTTGGCTTCAAATTGTGAATTCATGATCAGGTGCATATAGTTTGCTATTAGCAAATATCAATTACTGGTTTTAGTGAACCAATTTCCTATATAGATTTTAATCTAGCTTTACCTTTGTCATAAATTTAGATGATTGTGTAGGAAGGAGCAAAAGCTACAATAGAGACTGTTGATGCATTAAGAAGTGGAGCTGCTGCAAAAAGCAACGTAAGTAGATGTTCCTCCTACCTCTCTCTCTCTCTCTCTCTCTCTCTCGAAGTATCTTTCTATGTCGTTTCACTAAATTGATGCCATCCTCTCTTATTTGCACATATATATATGTCAGTGTCATTACATTCTCTTTTTGGTGCCTTTTAAAGTCTAAGAAAAATCTACCTGTGCGAAAGTGGAAGCACTTAATTCAGGAACTGCAAAGTAACATAGATGGCCCTTCATCTAGTTCTGCACGCTTCACGCCTGCATATCACTTTGTTATCATCTCTGTGCTTTTTTTACTGACACAGTGCTTGGTGTTTAGGATTAGGCATTCACATGTCTAGCGAGTAAAAACGGTAGCGTTCTTATTTCGGATATCGAATACTAATAGTAAATTGGTTCATTGTTTGTTGTAGATGTTGAGCAGCTTCACTGAAAGTGGGGTGCGACATCTAGAACATTGCTCTTGTTGGTTCCAGTAGAAATGCCTCACAATCCATGGTGACAACTTAAACTTCAACCTCTGGGCATGCCTCATGCAGCAAAAATGTTCACCTAGGTAGCTGGTTTCCATAGTTCCAAAGAATGTGAGTTCTTTTTTCTTTAAATTGTTATGTAAGGACCTTGATGGAATACTGAATTTATAGATTTATCCACATGACAATCCTTCATATGATTTTTTTAATGTGCTTCATACTTTGTGTATGAGTTCATCATGGTGAATTAACTCTAAGAACACTTTCTTGATACTTTTGTTGGTTTAATAAGATTTTCAAATGAACACGGGAAACTTGATTTTGCCACTGGGAACTCTAATACTGACCTGGTTCAAAACTACTATTTTTTTGATGTTACAAAAATTTTGCAAACCTATTGCGAAATTCCAGTTCGCAACTGTTTCCAACTGTTGCGACCATAAATTATGCAACAGTTAGAAACAGTTGCGATTTTCCAGTGTTGCAACAGATGGAAACTGTTGCGACTGAAAATTCGCAATGGCTTATGAGCCATTGCGAAATATTGCAACATCGACTTTCGTAACAGAGGTAAACTGTTGCGACCCCGTTTTGCAACTGCCATGTACTGTAGCGAAACACTAAATTTGGTTTAGTGAAGCTTCCTATATCTTGGAAAACCCTATTTCCGAATTCACACACAACATAAAGAAATATGTGAATATCGGAAACTTGGATTTGCTCTTGGGACCGGTTATACCATGACTCCCAAATTAAGTTAGGACCAGTTATACCATGACTCCCAATATAAGTTATGACCGGTTATACCCTGCTTCCCAATACTAGTTAGGATCGGTTATACCATGTCACTAGATATAGGTTATAAGCGGTTACACCATGCTTCCCAAAACTAGTAATAATCAGTTATATCATGTCACACAATATAGGCTATGACCGGTTCTACCTTAATTCTCAACATAAGTTAAGATCGGTTCTACCATGTCATCTTGCGTTGGTCATCCAAATTTTATTCAATGAAAAACCGGACCAACACACTTATGATTTCCCTTTCAATTATGAAAAAAGTTCATACATCTAATTCCTTAAACCAATGTAATAATACGTATTTTTCTAGGGTGAAATCACACCTATATTCCACACATAATTAAATAACTATATACATAGATTATGTTGATGGCGTATTTACTAAGTTCAAAAGATCTGTGTTTTACTTCGTAATTCAATATAATTCTTTGATACTTTGTTCATAATGCTAAGAACAAGTCTAATCACTTGAGTGTCATGAATATAGATTTCGCATGTTATGTTTTCAATAAAGCGGCTTGAAATACGTTAGGAATGCAAACAGATCAAGTCAGTATTACTAAGCTCAAGTGAAAGGATGATGTCTTCGTTGTAGTTGTTACTTTTTCACATTCTTCGGGTCTTCAGAGTAATACTTGTAAGTCCCAACATTCCTAGACTTTCTAGTCTAACCTAAACGAAGTTGACTCTAATAATTAATCAGGCGACTCTAAATGAGTTTTGATACTAAAATATGACAACCAAACTTGACATACCAACGCCTGGTGGGTTCCATCGATCTATGCTCTAACAATCTCCCCCTTTATCAATTTTAGTGAAAAAAGTCTATTACATATGGAGATAAACGAATTACAAAGTAACTCATTCTACATATGCTTGATTCTAAGTTTCAACAACACAATATCCTGCACATACTCAAAAAAATAAATGTCGATGTTGACATTTGAATAACAAAATCTTTACCCCCCCTAAATGAAAGCTAGGTAAGTATTCAATCCGAACATATTTGTTATTTCCCTTTTGTAGTATGAAATACCACACAAAATGATGTTATGTTTCTCCCCCTTAGTTTATGCTTTACTCTTTCGTTAGATATAACGTTTAAGCACATATATCATTTCCTAGTGATCATAAATCACTTGTTTACTCCATAAATTTCTCCCCTTTTTGTCACAAAATTGACAAAGAAACAAATAAACAAAAGAGCAAACTGAAAGGATCTTAGAAATCCATACGAATTGTACAACCTATAAGAGTTAAGCACGAAGGCTTCACATACCATTTTAGATAACCAGTACTAAAACCGAAACTACAAAAGTAATCTTGTTTTAGTATGTTATCAAGGAAACAATTGTCCGAAACAATTTTCCCTTAGTTCGATAAATCAACCAAGATAACTTAGTTCTTAATCGAACCGATTTTGTATGTACAATCGCTTATTTCGAAAAGACACAAATAAAGATCAAAATTAAATCAGTTTCTCTTATCAGGTTCTAATTATTCGTAGAATAACTTAGACTTTCCTTTAGACAAGACAAAAACTAGGTTAGTTAACTAGTTTTCTTGTCAAGGACTTCGATTAGACTTGAATAACCAAATCCTGCATTTGATAAGCGTAAATTAAGATCAGTTGTAACTTAGTTTTTCTTATCCGGAATCAAATGGACTAACCAAATGATCTCGTATTTTTGTTTAAAAAAAACAGTAGATACAAATCAAATCATTGAATTGTCATAGTTTTTATTAACCGGAAGCAATTAAAATAAAGATAATCCAACGGGAATATAACAATCGCACCGAATTTCGTTAAGCAAAAACAATTGATACCAAACAATAAAGAAGATACCAAATCAATAAGTCAAATAGAATTGACATAGTTTTTTTTAACCGGAAGCAATTGAATCACAATAATCAACCCATACATCATGATGGAATATATCAATTGTACTGAATTTTTTTTAAGCAAAAGCAAAATATATGCAATAGAATCAAGCTTTTCTTAAACAGGAAAACTATTTACTAATAGTAAAAGAATCGTTACCTTGATTTCCGCAACCGCTTCTCCCCAGAAAGATATATCATTTAAGAACCAGTTCAATAATAACCCCCCACCCCACCCCCCCGGTTTGTTTTCATCCTCTCTCAAAAAGAAAAGAACAACAACAAGGACAAAACAACATTTACCAGAGAAGGGTTGATCCGGTTTTAACCATTGTGTGCCAATATAAAAGTTTAAACCCAAAACTCATATGTTATTCTAAACAAAACTTATGTAAACATAAATTAATATCAACATTATTGTGACTTTCACGCATGAGTTTTAATCATATCTCCTTATGATACTTTGATAAAGCCTACCTAAAACGGCTAGAACTTAATCTCGTTAAATCAAAAAGTCACCCAAATCATAAGGGATATACATAATATGAGATTGAAACTTAAAGTTAATGAAAACCAACGTTTATCTCATAAATCGAGAGCACTCATATGTATACCAAATGTTTAGTTTATATAACATAAAAAAACATTAGTGCATGTGACTTACATATGAGCCACACCATCACAACTTTCTTATGATTTTGATATAGCATTCACGAAGATATGATCCAAAGATCGTCTATACTCAAAAGTCATTAACCATAAGGAAGTGAGCCAATATATGAGACTGGAACACAATGGTTTATCTCATAAACTCAAATGCAATACACCATAAATTAAATATTCAACAAAAAATCAAGTATTGCAATTACCTAAATCTTGTAGGAAATGAAGTTAGGAAAACAACGCCAAAAGAATGAGGTCATTCCGAGTTCGGACGAAGAAGTTATGGGAAAACAAGTTTACACTCCTTCGTATGGACTAGGCATGGACCAGTTATACCTTGACTCCTAACATAGGCTAGGACCGGTTCTACCATGAATCCATACTCAAAACTGTTTTAGCCATAACTTTTGCATATGATGTCCGAATTAAGTGTTTTTTGGCTCATTTTAACCGTATAAACAAGAGATACACATATATGACCTGTATATATCAACACCACAAACTCATAATTACAGTTTCTATCAAATTATCAATTATGGATAGAGAAGGTATAAGTAAAGAAAAGAAAAATCTCCCTGAGATGTCAAATAGTCATATAATAACCGAGAGGTCATGTGCTCAGTTTCGTGTGCTTCATCACCTTTCATAAGATTGAGCATGTGAGAGCATATCTCGGTTGAACTCACCAACCGTTGTTATCTCAAGTTTGGTTGTCATATTTTAGTATCAAAACTCATTTACGCTTGATTATATAATAGAGTCAACTTCGTTTAGGTTAGAATAGAAAGTCTAGGAATGTTGAGATTACTCTGAAGACCTGAAGAATGTGAAGAAGTAATGAACTACAACGACGACGACATCCTTCCACTTGAGGTTAGTAATATGACTTGAACTAGTTTCAATTCTTAACGTATCTTTCAAGTCGTGCATATTGAAAACATAACATGTGAAGTTGTATATATTGAATATTATACTCTAATGATGTGACGTGATCATAATAGTATGATCATAGTATTAAGGAATTAGAATATGAAGTATGAAGCTTATCTTTTGAACTTCGTAGATATGACATCGACATAATCTTGTAGATAGTTTTATGATTATTTGTATGGGTTATGATGAAGATTTCATCCTAGGAAACAATGTTTTACATTGTTTAAAGGAAGTATATTCATGAACTTGTTTCATAAATCGAAAGGGAAATCAATAGGTTTATTGGTCTTGATATTCATTGTATATCTTTGGATGACCAATATGTGTGAGTTGGTAGAACCTATCTTAACTCAGGTTACGTATCTTGGTATAACCGATCACAATACCTAGACTTATGATTTGGTATGAATGGTCCTGGTAATTGGTGTAACTGATCCTAAGTAATCACAATGATATGGTATGATCGTTCCTTGTAAGTGACTGATCCTAGTAATTGGTGTGACCGATCATAAGTGTTGTGTGACCGATCCTTGTAATTGGTGTAACCGATCCTAGTGACGGGTGTGACCGATCACAAGCAGATACCGTGTTTAGGTATAACCAATCCTAGTGATTGGTATAACCGATCTTCACCCATGTATGTGACTTGGTAAGGCCAATCACAAATAACCATTGTGATTTGGTATGACCAATCACATAGTAGTCTTGAAATACTGGCAAACTAATTCTGAACTTGTTTGGAAGTATGGTAGAAGCGATTCCAAGAAGCAAATCCATGTAAATATGAAATACAAATTTGTAGTGAGAAGATGTCAACATACTTTGAAAACGAGCAGTAACTCTTATCATTTATTATTCAAATATATTCCTAGGTACTCAAGGTGATCATGTGCCGAAATAAATTAAGAATCTTTTAATTACTAGCAATTAATGTATAGCTCTAGAAAATAAAAATTAGTTACTAATTGGAGATTTTATATTGAGGATTTCGGAAATATTGTACCAACATTTATTGGAATCATGAAAACGGGGCATTCATTGCATATCTTGAGAATGTTTTCGGTTTAGGAAATTCCTTGGTGTCCAAACATCCTTGGTATATAAATACTTAAGTTTGAATTTCTATCGAACTATCCTAAGAGCCAGGAAAACTTCATTTCTTGTTGTTTCTGGTGGAGTCGTCTATTCGGAGAGGAAAGTATCATAATTAGGCGAAATCTCTTACGACCGCTCGTTTAAAGACTTATGTGGGATCAAAAATCTCTACGAGTACCGTTGGTGGGAAATTAGATAATTGCAGTGTTATTAGTTTTCAATTTGATATGATTGACTAACAATTGTTGAAATTTTGATTGCACCCAGTTTATTTATTCTTGAGAATCTTCTTTTCTGATATAAGATTCAGTCAGACTAGATCAAAGTATCGACAAGATCTTTAGAACTAGTTTTAGATCTAAATACATCTTATGATAATTTATTGTTAACAGACTCCGTTCTGTGCATGATTGATCACAAGAGATTCAATTGGTGTTGTGGAGGTATATGAAGGCAATAAAAGATTTGAAGACGAAGAAGAATTCTTATTAGTTTTCGTATCTTGTGGATTTAGTGCACAAACCTTGATCGGCTGGGATCCAACTATAATCGACTTATCTTTGATAAATCTGATTGATTAGTTACGTGAGATCGACATTCTCTATATTTTTATTTGTGATGTATATTGATTGAGTGCGAATATATACTTGACTATTTCAGTAGTTATAGTTAGATTGATCTAACCAGACATATGAGTTTATTAGATTAAACGTAAGATATCCTATGTCAACGACTCATTTATATCTTGTATCAAGATTGATTAGAGTGGTTACCAAACAGATTCTTCCTTTGTTGTTTGGAATACGATCCAAAGGACTTGCTATCACGCGCGTGACTCTAAAATTCGAAGGCGCAGGGATACCGAGGGAACTAAGTAGCTAGGGGTAGTCTGCTTGGTCTCAACTATACGAAGTTGGTATTATATATTGTATAGCGGATTAATTCTTAGAGTATTCAAAACTGAACTAGGTCCCGGGGTTTTTCTGCATTTGTAGTTTCCTCGTTAACAAAATCTTGTTGTTCCATTTACTTTACTTTTTCGCATTATAATTGTTTTATTATAATTAAAGTAAATTGCACTTTACGTTATCTCCGCATACTTGATAGTGATCCTACAAAGTTTGGTTATTACCGAACCTATTATCAAGTACACACTTGTTGTTGTATTGTCTCGATCTTACATCCATAGTCAATCACACAAGTTATCTTGTTGTTGTATTCTCTCGATCTTGTATCCATAGACGATCACACGAAGTGTGAACTGAATTGTCATATTGTCTCGACTCTGTCTATAGACAATCACATTCGGTAGAGGACTTATAGGTTGATAAATAAAAGATAGTGGTGTATTTGGCTACCCTCATCTTTTCAATTGGTATCAGAGCGGGCAAACATGAAAGATCTAACGATCTATGTTTGGTGTGATCCAACCTATAAATTATGGGTTAAGCAAAGACTAAGAGAATGCAGAAAAATTCAAAAGACTCAATTAACGTACCGCATGATATGTGCTCAAAAGAGGATCTCTCATCAATTTCATGTTGCTTAATTGAAGATATCCTAACAAGGTATTACTGAGCTCTATGCTTGAAATTCCTGGAGGACGGTCAAGTGAAAAAACCTCCGAACTGGAAGAGTTGGGAAGATAATTTGTTCATTGTTATAATGAACTTCTTTCAGCACTTGAAAGTGAACAACTCGTAACTACCATATATGAAAATCTTGGTAAGGAGCATGATCTGTTGAAAGAAAATCTCTCTCAACAAGTACTATGTCTCGAAGAAAGAGTAAGTGCTGAAATTTATCAGGTAGAAAATGATGAGAAAGAAAGAGATGTAAGTCTCAAAAGGATTCATCTCTTGGAAGAAGAGCTTGCTGATTCTAATGCAAGATCTAATTCTCAACAAGAGTGCTTTAAGAAGAAAGAGAATAATTTTTTATCCCATATAAAACACTTAAAAGATAGTCTTAATTCTACTTTTGATAAGAATAAATCATAAGCTAAGTCGAAAAAATTTAATGATATCACAAACCAATTATCTTCTTTGTTGAAAATAGGAAGAAGTCATGGTGATATACGTGGCTTGGGATATGAAGGTTGTAATACCTTAATATTATAACAAAGAGATAAAATTTGTCAAATCTTCTAGTCTCTCTACACAAACGGAGGTCTCTAATGTCAATGACACTCGTTGTAAATGTGAAGAAACTAATGATGACAAACCAACAATTGATGATCAATCAAGTCAGGGACTAAAGAAAAGCTCTTTCACAAAAGAGAAGAAATAAAAGCCTCTAGAAGTGCATAAAAGGAAAGGGTCATCTCAAGAATATCCACAAAAAGTTTACAACAAAAGTTATAATTTTTATAATACTAAACATTGTTATTATTGTGGTAATAAAGATCATTTGCAAAGAAAATGTAAGATTCGCAGGATGCAAAATGCTCTTCGTTTTGTATCAAAGGAATTGGAAAAAGCTTCGTTTCATACGAAGAATTTTGATCCCTGTTTCTCAATAAACAGACAAAGGAACTACTACCCTAGTCCATGGTTTGTTCAATATACTCTAAAGTCACTTAAGAAAGGGTACAAGAAAAATGACTTTAAAAGAGCAAGATCTGCTGCTTATCCTTTAAAAGGAACAATTTCGGAAGCAAGTTTGAATACAATGATATATCGTATCTCAATAAATGGAAGAGGAAAAACAGTCATAAATAATGCACTGTCACTTAAAACAAATTTCTTTTTGCCCAAACACTATTTTGTTTTTTAGAGATTTGTTTGAACAATATGGGTAATTCTATTTGTTCCCTGTTAACAAAGATTTCCGAAAAATCTACAATTAATTCGAATAAAAAGTTTCTTTTTATAAGAGGTCAAAGTCTTATAAGAATCCAACTTGTGTTCGAATCTTTCATGATTTCCTCGGAATAACTATGAAAGACCTAAATAATGTTATATCAAATCTGATATACTCTTGTAGATTTCAAGATCTTTTAACTAGAAAAACTTCATATAATTCTTTTTATTGAGAATGAGAAATTTTACAGTAAATTTGTTGGAGAATACCATGTTCAACAAGTTGAAGATGTCTTGGATACCTCTAATAAGGGAAGATTCGAAGTCTGTTCTGAATTATGCTCGTATCAGATTATACCCTCCCTTACGGAAGTTAGTGCAACTAGTCTTTTTGAAGGAGTTCTTGAGATAATTGGAAGAAAATAACTCCTGAAAGAATTATCCTCAATTGCCCACAACGAAATCATTTTTCATGCTCTATGTTGGGCATCATAAAGAGATTTCCATGATCTTCAAATGATTAGATTTCACTATGCCAATCTGAAAATTTTTGAAGAAAATCTTGATGAAGTCATGGAGACTGAGGAAAACAAAGATGAATAAGATCTAATCAGAAAATAAACATCAATGTATTGATTTATCTCGATATCTTTGTATAAGGTCTATTTTGAATAAAACTACCAATTATATTATTTATGAATAAAATTATTATTTTATAATTTTTGTTTCATGTGATAGTTTCTGATTACATAACCTGTGAATGAATGCTTATATTTTTGCTATGTGTTTTCGGTTTATGAGATGCCTGATTTCGGTTTTTATTAACCTTAATATTCGATCTCATGTGGTGAAGCCCTTATAATTTGTGTGGCTTTTTGATTTAGCAGGATTAAGTTCTAGCCCATGTTGGTAGGCTTTATCAAATGACCATAAGGTGTTCCGATTGAAACTCATATGTGAAAAGTCACGATATGTTTAATCAATTTGTGTTTAACATAACATATATATTTCGAGTTTTCAACTTTTGCTATTGGCAAACATTAGTTAAAACTGATTCAACCTTTCTCTGGTAAAGGTTGCTTTTATCGTTGTTCTTTTGTTCTTGCGAGAGGATGACAACACACAGAGGGATAGTTCTTATTTGAACTTGCGCTTAATGATATATCTTTATGGGGAGATGTGGTTGCGGAGATTGAGGTAACGATTTTATTTGTTAGTTAATCGTTTTCCTGTTTATATTGCATATATTTTGCTTTTGCTTAACAAAATTTCGGTAAAATTGATATGTTCCATTATGTTGTGTATGGATTGTTTATGTGATTCAATTGTTTCCGGTTAAGAAAAACTGTGTCAATTTATTTGACTTATTGTTTGGTATCTTCTTTATTGTTGGGTATCAAGTGCTCTGCTTAACGAAATTCGGTGCAATGCGGTGTTGTAATGTTTGTATTTTTTCAATTGCTTCCGGTTAAGAAAATAATTGTGCAAGTCAATTTATTTTGGTTTGTATCCATCGTTTGAGGCTTAAGAAAATACGGGATCATTTTTTTAGTCCAATTTATTCCGGATCAGAGAAACTAAGTTAATTCTGATCTTAGTTATACTTAACAATTGGAGGATTCGGTTATTCAATTTTAATCGAATGCCTTGACAAGAAAAACTAGTTAACTAATCTAGTGTTTGTCTTGTCTAAAGAGAAAGGTCTAAGTTATTGTCTGAATAATTAGAGCCTGATGAGAAAAATAAAGTTAATCCTGATCTTTATTTTGGTCCTATCGAAACAAGTGATTGTACATAGCAATCGGTTCAACAATAGAATTAGGTTTCTTAGTCAATTTGTTAGACTATATGGAAAATTTCTTCTGGCCATTGTTTCATTGATATCATATTGAAACTAAATTCCTTTTGTAGTTTTTGTTTTAATATTGGTTAACTAAAATGGTATATGCGTGCTTAACTCTTATAGGTTGTATACAAGTCTTTTAGATTTGTAAGATCCTTTCGGTTTGTCCTTTATTTGCTCGAACCTTTGTCATTTTGTGACAAAAAGGGCGAGAAATATATGTGAAAAAGCGGGGGTTTAACAACCACATCCAACAATTCGTTTGGCAATCTGAGAGGACTTATGATGAACACTCAAGTGTGACACATTTTCACCCATAAATACATTAGCTGGGACTCATTTTATCACTATTAAACTTGTGTGTAGGTGTTTTTTTTGGAAATAAATATTTTTAGAAGAATCAGCTCGAAAAGTTGTTAAACGCACCCCCGGAGGGCATTTGCTAAGCGGACTCTCACTGTTGGTTAAGGGGACACCTTCTTCTTCACGGTTTAAGTAATTATTTTTGGCAGGAAAATGGTGTTAAGCTGCGTACATTTCTGGAATTGATTTCCACGAGTTTTGGTCAGATATTCTCTCGATTTTGGATTCTTATCTCCCTGTTAGGTCAAAACATTGATTGTTCACGTTAAAAAAGGGACGAAATCTGTTGATTATCGTTAGACAGGGAAGAGAGAATAACTCGGGTGTTCTGTTATATTTGGGAGTTATATGGAAGGAAATGGAAAGAAGATATTCTGTTTTGATTTGTTATTATCCTGAAGATAGTTCAACAGCTCATATACACGTAACAGAAAAGGGAGGGAGAATAAAATCTCCATGATTTGGCAGAGAAGTCAAAAGAAGATATTTTCGGGTTTAAGTGATTTGATTCTCTGAGTTATAATAGGAAGTTACATAGGATATTCTTTTAATATTTGCGGCTGTCTAATGGGGGTTTTTGGGATGAATCAAACAACTCAGAATCGCGTGATAATAATGGAAAATATTCCCGTGGAGAATAATGGAGTAAAGAGAGAATATTTGCGCATTGAACAAGAGATATTAGGTGTTGCTGAGACTATATAATGATTTTACTGGAGTCATAGATGGGCATCGAGAGTTGGGGAGAAGAGTAGAGGATTGCAGAGCAGATTTTTCTGCTGCTGCAGAAAAGAAGAAGAAGAAGAACATACTACACTTGTAGTCTGTCGTTTAGAACTGTCACTGTTTTTACGAGAACGACAATTTTCTGCGACAGAACAAAACAATTGTTTTCTATAACAGTTATTGTAACAGTTTTGTAACGGCTTTACAGCGTTGCGAAACTCAGTTTTCTTATCTTTTCACCTCTTTTAATCACTTTTGAGTAATAAAAATGAATTTTGAGCGTATCTACAATACGAGGAGTTAAACCCCTTCATTGGGTCGACGGATGAATCCGAATTTCATATATGGGTGAATTTATTATATTCTTTTTATGACTTTTGCACTTATTTTAAATTGATTTATGATTTGAATTAATTAGTTATTATTTTATTTGATGGGTCATGCTTGCTTAAATGTTTGATGTCCCATTCTTACGATTTATAACTAATATTTTGAGACTCTACCTTGGAAAAAATAAGAGTCCATGTTTTATTTATTGAGCTATAATTGCTGAAGAATAAATAATTGAACCTATTGATATGAATTCGGTGAAATCCTAGTCACGGTAACTCTCTCCTTTGTTTATTATTTTCTTTAAATCTTTAAACTTAATCTTCACAAGTCTTAGAGTTCGAATCTTATTTACTACGACAACAAATTAAAAATCAAATCAACTTACTCCAATATACTTTCTAGAGAATCAACTAGAGTCAGACTCAATCTAGATAAAAGTATATCAAAGAGTTTAATATCTCTAACTCTTAATTCAATCTGCAATCATCAAATAGAAATCTGCGAGCCCGATTGAATATAAGAGGAGTAAACATGAACAGTACCAAAGACCAATAATGTTCAAGTGTCAATCAATGTAAATCAACAAACAAAAGTTGGATATTCTAATTGATTGATCTTAATGCCCAACCTGTGATATTTCAATTATATAACAAAATATAATGCAGAAAAGAAATAACACAGACACCAGAATTTTGTTAACGGGGAAACCGCAAATGCAGAAAAACCCCGGGACCTAGTCCAGTTTGAACACCACACTGTATTAAGCCGCTACAGACACTAGCCTACTGCCAATGAACTTCGGACTGGACTGTAGTTGAACCCTAATCAATCTCACACTGATTCAAGGTACAGTTGCGTTCCTTACGTCTCTGATCCCAGAAGGATACTACGTACTTGATTCCCTTAGTTTATCTCACCCACAACCAAGAGTTGCTACGACCCAAAGTCGAAGACTTGATAGACAAATCTGTCTCACACAGAAAAGTCTATAGGATTGAATACATCTTTCTCCCACAGAAATACCCAAGAGTTTTTGTTCTGTCTTTTGATAAATCAAGGTGGACAGGAACCAATTGATAAACCGGACTTATATTCCCAAAGAACAGCTTAGTATTACCAATCACCTCACAATAATCTAAATCGTAAGATGGCGAAACTAGATGTTGTGGAATCACAAACGATGAGACGAAGATATTTGTGCTCACGTTTTATCTTGCCTATCGGAGAAATTAATCTCGAGTAAATTTTAGATAAGATAGTACTCAAATGATAGAATCGGGCAAGATCAGAACACGCAACTACAAGAGATAGTTGTGTCTGGCTTCACAATCCCAAAGAAGTCTTTCAAGTCGTTAACCTTCAAGGTTTAGGAAAACCTAAGGTTAAAGGAGAATCGACTCTGGATTCCAACTAGTAACACACAGGAGGTGTGGGGATTAGGTTTTCCAGTTGCTAGAGTTCTCCTTTATATAGTATTCAAATCAGGGTTTTCACTCTAAGTTACCTTGGTAACAAAGCATTCAATATTCACTGTTAAATGAAAAACCTGATTCAACCAAGCTAATATCTATCAACCGTTAGATCGAACTTAGCTTGTTACACACAAATGAAATGTACCCTCATTTAGGTTTATGTAACCGTACCCAAACGTAGACACCTATGTTGGCTCAACTATGGTCAACCGAAGTTAGCCATATGATAACTCTCATATCAACCATATTCATCTTATCCATAACTAGTTCAAATGACTCAAATGAAACTAGTTAAAGAGTCATTCAATTGCTACATTCTCATAGAAGTATACAAGAACACAACCGAAACAAAATCTGTTTGATTCACTCGAATCAATTCATGAACATTATAGCCACATTTTTCAAAGATTGCATTCCTTATTATATAAATGTATAAGTTCATGTACACATCCGATTTTAGAAAGTAACCCACTCAAGCACGCAAACGGGTACGCATACTTGAGTAGCCGGACTTGAGTTTGGTTACGCCAGTACGCGTACGAGTGCGCATACTTCAACACATTCCAAACTCCAGCAGATTTTCACGGACGTGAACTTTCCGCCGGTATGCGTACGGGTACGCATACTTGCTCAGACATCAGTAACCACCAGTACGCGTACGGGTACGCATACTTCAGGTTCCCGATTTTGGACTTGTACACTAATGTGATTAACACACTATGTTTATATCCAAACATGGTCACATGGTTCGAAACTCTTTATTTCAATGATTGAAACATTCTTAGAGGACGTTATATAGTTATTGTTCACAAACTATTTTTCGTCAAAACGATTTTCAAGTTATTGAAATTATCATAATGAAACATTCCAAGACAACACCAAATTATTGTATCACACAAACCATGTAACATGTAACTCGACAATTTTCATATGATCTTATTCGGACTTTCGTCACGAACGTAAGATGAATTCGGCTAAAGCGAAAGCTTGCCAACACATAATCCGAGAAATATATAAGAGAGATAAACTCAGCTCGAAATCTCAAATGTTTATAATAGAAAACTATATCATAACACGACTTATGTCTCAATATAGGAGATAGAGTAGAATAGACTTTCCAAGTGATAGATAAGTTTCAGTCTCCACATACCTTTTATCGATGAAGTTCCACAAGCTCCCCTTAGTAGTTCTTCGTCTTCAAGAGATGAACGCCATGAAGTCTAAAATTCAACAACACAATCTATGTCCTAGTTCCGAGACATCTAAATAGGCTAGAAATCAAGACTCATAGTTTTGATCACTAACATTGACAAACATGCTTGGATAGCAACGCATGCGAGTTCGACCGAGCAATGCTCTAACAATCTCCACCTTTGTCAATTTTAGTGACAAAACTATCAATACATATGGATTACAAAATAAATAAAAACTTTGTATCTTCTCATCCAAATGCTTGATCTCCTTGGCATCTTCAACATTACTCGAAATCTTCGTCACTTCCAAGTAGTCTAATGATTCCAAAGGTTGTAAGTTTAGTATCATCGTTGTTGAGGATCCGTAGCGATAACAATGAGAAAACAAATGCTCTCAATCATTGTCAAACAGTGTCATAGTATTATTACACAACATCAAAGTTCAATTGCATCACAACTTTGAAAACAATACTATGGTGATATGTATTACTCCCTCTTAGTCAAAAATCATCTCAATATGAAAACCCCTCCCCCTTACATAATGATCCGTAAAGTATGAAACTACACAATAATTCTCCCACCTTATGTCAATAAAAATTGGCAAAGGTACGAAAAATAGTGGGATCCTCATGAAATTTCCATAGAGATTCTTCATGACCAAAAGATAACAAACATATCAACCAATTTAGATGTAATCATAAAGCCGAAACTATATGCATTCATCAAGGAGTTTATAAAGAGACAAGATATCCCCTATAAAATTCCACAGCTGCACTCCCCACAAAGATATGGCGATTAAGCACAAGTTCATAAACGAACTCTCCCCCATAAAATGTCATTCCCGAGAGAACAACAAAGGCGACCTTGCTTTTACAAGAAAAGAAGGATTTCATTGGATATAACCAAATCACATGAAAACATGAATTTGTATCCAAAAATCAATAAAATTAACCATACAAGATGATCAATTCAATTGAACATGGTCGACATAAGAGAACTTACGGAGCAACACAATAAAAACACAAAGATGTGGATCCGGGAAGATCAATACTACGAAGTAAACAAGAATTCACTCTATTTTCCATCACTATTTGCACAATGACATAAAAAAGATAATTCTTGTAAACAAAAGTTCATCCCTTCTTCCATCAATATTTGCATAATGACATAAAAGGCATAACTTTTGTTTGTCAAAAGTTCATTCTATCTTTTATCAATACTTTCGTACCGACATATAATAGAGATAACTTTTGAAAGAGTATGGGACAGTCAAGGTTCACGGACATAAACAACATATCCCATAATATTTTACAATATATAAAACCATAAAGATTAAAATTGCAAACATCATCTTCCAAATAACTTAGAATTTAAATAAATAAATCTAAAAACATTGAAGATGAAAAAAACGTTTGGAACTAGCTATGTGTAATCACAATAATGGCTATTCCAAACCCTAGTAATCCTTCTAAAAAAACAAGAATAAGAATTCTCATAAGAAGTTTCCTGGACAAAATCAAAGCTCTTTGAGAACCTCATACCTTTCAATGAATCCATCATAGAAGGTATCACTGATTTCCTTGATTCTCTTGACCGTGGATACTCCATGTTCGTGAGTTAGAACACAAACTTTACGATCAACAACCCGAGCAAGTTTTCTATCCTTGACACAGTCCATGATGAGATTCTTTTGATTTCGTATCAGAATATTCTGATTAGCAAGGATTCTGGCCTGACCATCTAAGAGTTGGTTTATTTGCAGTTGAAGGTTTGCAAATTCGACCTTGGAATCATCCTGAAAGCGAGTTAAATCCTTAACAGATTCACCAACTCAGGAGTTGTGCTCTTTCATTGCAATCATCTTCTTCAGAACCAGCTCTTGAACCGAATCACGTCCTTGAGTATCTTCCTCCATATCAAGATGCACAATTTCTTGGGATTTTGCAGAGTTCTCCATATAATTTTTTTGATATGGATGGATTACTACAATATAGAGCATATATATGTAGTTGAATAAGAGAAGAAGCTTCTCATTAAGGAAACTCTATGAACACGCATGGAGGGACACGAACGTTCATGGACCAGTTACACGATAAGAAGGATTAAAAGAAAACCCAATAAGAGGAAAACAAAAAAAAGGCTCAATAATTTAAAGAGAAAAACATCAAATTAGAGCATGAGACTGATAGCAACATCGATAACTCAGAAGATAATGAAAACGTATTAAGAACATACAACTAGTCTTGAGACTCCCACAATCATCATCCTTGTACCTCTCAAGATAGATTCAAGGATTAGATTACCTAGAATCAGGTAAAGGGGTGAGAATTAATCTCACTGGGAATCGTGGGACAAGAGTTGTATAGGTTCTTTGAGCGTTTAAACTATGTATTTCCTTATTCCCATCGATTATGAATTATTCCAAAAGAATTTGTCATAAACCTTTTTAAATATCCATCAGAAGGATTTTTCTAAGGGCTAAGTCTAGGCCCTCTAGAAACAGGTACCAGAGGAGAGGAGAAAAAGGATTTCCGTCTCCTTGACTTAGAATTACCAGACACATTCTTATAAGTGCATGAACTCTGTTCATTAATGGCACAAGAGTTTATACCAAACAGAGGAACATGCATCCTTTGATGATTTCTAGAAGAGCGATCATTCTTATAAGAATTCTGGTTTTCTATAGGGAAAAAATTCACTAAAGAGAATGTCGGATGACTTACTCCATTGACGGTAGAGAGAAGCAACTTACGAAGATGTGAGATTTGTTTCTTTCTAGCAAAGCAATGGAGAGAATAGTGATTCTTTTTCCCACAGAAGGAACAACATCGTGGATTAGAGATCTGCTTGCCTTGATCCATAACTTCTTCTGCCACATGCAAATTTCGCAAGTGATTCATAGTGAGTAATTCTTTAGAAAAACTATTCTTCACACTAGGTAAAGCCTTGTGAGAAACAGAAGAAGGTGCAGGAGATGACTTATTCATCAAAACAGAGTTTTTCCTTTTTAAGGTGTTACACTGTTGTTGATGGTGGTTTTTAGCTTAGGGTTAAAATCGTAAAACCTAGTATCTGACGTCACTCTGCAAGGAAACGGTACCGTGAGTGCTAACCTCTCCACCAGCATATTTATTGAGCCATTCAATATATTTACATGAAGTTTATCCAGACTGGCGAATGTAGCAACCATCCCAAACACTCTGTAAATTTCGGCACCTCGCCAATACAAGATTCACTGAGTACTTTCCTGTGCTATGTTCCCCGGCAGAACCCTTAATATTGGTATGGCATGAAGGATTTGTGTTCACTCGCAGCGAAGTAGCATGAACCTCCAAGTACCAAAGTTAAGGCCATTGCACGAAATGCTCAGACGAAAAGCACACTGCATTATGTAGATAAGGATTTTTATGGTAGCATACAAAATCCAGCCAATTATTGTGATAATTCACAAAATTCATAAACCTGACTAATTTGCAAAATTAGGGTTTCACGCAGTACACTAGACCTCGTTGGTCGAAAAACTATGCTTAGCCAAACTACAATCCCCCACAACACACTGTAAGTGTGGCCACGCCCTAGCTTAACGACGCCACTTCCTATCGACCAATCAGGTCATTTTAAATCCGCCACACTCACACAGAAGTGTAGCCATGCCCATGCTTGGCCGACCCTCTTACAACCAATCAGGTTGCTTCAAACTCGCCATAGCGTTGACAAGGAGGAAACCACGCTAGATGGTCACAAAGCCAATTGGCCTCCCAAAACCCGCACCAAACACGCATTCCAGACGCACATGCCAATCGGCATGCTAAACATGCCAAACATCATGCCAAACCCGCCAAACGCGCGTGCCATACGCACATGCCAATCGGCATGCCAAACCCGCCAAACGTGCATGCCAGACGCACATGCCTATCAACATGCCAAACATGCCAAGCAGCATGCCAAACTCGCCAAACGCGCATGCCAATCGGCATGCCAAACCCGCCAAACGCGCATGCCAGACGCGCATGCAAAGCAGCATGCCAAACTCGCCGAACGCGCATGCCAGGCGCACATGCCAATCGACATGCCTAACTTGCCAAACGTGCATGCCAGGCGCACATGCCAAACAACATGCCTAAACCGCCAAAAACGTGCATGCCAGGCGCACATGCCAAACGGCATGCCATATACGCTAATTAGGGTTTCGGCATGCTAAACCCTAATTTAGACAAAGTTTCCAGGCGCCGACAAAAGGTATCCATAACCAACGGCTATCCTTCCTCATGAGATGCAATCTCAGCCATCCAAGTTTGCCACCGAGCTGATAGACTTGTGGAAACTTTCAGGCGACCAGCCGCCTAAAATTAATGGCCATGGCTACGCCAAGCGCCACTTGCACCACCGTGCCCTGGTATGCACGAGCCATGCCAACCATGCCGCATTGCTACTGGCGTGCACCAAAAACGCCACTGCACCATCTTCAGGCGCCAACACAAGGTATCCACAATCAACGGCTACCCTTATTTCATAAGATGCGATCTCAGCCATCGAAGTTCACCACCAAGCCGACGAGCTCGTGGCAAGTTTTAGGCGACCAGCCAAGACGAGCCTAATAGCATCACATGTTATTTACCTGCGGCAAGCCTCTCAATTTCAATTTGCCACACGTAGCAGAGTGCTACATGTTTTTCACGAAAACACTCGAGACATCAAAACATGTCACAAACTGGGGGATACTCATCAGGGTATTGGTATGGCGGTTTACAGCGTGCGGTGTGCAATATGCCCGTTACAAGAAAGTGTCATAAAGAGGGGCGGTTAGTAATTGAAAGAAGTAATGGTTAAACGTATCCTTCATTATGGAAACATCAATTCCAGGCGTTATCCGTTACTCCCTTCTTACACTACTGAATCGTTTCCACTTCCTACGAGACCATGGTACGTTGTGTTGCGACTTGTATAAATAGGTCTCACCTATTTCCACAAAGACACGGGTTTTTGGTCAGGATAACAATACAACATTCAGAAATCACCTGACAACTTTTCATTCAGCTAGGCAGTCCAATTTTCTGATACAAGTCACAAAACACCCATACTTCCAGAACGACGATTCTGGTCTCAACACTTTCTTCGCTTCCCTCTCTAAGACCAACCCTTCTCATTCACTTTGTGACCGAAGCAAGCCTGGAACGGCCATTTCTTGGATTAGGCCAGATTTGTACAGATTTATCTCTCGAATCAAAATTACTCCCGTGCAGTACATTGTTTAGGGTTTAGACTCGTTTCTCATTCACACACACGAATTTACCAAAATCAGCAGAAACCGTTTTCAACCACAAGCAATTAGCGACCAAAGTGGGAGATTAATCTCTTGGTTACAATATCAATTTCCAATTTCATTTTTTCAACCCCGGTCTCAAGATGGTAGAACTCAGGTCCGGATCGGCAACAAACCCTGAAAACACTAGCGCTGAAATCATCCTCGGTATTAACGTTCCTTCCAGTGGCATTAATACGCCACCTGTCAACACCAGCGGCGCAGAAAATGTTCCTTCAGGCGTTGCACCTCTGATCACCAGGACCAGAGCCGCTGCCGCCACCCCCAACGTTTCCTCAAGTGTGACACCTCCAACCATCACCAGAGCCGCTGCTACTCCACCATCAGGACGCGAGACTTTAGGATCCATAAGAAGCCGACCGCCTCTTATCACTGTTGATTTGATGGAAAGACAAAAGTTTCTCGTAAGGCTCAGATAGACATGGCTACAACTCAGAAAGAGATACCTATTTTCCTTAAGACACTAACAGAGCAGACACCACAAGAGTCACGTCAACCCCAGATGGAGATGACAAGGAATACTTTTAACATCCGACGCGGGCACTTAAGCAGGACGCACGTTTATAGATGAGGAGGCTCGCGTTTCTATTGAATTCCCAGTAGAAGGGAATCAGTAAACCAATTTCATCATACGTGAAGATCAGGAACGACTTCACCAAAACTGAGGCAAAGAAAATCAGCAACCCTCCTGAGTTCACAGAGACCCTCTTCCCGTCAGGAGCTGCATGATTTCTGGGACTTAGCCCACAAAATCGTGCAGTCTATGATGAAACATTTATGTGAAATTCTATATTTCTCTAAGGCGCAGCGTCAAGACATATTTGTATCCCTCAACCGCAAAACATCAGGAAAGCAGTTGTTTCCAGCAAGGGAAGCCGTTGCCAAACCCCAACCTCTCCTGGGAAGCATGATTGATAGATGGAACTGGGGACTCCTAACCACTGTTCACTTGAAGGATGTCGAGTTTGACAGTGAAAAAGCGGGGGTCTAACAACACCACCCAATATTTCTCTTAGCAATCTGTATGGACAAACTCGAATATACTTTTAAGAGAATCAACAAGACTCAATCAATTAAAAGTACATCAACGAGTTTATATCTCTTTCTCTTGATTTGATTTCCTCAAACAGAAGTTGCGAGTACTAATCAAATACAAGGAATAACTTGGATGGTACCAAAGACCAATATCCAAGATCAATCAATGACAATCAACAACCAAATATTGGATTACTCTAATTGATGATCTAACGCACAACCTGTATTATTTAAATGGTAAAGATAAAACAATATAATGTGGAAACTGAAATAACACAGACACCAGAAATTTTATTAACGAGGAAAATGCACATGCAAAAAAACCCCGGGACCTAGTCCAGATTGAGCACACATTGTATTAAGCCACTACAGACACTAGCCTACTCCAAAATAACTTCGGACTGGACTTTAGTTTAACCCCAATCAGTCTCCCACTGATCCAAGGTACAATTGTAATCCCTACGCCTCTGATCCCAGCAGGATACTGCGCACTTGATTCCCTTAGCTGATCTCACCCACAACTAAGAGTTGCTACGACCCAAAATCGCAGGCTTTGACAATAAACAAATCTGTCTCACACGGACAAGTCTATCAAAGGATCAATCTGTCTCCCACAGAAAAACCTTAAAGTTTTTGTTCCGTCTTTTGATAATAATCAAGGTGAAAAAGAACCAATTGATAATCCGGTCTCATATTCCCGAAGAACAGCCTAGATAAATCAATCTCCTCACAACAATCTTAATCGTATGGTAGCGAAACAAGATGTTTCGGAATCACAAACAATGAGACGAAGATGTTTGTGACTACTTTTTATATCTTGCCTATCGGAGATATTAATCTCAAGACAATCAATCTGATTGTACTCATACGATAGAAGATGTAAGATCAAATCACACAACTACGATAAAAGTAGTATCAGTCTGGCTCCACAATCCCAATGAAGTCTTTATGTCGTTAACCTGGTTTTAGAAGAAGAAAACCAAAGGTTACAGGAGAATCGACTCTAGCACGCAAAATAGTATCACACGTGAAGTGTGGGGATTAGTTTTGCACAATACTAGATGTAACCTTTATATAGTCTTTCAAATCAGGGTTTCGCCTTGGTCACAAAACAAACAATATCTACCGTTAAATGAAAACCTGATTTAGATTCAAGCTAATATTTCTTAACCGTTAGATCGAAAACTTATCTTGTTACACACACTTAACAATGCATGCTTCTAGGTTTGTTAACCGTACCCAAACATGTACATTTGTTGGTTCAACAATAGTTAACCAAAAGGTTAGCCATATGAGCATTTCATACCAACCATAACTCGTTCAAATGACTTCAAATGAACTAGTTAGAGAGTTGTTCAATTGCAAGGAAATCTTATGTACTACACAAGACACAATTGAAGCAAAGATTGATTCACTCGAATCGGTTCATGAACTTTATAGCCCCGGTTTGCAAATTGCACTCCTTAGTCTTTATAAGTTTAAGTTCAAAAATCATCTTCAGATATATAACCTTCTTAAGTTCGCACACTAGGTTCGCGGACTTAAGCAACCGGGCAGAGTTTACAAACTCCAGCAGAAACTCTCGGCAAAGACTTTCCGGTTCGTGGACGCAGTTAGTTTGTCAACTCCAGCAGAAGTTCTCGGGATGAGAAGTTCGGCAGTTCGTGGACTGAGTTCACGGACTTGGCAATAAGCCATTCTTCTGGTTTCTCTTGATCAACAAATTTAGAAAACTTTGGTTCAAGGGATATAACTTATGCACATATGTGTTTCCACAACAGTACTTATGTCCATCACTGGTTTTGTAATCTAAACTCTCATTCCAACCATTGAAACATTCTTAGAAGACGTTATATAGTTGTTACACCATTTCTCGTAAAAGAAATTTTCAAAGTGATTGAAACATATCATGACTTTCGTCAATAGGTAAAGATAAACATGGTCGAAGCGAAACACTTACCAACACATATTTCGAGATATAGATAGACGAGGTATACTCGGATCGAAATACCAAATGTGTATAATCTAAGTCTATATATAACATACGACTTTTTGTCTCAATAAGTAGGAGATAGAGTAGATAGACTTTTGAGTGACAGATAATTTTAAGTATTCACATACCTTTTTGTCGAGAAGTTCCACCGGTTCCTTGAGTAGTTCTTCTTTTTGAATGATAAATCGCCATGAAGTCCTTGAGCTCAACTACACTTTCTATCCTAGTCCGAGACTTAGCTATAATAGACTAGAAATCAAGACTTATAGTTTTGATCACTAACATTGATAAACATGCTTGAGATAGCAATGCATGCGAGTTTGACCGAGAAATGCTATAACAATCTCCCCCTTTGTCAATTTTAGTGACAAAACTATCAATATATATGGAATACAAAAAAGATAAAGAAACTTTAGTAGATCCTATTCCACATGTCTAATCTTCAACATTCCTCGAAATCTTCGTCACTTCCAAGTACTCCAATGATCCCAAAGGTTGTAAGTTTAGCATCACCGTTGTTGAAGATCCGTAGCTATAACAATGAGAAAGCATCGGTCTCGATCATTATTATACAGTGTCATAGTATTATTACACAGTTTCAAAGTCCAATTGTATCACAACTTCAAAAATAATACTATGGTGATATGTATCACTCCCCCTTAGTAAATACTCCATCTCACATGGAAACTACTCCCCCTTACATAATGATCTGAAAACCATATGTATTTGTAGTGTGAACTACATATTAATTCTCCCTTTTTTTTGTCAATAAAATTGGAAAAGGTACAAGAACGGGATCATAATGAAATTTCCGTAAGAGACATTTCATGACTAAAATAAAAATACATACCATCTAATTTAGATGCAATCATATAGCCGAAGCTAATAACATTCATCAAGGAGTTTAAAGATACAAGATAACCCCTCTAAAATTCCACAGCTGCACACCCCTCAAGATATGACCATTAAGCACAAGTTCAAAAGAACTCTCCCCCATTAGATGTCATTCCCAAGGGAACAACAAGAGCGACCTTAATTTCAAAAGAAAAGAAGGATTTTTATTGGACACTAAAAACCATGAGAATGATTTTCTAGATCCAAAAACTCAATCAAATTAATCACAAGTAAACCCATAATTAATCTAATTGGAATACACAACCAAACTAATTACAAAAGTAATCAATTTAATTGTCATCTGTTTTGCTCGGCATAAAAAGACTTATGGAGCAATAACTAAATAACCAAACAAGATGATTAATTTAGTTCAAGAATGCTCAATATAAAGTACCTTACGGAACAACCAACAAAGCTAATCAAAAATTAATCAACTTGGTTGTATCGTGCTCGACATAAGACACATTACGGAGCCTCATAGCATTACATAAAATATGGCTCAGTGAAGATCAATATTGTGGAATACACAAGGATTCATTCTATCTTCCATCACTATTTGCATAACGATATTTAATAGACATAATCCTTGAACACAAAAGATTTTAACATATCTTCCATCAAAGAATTGACAATATAGGCTTAACTTTTATATATGTCAAAAGTCTATTCATCCTTAAATCAATACATGAATACCGATCATGAATGACTTTACTTTTGACAAAATATGGGACAACATTGTTCACGGACGTAAACACCAATATCCCATAACAAATTGCAAGATAACAAATCACAAAGATTAAATACTGCAAACCATCATCCTCCAAATATTTTTAGAATTTAAACCAATAAACCTAAAAAAGAACAAGAAGATGAAAAAATAATAGCTATGTGTAGTCACAATCATTGCTATTCAAGCACTAGTTATTCTTCCAACTAAATCAAAAAGAAGACATACTAGGCAACAATAAGAACACGAATTACTCATCTTCTTCTTCATCAGAGATACTCCAAGATGCTTGAATTGCGTTCAAATCTTCCTTGAGCTCGGGAAACTTTGTTGCAATCAAGGACAATTGTTCTTGAACACAATTTAATCTTAAATCAACCTTACACACACCTTTATGAATTTTTTGAAGAAGGCTTATGGTAGTAGGGTCGTTAAAATCAAGAGAAGCAATTCTTCGTCGCTTGCAAGCATTTTCCCTTATGCGCCTAAAGGTACACGGACGAACCGCTTTGGGGACCCCAAGAGAGTTGCATATTGAATCAAACCCACGATCACGGTAAATTTGACTAATAAAGCAAGGGTAACCCAAAATTTTGACGGGTGAAGTCATCAAAATCATTTGAAAGATAATGAAACCACAAATATCGAGACTTGAAATACCCGAATCAAGGAAATAGGCCAATTCCGCAAACTCGTGACTCCACCAAGAATTTTCAGTTGTGGAGGGACAAAGATTGGGGATACCAAGTTTTCCAAAAGCCATCAAAGAAATACTAAGATCATTAGTAGGGAACTTTCTGTGACTCCAGATGACCTTCTTGCCACAAAGCCCAATCGAGATATCATCACAAGATGGACGTTAATCACATGGTCTAGGTAGCCGTACGTCCCCCAATGAGATTTTGGTAATCCTTGAAATTAATTCTCTATCAACAAGGAACCTTTCTCTACCAATCATGGATTTGCATTCCATCTTGTTGTAATCAACATCATGAATATTGGCATAGAAAATCCTTTTAAGAGAATCAAATCCTTGACCAAGACCATCAAAGATATTTTCAAGCTTGAATTTTGTAAAACATACCAAATCCTCTTCATGCCCACTAGAGAAAGCCAACCCCTTTCCTAGAATGATACCTTTTGAAGCAATCTTATCAAACATTATAGCACAAGAATCATCCACAAACCTAATTCTAAGAGAGTTTTGGTCACAAGGAGGATTCAAGCTAGAGGATTTTGAGTTCTTAGAACTCCTTTTTGTGCCCTTAGAATTCATCATAGGTCTAGGAAATTGAAAGGATCAAGAGGATTTTACTTACTTGGAGTGAGATTTGTACACCTTTTTTTTTTCGATTTCTCCAAGGAAGATTTAATGGAGGAAATACACAAAACCCTAGGTTCACGTACGCGGACGGATAAAGAAGAAGACTAGAGTGCGCGAACCTCTTCTTTATACGACCACACATGGGCTTGGACCCGTTTATGAACCGCGACCCACATGAGAAAGATGGGTTTTTCTTAGCCATTTGTACATTAAAGGTTATGTATTCCGTGACAACACACATGTGAATGACAACAGATGCAATAGAAAGCTAAAATTGATATTCAAACAACGAATAACAAAACTGTCCACAATTCAAACCATTTCTTGCCCCATTCCAAGATATATACAAATGGGGAAATGCCAGCCTTGTTACCAAGAGGCATAATACGCAGAGGAATTCTCATGCGACATTTCTGGTTGATATGTGTGAACAGTCCCTGTAGTATAATCAAAGTAATGATGATAGTCAGGGCAGTTAGAGCTTTCTATCCTTCGTTTGTTCTGGCTAGAAGAAGGATACCTCTGATTTCTGGGTTGCACAGTATTAACAGGTTTAACACATACAACCGCTTTTCGGAATGATTCTTAGACTTAACAGATTTAAGTTTTTCTAAGAATTTAAAAACGCATTCGAACGCTTTGAACAGATCTTTATCAATTGATCCATTATGATAGTATTCCTCAAAGAGATCAAGAGTTAATCTAGTGAGGTTCCATATCCTTGAGCGTATTGAGCGTTTTCTCAATCTTTCCTTCTTTTTATTTTTTCCTTCTGATTGATTCTTAACATCTAAATCTCCCCTTTTAGATGAAGTAAGATTATCATGAGAAACCAGAGGTTTTGGCCATAATAATCTTTGAACAATCTTTAAGGATTTCTTGCGTGCGTTACATATGCCAAGAGCAAGTTTTCCAAAGAAATTTCCCATAGGACAATTTATAAAGAACGAACAAACACAAACTTATCAGGTTTACGGTGTTTTCCTGCTATGATACTAATTAAAAAAGCGGGGGTCTAACAACACCACCCAATATTTCTCTTAGCAATCTGTATGGACAAACTCGAATATACTTTTAAGATAAAACAAGACTCAATCAATTGAAAGTACATAAACGAGTTTATATCTCTCTCTCTTGATTTGATTTCCTCAAACAGATACTGCGAGTACTAGTCAAATACAAGGATTAACTTGGATGGTACCAAAGAACAATACCCAAAGATCAATCAATGACAATCAACAACCAAAGGTTGGATTACTTTAATTGATGATCTAACGCACAACCTGCATTATTTCAATTATAAAGATAAAACAATATAGTGCGGAAACTGAAATAACACAGACATCGGAAATTTTGTTAACGAGGAAACCGCAAATGCAGAAAAACCCCGGGACCTAGTCCAGATAGAACACACACTTGATTAAGCCGCTACAGACACTAGCCTACTCCAAGGTAACTTCGTACTGGACTGTAGTTGAACCCCAATCAGTCTCCCACTGATCCAAGGTACAGTTATACTCTCTACGCCTCTGATCCCAGCAGGATACTGCGCACTTGATTCCCTTAGTTGATCTCATCCACAACTAAGAGTTGCTACGACCCAAAATCGCAGGCTTTGACAATAAAAAAATCTGTCTCACACAGATAAGTCTATCAAAAGATCAATCTGTCTCCCACAGAAAAACCCTAAAGTTTTTGTTCTGTCTTTTGATAATAATCAAGGTGAACAGGAACCAATTGATAATCCGGTCTTATATTCCCGAAGAACAGCCTAGATAAATCAATCACCTCACAACAATCTTAATCGTATGGTAGCGAAACAAGATGTTGCGGAATCACAAACAATGAGACGAAGATGTTTATGACTATTTTTTATATCTTGCCTATCGGAGATATTAATTTCAATCCAATCAATCTGATTGTACTCGTACGATAGAAGATGCAAGATCAGATCACACAACGACGATAAAAGTAGTATCGGTCTGGCTTCACAATCCCAATGAAGTCTTTAAGTCGTTAACCTGGTTTTAGAAGAAGAATCGACTCTAGCATGCAAACTAGTATCACACGTGAAGTGTGGGGATTAGTTTTGCACAATACTAGATGTCTTCTTTATATAGTCTTTCAAATCAGGGTTTCTCCTTGGTCACAAAGCAAACAATATCCACCGTTAGATGAAAACCTGATTTAGATTTAAGCTAATATTTCTAAACCGTTAGATCGAAAACTTAGCGTGTTATACACAAATGAAATGCACGCTTCTAGGTTTGTTAACCGTACCCAAACATGTACATTTGTTGGTTCAACAATAGTTAACCAAATGGTTAGCCATATGAGCATTTCATACCAACCATATTCTTCTTCACATAACTAGTTCAAATGACTTCAAATGAACTAGTTAGAGAGTTGTTCAATTGTAAGGAATTCTTATGTACTACACAAGACACAATTGAAGAAAAGATGATTTGATTCACTTGAATCGGTTCATGAACTTTTATAGCCACGGTTTCAAACTGCATTCCTTAGTCTTTATATGTTTAAGTTCAGAAATCATCTTCAGATATATAACCTTCTTAAGTTAACACAATAGGTTCGGCGGACTTAAGCAACCCGGCAGAGTTTACAAACTCCAGCAGAAAATCTCGGCAAAGACTTTCCGTCGGTTTGAAGACTGGGTTCGCGGACTGGTACTCACGCAACAAGTTTGTCAACTCCAGCAGAATTTCTCGGGATGAAAAGTTCGGTAGTTCGCGGACTTGGCAACAAGCCATTCTTCTGGTTTCTCTTGATCAACAAAGTTCGCAAAATTTGGTTCAAGGGATAGGTGGTAGCTCAAGGAATGAGACCTAAAAACTACAACCTATGTTTTACCTACAAGTATACAGGGTCTTGATGAAGATAGAATGTAAATAGAGGTTTGTCCACAGGGACTTGGAGGATTTGCTAAAGTTTTCTAAATTTCTAAGGTTATCTGAGTTCAAAGGAAGGTACTAAGGCTTTTGATTCCACTACTTGACCCTAGGCTAAGGAAATTATGATGCAATGTAAGTCTTGTTCTTTCCTGAAAGATTACAATGAGGATTCTACTAACTATCCTAGCCAAATTACCCCTAGCATCAGTTGTCTTTAATCAGCACAACTAATCACAGGCATTTAGCTTCTCTAGCTAGTTTAGCTTAAGGCAGTCTCTCTAGTGGATTGAATTCTTGGCCAAAGACCTAGCTCCACTCCTAGTATCAGCTGTCTTCTAACAGCACAGGTGATCACAAGCAGGTAGCCCAAATGGCTAAGCATTCATCCTAAGGCAATTCAGCTCAATAAAAGAACATACAAATACATTAACATTCCTAGCATATGATCAAGAGCTTCCTCTAAACCCTAGCAAGTGAATTAGAACATGGACATGCTTGTAATCATGATACTAACAGGTATAAACATGCTCCACATTACACAGCATACAATTCACATTCAACCTTTATGCATAAGAGAGATTCAACATGAATTGAAAATGAATTTCGAAATTAATATTGAACTGCAAATAGTGCTCACTGGCTAGCCCAGAGATGCCCAATTTTACAACCCCTAACACCCTCTTATAGTTACAACAAAAAAAATCCAAAATCCCCAAATCAGTAAAATTAGGGTTTACAAAAAAATCTAAAATTGACCTTTACCTAATCTCTGAAATCAATCAATGGTCTCGACCCATTCTTCTATTGCTTCTCCTCTTCCGTAATTGGTGGTTTGATTTCACTAACTCTGTTTCTCTCAAGCCTAGTTTCTAGGTTCACTGTTTTTGAAAAGATAAAAGGGTTGAGAGAGAAGGAGCTAGAGAGTATCATGGTGGTGTCCTTTAGTGATGGAGGGGGTGGCTGATTGATGGGGTACAGTGATGGAGGTGGTTGAGCGGACATGGTGGTGGTGATGGCGTCACTGTGCACAGAAGGGGGGGAGAAGAGGATGGGTTCGATATTTTTGGAGTAGGGGGTGTTTGGTTGGGATGGTATAGGGTTAGGTTGTTCGAGTGTGAGGCGGGTACAGCAAATCTTGATGTCTTGCGAAGCTGAGCCGTGGGATAATATCTTCTGGGACGGATCTAACGGCGAGATGGAGACAGATCATGAGCGACCGTTGGATGCCTGATACAACGAAACTGACGGCTCAAGATGGAGTTAGGTGCTGTAGTGTTAGACAGGAGCTTCAGACTTTGATGTAATGGCGATGCTGCGACCGTAGGATGCTGAGATGATCCAATCTGACGGCTAGAAAGGGAAACGGGTATGGATATAGGAAATGGACTTGGGTGAGGGTTTTGGGCCTTGGGTATGCCAAGCCCATATCTTCTTTAAGAACAATTCTTCCTTCTTGAGCCCATTCCTAGCTTTTTTGACGTGCGCTCCATTCTTTGCGGCTTCCTTGCGTAATTCCTCCCGGCTTTTCACCGCTTTTCTGCTCTTTTCCGCTCCGCAATTCATCTAACTTTATTTATTACCTAAAAATTCAAAATTAATTAATAAAAATATTTATTCTTGAAAACAAAGAAAATACAGAATATGGGATGAAATGTAGAATTAATGCACAAAAGATGAGTTAAATGCCAAGAAAAATATATAGAAATATGCACTTTTTAGGACTCATCAAATACCCCCAAACCTGAATTTTACTTGTCCTCAAGTAAAACAAAACTAAGGAAATCCTACCTATACCACTGTCGCTGGTCTCTCGAATGCATTTAGCGTATGCACTAAGCCTTTTAAACCACTAAGTGTCCCTAGTGGACGAGTGAAGTCTCGTGAAGGTTTGCTTAGAACGTACCTACAAAGTTCTAGGTCAAAATATAAGCTCATATTCCATCAAATGTGACATGTGCAAGACAGTTTAAGCTCACAGCAAAATGGAGATGTCAATCTAGCTATCAAAGGCACAATCCTAGCACTGATAACAAATAAAGACATGTGATAAGAGTGTAAAGTGTATCTACACATGTGTAAAGAAAGATCGGATGTTATGACTACTAATCACCAAGAGATAGTTTCTCAGGCTAAGAACCGAGGTCGAAATCTAGCTAGCTGTCCGGACTTTACGAGAATTGTGAATGAGTTGGAGGTATTTCACAATTACTCGCGTTGTACATCAATGGCATACACCCTTCCTTGCTTATTACAATGAAAAACAAAATGACTCTTTACATGACTCTTATTTACATTGACTCTCTTTTATTTTTGGAACAAGAGAGGATGGAATTGATAAATACTTGATTTTTTTTTTTTTTTTTTTTTTGATAAGGAAACACTTTTGATACAAATAAAAAGAAACAAAAAATTACATGACACTTTGCAAGAGGTAGCCCTTTTTGATGCACCCAGTTAAATTCGATGGTTGTTTTCTTAATGTAACCTCCACCTTCTATCCCAACCAACCAAAGAACAAGCTAGTCAAGTTTCGTTCAGTATTCTAAAGTGATTGGCAACTAAAACTTCCGATAGAACACCTGAAGATGAGGCTATACATGTATTGGTAGATCGTGCGCGTGCAAGTTTCTTATCACTATGTGAATTGTGCTAGAATCAGGGTGCCTAAATATCTAGACTAAGACTCCTAAAATTACATATTTGCACAAGAGTCAACATTTCAAGGTAAATGAGCTCCATTTTTATGATTTTTTTTTTTTTTTTTTTTTTTGATTTTTCATTTTTTCAAAAAGAGGGAGGAGTTTTGTTTTCAATTATAGCATGTTATAAGGGTATATACTGATTATCACCCCTAAACCTAAATTAAACAGTGTCCTCAATGTTTAAAAGTGCAAAAGAAAGAACTGTACAGAAAAGGAAAAACATAAAATAAAATGGAACGTTCAACCTGGTTTATGTACAAGGGTGGACCAATCAGGCCGCATAGACGGGATCCTCCAGATCGGTTGCCTCAATGTCAGGCGGAAGTGGTTCAAGGAACGGTTTCAATCGCTGCCCATTCACTTTGAAAATGTTCTTGTTGGAGACATCTTCAAGTTCCACAGCTCCATGAGGGAATACCGTGCGTACTAGGAACGGGCCGGTCCATCGGGACCGCAATTTTCCTGGAAAAAGATGCAGCCGAGAGTCGTATAACAAAACTTTCTGACCCGGTGTGAATGACTTGCGCAGAATACGCTTATCATGAAACAACTTCATCTTTTGCTTATACAGCTTGGCACTGTCATAAGCCTCATTCCTTAATTCTTCTAACTCATTGAGTTGAAGTTTCCGTTGTGCACCCGCCTTGTCGAGAGAAAAGTTAAGTTTCTTGATAGCCCAGTAAGCTCGATGTTCTAATTCCACAGGAAGATGACATGGCTTTCCATACACTAGACGATAAGGGGACATGCCAATTGGTGTCTTATAAGCTGTTCTATAGGCCCACAAAGCATCATTCAATCTCAATGACCAATCTTTCCTTGACGGGTTGACCGTCTTCTCCAGAATGTGCTTAATTTCCCTATTAGAAACTTCTACTTGTCCGCTTGTCTGAGGGTGGTACGGAGTTGCAACCTTGTGGGTTATGCCATACTTGCGTACTAAAGACTCAAAGTACTTGTTACAGAAATGTGAACCACCGTCACTGATTATAGCTCTAGGGGTACCAAAACGTGAAAATATGTTCTCCTTCAGAAATGAGAGTACCACCTTGTGGTCATTCGTCTTGGTTGCAACAGCTTCAACCCACTTCGAAACGTAATCAACAACAACTAGGATGTATAATTTTCCTTCAGAAATGAAGTTGGACCCATAAAGTCAATCCCCCACACATCAAATAGCTCAACGATCAAAATCGGATTCAACGGCATCATGTTTCTCCTCGAGATACTTCCTAGTTTCTGACAGCACTCACAAGCAATACAATACTCATGGAAGTCTCTAAACAGCGATGGCCAGTAAAACCCACATTGCAGGATCTTTGCAGCGGTCTTCTTGGCACTGAAATGCCCTCCACATGCTTGGTCATGACATAAATATATCACATCTTTCTGTTCCATGTCGGGTACACATCTCCTAATGATTTGGTCTCGGCAGTATTTAAACAAATATGGGTCGTCCCAAAGGAAATGTTTAACTTCAGCCAAGAACTTGGAGCGGTCTTGTCTCGACCAATGTGAGGGCATTCTACCTGTAGCAAGGTAGTTAACAATGTCGGCAAACCAAGGAAGGTTTGACACATACATCAATTGTTCATCAGGGAATGATTCTCTAATCAGCTCAGATTCATCAATAGACTCACTAGTTAATCGGGACAAGTGATCAGCAACCACATTCTCACAACCTTTCTTATCACGGATTTCGATGTCGAATTCCTGTAATAAGAGTATCCATCGAATAAGGCGAGCTTTAGCATCCTTCTTAGAAAGAAGATACTTCAAAGCCGCATGGTCAGTGTATATGATGATCTTAGATCCTATCAAATAAGATCTAAACTTGTCTAATGCAAATACCAGGGCAAGTAACTCCTTCTCGGTAGTCGAATAGTTGAGTTGAGCATCATTAAGAGTTTTACTAGCATAATATATCACATATGGTAGTCTATCAACACGCTGTCCTAAAACAGCGCCAACGGCATAATCAGGGGCATCACACATGAGTTCGAACGGTAGTTCCCAGTTGGGTGGTTGGACAATAGGAGCTGAGGTGAGGAGAGTCTTGAGTTCTTCTCATGCCTTCACACAAGCAGCATCGAAGTTAAATACAACATCTTTGACAAGTAGATTACACAAAGGTCTTGAGATTTGGCTAATGTTTTTGATGAATCGCCGGTAGAACCCAGCGTGACCTAAAAATGATCGAATCCCCTTCACAGAGTGGGGTTGTGGTAAATGTTGAATGAGGTCGACTTTAGCTTTATCTACTTCAATTCCTTTTTCCGAAACGATGTGTCCTAGAACTATGCCGGAGTTTACCATGAAGTGGCATTTTTCCCAGTTTAAAATCAGATTCTTTTGCTTACATCTAGACAACACAAGGACCAGATGGTCCAAACATTCATCAAAAGAGGAACCAAACACAGAGAAATCATCCATAAAGATCTCGAGAAAACTATCTATCATGTCTGAAAAAATGCTCATCATGCAACGCTGAAAAGTGGCAGGTGCATTACACAGCCCGAAGGGCATACGTCTAAAAGCAAATGTCCCAAATGGACACGTAAATGTAGTTTTTTCCTGATCTTCCGGTGCAATGTGAATTTGGTTATAACCGGAAAAGCCATCTAGAAAACAGTAGTGACTGTGTCCAGACACACGTTCTAGCATTTGGTCTATGAAGGGAAGGGGGAAGTGATCTTTTCTTGTTACTGTGTTCAACTTCCTGTAGTCGATACATACTCGCCATCCTGTGGTTGTACGTGAAGGGACTAACTAATTCTTTTCGTTCCGAACTACAGTAATGCCTGACTTCTTAGGCACAACTTGAATGGGACTAACCCATTCACTATCTGAAATCGGATATATGATACCCGCATCAAGTAGCTTCAAGATCTCACTCTTAACAACGTCTCTCATGTTAGGATTAAGTCTCCTTTGCATTTCCCTAGATGGTTTGGCATTCTCTTCAAGATTAATGTGATGCATGCAAATGGTGGGACTTATCCCTTTGAGATCTGAGATGGTCCATCCTAAGGCTTCTTTCTGCTCCTTAAGTACTTCTAAAAGCTTGTTTTCCTGTTCTATGTTTAATCGTGAAGAAATGATAACAGGTAAAGTATCAGAAGGACCTAGAAATGCATACTTCAAAGTATCAGGTAATGGTTTCAATTCCTGTTTGGCCTTAGGAGACTCATCCGAAGATATAACAGACTTCTCAGAAAGTGGGAGTTGTTCCACTGTAGTCTGCCATTTAGTGATGTCCATTTGAGGTACAGATTCGAGAAAAGATTGGACTTCACCAATGTATTCATCATCATACAACTCCAAGTTAACATCTTCCAAACATGCTTGCAAGGGATCTTTTGACATAATGCCAGTCAATGAATCTTGTATCAAACTCTCAATCATATTGACCTCATGTACATCCTCATCATCAAGATTCACATGTGTTGACTAACATTAAACACATTCAGCTACAGTCATGTTTCCAAAAGACAGCTTCAACACTCCATTACGACAATTGATGATCGCATTAGACGTCGCCAAGAAAGGACGTCCTAAAATGACAGGAATGTGACTATCCGGGTTTTGTACAGGTTGAGTGTCTAAGACAATAAAGTCTACAGGAAAGTAGAACTTATCAACCTTAATCAAAACATCCTCAATTACACCTCGAGGGACTTTGACGGATCGGTCCGCCAATTGGAGAGTTATGGGTGTTGGCTTCAATTCTCCAAGACCTAACTGCGCATAAACAGAATATGGCAGGAGGTTCACACTTGCACCTAGATCTAATAAAGCTTTATTGACCATGTGGTTTCCTAAGAAGTTGGACAACCTGGGTCCCTAAACTTAGGTGGAGTTTTGTTCAGAATGATGGAACTCACCTGTTCAGCTAAGAAAGCACGTTTGTGCACATTAATCTTGCGCTTTTGAGTGCACAAGTCTTTGAGGAATTTGGCATATGCAGGGATTTGCTTAATTGCCTCAAGAAAAGGAATGTTGATGTTGACTCTTTTGAACAGTTCTAACATCTCATTGTAGTGGGTGCTTATCTGTTGGCGAACTAACCTCTGAGGATATGGAGCAACATGAGCATTAGGAGTTAGAGGGATATTCACAACAGTGGGATTGTCGGCTTCACTAATGTGCTCAGGCTCCTTTTCTAAGTTGGAGGTGTTCTTTGGTGGTGCAGGCAATGATATGTTTGGCTCAGATTCATTTGATTGTGGTATGCCTACATTGTTCTCAACAATCTTACCACTTCGGAGAGTGGTGATGGAATGGACTTGATCGGGTGAGGTTTCATTGCAAGATGATGTGCCTGCTTGAAATATCCTCTTTGGATTTTGTTGGGGCTGGCTAGGAAGTTTACCCTTTTCTCTTGTATTCAGTGCATCGCAAATTTGACCCATCTGTAGTTCTAGAGCGGAGACTCGTTGATCAGTTGCTTTCTCATTTTTCATCAGATGTTGGGTCAACTGATTGATACTCTCTTCGATGCTAGACAATTTCTTGTCAGCAGTGTATTGAGGGTACGACTGCTGTTGAGGATTTTTAGGGTATTGATAGCCTTGATTGTTTTGATAGCTTTGAGTGGGTTGAGATGGTCCTCCTTGAATGGGTCCTTTAGACCATGAAAAATTGGGGTGGTTCCTCCATCCTGGGTTGTAGGTCTGTGAATAAGGGTTATGCTCTTGTTTTTGAAACATAGCATGTGCCTGTTCCAGCCTAGATTCTTGGAATGCATGCATTTCCGGACAATCACTGACCTGATGGTCAGAACCGTTACATATATCACAGATAGCCATTTCGACATGTTCACAGAAAGCAGTGGTAGAAGGTTTTACGTTTTTCTGAAGTTCTAACGCTTCTATTCTTCTTGCTAGTGCTGCCATTTTTGCATTTCCCTCAAAATCAGACTCAATTCTATGGACCTTATCTACAGGTGTAGTCTTTCTAGGTTCACGAATGGACTCCCACTGTTGAGTTTTTTCAGCAACTTCAATTAGGAAAGCCCAAGAGTCATCAGCACTTTTATCTGTGAAGAGTCCATTGCACATAGACTCTACAATTGTTCGGGTGGAGACATCTAAACCTTCATACAAAATTTGCACAAGTCTCCATTTTTCAAAACCATGATGGGGACACTTAAGCAACAATTCATTGAATCTCTCAAGATATCTAGCTAAGGTTTCACCTTCTAATTGTACAAAGCTGTTCAATTTGACGAATTGTCGCAGTCTTGTGATTAGGGAAGAACTTTTTGAAAAACTCTTTTGTGAGGTTGTCCCATGTCCTAATTGACTGTGGATGTAAGCATACAGCCATGACTTGGCCTTTTCCTTCAAAGAGAAAGGAATAGTCTCAATTTAGGGTTTCGTCAGACATCTGAGTGAAACGTATAGTTCCACAAATCTCCTCGAATTCTCTCACGTGATGGTAAGGGTTTTCATTTTCAATTCCTCTAAACACGGGAAGCATTTGTATTGTGCTCGATTTTAGCTCATAATGACCAGTAGCTTCTGGTAAAACAATGCACGAGGGTTGACTTGTCCTTGTGGGATACATGTAATCCTTGAGACTACGGGGTTCTTCCATTATCTCAGGTTGGTCCGGTGTGTTTTCCTCAGAAGATGTGGGTATGTCAATTGGGTCTATTGGATTGACTCTAATTAGTCGGTTTGATTGGTCTCTAAAGGTCACAACCATATCCTAATAAGATCATTGATCGATGAAATAACATCTAACAAGCCCACAGTCAATGAAAAAAACACGACCTAAAATTTGGTTTTGTTGGGTTTTGGTTTCACAATGGGTTTTGGTTTATAAAATGTAGAGCCCAAATTTTTGGTTTGAAAGGGTTAGAAACTTTGGTTTAAAATGGGTTTAGAAAATTTTTGGATTAATTGGGACAAAGCCCAACCAACTAAAAGGCTTTTGGTTCTTGGGTTCTTTGAAGAATTTTGGTGAGAAAAATCTTAACTCACGGCCCAACAGAATTTTGTTGCCTCTAAGCCCAACAGAATTGTTTTTGTAAGGTTAGGAGCCCAATGGATGGGATATAAACCTATAGTCCAAATTAAAGTGCAAGCCCACAAAAGAAAAGAAAAAATAACAAACAAATAATTACAAGCCCGAAAAAAAAAAGAAAAAGAAAAATTATTACAAGCCCAAATAGAAAATAAAGAAAAAGAAAAACTAAAATTATTACAAGCCCAAATATAAATACTTAAATACAAGCCCAAAGAAATTTAATGAGGCCCAGTTGGGTTAGCTCATGGGTTAGGCTTACTTGATTTTTGGAGGGAAGCCCAAATTTGGGCTTTTTATCCCTTTTTGTTGCACTAGCCCAGTTGGGCTTGGATCTTCCTTAGCAACTTCAGCAGAATTGCACCGCAGCAGCAAGCAGGAGGGAGCACACAGCAACAACAGCAACAGCAGCTTCACAGCAACACAGCAACAACAAAGCACTTCAGCACAACAGCAACAGCTCCAATAACGCAACAACGCTTCCAAAAAACAGCAACACAGCAGCTCCAATAACAGTCAGTGCAAGGTAGTGCAAGGCAATGCTCTTAGTGAAGCGAGAACAAGAGCAATGCAAGAGCAGGAGCAAACAAGGAAGTTGCAGGTCAGGAACAAGCAAGATTAACAAGAAAGAAACAGAAAAAAAAGAAGAAAGAAAACAGAAAACAAGAAAGAAAACAGAAAACAGGAACAAGTTGCAGGTCAGGACAAGCAAAATTAACAAGAAGAAAACAAAAACAAGCAAACCGCTACCGAGTCCCCGGCAGCGGCGCCAAAAACTTGGTAGCTCAAGGAATGAGACCTAAAACTACAACCTATGTTTTACCTACAGTAATACAGGGTCTTGATGAAGATAGAATGTAAATAGAGGTTTGTCCACAGGGACTTGGAGGATTTGCTAAGTTTTCTAAATTTCTAAGGTTATCTGAGTCAAAGGAAGGTACTAAGGCTTTTGATTCCACTACTTGACCCTAGGCTAAGGAAATTATGATGCAATGTAAGTCTTGTTCTTTCCTGAAAGATTACAATGAGGATTCTACTAACTATCCTAGCCAAATTACCCCTAGCATCAGTTGTCTTTAATCAGCACAACTAATCACAGGCATTTAGCTTCTCTAGCTAGTTTAGCTTAAGGCAGTCTCTCTAGTGGATTGAATTCTTGGCCAAAGACCTAGCTCCACTCCTAGTATCAGCTGTCTTCTAACAGCACAGGTGATCACAAGCAGGTAGCCCAAATGGCTAAGCATTCATCCTAAGGCAATTCAGCTCAATAAAAGAACATACAAATACATTAACATTCCTAGCATATGATCAAGAGCTTCCTCTAAACCCTAGCAAGTGAATTAGAACATGGACATGCTTGTAATCATGATACTAACAGGTATAAACATGCTCCACATTACACAGCATACAATTCACATTCAACCTTTATGCATAAGAGAGATTCAACATGAATTGAAAATGAATTTCGAAATTAATATTGAACTGCAAATAGTGCTCACTGGCTAGCCCAGAGATGCCCAATTTTACAACCCCTAACACCCTTTATAGTTACAACAAAAAAAATCCAAAATCCCCAAACAGTAAAATTAGGGTTTACTAAAAAATATAAAATTGACCTTTACCTAATCTCTGAAATCAATCAATGGTCTCGACCCATTCTTCTATTGCTTCTCCTCTTCCGTAATTGGTGGTTTGATTTCACTAACTCTGTTTCTCTCAAACCTAGTTTCTAGGTTCACTGTTTTTGAAAAGATAAAAGGGTTGAGAGAGAAGGAGCTAGAGAGTATCATGGTGGTGTCCTTTAGTGATGGAGGGGGTGGCTGATTGATGGGGTACAGTGATGGAGGTGGTTGAGCGGACATGGTGGTGGTGATGGCGTCACTGTGCACAGAAGGGGGGGAGAAGAGGATGGGTTCGATATTTTTGGAGTAGGGGGTGTTTGGTTGGGATGGTATAGGGTTAGGTTGTTCGAGTGTGAGGCGGGTACAACAAATCTTGATGTCTTGCGAAGCTGAGCCGTGGGATAATATCTTCTGGGACGGATCTAACGGCGAGATGGAGACAGATCATGAGCGACCGTTGGATGCCTGATACAACGAAACTGACGGCTCAAGATGGAGTTAGGTGCTGTAGTGTTAGACAGGAGCTTCAGACTTTGATGTAATGGCGATGCTGCGACCGTAGGATGCTGAGATGATCCAATCTGACGGCTAGAAAGGGAAACGGGTATGGATATAGGAAATGGACTTGGGTGAGGGTTTTTGGCCTTGGGTATGCCAAGCCCATATCTTCTTTAAGAACAATTCTTCCTTCTTGAGCCCATTCCTAGCTTTTTTGACGTGCGCTCCATTCTTTGCGGCTTCCTTGCGTAATTCCTCCCGGCTTTTTACCGCTTTTCTGCTCTTTTCCGCTCCGCAATTCATCTAACTTTATTTATTACCTAAAAATGCAAAATTAATTAATAAAAATATTTATTCTTGAAAACAAAGAAAATACAGAATATGGGATGAAATGTAGAATTAATGCACAAAAGATGAGTTAAATGCCAAGAAAAATATATAGAAATATGCACTTTTTATGACTCATCAATAGGACTTATGCACATATATGTTTCCACAACAATACTTATGTCCATCATTGGTTATGTAATCTAAACTCTCATTCCAATCATTGAAACATTCTTAGAGGACGTTATATAGTTGTTACACCATTTCTTGTCAAAGAAATTTTCAAAGTGATTGAAACATATCATGACTTTCATCACTAGGTCAAGATAAACATGGTCGAAGCGAAACACTTACCAACACATATTTCGATATATAGATAGGCGAGGTATACTTGGCTCGAAATACCAAATGTGTATAATCTAAGTATATATATAGCATACGACTTTTTGTCTCAAGAAGTAGAAGATAGAGTAGATAGACTTTTGAGTGACAGATAAGTTCAAGTCTTCACATACATTTTTGTCAAGAAGTTCCACCGGTTCCTTGAGTAGTTCTTCTTCTTGTATGATGAATCGCCATGAAGTCCTTGAGCTCAACTACACTTTCTATCCTAGTCCGAGACTTAGCTATAGTAGACTAGAAATCAAGACTTATTGTTTTGATCACTAACATTGACAAACATGCTTGAGATAGCAACGCATGCGAGTTCGACCGAGCAATGCTCTAACAGACAACACGCTGATTGACGCGGCCTCCAACTTCAACATAGTAACCGTCAAGGCTCTGAGAATTTCAAGAAAAAATCAACAGAAGAAGCGTATTCTTTCCCACGAGAGAAAAACACGACTTGCCAACCAGAACTATTTGTGTCGTCTTCCCATATGCCATATCATATCAAGTCGTCTTTGGAAGTCAAGGGTTAGTAACGCCCTCACTGTAGTTTTATCCGGGAGCCGCTTCGACGTCTCTCTCCAGGAGCCGCTTCAACGTTTTCTCCAGAAGTCGCTCCGCTTCAACGTTCTCCAGCAGCGGCTCCGCTTCAACGTTCACTCCAGCAGTCGAAGCCTCAACGTTTTGCTCCATAAGCTTCAACTTCCTCTCCAAGAGCCGAATCCGCTTCAAAGCCTCCTCCCTTCCAAGAATCGTGTTGTAGACGCCATACTCCTCCCTGTCAAGGATCGGGATCACAACCATCCATGGTTCGTAGTTGTGGCTACTTTTTGATCCATCTCGCCAAACCTCGTGGTCGTGGACAGTTTACTCGCTTACGCATCCAGCCAATCCCTTTGCTTCCATGGACGCCCAGGAAATTACAGCCAACCTATTTTGGTTCCCACAATGATGTAGTCTCTTCTGATCACATATGATGCCAAGAACTGTTGCTTGTTTTTCGATACCAGCCAGAGCTTTACCATGGAAACAACCACTACAAAGAAACATGTAAACCACGCTTGGGGACTGAGGCTCTACACGGGATTCCTTCACTGTCAAAGCTCAGAATACACGGTCAACCAAAAAGTCATAGCCACGACAAGGTCATCCACCTTTCAAAGGTGTAGCGTAAGAATATCATCACCTCTCTGTCTAGAAGGCGCCTGCAACACTCTACGAAGCCGTGGCGGATCCCAAGCCTACTCAGAGAAAACAACTTCAGTAACCAAAGAGAAGTGTGACTGGGGACTGCTTATCACGGTTCATTCCCGACAACAATCAAGCATTCATGAGATAACTCCAGAGACGTGGCTGAAACATTTTCTTGAAGAGACAGAGGGATCCACGATTAACGACATAACTCTCTCACTTCCACCTCTTCGTTATCCAAAATGTTTTGTCCATTTCGTATTCCAAGCATCCCAGCATCACATCCAGGAGAGTATGATAAGATTGTATCAAATCCCATAGGTGTGGACTCAAGGCGACACAATTAAATTGGGCTACACTTGGGGACTGAAGCCTCCTTCATGTTTAGAAGCTTGGATGAAATCACCACCTTACTAGTGAATGCAGCAGAAGCACATTTTCCACGAGAAAATAGGCTCAGGATAATTACACATGGGGACTACCGGAGTGGGATGCCTTCACTGCCCTCAACCAGGTTATTTCTGATTTCAACATCATCACTGTCGAAGCTTTACGAACCACCGGAACTTCTCAACATGAAGCCATACACGTGCATCAAAGGTTCAAAAATCATGCCGCAGAGATATTCATAGATCCGGCCACGCCATCGGATCTATGACCAGACAGAAGTGTGACTGGGGATTTCTCATCGCATCCCATTCAACACGATAGTCGAAGGTTCAGAAGATGGTTCAAAGTATGTCGCTTGGAATGAAGTCTTTGAAGATTTGATAGCAACACATCAGCAACAGAACGCTCTCAGCTCGTCTACTGCACTCAATGGCTCCAGAAGATTTCGACCATGCAAGCATCCACAACATATCACCATCGCTATCAGAAAGTCCAGGCACCAAATAACCTAAAGTCAAGAATGGACCAACAACGCAACCACAATCCCCAAGATTAGCCATGACATGATCATTGCCGAGTATATATTTCTTCCATCCATCGCAAGAGTGCAGTTTGGTAAATTTCGAAATATACTGGAGAGGTTAGATAATCATTCTTATGGAGTCGGAACCTTATTACACCCGCTGGAGAAGATCGAGGGTACTGTTGAGTGGCTACGTGCGCAAAACGGAAAAGAGCACCCACCTTGAGTCTTCTTAGCTCGCCTTGCTGCTGATTATAACTACTGGAAATTTCTTTCTTGCCGTTAGAGTTTGAACAGAAGAAGGATTTCTCCTTGCTCCATGAACGGGAATATATGACTGGGCGCACCACACTCATGCTCCATAGCCGATCAAGCCGTGTGCCAATATATCTGCTCCATGACCGAAACCAGCAGCGCGCCAGCACGAGGAATACCAGTCGCTCAATCTGCAACGATCCATGGCTCCAACACTCTGTGATCAAGCCAACTCTCCATGGCTCCAGCACTCCGTGTTCAAGCCATCTCTCATGGCTACAACACACTGTGGCCAAGCCCATTCTTATGGCTCCATCACTCCATGGCCAAGCCAACTCTCATGGATCCAGCACTCCGTGGCCAAGCAAACTCTCATGGCTCCAGCGCTCCGTGGTCAAGCAAACTCTCATGGATCCAGCACTCCATGGTCAAGCCGACTCTCCAATGCTCCAGCATTCCGTGATCCAACCAGCAAGCCTTCCGGGTGCCATTTTCACCATTCCGCGGACTGAAGCCAGTTTCCACCATTCCGCGGACTGAAGCCAGTTTCTGCAATTCCACGGACTGAAGCCAAGCGCCATATCCACATGTTCCGTTACCTAACCAGCCAGTGCCCGTTACGCGGGCCAAGTTGCAGCACTATCTCCGCCTTATACACAGTCTAGCAAGCAACACCATGACTCCAACACCCCGTGATCAAAGCCGCACTATCTCTGCCCATTCCGCAAAAAACACCGGCTCCGTCTTTACTGTTTGATAGCCAAAGTCCAAAGTGTTATTTCCACCATTCCACGGCCAATCCAAGCCAAGCCAACCCAGCAGCGTCACGTCCAAGCCAAGCCAAGTCAGCAACGGCAACGGCTCCACGCCCTATCCAGCACCAACAGCTCGCATCCTTCTCAGCGCCAACTTTTCCGCTCTCGACAAGTGTCATTCGCAGCCCAATCCAACTCCAACCGCGTCCTAACCAGTGCCTTATCCAGAGGCACCATGAACCATTCCTCGACCAGTAGCCAAAGATGCCGTACTGGTGCCAACATCCCATTGCTAAGACGAATTTATGCACAATCCGCCAACATAAGGAGCACAGATTCCTCATGCCTTCCGCCAAAGGTTAGTTGAATTTCCGTGGCAATTTCTTCACGTCTTGCTCTTTCGATTTTACTCTCGTCTGTCACCATCTCATGCTTACCCCGCAACAATGCCACTGTTAGGTGCTAAGCAGGGGACTTAATGTTGATGGTGGTTTTTAGCTTAGGGTTAAAATCGTAAAACCTTGCATCTGACATCACTCTGCAAGGAAACGGTGTCGTGAGTGCTAACCTCTCCACCAACATATTTATTAAGCCATTCAATATACTTACATGAAATTTATCCAGACTGGAGAATGTAGCAACCATCCCAAACACTCTGTAAATTTCGGCACCTCGCCAATACAAGATTCACTGAGTACTTTCCTGTGCTATGTTTCCCGGCAGAACCCTTAATATCGGGTATGGCATGACGGATTTGTGTTCACTCGCAACGGAGTAGCATGAACCTACAAGTACCAAAGTTAAGGCCATTGCAAGAAATGCTCAGACGGAAAGCACACTGCATTCTGTAGATAAGGATTTTTATGGCAGCATACAAAATCCAGCCAATTATTGTGATAATTCACAAAAAACTCATAAACCCGACTAATTTGCAAAATTAGGGTTTTGCGCAGTACACTAGACCCCGTTGGTCGAAAAACTATGCTTAGCCAAACTAGGCAAGTAAATCCGCCACAACACACTGTAAGTGTGGCCACGCCCATGCTTGGCAGGCCCTCATACATTAACCAATCAGGTTGCTTCAAACTCGTCATAGCGTTGACAAGGAGGAAACCACGCCAGATGGTCACAAAGCCAATTGGCTTCTGAAAACCCGCGCCAAACACGTATTCCAGATGCACATGCCAATCGGCGTCCCAAACATGCCAAGCAGCATGCCAAACCCGCCAAACGCGCATGCCATACGCACATGCCAATCGGCATGCCAAACCCGCCAAACGCGCATGCCAGACGCACATGCCTATCAACATGCCAAACATGCCAAGCAGCATGCCAAACTCGCCAAACGCGCATGCCAGGCGTACATGCCAATCGGCATGCCAAACATGCCGAGCAGCATGCCAAACCCGCCAAACACGCATGCCAGACGCACATGCCAAGCAACATGCCAAACCCTCCAAACGCGCATGCCAGACATACATGCCAATCGGCATGCCAAACATGCCAAGAAGCATGCCAAACTTACCAAACGCGCATTCCAGACGCACATGCCAATCGGCATGCCTAACTTGCCAAACGCGCATGCCGGGCGCACATGCCAAACAACATGCCTAAACTGCCAAAAACGCCCATGCCAGGCGCACATGCCAAACGGCATGCCATATACGCTAATTAGGGTTTCGGCATGCTAAATCCTAATTTAGACAAAGTTTCCAAGAGCCGACAGAAGGTAGCCATAATCAACGGCTATCCTTCCTCATGAGATGCAATCTCAGCCATCCAAGTTCGCCACCGGGCTGACAGACTTGTGGCAATTTTCAGGCGACCAGCCGCCTAAAATTAATGGCCACGGCTACGCCAACCGCCACTTGCACCATCGTGCCACTGGCATGCACGAGCCATGCCAGCCATGCCGCATTGCTACTGGCGTGCACCAAAAACGCCACTGCACCATCTCCAGGCGCCAACACAAGGTAGCCACAATCAACGGCTACCTTTATTTCATAAGATGCGATCTCAGCAATCGAAGTTCGCCACCAAGCCGGCGAGCTTGTGGCAAGTTTTAAGAGACCATCCAAGACGATGAGACATCAAAACATGTCATAAACTGGGGGATACTCATCAGGGTATTGGTCTGGCGGTTTACAGCGTGCGGCGTGCAATACGCCCGTTACAAGAAAGTGTCATAAAGCGGGGCGGTTAGTAATGGAAAGAAGTAATGGTGAAACGTATCCTTCATTATGGAAACATCAATTCCAGGCGTTATCCGTTACTCCCTTCATTCACTACTCAATCGTTTCCACTTCCTACGAGACCAGGGTACGTTTTGTTGCGACTTGTATAAATAGGTCTCACCTATTTCCACAAAGACACGAGGTTTTGGTCTGGAGAATAATACAATATTCAGAAATCACCTGACATCTTTCCATTCAGCTAGGCAGTCCAATTTTCTGATACAAGTCGCAAAACATCCGCACTTCCAGAACGACGATTCTGGTCTCAACACTTTCTTCGATTCCCTCCCTAAGACCAACTCTTCTACTTCACTTTGTGACCGAAGCAAGCCTGGAACGGTGATAGGTGTTTAAAACACCTAATTTTATAGCTAGTATTTATACTTTCTTTGCTACTTTTCTTGTAAATTATGTATCTTATGGTTGCTTTTGAGTATTTAGGTACTTTGGAGTCACTCGGAGCAAAAGAAGAAGAAAGTGTCTATTTGGAGCAAAAAGGGCAAGGCAGATTATTTCTCATTATTTGCTTCTATTTCTTAATTTCTGTCTGAAAAACATGTCCGCTTTAGTGATGTGAATTCTATTTGAAAAGACTTTAATGATGAAGAGAAATTAGAGAGAAAAAATAGATCTGAGAAGTAAGGGACGATCGATGTTGGTGGAAGGATTAGAGGAAAAGCTTGGTGGAGCACAAAGGGGCAAAAGTGTCAGCAATTGCTATCGGGAGCCGACCCAAGGTTATCAAGGAAAAGCTTAGTGGAGCACAAAGGGGCAAAAGGGGAAACTCTCTCATGGGAGTAATAAAAACAGCCAGATGAGGTTAAGAGGTGACCATCTGTTATAGGGCATCCACTGGGGTATCTAATGAGTGGGGTGTGATTATTTAACCCTAATTCCTGCACCCTAAATCGAGAAACCAATTCTCAAACTCAATCATTTCTCACCTGAAATTGAGAAACAAAGCCAGCAGCTGCTGCTACTGAACCAGATCGAGAAATTGAATCAAGAGAAGGAGCAACCTCTGCTGTTGACGATCGAGAAATAGAGTGAATTGCAGCTGAAATACAGAGAGGAGGTGAAACTGTGAGGCTGTGATAGGTTGAATCGATTGCTGCTACTTCTAGTTGAGGGTTTGATGCTGTTTCGATTGATTAATGGGTTTTCGATTTGAATCTGAGATTTCAAAGATTGGGTTCTGGTTGTTGGTGTATGGTTCAGTCAAAGCTATAAGAAGATGGAGATGCAGAAGTTGATGTGGAGTTTAAATGAGAATTTGATGTTGATAAAGACACAGCAAATGGGGGAAAAGGAGATTCAAACTCAAATGCAGGTTCAAATGGGTTTTGGTCGAATCTGCTGGTGGCTACAATAGGTTTGAAGCAGTTGCAGTCAAGAACACAAAATGAAGAAATTGAAGCTGTACTGTTGATTAATTTGCTGTTGAAGTGAAGAAGAAACCCAAGTCAGGGTTGATTTGAATCCAAATTAGCATGATGAATTGAAGGATTTCTGAGATGATTTGGGGTTTGTTGTTGCTGCAGAAGTTGGTTATGATGCTGTGTCAAGAAGTGGGTCTGAAATTGAAGCTATTATGATGAATTGAGGTTACAGCAGATCTGAGATTAAAATGGGTTTGGAAGAGTAGAGGTGTAACTGTTGATATGGGTTGTTGGCTATAGCAGTGCAGGTGCAGATTGTGGCCTGTGCAATAAGGCTTTTGCAGTTTGGTTATTTAGGTCAAGATGGGATTTGCAGAATGGGTATGATGTTGTAATGTTGGTGCTTGAAGTAAGAATGAAGCTGCAGTTTGAGATTGCTGCAGCTGCTGTGTTGTGTGCAAGGCTGAGAAGAGCTGTGAGCTGAGCAGATGGGTTGAGCTGAGATTGCAGGAATTGATGGTGATGATGTATGTGCAGCTGGTGTTGGTTAATGAGCAGAGTTTGAGCTCAACTGCAGGTGTTAGTTGCAATGCAGTATTACCTAGTGATAGAAAGGAAAGGATGCTACAGCTGAACTGAGCCAGTGAAGAGTATATGGAGTTGCTAATGATAGTGCTAGCTCATTGCAGTTGAGTTGGATCTAGAACTTAGTAGCTGTTGCCAGCTGATAGACAGTCGTGGACCTGAGATAGAATGAATGCATGAGCTGGTACTTTGCCATGATGAACAAGAAATTAAAATAAACTACTAGTACTTCTATAATACAATTCAGATTCCGCCAATATATCAACATAATGCGTTGAGAGAGAGAGAGAAATACCAGACGATTTTGCTCATGAACCACAAAATACACCATGAAACCAGAGGCCCCAAAACCAAGTACACGAAGAACCTTATCATATTCTTCCATTTTCCCCATAAATTTATTTACAAACCTAGCCATACTGGAGTCTAACTCTAACCTGCAAATGAACCAAAACTTCAATCACAACATAAACAACAAATCGATTCCTCGTTCAACTTCACTCAGAAGTCAGAACCCTAAAACCTAACTAAAATTTAGATTGAAAGAACACTTAAACAATAGAAAGATGAATAATCAAAACCAACTTGAGGTTATAGGTGATAGTATTTATACTTAAACGGTGATAGGTGTTTAAAACACCTAATTTTATAGCTAGTATTTATATTTTCTTTGCTACTTTTCTTGTAAATTATGTATCTTATGGTTGCTTTTGAGTATTTAGGTACTTTGGAGTCACTCGGAGCAAAAGAAGAAGAAAGTGTCTATTTGGAGCAAAAAGGGCAAGGCAGATTATTTCTCATTATTTGCTTCTATTTCTTAATTTCTGTCTGAAAAACATGTCCGCTTTAGTGATGTGAATTCTATTTGAAAAGACTTTAATGATGAAGAGAAATTAGAGAGAAAAAGTAGATCTGAGAAGTAAGGGACGATCGATGTTGGTGGAAGGATTAGAGGAAAAGCTTGGTGGAGCACAAAGGGGCAAAAGTGTCAGCAATTGCTATCGGGAGCCGACCCAAGGTTATCAAGGAAAAGCTTAGTGGAGCACAAAGGGGCAAAAGGGGAAACTCTCTCATGGGAGTAATAAAAACAGCCAGATGAGGTTAAGAGGTGACCATCTGTTATAGGGCATCCACTGGGGTATCTAATGAGTGGGGTGTGATTATTTAACCCTAATTCCTGCACCCTAAATCGAGAAACCAATTCTCAAACTCAATCATTTCTCACCTGAAATTGAGAAACAAAGCCAGCAGCTGCTGCTACTGAACCAGATCGAGAAATTGAATCAAGAGAAGGAGCAACCTCTGCTGTTGACGATCGAGAAATAGAGTGAATTGCAGCTGAAATACAGAGAGGAGGTGAAACTGTGAGGCTGCGATAGGTTGAATCGATTGCTGCTACTTCTAGTTGAGGGTTTGATGCTGTTTCGATTGATTAATGGGTTTTCGATTTGAATCTGAGATTTCAAAGATTGGGTTCTGGTTGTTGGTGTATGGTTCAGTCAAAGCTATAAGAAGATGGAGATGCAGAAGTTGATGTGGAGTTTAAATGAGAATTTGATGTTGATAAAGACACAGCAAATGGGGGAAAAGGAGATTCAAACTCAAATGCAGGTTCAAATGGGTTTTGGTCGAATCTGCTGGTGGCTACAATAGGTTTGAAGCAGTTGCAGTCAAGAACACAAAATGAAGAAATTGAAGCTGTACTGTTGATTAATTTGCTGTTGAAGTGAAGAAGAAACCCAAGTCAGGGTTGATTTGAATCCAAATTAGCATGATGAATTGAAGGATTTCTGAGATGATTTGGGGTTTGTTGTTGCTGCAGAAGTTGGTTATGATGTTGTGTCAAGAAGTGGGTCTGAAATTGAAGCTATTATGATGAATTGAGGTTACAGCAGATCTGAGATTAAAATGGGTTTGGAAGAGTAGAGGTGTAACTGTTGATATGGGTTGTTGGCTATAGCAGTGCAGGTGCAGATTGTGGCCTGTGCAATAAGGCTTTTGCAGTTTGGTTATTTAGGTCAAGATGGGATTTGCAGAATGGGTATGATGTTGTAATGTTGGTGCTTGAAGTAAGAATGAAGCTGCAGTTTGAGATTGCTGCAGCTGCTGTGTTGTGTGCAAGGCTGAGAAGAGCTGTGAGCTGAGCAGATGGGTTGAGCTGAGATTGCAGGAATTGATGGTGATGATGTATGTGCAGATGGTGTTGGTTAATGAGCAGAGTTTGAGCTCAACTGCAGGTGTTAGTTGCAATGCAGTATTACCTAGTGATAGAAAGGAAAGGATGCTACAGCTGAACTGAGCCAGTGAAGAGTATATGGAGTTGCTAATGATAGTGCTAGCTCATTGCAGTTGAGTTGGATCTAGAACTTAGTAGCTGTTGCCAGCTGATAGACAGTCGTGGACCTGAGATAGAATGAATGCATGAGCTGGTACTTTGCCATGATGAACAAGAAATTAAAATAAACTACTAGTACTTCTATAATACAATTCAGATTCCGCCAATATATCAACATAATGCGTTGAGAGAGAGAGAGAAATACCAGACGATTTTGCTCATGAACCACAAAATACACCATGAAACCAGAGGCCCCAAAACCAAGTACACGAAGAACCTTATCATATTCTTCCATTTTCCCCATAAATTTATTTACAAACCTAGCCATACTGGAGTCTAACTCTAACCTGCAAATGAACCAAAACTTCAATCACAACATAAACAACAAATCGATTCCTCGTTCAACTTCACTCAGAAGTCAGAACCCTAAAACCTAACTAAAATTTAGATTGAAAGAACACTTAAACAATAGAAAGCTGAATAATCAAAACCAACTTGAGGTTATAGGTGATAGTATTTATACTTAAACGGTGATAGGTGTTTAAAACACCTAATTTTATAGCTAGTATTTATACTTTCTTTGCTACTTTTCTTGTAAATTATGTATCTTATGGTTGCTTTTGAGTATTTAGGTACTTTGGAGTCACTCGGAGCAAAAGAAGAAGAAAGTGTCTATTTGGAGCAAAAAGGGCAAGGCAGATTATTTCTCATTATTTGCTTCTATTTCTTAATTTCTGTCTGAAAAACATGTCCGCTTTAGTGATGTGAATTCTATTTGAAAAGACTTTAATGATGAAGAGAAATTAGAGAGAAAAAGTAGATCTGAGAAGTAAGGGACGATCGATGTTGGTGGAAGGATTAGAGGAAAAGCTTGGTGGAGCACAAAGGGGCAAAAGTGTCAGCAATTGCTATCGGGAGCCGACCCAAGGTTATCAAGGAAAAGCTTAGTGGAGCACAAAGGGGCAAAAGGGGAAACTCTCTCATGGGAGTAATAAAAACAGCCAGATGAGGTTAAGAGGTGACCATCTGTTATAGGGCATCCACTGGGGTATCTAATGAGTGGGGTGTGATTATTTAACCCTAATTCCTGCACCCTAAATCGAGAAACCAATTCTCAAACTCAATCATTTCTCACCTGAAATTGAGAAACAAAGCCAGCAGCTGCTGCTACTGAACCAGATCGAGAAATTGAATCAAGAGAAGGAGCAACCTCTGCTGTTGACGATCGAGAAATAGAGTGAATTGCAGCTGAAATACAGAGAGGAGGTGAAACTGTGAGGCTGCGATAGGTTGAATCGATTGCTGCTACTTCTAGTTGAGGGTTTGATGCTGTTTCGATTGATTAATGGGTTTTCGATTTGAATCTGAGATTTCAAAGATTGGGTTCTGGTTGTTGGTGTATGGTTCAGTCAAAGCTATAAGAAGATGGAGATGCAGAAGTTGATGTGGAGTTTAAATGAGAATTTGATGTTGATAAAGACACAGCAAATGGGGGAAAAGGAGATTCAAACTCAAATGCAGGTTCAAATGGGTTTTGGTCGAATCTGCTGGTGGCTACAATAGGTTTGAAGCAGTTGCAGTCAAGAACACAAAATGAAGAAATTGAAGCTGTACTGTTGATTAATTTGTTGTTGAAGTGAAGAAGAAACCCAAGTCAGGGTTGATTTGAATCCAAATTAGCATGATGAATTGAAGGATTTCTGAGATGATTTGGGGTTTGTTGTTGCTGCAGAAGTTGGTTATGATGCTGTGTCAAGAAGTGGGTCTGAAATTGAAGCTATTATGATGAATTGAGGTTACAGCAGATCTGAGATTAAAATGGGTTTGGAAGAGTAGAGGTGTAACTGTTGATATGGGTTGTTGGCTATAGCAGTGCAGGTGCAGATTGTGGCCTGTGCAATAAGGCTTTTGCAGTTTGGTTATTTAGGTCAAGATGGGATTTGCAGAATGGGTATGATGTTGTAATGTTGGTGCTTGAAGTAAGAATGAAGCTGGAGTTTGAGATTGCTGCAGCTGCTGTGTTGTGTGCAAGGCTGAGAAGAGCTGTGAGCTGAGCAGATGGGTTGAGCTGAGATTGCAGGAATTGATGGTGATGATGTATGTGCAGCTGGTGTTGGTTAATGAGCAGAGTTTGAGCTCAACTGCAGGTGTTAGTTGCAATGCAGTATTACCTAGTGATAGAAAGGAAAGGATGCTACAGCTGAACTGAGCCAGTGAAGAGTATATGGAGTTGCTAATGATAGTGCTAGCTCATTGCAGTTGAGTTGGATCTAGAACTTAGTAGCTGTTGCCAGCTGATAGACAGTCGTGGACCTGAGATAGAATGAATGCATGAGCTGGTACTTTGCCATGATGAACAAGAAATTAAAATAAACTACTAGTACTTCTATAATACAATTCAGATTCCGCCAATATATCAACATAATGCGTTGAGAGAGAGAGAGAAATACCAGACGATTTTGCTCATGAACCACAAAATACACCATGAAACCAGAGGCCCCAAAACCAAGTACACGAAGAACCTTATCATATTCTTCCATTTTCCCCATAAATTTATTTACAAACCTAGCCATACTGGAGTCTAACTCTAACCTGCAAATGAACCAAAACTTCAATCACAACATAAACAACAAATCGATTCCTCGTTCAACTTCACTCAGAAGTCAGAACCCTAAAACCTAACTAAAATTTAGATTGAAAGAACACTTAAACAATAGAAAGCTGAATAATCAAAACCAACTTGAGGTTATAGGTGATAGTATTTATACTTAAACGGTGATAGGTGTTTAAAACACCTAATTTTATAGCTAGTATTTATACTTTCTTTGCTACTTTTCTTGTAAATTATGTATCTTATGGTTGCTTTTGAGTATTTAGGTACTTTGGAGTCACTCGGAGCAAAAGAAGAAGAAAGTGTCTATTTGGAGCAAAAAGGGCAAGGCAGATTATTTCTCATTATTTGCTTCTATTTCTTAATTTCTGTCTGAAAAACATGTCCGCTTTAGTGATGTGAATTCTATTTGAAAAGACTTTAATGATGAAGAGAAATTAGAGAGAAAAAGTAGATCTGAGAAGTAAGGGACGATCGATGTTGGTGGAAGGATTAGAGGAAAAGCTTGGTGGAGCACAAAGGGGCAAAAGTGTCAGCAATTGCTATCGGGAGCCGACCCAAGGTTATCAAGGAAAAGCTTAGTGGAGCACAAAGGGGCAAAAGGGGAAACTCTCTCATGGGAGTAATAAAAACAGCCAGATGAGGTTAAGAGGTGACCATCTGTTATAGGGCATCCACTGGGGTATCTAATGAGTGGGGTGTGATTATTTAACCCTAATTCCTGCACCCTAAATCGAGAAACCAATTCTCAAACTCAATCATTTCTCACCTGAAATTGAGAAACAAAGCCAGCAGCTGCTGCTACTGAACCAGATCGAGAAATTGAATCAAGAGAAGGAGCAACCTCTGCTGTTGACGATCGAGAAATAGAGTGAATTGCAGCTGAAATACAGAGAGGAGGTGAAACTGTGAGGCTGTGATAGGTTGAATCGATTGCTGCTACTTCTAGTTGAGGGTTTGATGCTGTTTCGATTGATTAATGGGTTTTCGATTTGAATCTGAGATTTCAAAGATTGGGTTCTGGTTGTTGGTGTATGGTTCAGTCAAAGCTATAAGAAGATGGAGATGCAGAAGTTGATGTGGAGTTTAAATGAGAATTTGATGTTGATAAAGACACAGCAAATGGGGGAAAAGGAGATTCAAACTCAAATGCAGGTTCAAATGGGTTTTGGTCGAATCTGCTGGTGGACAATAGGTTTGAAGCAGTTGCAGTCAAGAACACAAAATGAAGAAATTGAAGCTGTACTGTTGATTAATTTGCTGTTGAAGTGAAGAAGAAAACCCAAGTCAGGGTTGATTTGAATCCAAATTAGCATGATGAATTGAAGGATTTCTGAGATGATTTGGGGTTTGTTGTTGCTGCAGAAGTTGGTTATGATGCTGTGTCAAGAAGTGGGTCTGAAATTGAAGCTATTATGATGAATTGAGGTTACAGCAGATCTGAGATTAAAATGGGTTTGGAAGAGTAGAGGTGTAACTGTTGATATGGTTGTTGGCTATAGAAGTGCAGGTGCAGATTGTGGCCTGTGCAATAAGGCTTTTGCAGTTGGTTATTTAGTCAGATGGGATTGCAGAATGGGTATGATGTTGTAATGTTGGTGCTTGAAGTAAGAATGAAGCTGCAGTTTGAGATTGCTGCAGCTGCTGTGTTGTGTGCAAGGCTGAGAAGAGCTGTGAGCTGAGCAGATGGGTTGAGCTGAGATTGCAGGAATTGATGGTGATGATGTATGTGCAGCTGGTGTTGGTTAATGAGCAGAGTTTGAGCTCAACTGCAGGTGTTAGTTGCAATGCAGTATTACCTAGTGATAGAAAGGAAAGGATGCTACAGCTGAACTGAGCCAGTGAAGAGTATATGGAGTTGCTAATGATAGTGCTAGCTCATTGCAGTTGAGTTGGATCTAGAACTTAGTAGCTGTTGCCAGCTGATAGACAGTCGTGGACCTGAGATAGAATGAATGCATGAGCTGGTACTTTGCCATGATGAACAAGAAATTAAAATAAACTACTAGTACTTCTATAATACAATTCAGATTCCGCCAATATATCAACATAATGCGTTGAGAGAGAGAGAAATACCAGACGATTTTGCTCATGAACCACAAAATACACCATGAAACCAGAGGCCCCAAAACCAAGTACACGAAGAACCTTATCATATTCTTCCATTTTCCCCATAAATTTATTTACAAACCTAGCCATACTGGAGTCTAACTCTAACCTGCAAATGAACCAAAACTTCAATCACAACATAAACAACAAATCGATTCCTCGTTCAACTTCACTCAGAAGTCAGAACCCTAAAACCTAACTAAAATTTAGATTGAAAGAACACTTAAACAATAGAAAGCTGAATAATCAAAACCAACTTGAGGTTATAGGTGATAGTATTTATACTTAAACGGTGATAGGTGTTTAAAACACCTAATTTTATAGCTAGTATTTATTTTCTTTGCTACTTTTCTTGTAAATTATGTATCTTATGGTTGCTTTTGAGTATTTAGGTACTTTGGAGTCACTCGGAGCAAAAGAAGAAGAAAGTGTCTATTTGGAGCAAAAAGGGCAAGGCAGATTATTTCTCATTATTTGCTTCTATTTCTTAATTTCTGTCTGAAAAACATGTCCGCTTTAGTGATGTGAATTCTATTTGAAAAGACTTTAATGATGAAGAGAAATTAGAGAGAAAAAGTAGATCTGAGAAGTAAGGGACGATCGATGTTGGTGGAAGGATTAGAGGAAAAGCTTGGTGGAGCACAAAGGGGCAAAAGTGTCAGCAATTGCTATCGGGAGCCGACCCAAGGTTATCAAGGAAAAGCTTAGTGGAGCACAAAGGGGCAAAAGGGGAAACTCTCTCATGGGAGTAATAAAAACAGCCAGATGAGGTTAAGAGGTGACCATCTGTTATAGGGCATCCACTGGGGTATCTAATGAGTGGGGTGTGATTATTTAACCCTAATTCCTGCACCCTAAATCGAGAAACCAATTCTCAAACTCAATCATTTCTCACCTGAAATTGAGAAACAAAGCCAGCAGCTGCTGCTACTGAACCAGATCGAGAAATTGAATCAAGAGAAGGAGCAACCTCTGCTGTTGACGATCGAGAAATAGAGTGAATTGCAGCTGAAATACAGAGAGGAGGTGAAACTGTGAGGCTGCGATAGGTTGAATCGATTGCTGCTACTTCTAGTTGAGGGTTTGATGCTGTTTCGATTGATTAATGGGTTTTCGATTTGAATCTGAGATTTCAAAGATTGGGTTCTGGTTGTTGGTGTATGGTTCAGTCAAAGCTATAAGAAGATGGAGATGCAGAAGTTGATGTGGAGTTTAAATGAGAATTTGATGTTGATAAAGACACAGCAAATGGGGGAAAGGAGATTCAACTCAAATGCAGGTTCAAATGGGTTTTGGTCGAATCTGCTGGTGGCTACAATAGGTTTGAAGCAGTTGCAGTCAAGAACACAAAATGAAGAAATTGAAGCTGTACTGTTGATTAATTTGCTGTTGAAGTGAAGAAGAAACCCAAGTCAGGGTTGATTTGAATCCAAATTAGCATGATGAATTGAAGGATTTCTGAGATGATTTGGGGTTTGTTGTTGCTGCAGAAGTTGGTTATGATGCTGTGTCAAGAAGTGGGTCTGAAATTGAAGCTATTATGATGAATTGAGGTTACAGCAGATCTGAGATTAAAATGGGTTTGGAAGAGTAGAGGTGTAACTGTTGATATGGGTTGTTGGCTATAGCAGTGCAGGTGCAGATTGTGGCCTGTGCAATAAGGCTTTTGCAGTTTGGTTATTTAGGTCAAGATGGGATTTGCAGAATGGGTATGATGTTGTAATGTTGGTGCTTGAAGTAAGAATGAAGCTGCAGTTTGAGATTGCTGCAGCTGCTGTTGTGTGCAAGGCTGAGAAGAGCTGTGAGCTGAGCAGATGGGTTGAGCTGAGATTGCAGGAATTGATGGTGATGATGTATGTGCAGCTGGTGTTGGTTAATGAGCAGAGTTTGAGCTCAACTGCAGGTGTTAGTTGCAATGCAGTATTACCTAGTGATAGAAAGGAAAGGATGCTACAGCTGAACTGAGCCAGTGAAGAGTATATGGAGTTGCTAATGATAGTGCTAGCTCATTGCAGTTGAGTTGGATCTAGAACTTAGTAGCTGTTGCCAGCTGATAGACAGTCGTGGACCTGAGATAGAATGAATGCATGAGCTGGTACTTTGCCATGATGAACAAGAAATTAAAATAAACTACTAGTACTTCTATAATACAATTCAGATTCCGCCAATATATCAACATAATGCGTTGAGGAGAGAGAGAAATACCAGACGATTTTGCTCATGAACCACAAAATACACCATGAAACCAGAGGCCCCAAAACCAAGTACACGAAGAACCTTATCATATTCTTCCATTTTCCCCATAAATTTATTTACAAACCTAGCCATACTGGAGTCTAACTCTAACCTGCAAATGAACCAAAACTTCAATCACAACATAAACAACAAATCGATTCCTCGTTCAACTTCACTCAGAAGTCAGAACCCTAAAACCTAACTAAAATTTAGATTGAAAGAACACTTAAACAATAGAAAGCTGAATAATCAAAACCAACTTGAGGTTATAGGTGATAGTATTTATACTTAAACGGTGATAGGTGTTTAAAACACCTAATTTTATAGCTAGTATTTATTTTCTTTGCTACTTTTCTTGTAAATTATGTATCTTATGGTTGCTTTTGAGTATTTAGGTACTTTGGAGTCACTCGGAGCAAAAGAAGAAGAAAGTGTCTATTTGGAGCAAAAAGGGCAAGGCAGATTATTTCTCATTATTTGCTTCTATTTCTTAATTTCTGTCTGAAAAACATGTCCGCTTTAGTGATGTGAATTCTATTTGAAAAGACTTTAATGATGAAGAGAAATTAGAGAGAAAAAGTAGATCTGAGAAGTAAGGGACGATCGATGTTGGTGGAAGGATTAGAGGAAAAGCTTGGTGGAGCACAAAGGGGCAAAAGTGTCAGCAATTGCTATCGGGAGCCGACCCAAGGTTATCAAGGAAAAGCTTAGTGGAGCACAAAGGGGCAAAAGGGGAAACTCTCTCATGGGAGTAATAAAAACAGCCAGATGAGGTTAAGAGGTGACCATCTGTTATAGGGCATCCACTGGGGTATCTAATGAGTGGGGTGTGATTATTTAACCCTAATTCCTGCACCCTAAATCGAGAAACCAATTCTCAAACTCAATCATTTCTCACCTGAAATTGAGAAACAAAGCCAGCAGCTGCTGCTACTGAACCAGATCGAGAAATTGAATCAAGAGAAGGAGCAACCTCTGCTGTTGACGATCGAGAAATAGAGTGAATTGCAGCTGAAATACAGAGAGGAGGTGAAACTGTGAGGCTGCGATAGGTTGAATCGATTGCTGCTACTTCTAGTTGAGGGTTTGATGCTGTTTCGATTGATTAATGGGTTTTCGATTTGAATCTGAGATTTCAAAGATTGGGTTCTGGTTGTTGGTGTATGGTTCAGTCAAAGCTATAAGAAGATGGAGATGCAGAAGTTGATGTGGAGTTTAAATGAGAATTTGATGTTGATAAAGACACAGCAAATGGGGGAAAAGGAGATTCAAACTCAAATGCAGGTTCAAATGGGTTTTGGTCGAATCTGCTGGTGGCTACAATAGGTTTGAAGCAGTTGCAGTCAAGAACACAAAATGAAGAAATTGAAGCTGTACTGTTGATTAATTTGCTGTTGAAGTGAAAGAAGAAAACCCAAGTCAGGGTTGATTTGAATCCAAATTAGCATGATGAATTGAAGGATTTCTGAGATGATTTGGGGTTTGTTGTTGCTGCAGAAGTTGGTTATGATGCTGTGTCAAGAAGTGGGTCTGAAATTGAAGCTATTATGATGAATTGAGGTTACAGCAGATCTGAGATTAAAATGGGTTGGAAGGTAGAGGTGTAACTGTTGATATGGGTTGTTGGCTATAGCAGTGCAGGTGCAGATTGTGGCCTGTGCAATAAGGCTTTTGCAGTTTGGTTATTTAGGTCAAGATGGGATTTGCAGAATGGGTATGATGTTGTAATGTTGGTGCTTGAAGTAAGAATGAAGCTGCAGTTTGAGATTGCTGCAGCTGCTGTGTTGTGTGCAAGGCTGAGAAGAGCTGTGAGCTGAGCAGATGGGTTGAGCTGAGATTGCAGGAATTGATGGTGATGATGTATGTGCAGCTGGTGTTGGTTAATGAGCAGAGTTTGAGCTCAACTGCAGGTGTTAGTTGCAATGCAGTATTACCTAGTGATAGAAAGGAAAGGATGCTACAGCTGAACTGAGCCAGTGAAGAGTATATGGAGTTGCTAATGATAGTGCTAGCTCATTGCAGTTGAGTTGGATCTAGAACTTAGTAGCTGTTGCCAGCTGATAGACAGTCGTGGACCTGAGATAGAATGAATGCATGAGCTGGTACTTTGCCATGATGAACAAGAAATTAAAATAAACTACTAGTACTTCTATAATACAATTCAGATTCCGCCAATATATCAACATAATGCGTTGAGAGAGAGAGAGAAATACCAGACGATTTTGCTCATGAACCACAAAATACACCATGAAACCAGAGGCCCCAAAACCAAGTACACGAAGAACCTTATCATATTCTTCCATTTTCCCCATAAATTTATTTACAAACCTAGCCATACTGGAGTCTAACTCTAACCTGCAAATGAACCAAAACTTCAATCACAACATAAACAACAAATCGATTCCTCGTTCAACTTCACTCAGAAGTCAGAACCCTAAAACCTAACTAAAATTTAGATTGAAAGAACACTTAAACAATAGAAAGCTGAATAATCAAACCAACTTGAGGTTATAGGTGATAGTATTTATACTTAAACGGTGATAGGTGTTTAAAACACCTAATTTTATAGCTAGTATTTAGTATTTATATTTCTTTGCTACTTTTCTTGTAAATTATGTATCTTATGGTTGCTTTTGAGTATTTAGGTACTTTGGAGTCACTCGGAGCAAAAGAAGAAGAAGTGTCTATTTGGAGCAAAAAGGGCAAGGCAGATTATTTCTCATTATTTGCTTCTATTTCTTAATTTCTGTCTGAAAAACATGCGCTTTAGTGATGTGAATTCTATTTGAAAAGACTTTAATGATGAAGGAAATTAGAGAGAAAAAGTAGATCTGAGAAGTAAGGGACGATCGATGTTGGTGGAAGGATTAGAGGAAAAGCTTGGTGGAGCACAAAGGGGCAAAAGTGTCAGCAATTGCTATCGGGAGCCGACCCAAGGTTATCAAGGAAAAGCTTAGTGGAGCACAAAGGGGCAAAAGGGGAAACTCTCTCATGGGAGTAATAAAAACACCAGATGAGGTTAAGAGGTGACCATCTGTTATAGGGCATCCACTGGGGTATCTAATGAGTGGGGTTGATTATTAACCCTAATTCCTGCACCCTAAATCGAGAAACCAATTCTCAAACTCAATCATTTCTCACCTGAAATTGAGAAACAAAGCCCAGCAGCTGCTGCTACTGAACCAGATCGAGAAATTGAATCAAGAGAAGGAGCAACCTCTGCTGTTGACGATCGAGAAATAGAGTGAATTGCAGCTGAAATACAGAGAGGAGGTGAAACTGTGAGGCTGCGATAGGTTGAATCGATTTGCTACTTCTAGTTGAGGGTTTGATGCTGTCGATTGATTAATGGGTTTTCGATTTGAATCTGAGATTTCAAAGATTGGGTTCTGGTTGTTGGTGTATGGTTCAGTCAAGATAAGAAGATGGAGATGCAGAAGTTGATGTGGAGTTTAAATGAGAATTTGATGTTGATAAAGACACAGCAAATGGGGGAAAAGGAGATTCAAACTCAAATGCAGGTTCAAATGGGTTTTGGTCGAATCTGCTGGTGGCTACAATAGGTTTGAAGCAGTTGCAGTCAAGAACACAAAATGAAGAAATTGAAGCTGTATGTTGATTAATTTGTGTGAAGTGAAGAAGAAACCCAAGTCAGGGTTGATTTGAATCCAAATTAGCATGATGAATTGAAGGATTTCTGAGTGATTTGGGGTTTGTTGTTGCTTGCAGTTGGTTATGATGCTGTGTCAAGAAGTGGTCTGAAATTGAAGCTATTATGATGAATTGAGGTTACAGCAGATCTGAGATTATTAAATGGGTTTGGAAGAGTAGAGGTGTAACTGTTGATATGGGTTGTTGGCTATAGCAGTGCAGGTGCAGATTGTGGCCTGTGCAATAGGCTTTTGCAGTTTGGTTATTTAGGTCAAGATGGGATTTGCAGAATGGGTATGATGTTGTAATGTTGGTGCTGAAGTAAGAATGAAGCTGCAGTTTGAGATTGCTGCAGCTGCTGTGTTGTGTGCAAGGCTGAGAAGAGCTGTGAGCTGAGCAGATGGGTTGAGCTGAGATTGCAGGAATGATGGTGATGATGTATTGCAGCTGGTGTTGGTTTAATGAGCAGAGTTTGAGCTCAACTGCAGGTGGTTAGTTGCAATGCAGTATTACCTAGTGATAGAAAGGAAAGGATGCTACAGCTGAACTGAGCCAGTGAAGAGTATATGGAGTGCTAATGATAGTGCTAGCTCATTGCAGTTGAGTTGATCTAGAACTTAGTAGCTGTTGCCAGCTGATAGACAGTCGTGGACCTGAGATAGAATGAATGCATGAGCTGGTTACTTTGCCATGATGAACAAGAAATTAAAATAAACTACTAGTACTTCTATAATACAATTCAGATTCCGCCAATATCTCAACATAATGCGTTGAGAGAGAGAGAGAAATACCAGACGATTTTGCTCATGAACCACAAAATACACCATGAAACCAGAGGCCCCAAAACCAAGTACACGAAGAACCTTATCATATCTTCCATTTTCCCCATAAATTTATTTACAAACCTAGCCATACTGGAGTCTAACTCTAACCTGCAAAGAACCAAAACTTCAATCACAACATAAACAACAAATCGATTCTCGTTCAACTTCACTAGAAGTCAGAACCCTAAAACCTAACTAAAATTTAGATTGAAAGAACACTTAAACAATAGAAAGCTGAATAATCAAAACCAACTTGAGGTTATAGGTGATAGTATTTATACTTAAACGGTGATAGGTGTTTAAAACACCTAATTTTATAGCTAGTATTTACTTTCTTTGCTACTTTTCTTGTAAATTATGTATCTTATGGTTGCTTTTGAGTATTTAGGTACTTTGGAGTCACTCGGAGCAAAAGAAGAAGAAAGTGTCTATTTGGAGCAAAAAGGGCAAGGCAGATTATTTCTCATTATTTGCTTCTATTTCTTAATTTCTGTCTGAAAAACATGTCCGCTTTAGTGATGTGAATTCTATTTGAAAAGACTTTAATGATGAAGAGAAATTAGAGAGAAAAAAGTAGATCTGAGAAGTAAGGGACGATCGATGTTGGTGGAAGGATTAGAGGAAAAGCTTGGTGGAGCACAAAGGGGCAAAAGTGTCAGCAATTGCTATCGGGAGCCGACCCAAGGTTATCAAGGAAAAGCTTAGTGGAGCACAAAGGGGCAAAGGGGAAACTCTCATGGGAGTAATAAAAAACAGCCAGATGAGGTTAAGAGGTGACCATCTGTTATAGGGCATCCACTGGGGTATCTAATGAGTGGGGTGTGATTATTTAACCCTAATTCCCCTGCACCCTAAATCGAGAAACCAATTCTCAAACTCAATCATTTCTCACCTGAAATTGAGAAACAAAGCCAGCAGCTGCTGCTACTGAACCAGATCGAGAAATTGAATCAAGAGAAGGAGCAACCTCTGGTTGACGATCGAGAAATAGAGTGAATTGCAGCTGAAATACAGAGAGGAGGTGAAACTGTGAGGCTGCGATAGGTTGAATCGATTGCTGCTACTTCTAGTTGAGGGTTTGATGCTGTTTCGATTGATTAATGGGTTTTCGATTTGAATCTGAGATTTCAAAGATTGGGTTCTGGTTGTTGGTGTATGGTTCAGTCAAAGCTATAAGAAGATGGAGATGCAGAAGTTGATGTGGAGTTTAAATGAGAATTGATGTTGATAAAGACACAGCAAATGGGGGAAAAGGAGATTCAAACTCAAATGCAGGTTCAAATGGGTTTTGGTCGATCTGCTGGTGGCTACAATAGGTTTGAAGCAGTTGCAGTCAAGAACACAAATGAAGAAATTGAAGCTGTACTGTTGATTAATTTGCTGTTGAAGTGAAGAAGAAACCCAAGTCAGGGTTGATTTGAATCCAAAAGCATGATGAATTGAAGGATTTCTGAGATGATTTGGGGTTTGTTGTTGCTGCAGAAGTTGGTTATGATGCTGTGTCAAGAAGTGGGTCTGAAATTGAAGCTATTATGATGAATTGAGGTTACAGCAGATCTGAGATTAAAATGGGTTGGAAGAGTAGAGGTGTAACTGTTGATATGGGTTTTGCTATAGCAGTGCAGGTGCAGATTGTGGCCTGTGCAATAAGGCTTTTGCAGTTTGGTTATTTAGGTCAAGATGGGATTTGCAGAATGGGTATGATGTTGTAATGTTGGTGCTTGAAGTAAGAATGAAGCTGCAGTTTGAGATTGCTGCAGCTGCTGTGTTGTGTGCAAGGCTGAGAAGAGCTGTGAGCTGAGCAGATGGGTTGAGCTGAGATTGCAGGAATTGATGGTGATGATGTATGTGCAGCTGGTGTTGGTTAATGAGCAGAGTTTGAGCTCAACTGCAGGTGTTAGTTGCAATGCAGTATTACCTAGTGATAGAAAGGAAAGGATGCTACAGCTGAACTGAGCCAGTGAAGAGTATATGGAGTTGCTAATGATAGTGCTAGCTCATTGCAGTTGAGTTGGATCTAGAACTTAGTAGCTGTTGCCAGCTGATAGACAGTCGTGGACCTGAGATAGAATGAATGCATGAGCTGGTACTTTGCCATGATGAACAAGAAATTAAAATAAACTACTAGTACTTCTATAATACAATTCAGATTCCGCCAATATATCAACATAATGCGTTGAGAGAGAGAGAGAATACCAGACGATTTTGCTCATGAACCACAAAATACACCATGAAACCAGAGGCCCCAAAACCAAGTACACGAAGAACCTTATCATATTCTTCCATTTTCCCCATAAATTTATTTACAAACCTAGCCATACTGGAGTCTAACTCTAACCTGCAAATGAACCAAAACTTCAATCACAACATAAACAACAAATCGATTCCTCGTTCAACTTCACTCAGAAGTCAGAACCCTAAAACCTAACTAAAATTTAGATTGAAAGAACACTTAAACAATAGAAAGCTGAATAATCAAAACCAACTTGAGGTTATAGGTGATAGTATTTATACTTAAACGGTGATAGGTGTTTAAAACACCTAATTTTATAGCTAGTATTTATACTTTCTTTGCTACTTTTCTTGTAAATTATGTATCTTATGGTTGCTTTTGAGTATTTAGGTACTTTGGAGTCACTCGGAGCAAAAGAAGAAGAAAGTGTCTATTTGGAGCAAAAAGGGCAAGGCAGATTATTTCTCATTATTTGCTTCTATTTCTTAATTTCTGTCTGAAAAACATGTCCGCTTTAGTGATGTGAATTCTATTTGAAAAGACTTTAATGATGAAGAGAAATTAGAGAGAAAAAGTAGATCTGAGAAGTAAGGGACGATCGATGTTGGTGGAAGGATTAGAGGAAAAGCTTGGTGGAGCACAAAGGGGCAAAAATGTCAGCAATTGCTATCGGGAGCCGACCCAAGGTTATCAAGGAAAAGCTTAGTGGAGCACAAAGGGGCAAAAGGGGAAACTCTCTCATGGGAGTAATAAAAACAACCAGATGAGGTTAAGAGGTGACCATCTGTTATAGGGCATCCACTGGGGTATCTAATGAGTGGGGTGTGATTATTTAACCCTAATTCCTGCACCCTAAATCGAGAAACCAATTCTCAAACTCAATCATTTCTCACCTGAAATTGAGAAACAAAGCCAGCAGCTGCTGCTACTGAACCAGATCGAGAAATTGAATCAAGAGAAGGAGCAACCTCTGCTGTTGACGATCGAGAAATAGAGTGAATTGCAGCTGAAATACAGAGAGGAGGTGAAACTGTGAGGCTGTGATAGGTTGAATCGATTGCTGCTACTTCTAGTTGAGGGTTTGATGCTGTTTCGATTGATTAATGGGTTTTCGATTTGAATCTGAGATTTCAAAGATTGGGTTCTGGTTGTTGGTGTATGGTTCAGTCAAAGCTATAAGAAGATGGAGATGCAGAAGTTGATGTGGAGTTTAAATGAGAATTTGATGTTGATAAAGACACAGCAAATGGGGGAAAAGGAGATTCAAACTCAAATGCAGGTTCAAATGGGTTTTGGTCGAATCTGCTGGTGGCTACAATAGGTTTGAAGCAGTTGCAGTCAAGAACACAAAATGAAGAAATTGAAGCTGTACTGTTGATTAATTTGCTGTTGAAGTGAAGAAGAAACCCAAGTCAGGGTTGATTTGAATCCAAATTAGCATGATGAATTGAAGGATTTCTGAGATGATTTGGGGTTTGTTGTTGCTGCAGAAGTTGGTTATGATGCTGTGTCAAGAAGTGGGTCTGAAATTGAAGCTATTATGATGAATTGAGGTTACAGCAGATCTGAGATTAAAATGGGTTTGGAAGAGTAGAGGTGTAACTGTTGATATGGGTTGTTGGCTATAGCAGTGCAGGTGCAGATTGTGGCCTGTGCAATAAGGCTTTTGCAGTTTGGTTATTTAGGTCAAGATGGGATTTGCAGAATGGGTATGATGTTGTAATGTTGGTGCTTGAAGTAAGAATGAAGCTGCAGTTTGAGATTGCTGCAGCTGCTGTGTTGTGTGCAAGGCTGAGAAGAGCTGTGAGCTGAGCAGATGGGTTGAGCTGAGATTGCAGGAATTGATGGTGATGATGTATGTGCAGCTGGTGTTGGTTAATGAGCAGAGTTTGAGCTCAACTGCAGGTGTTAGTTGCAATGCAGTATTACCTAGTGATAGAAAGGAAAGGATGCTACAGCTGAACTGAGCCAGTGAAGAGTATATGGAGTTGCTAATGATAGTGCTAGCTCATTGCAGTTGAGTTGGATCTAGAACTTAGTAGCTGTTGCCAGCTGATAGACAGTCGTGGACCTGAGATAGAATGAATGCATGAGCTGGTACTTTGCCATGATGAACAAGAAATGGGTACTGTGGTTAAGAAGATGGACTGAGATTGAATGAATGAATGCAGCTGAAATGGGTTGATTTGTGTTGTAAATTGGTATTGCAGAAGCTACTGATGCTTGCCAGGGAAATGGGGGTGTTGATATTGCAGGTTAATTGAAGACATGAAAGAACTAGGCCTTTGGATGAGCTGCTGGTATTTGGAGTTGATGTTGTGCAGCTGTGATATTGGCTAAGAGTGAATGAGAATGCAGCAGAGCAAAGAAGAACTGAATGTGCAGGAGGTAGCCGTCATGGCTGGATGCGCAATACTGTGAACCCAGTCCGACTCAGTTGACCATGATGGTGCAACACAAAAATTGAGGTGTCCAAGATGGCTTGGCTAATGTGACTCAGACCTGACTCGTCTGACTATCCAGCTGACTCGGCCTGACTTTGACTGAGTTGAACCCAGTCCGACTCAGTTGACCAAGACTGATTTGACCCGTAGACCGGTGACTGGTTTGACTTTGCCGGTCACCTGAGCCCAATTTACGGCGACTCTCCGGCCACTTTTCGGCGACGATTTGGCAGAGTTTCTACATGGGTTCATCTCGGTTTTGGGCCACGTGGATTTTCATCTAATAGGTTTTTAAATTTTGACCTAGTTTATGAAAGGAGAAAAGCTACAAAAAGGAAAAGTTTTCTACGACTTTGAATATCACGTATTATTTTCTACTTGGAACTTTGGAGAGAACTTCTTCTAGGGTTTGCTTTCGTTTGTTTTCATCATCTTTATTTTATTGATTATGATTATGATGAATTCCATTATTATGAGTAACTAAATATAATTATTGGTTATGGGATAAAAGTTGATTTCTCAAATATGTTATTTGAATCTATGGATTAGTTTTGTCTCAATATTTTATTGTTTATCATTCATGGTCGGATTTGATTGTTTGATTGGCTGAGTCCGGAATCAATCCGATTTGCTTTCATATCTAGAGTTATATGTTTTCAATACGAAAAAGTTGTTTGTCCCTGATTTTAAGTAGCACAATTGTGGATAGTGCTTGTAGTGATATATCCTACTAGTCACATATGAATCATAACCTTGGTTAAAACGAATTAGTGCTTTTACACGTTTGTTTGCTGTGATTAGTCTTATTCCATAAATCTTAAAGCTTTTAGGGAGTTAAACTTAATTGTGCTTTTACACTTTGGGTTGCTTTCTAGGAAGAATTCACATATGGATCTTTTAATGTGGTTGTGATGAAATTAGAAATTAGCGGGATATTCTTGCGATCAAGGTATCCTAGGACTTCTAATAAATGCGAGATTAAAATATCAATTCTATTCATTGATGAAAATACATGTTTGTGAATCATACTATCCCATGACCAATATCTTCTCCTTATTGATTATTTCAACTATTTGCTTTTCTTTACTTTATTTTATTTGCTAAAACAAAAATCCCACTTGGTTATCTTAGAAACTGAAAATTACATAACAACAAAAGCCTCTCTATGGATACGAACTCTTTCCTGCCACGTACTATATTATTATAGTTAAGTAAGAAAGTGAAATTATATTTGACGGCTGACAAACGATCAAATTTTGGCGCCGTTGCCGGGGAGGCATATGTCTTGTTATTAAGTTTTTAGTTTCTTATCATTACTTCCGCTTCCATATGTGCTTTTTGTTTCTTGTCTTGTTTCTCACTTGTTTGCGAGAATTTTTTTCAGGTACCTAATCCTTGTCTTCTAAAGATTGGAACTATCCAAGGTGCGGAATAGCCACTCGAAGATCCACAATACTCCAACCAAGTCAAGGTACAGCGGAAAAACAACAGTTAAAAGTGGAAGAAGAGTTACAACAAGAAGTTCTAGAACAAGATGAACCGGTTGAACAAGAACCACCTTTTGAAGAAGAAGAAGAAGCAATGGGTGATGCAAATCGTACACTCAAGGACTTGACATCTCACAAGTTGGATACACAACAAGGGCGTTATTCAAACAAACTCTACTTTCGAGATCAAGCCGGGGTTGCTTAGAGAATTACCAAAGTTCCATGGCATGGTGAATGAAGACCCAAACAAGCATCTTATGGACTTCCACACCATTGTCACGGCCATGCTTCCAGCGGATATTGAAGCGGATGGTACAATGTTGAAAGTTTTTCGATTCTCGTTGATAGATAGTGCTAAGGATTGGTTGTGTTATTTACCTCCCGGAAGTATCACAACATGGAATGGGTTGAAGAAACTCTTTTTAGAGAGGTATTTTCCTGCATCAAAGGCTACTCAAATTCACAAGGAGATTTGCGGGATGAAGAAAAATGTGGGAGAATCTTTATATGAATGTTGGGAACGATACAAGAGATTGGTGGCAAGCTGCCCTCACCATCAATTCAGCGACGCGATGATTATCCAATACTTCTATGAAGGACTCCAATCAAGCGATAGGAATCTTCTTGACGCTGCGGGTGGTGGTGCACTAGTGAACAAAACGGTGGTACAAGCTAGAGAGTTGATTGAAAAAATGACAGCAAACTCCCAACAATTCTTGAGTCGTGGTTCGAATGTGCCTCTTAGGAGAGTAAATGAAGTGAGCGAGGCGGAGGAACTTCGTCGACAGATGGGTAACATGCCAGCTATGATGCAACAAGTTGCAGCCGCGGTGATACCAAGTTCTTCTCAAGGGTATGAAGACTCCAATGAACAAGTTAATGTGATCTTCCCAAATCAGCAAAGACGATATGATCCCTACTCCAACACTTACAATCCGGGATGGAGAGATCACCCCAATTTTAGCTATGCGAACAAGCAAGGAGCGGTTCAACAACCTAATTTCAACCATCCGAGTGGATTTCAACCTCAACAACAACAATTCCAGCCGCGTCAACAGTTTCACCAACCACAACAACAACAACAACAACCTCAAAATCAGGGGTCAAGTATGGAAGAGTTGCTGAAATCTTTTATGCAAAGGACGAAGAGCACGGTTAAGGAGTTGCAAACTCAAGTTGGTTCTATGGCTATTGAGTTGAATCAATTAAAGGCACAAAATAGTGGGAAACTCCCTTCTCAACCTATTAACCCAAAAGGGGATGTGAATGCTATTACGTTGAGAAGTGGTACACAACTTGTGCAACCCGAAGTTACTGATTCGGGCAAGGTGGAAACACCAAAGGAACCTATTTTGGAGGAGAAGAATGAGGATTCTCCCCAAACTTCTGAGGTACCTATTCTAACTCTAAAACTCCGGTTTCTACTTATGTTCCTCCTTTACCTTTCCCTCGCAGATTCGCAAAGTCCAAGATGGAGGAACTAGAAAAGGAGATTTTAGACGTTCTAAGAAAGATTCATGTGAACATACCGCTCGTAGATGCTATAAAGCAAATGCCAAAGTATGCAAAGGTGTTGAAGGACTTGTGTACCAACAAGAAAAGGCTCAAAGACAATGAAGTGCTAAGTGTGGGGGAGAATGCTTCGGCAATCTTACAACACAAACTCCCACTGAAATGCAAGGATCCGGGTAGCTTTGACATTCCCGTCACAATTGGTAACACTACATTTAACAAAGCTATGTTGGATTTAGGTGCATCCGTTAATGTTATGCCTGCGTCCATGTATAATTCACTTGAGTTAGGTCCTCTTAAAAAGTCTGGAATTGTGTTGCAATTAGTCGATCGCTAATGTTTACCCAATGGGTATTGTTGAGGATGTTCTTGTGCAGGTTAATCAACTTGTATTTCCAGCTGACTTTTGCGTGTTAGATGAATGAAGGTTCACCGGACTCGTCTCTTCCATTGCTACTTGGGCGTCCCTTCATGAAAACGGCGAAAACCATTATTGATGTGGATAAGGGAACTGCTAACTATGGAGTTTGATGGAAATAATACGTTTCAACATTTTGAGACGATGAGATATCCTAGTGATGTCCACTCTTGTTTCTCCATTGATTTATGGATACATTGCGCAAAAGTGTTTGAATTGAATGGTGGATGCTTGGAAACCGTTTTAACTACATCCATGGATAATGGTGTAGAGTGTGGTAATGAAGTCAAGGAAGCCCTTGGTGATCTTAATTCACTACAAGGATGCCCGAAACTCATAATATCTCTTTTATTTTTTACCATGCAGCGATGAAAAACTTTTACCATCTATTGTTAAATCTCCAAAATTAGAATTGAAACCTCTCCCAAGTCACTTAAAGTACTTGTACTTGGGTGACAAGGAAGAGTTACCTGTGATTGTTTCTAACGAGCTTAGTGAATTACAGGAGCAAAAACTTCTAAGGGTGCTAAGGAAGTACAAGACGGCCATTGGATGGACAATCGCTGATATCAAGGGTATAAGCCCTGCCGTTTGTATGCATAAGATTCGTTTGGAGGACGATGCAAAGCCTACAAGGGAAGCGCAACGTCGTTTGAATCCTCCCATGATGGAAGTTGTGAAAAAGGAGATACTCAAGCTTTTGGAAGTGTTATATACCCCATATCCGATAGCAAGTGGGTAAGCCCGGTGCAAGTGGTACCAAAGAAATCAGGTGTGACGGTGGTGGAGAATGATAAGAATGAACTTGTCCCAACTCGTGTGCAAACCGGTTGGAGGGTTTGTATTGATTATAGAAAATTGAATGCCACCACTAGGAAAGATCATTTTCCATTACCTTTTATTGATCAAATGCTTGAACGTTTAGCTGGACACTCTTACTATTGCTTCCTTGATGGCTATTCAGGTTATAATCAGATTGTGATAGCACCGGAGGACCAAGAGAAAACCACTTTCACTTGTCCTTTTGGTACTTTTGCTTATAGAAGGATGCCTTTTGGCTTGTGCAATGCTCCAGCTACTTTTCAAAGGTGTATGGTTAGTATCTTTTCAGAATATGTTGAAAACATAATCAAAGTGTTCATGGACGACTTTAGTGTCTTTGGTGATTCATTAGACCTTTGCTTGAACAACTTGTCTTTAATCCTTGAACGATGTGTTGAAACAAACTTTGTGCTGAATTGGGAGAAGTGCAATTTTATGGTAACTCATGGCATAGTTTTAGGCCATATAATATCTTCTAAAGGCTTGGAAGTTGATAAATCTAAGATAGACCTTATTCGTGCTCTAACCCCTCCCACTACGGTGAGGCAGATACGCTCTTTTATTGGACATGCAGGTTTTTATCGTAGGTTTATCAAGGACTTTTCCAAGATAGCGTCACCACTTTGTAATTTATTGCAAAATGATGTGGTTTTTAACTTTGATGAAAAGTGTGCGGAGGCATTCAATCGCTTGAAAGAGCTTTTGATATTTCAGCCCCTATCATTAAACCACCGGATTGGAGCAAGCCTTTTGAGCTTATGTGTGATGCTAGTGATTATGCGGTTGGTGCGGTGCTTGGACAGCGTGTGGGGAAGATACCTCATGCTGTTTATTATGCTTCTAGAACGTTAAATGAGGCCCAACAAAACTACACAACCACTGAAAAAGAGTTGTTAGTCATTGTTTTTTCTTTGGAAAAGTTTAGCTCTTATCTAATTGGTACAAAAGTTGTTGTCTTTTCTGATCATGCAACACTTAGGTACTTGCTAATGAAGAAAGAAGCGAAACCGAGGCTCATACGATGGATTTTACTCTTGTAAGAGTTTGATCTTGAAATCAAAGACAAGAAAGGAATTGAGAGCACCGTTGCGGATCACTTGAGCCATATTGCTGTGGACAAGGAAGTTATCCCATTGCGTGAAAGCTTCCCGGATGAGCAACTATTCTCAATTACCTTTGGAGAACCATGGTATGCTGATATTGTCAATTACTTGGTGTCTAAACAAATTCCAAAGAACATATCTCGTGCTGAGAGGGACAAACTTAAGAAGTTGGGAAACCAATACATATGGGATGATCCATACTTGTGGAAACATTGCAGCGACCAAGTAATAAGAAGGTGCGTTCCCGAATGTGAATGTAATTCTATATTGTCTTTTTGTCACTCTTATGCTTGCAGAGGACATTTTGGGAGTAAGAGAACGCTCACAAGGTGCTTGAAAGCGGTTTCTATTGGCCAACCTTGTTTAAGGATGCATATATATTTTGTTCAACTTGTGATAGGTGCCAAAGAACAGGCAATCTAGGTGCTCAAAATCAAATGCCACAAACTTTTATTCAATTTATTGAAGTTTTCGATGTATGGGGTATTGATTTTATGGGTACTTTTGTCAACTCCCATGGGAATTTTTATATCTTACTTGCTGTTGATTATGTTTCTAAATGGGTGGAAACTAAGGCCACCCCAACTAATGATTCTAAAGTGATTTCAGATTTTGTGCAGGCTAATATTTTTGCAAGGTTTGGAATTCCAAGAGCTATAATTAGCGATGGGGGTTCTCACTTCAAAAACAGGTTCTTACAAAACTTGTTGAAGAAGTACAATGTGTTGCACAAGATTGCAACACCTTATCATCCCCAAACAAATGAACAAGCCGAGGTTTCCAACCGAGAGGTGAAATCCATACTTGAGAAGACGGTGAATCCAACAAGGAAGGATTGAAGCATGCGACTTAATGATGCTTTGTGGGATTATATAACCGTATACAAGACACCTATTGGGATGTCTCCTTTTAGGCTTGTGTATGGTAAACCTTGTCACTCACCCGTGGAGATTGAGCATAAGGCGTTTTGGGATATTAAGCAATACAATATGGAGATGGATGGTGCTGGAAAGCAAAGGAAGTTACAACTCCAAGAGCTAGAGGAGCTTCGGAATGATGCATTTGAAAGCTCACGCATTTACAAGGAGAAAACGAAGGCATTTCATGATACTATGATTTCTAGAAAACAATTTTGTGTTGGGCAGAAAGTGCTTTTGTTTAATTCTCGCTTGCAATTATTTACGGGTAAATTAAGGTCACGTTGGATTGGACCTTTCATTGTTTCTAATGTGTTTTCTCATGGTGCAGTCGAAATTCGTAGCATAGCTACAGGTAAGGAATTTAAAGTTAATGGGGACCGGTTGAAACCATACTATGAAAACTTCTCTTACGAAGTGGCGGAAGGAGTTAATTTTGTGGATGCAATCCCTCTGGAGGAGTCATAGAAAGCAAGGAGATAGCCGGGCTGACGACTTTAAACCAAGCGCTAAGTGGGAGGCAACCCACCGGTTTTGTATCTTTACCTTTATCTTCTTTTATTTCTTTTTAAAGTATTTTTATATTTGTTTTTGCATATTATTTGCGTAATTTCCCACCTTGAATTTCACTTTGGATGAGTTAATTTACATTGAGGACAGTGTAAACTTTAAGTGTGGGGGAGCATTTATATGTTTTTTGAGTTTGATGCTTTTTAGTAAAAAAAAAAAAAACTGAAAAATGAAAAAAATAATAAAAAAAAATAGAAAAATGAAAAATGAAAAATGAAAAGAAAAAAAACAAAAATGATACTCCAAAACATACAAATATGTTCCTTTAGGATGACACTACCAATCTATGTGGATGAAACCATTTTGGTTGCGGGAGTTGAAGAATCCATTAGCTACAAGGGACAAAATTATTCAAGTGTTAGAAATAATATGAAAGTTGTTACTACAGCTCAGAATATCACCATATCACTTTCTGTTTTTACTTTTGTAACCTTTATGTTATATCTATGTGATTTGGTGGGTCACTAACATCGACTTGTTATTGCTGTTAGGATGAAATAGTGTGATTGAGTTACTACAAAAAGAGGAAAAAAAAAGAGACCGACCAATTGACCAAACATAATAAGTTTGACACTTGGATAAAGCAATATGTGTGTTTTCTCCCTGTTTCCGTCGTCTAAGCAAGCGTGGAGTGCAGGATCCAAGGGAACTATCATGTAATCTGCTGACAAGAAACATGCGCTTGGATCCACAAGATCCAATCATGATGTCAATAAATAAATAAATAAATAAATTATTATGGTGCAATAAAATCGACTCCCGGTTCCCTTGTATATGCCAGTGAGTCGATCTAGATTTAAGTTTATTGACTGCCGGTTCCCTTGTATATGCCAGTGTGTTGATATTAGAATTCATCCCAGTAGCTCAATCCAATAGGATTCATAGGTTCATCATTGGCAGCGACCTTCAGACAAATACGGGAAACACCGATCACTGTAGTCAACATCGCAACCATCTATATCTATTTCCATCTTCTTAATCTTTTCATTTGTGATTGTGGTTTGTTAGTTTCCGAGTTTGTGGCTTGTTCGACTTTCTTAACAGAGCTTAATTTATATATATTAATTTGGATTCATAACAAGGTACCTCCTCTTGCAACCATTTTGGATTCATTCATGGATTTTTCACAGGTAGATGGAGTTGAAAAAATAGGTTTTGTAGGTAAACCTCTTGTAAACCTTCACGAGACTATAACTCGTCCACTAGGGACACCTAGGGGTTCAAAGGCTCGTTATTTATGCTAAAAGTTACCGTAGGCTCGACGAGACGGAGTTGTATGTATGTTTTATAATTATTTTGTTTGATTTGCTCGAGAACTAGCAAAGTCTAAGTGTGGGGGAATTTCACAGGTGTTTAAAACACCTAATTTTATAGCTAGTATTTATGCTTTCTTTGCTAATTTTCTTGTAAATTATGTATCTTATGGTTGCTTTTGAGTATTTAGGTACTTTGGAGTCATTCGGAGCAAAAGAAGAAGAAAGTGTCCATTTGGAGCAAAAAGGGCAAGGCGGATTATTTCTCATTATTTGCTTATATTTCTTAATTTCTATCTGAAAAACATGTCAGCTTTAGTGATGCGAATTCTGTCTGAAAAGCATGGCAGCTTTAATGATGAAGAGAAATTAGAGAGAAAAAGTAGATCTGAGAAGTAAGGGAGGATCGCCGTTGGTGGAAGAGTTAGAGGAAAAGCTTAGTGGAGCACAAAGGGGAAAAAGCGTCAGCAATTGCTATCGGGAGACGACCCAAGGTTAAGGGGCAACTCTCTCAGGGGAGTAATAAAAACATCCAGATGAGGTTAAGGGGTGACCATCTGTTATAGGGCATCCACTGGGGTATCTAATGAGTGGGGTGTGATTATCTAACCCTAATTCCTACACCCTAAATCGAGAAACAAATTCTCAAACTCAATCATTTCTCACCTGAAATTGAGAAACAAAGCCAGCAGCTGCTGCTACTGAACCAGATCGAGAAATTGAATCAAGAGAATGAAGAGAAGGAGCAACCGCTGCTGTTGACGATCGAGAAATTAAGTGAATTGCAGCTGAAATACAGAGAGGAGGTGAAACTGTGAGGCTGAGATGGGTTGAATCGATTGCCACTACTTCCAGTTGAAGGTTTGATGTTATTTCGATTGATTAATGGGTTTTCGATTTGAATATGAAATTTCAAAGATTGGGTTCTGGTTGTTGGTGTATGGTTCAGTCAAAGCTATAAGAAGATGGAGATGCAGAAGTTGATGTGGAGTTTAAATGATAATTTGATGTTGATAAAGACACAACAAATGGGGGAAAAGGAGATTCAAACTCAGATGCAGGTTCAAATGGGTTTTGGTCGAATCTGTTGGTGGCTACAATAGGTTTGAAGCAGTTGCAGTCAAGAACACAAAATGAAGAAATTGAAGCTGTGCTGTTGATTAATTTGCTGTTGAAGTGAAGAAGAAACCCAAGTCAGGGTTGATTTGAATCTAAATTAGCATGATGAATTGAAGGATTTCTGAGATGATTTGGGGTTTGTTGTTGGTGCAGTAGTTGGTTATGATGTTGTGTCAAGAAGTGGGTCTGAAATTGAATCTATTATGATGAATTGAGGTTACAGCAGATCTGAGATTAAATTGGGTTTGGAAGAGTAGAGGTGTAACTGTTGATATGGGTTGTTGGCTATAGCAGTGCAAGTGCGGATTGTGGCCTGTGCAATAAGGCTTTTGCAGTTTGGTTATTTAGGTCAAGATGGGATTTGCAGAATGGGTATGATGTTGTAATGTTGGTGCTTGAAGTAAGAATGAAGCCGCAGTTTGAGATTGCTGCAGCTGCTGTGTTGTGTGCAAGGCTGAGAAGAGCTGTGAGCTGAGCAGATGGGTTGAGCTGAGATTGCAGGAATTGATGGTGATGATGTATGTGCAGCTGGTGTTGGTTAATGAGCAGAGTTTGAGCTCAACTGCAGGTGGTAGTTGCAATGCAGTATTACCTGGTGATAGAAACGCAAGGATGCTGCAGTTGAACTGAGCCAGTGAAGAGTATATGGAGTTGCTAATGATAGTGCTAGCTCATTGCAGTTGAGTTGGAGCTAGAACTTAGTAGTTGTTGCCAGCTGATGAGACAGTCGTGGACCTGAGATAGAATGAATGCAGGAGCTGGTACTTTGCCATGATGAACAAGAAATGGGTATTGTGGTTAAGAAGATGGACTGAGATTGAATGAATGAATGCAGATGAAATGGGTTGATTTGTGCTGTAAATTGGTATTGCAGAAGCTACTGCTGCTTGCCAGGGAAATGGGGGTGTTGGTATTGTAGGTTAATTGAAGACATGATAGAACTAGGCCTTTGGTTGTGCTGCTGGTACTTGGAGTTGATGTTGTGCAGCTGTGATATTGGCTAAGAGTGAATGAGAATGCATCAAAGCAAAGAAGAACTGAATGTGCAGGAGGTAGACATCATGGATGGATGCGCAATACTGTGAAGCACCATGATGGTGCAACACAAAAATTGAGGTGTCCAAGATGGCTTGGCTAATGTGACTCAGACCTGACTCGTCTGACTATCCAGCTGACTCGGTCTGACTTTGACCGAGTTGACCCCAGTCTGACTCAGTTGACCAAGACCGAGTTGACCCGGTGATCGGTTTGACTTTGCCGGTCACCTGAGCCCAATTTCCGGCGACTCTCCGACCACTTTTCGGCGACGATTTGGCAAAGTTTCTACATGGGTTCATCTCGCTTTTGGGCCACGTGGATTTTCATCTAATGGGCTTTGAAGTTTTGACCTAGTTTTGGAAGGGAGAAAAGTTACAAAAAGGAAAAGTTTTCTACAACTTTGAATATCACGTATTATTTTCTACTTGGAGTTTTGGAGCGAACTTCTTCTAGGGTTTGCTTTCGTTTGTTTTCATCTTCTTTATTTTATTGATTATGATTATGATGAACTCTATTATTATGAGTAACTAAATACAATTAATGTTTATGGGATAAAAGTTGATTTCTCAAATATGTTATTTGAATCTACGGATTAGTTTTGTCTCAATATTTTATTATTTATGATTCATGGTCTATATTGTTATAGGATTTGATTGGTTGATTGGTTGAGTCCGGAATCAATCCGATTTGCTTTCATATCTAGAGCTATATTAAGGTTTCAACACGAAAAATTTGCTTGTCCCTGATTTTAAGTAGCATAATTGTGAGTAGTGCTTGTAGTGATATATCCTACTAGTCACATATGAATCCTAACCTTGGTTAAAACGAATTAGTGCTTTTACACGTTTGTTTGTTTTGATTAGTCTTATTCCATAAATCTTAAAGCTTTTAGGGAGTTAAACTTAATTGTGCTTTTACACTTTGGGTTGCTTTCTAGGAAGAATTCACATATGCATCTTTTAATGTGGTTGTGATGAAATTAGGGAATTAGTGGGATATTCTTGCGATCAAGGTATCCTAGGACTTTTAATAAATGCGAGATTAAAATATCAATTCTATTCATTGATGAAAATACATGTTTGTGAATGATACTATCCCATGACAAATATCTTCTCCTTATTGATTATTCCAACTATTTGCTTTGCTTTGCTTTACTTTATTTTATTTTATTTGTTAAAACAAAAATCCCCCTTGGTTATCTTAGAAACTGAAAATTACATAACAACAAAAGCCTCTCTGTGGATACGAACTCTTTCCTACCACTTACTATATTATTGTAGTTAAGTAAGAAAGTGAAATTATATTTGACGGTTGACAACCGATCAAACGGCCATTTCTTGGTTTAGGCCAGATTTGTACAGATTGATCTCTCGAAGCAAAAGTACTCCCGTGCAGTACATTGTTTAGGGTTTAGACTCATTTCTCATTCACACACACGAATTTACCAAAATCAGCAGAAACCCTTTTCACCCACAAACAACTGTTCTCGGGCATATTGAAGAAATGCAACAAGTTTCTCTTTTTCAACAAGAAAACTGTTAATTTCTGATGAATGATTCTTGACTAAACATTCGTCTCTAGCTGAGTTTTCACTGACAGTATTTCAAGCATACTAATCTTTTTGTGTTGTAGAGTAGTTTCTTGAGCCAGTCTTTCGATATTGTTAGAGAGAGATTCAACGTAGCTGTAGAGTTCACGTTCCCTGTCAAGATATTTCTCAAATTCATCAATAAGCTGATCATTCTTTTCTTCAAGAGACTTGATTTTAGCCGCTTGACAATCAATGATCTCAGAAGATTTTTTTAACGTTCTGGTGAGTTCCATTTCTGATTCTGACATGTTCTTACAAGTCTTGTTTTCCCCTCTGGATTTGGAAGAATCTTCTAAGGATTTATCCTTTGAGTCAAACCCAAGATTTGTGGTGTAATCAGAAGATTTGGAAGACATCTCTGTATGTGTTGGTTTAAGAGATACAAAGACCCATAGAAGTCAGATTGTTACAAACACAGACTTATAAGGTCTTTAACGTGTTTGCCTGCTCTGATACCAGCTGAAAAAGAGGGGATCTAACAACCACACCCAACAATTCATTTGGAAATCTGAGAGGACTTACTCCAATATACTTTCTAGAGAATCAACTAGACAGTCAGACTCAATCCAGATAAAAGTATATCAAAGAGTTTAATATCTCTAACTCTTAATTCAATCTGCAATTAGCATGTAGAAACCTGCGAGCCAGATTGAATATAAGAGGAGTAAACTTGAACGGTACCAAAGACCAATGTTCAAGTGTCAATCAATGTAATTCAACAACCAAATGTTGGATATTCTAATTGATCGATCTTAATGCACAACCTGTGAAATTTCAATTATATGACAAAATATAATGCGGAAAAGAAATAACACAGACACAAGAATTTTGTTAACGAGGAAACCGAAAATGCAGAAAAACCCCGGGACCTAGTCCAGTTTGAACACCACACTGTATTAAGCTACTACAGACACTATCCTACTACCAATGAACTTTGGAATGGACTGTAGTTGAACCCTAATCAATCTCACACTGATTCAAGGTACGGTTGTGCTCCTTCCATCTCTGATCCCAGCAAAAAACTACACACTTGATTCTCTTAGTTGATCTCACCCACAACCAAGAGTTACTACGACCCAAAGTCGAATACTTGATAAACAAATATGTCTTACACAGAAAAGTCTATAGGATTGAATAAATCTGTCTCCCATAGAAATACCCAAGAGTTTTTGTTCCTTATATTGATAAATCAAGGTGAATAGGAACCAATTGATAAACCAGACTAATAGAAAACTATATCGTAATACGACTTATGTCTCAATATAGGAGATAGAGTATAAATAGACTTTTAAAGTGATAGATATGTTTCAGTTTCCACATACCTTTTGTCGATGAAGTTCCACAAGCTCCCCTTAGTAGTTCTTCATCTTCAAGAGATGAACGCCGTGAAGTCTAAAGCTCAACTACACAATCTATATCCTAGTTCTGATACATCTAAATAGGCTAGAAATCAAGACTCATAGTTTTGATCACTAACATTGACAAACATGCTTGAGATAGCAACGCATGCAAGTTCGACCGAGCAATACTCTAACAATATGGAGTAAACAAGTGATTTTTAATCACTTGGAAATGACAATTTTGCTTAAACATTATATCTAACGAAAGAGTAAAGCATTGACTAAGGGGGAGAAACATATCATATTGTTGTGTAGTATTAAGACTACAAGAGGGGAATAACAAAGATGTTCGGATTGAATATTTACCTAGCTTGCCTTTAGAGGGAGTAAAAGCTTTTGTTATTCAAATGTGAACAACGACATTTATTGATTGAATACATGCAGGTTATTGTGTTGTTGAAACTTGGGGTTAGTAATACTGACTTGAATTTGTTTCAATTCCTAATGTATCTTTCAAGTCATGCATATTGAAAACATAACATGCGAAGCTGTATATACTGTATATATTGTATACTATACTCTAGTGATGTGACATGATCATAATATTATGATCATAGTATTAAGGAATTAGACATCGACATAATCTTGTATTTGGTTTTATGATTATTTGTATGGGTTATGGTGAAGATTTCATCATAGGAAACAATGTTTTACATTTTTTTAAAGGAAGTACATTCATGAACTTGTTTAATGAATCGAAAGGGAGATCAATGGGTTTATTAGTCTTGCTATTTATTGCATATCTTTGGATGACCAATATGTGTGAGTTGATAGAATCGATCTTAACTCAGGTTATGTATCTTGGTATAACCGATCAAAATACCTAGACTTATGATTTGGTATGACCGGTCATAGTAATTGGTGTAACCGATCCTAAGTAATCACCATGAGATGGTATGATCAATCCTTGTAATTGGTGTGACTGATCATAAGTGTTGTGTGACCGATACTTGTAATTGGTGTAAACGATCCTAGTGACTGGTGTGACCGATCACAAGTAGATACCATATTTAGGTATAACTGATCCTAGTGATTGGTATAACCGATCCGAACCCATGTATGTGACTTGGTAGGATCGATCATAACTAACCATTGTGATTTGGTATGACCAATCACATAGTAGTCTTGGAATACTGGCAAACCAATTCTAAACTTTTTTGGAAGTGTGGTAGAACCGATTCCAAGAAGCAAATCCATGTAAATATGAAATAAGGATTTGCAGTGAAAAGATGTCAACGTACTTTGAGCACGAGCAGTAACTATTATCATTTATTGTTCAAAGATAATCCTTGGTACTCAAGGTGATCTTGTGCCGAAATAAATTAAGAATCTTTTAATTAATGTTTTTGGTTTTATATGCTTTAATTACCAGCAATTAATGTATAGCTCTAGAGAATAAAAATTAGTAATGTGCATTTACTAATTGGAGATTTTATATTAAGAGATATTGGAAATATTAGACCAAATTTTTTTGGAATTATGAAAACCGAATTTGGGCATTCATTGAAAATATTGAGAATATTTTAGGTTTTGGAAATTCCTCGGTGTCCAAACATCCTTAGTCTATAAATACTTAAGTTTGCATTTCTAGCAAACTATCCTAAGATCCAGGAAAACTTCAATTCGTATTTTTTCTGGTGGAGACGTCTATTCGGAGAGAAAATAATCCCAATTAGGTGAAATCTTTTAAGACCACTCGTTTAAAAACTTTTGTGGGATCAAGAATCTCTACGAGTACCGTTGGTTGGAAACTAGATAATTGCTGTGTTATTAATTTTCGATTCGATTTGATTGACTAACAGTTGTTGAAACTTTGATTGCACCTAGTTTGTTTATTCTTGAGAATCTTCTCATCTGATATAAAATTCGCTCAAATTAGATCAAAGTATCGATGGGATCTTTAGAACTGTTTTTAGATCTAAATACATCTTGTGATAATCCATTGTTAACAGACTCCAATCTGTGCGTGATTGATCACAAAAGATTCAAGTGATGTTGTGTAGGTATTGTAAGGCAATAGAAGATTTGAATATGAAGAAGAATTCTTATTAGTTTTCGTATCTTGTGGATTTAGTGCTTAAACCTTGATTAGCTAGGATCCAACTAGAATCCATTTATCTTTGATAAATCTGATTGATTAGTTGCGTGAGATCGGCATTCTCTATATTTCTCTATGAGATGTATATTGATTGAGTGCGAATCTATACTTGACTATTTCGATAGTTATAGTTAGATTGATCTAACCGTACAAAGGAGTTTATTAGATTAAACATAAGATCCTTTGTCAATGACTTATCTATATCTTTTAGCAAGATTGATTAGAGTGGTTACCAAATACATTCTTTCTTTGTTATTTGGAATACGATCCAAAGGACTTGTTATTCACGTGCGTGACTCTAGAAGTCGAAGGCGCATGGATACTGAGGGAACTAAGTAGCTAGGGGTAGTCTTCTTCGTCTCAACTATACGAAGTTAGTATTAAATTTTGTATAACGGCTTAATTTTGAGAGTATTCAAAATTGGACTAGGTCCTAGGGTTTTTCTGCATTTTCAGTTTCCTCGTTAACAAAATCTTGTTGTGCCATTTACTTTACTTTTCCGCATTATAATTGTTTTATTATAATTAAAATAAATTGCACTTTATGTTAACTCCGCAATACTTGATAGTGATCCTATTGAGTTTGGTTATTACCGAACCTATTATCAAGTGCATACTTTGTTGTTGTATTGTCCCGATCTTGTATCCGTAGTCAATCACACAAGTTATCTTGTTGTTGTATTGTCTTGATCTTGTATCCATAGACGATCAGACGAAGTGTGAACCGAATTGTCGTATTGTCTCGACTCTGTCTATAGACGATCACATTCGGTAGAGAACTTATAGGTTGATAAATAAAAGATTGTGGTGTATTTGGGTACCCTCGTCTTTTCAAAGCACAAAGGTGAGCATGCACATTCCAACACAACTAGGTTGTTTTGAGGTGAGCCTTGTCTTATTTTTCACGAGTGACTAAGACCGAGTCATCACTCTTGACCTCTTGCTTGGTTTGCATATTCTTGTTCCATCTCTTATTTTTTTATTTTTGACTTATGATGAAGAGTGTAATTATCACAACATTCATTTGTATAAGAAACTGTAGGCAACAAGATGTCTTTCCTTAGTCTCTTAATAAAACTCTCATAAACATTGTTGAAAATGCGGGGGTACCAAAATACACCACCAACTTTTTCTTAGGCAGCCTGTATGGACAAAATTAAATATAATTTCGAGAGTTCAACTTAATGAATCTAAATCAAGGAAGAATATTCCGAGTTATATCTCTTTCTCTCACAATCAGAAAGTTTATAGAGGCAAGTCCGTGAACCTGATTTGCAGTGAGAGTACTTGGTGATTCAAAATATCAATTTCCAAGTATCAATCAAGTCGTATCTAACAAACAAGGATGGATGTATCTACTTTGATTGATTAACACACAACCTGTGATATTTCATTTATAAAGATAAACAATATAATGCGGAAAAAGAAATAACACAAACGCCGGAAGTTTTGTTAAGGAGGAAATCGCAAATGCAGAAAAACCCCAAGACTAGTCCAGATTGAACACCAAACTATATTAAGCCGCTACAGACACTAGCCTACTACCAATTAACTTCAGAATGGAATGTAGTTAAGACCGAATTAAACCCTCACAAAAATTCAGTTATAGTCGCGCTCCTTATGCCTCTTGAATCCCAGCGGGACTCCACGCAATTGATTCCCTTAGATGACGTCCCATACAGCCTAAGAGTTGCTTCAACTCAATTGAAGACTTTAAACCAATCTTCCTCCCATATATAAGTCTATATGTGTGATTTTATTTTTGATCGTAGATCAAGGTGATTGTAAATTGATAGCAATAGATAAAATCTAGCAAACCTCAAAATCCGGGCTTATGTAGTCCGAAGTGCAACTTAGATTATTATTCACCTCACAATTATTAAACTTGTGGAATCAACAAAGTATGAGACGAGGAGAATTTTGATGATTTCTATCTATCTTGATTGATGGAGCAAGCTCAACAATCAAATCAAGATCAGGATACTCGAGCTATCAAGATAAACAATAGATGGACCTGGCTTCACGAATCCCTATGAAGTCTTTGTAGTCTCTAAACCCTAGAAGGGTCTTAGGAAGAGGACGACTCTAGTATTGCAACTAGGACAGACCAATAAAAGTAATGTCGGGATTTAAAAATCCCAGTTGCTTGAGGTTCCCCTTTTATAGACATTCAAAGCATAGGTTGCTTTAGGTTTAAGCTAAGATAGCTTTGGAACCAAGCAAAAAATATCCACTGTTAGATTAACCTTTGAATCTGATTTACTTAACAAGATATACACTCTGGTTAGGATGAAGTAACCGAAACGTGTTCAAAGACCACGCTCATGAATGGTTAGTGGAAACTAGCCAACTGAACTATAAGCTTGATCATTTTCATATAACACTTAAGACTTAACTTGAGTCATAATTATGTGATCAAATATGTCTATTGTGTTTTTAGAGATTATTCAAATGCTAATTATCTCGGAGAAATAATTTATGTACATATGAATTTAATCGACATGGTAAGTAGGTGATGAGATTATTATCTAATTATCTCCGTTTTTGCTCATCTGATGATATTATTCTTGCGTTCAAGATACTCTAGGTCTTTTGAGATAAGAGATTAATTTTCTATCATTTATTCAAGTACATGTTTAAGATTGAATATGAACCCTATGACCAATATACTCAAATCGTGATTATCTTCTACTATTTACTTTGCTTTGAATTTAGTTTTTATTGCTCCATAAAAATAAAAATTCCCCCCTCTTGTTACTTAAGGAATTGAAATATAATAACCATAATAGCCTCCCGTGGAACGAACCTTTCTTGCCATATAACTAGTTAATATTTTTTTTGAGTGAGAAAGTAATATAATTTTGACGTAGTACGACAAGGGATCACTAACCTCAATCTTGTTCAGAAATATTTCAGAGTTCCAATTACTATTCTAAATTCTAAGACCCAAACCCATCTCTCTTTTCTAAGTGTTGTGGAAAAAAGGGTGAATAGTTTGCTTACTCGGTTCTTAGCTCAGACAGGTAGAACTAGGTTGATGAAAAATGTAAGCATGTCATTTTACCAAATATCTACTTTCTTAATACCTAAAAGTATGTGCCAAAAATTTATTCTCACTTCAATAAATACTGGTGGGGGTAGGATCCAAGATCAAACAAGATGAAGATGCATTTTATTGCTTGGAAGAACATCTGCAAGAAATAAAATAAAATAATGGCCTGGGATTTAGAACAAGTGAGATTAATAACTTGGATATGATGGCTAGAAGTGTTTGGAGATTGGTGGAAAATCCATCATTATTCCCAGCACAAGTTCTAAAAGCCAAAAACTATGCAAATTGTGATGTATGGCACTATAATAGTCCTAATAATGCTTCATGGACATGGAAATGCCACACGATAAACAAGATAAAACCTTTTATTTCATGGGTGGATTCCATGGAAAGGGGTTGTTACACCAAGAAAAAACTATGTCCCTGACAAAAACTTAAAAGTTCAAATTCTTATTAATTAGGATACAAGGACATGGGATGGAGAAAAACTAACTGTTGTTTTTGATCAAGATTCAAAAGAAAAGATTGAAACAATCCCTCTTAACTTTGAACCTTCTAATGATAAAAAAAATTTGGACTCCATCTAAGGATGGTGTCTTCTCTGCGAAATCTGCTTATTCTACACTAAGTGTGAGAGGGGACGAATCTAACTCTGGTTTATGAAGTGCAATTTGGAAATTAAAAGTTCCCCCAAGGATTCAAATCTTTGTTTGAAAGACACTAAGAGGTGCTCTGCCAATTAGAGAAATACTACATAATATAATTCATGTATCTGACTACTTTTGCCGCAAATGTATAATGAGGACCGAATAAATTACAAATGACTTAGTAACTTGTAAAAACCTTACAACTCATAAAAATTCAAAGTAATCAGTTCAAGTTTAACCTTTATAAAATTGACCAAATTTTTCTTGTAATTGTTTCCTTATCAAGATTTATCTTCAAGAGTTGAGCAAATTCCATTGATTGTTTTTGTTCTGTGGTTGATCTGGGAAAACCGTAACGACATTGTTCACAATAATAAACAAGAAGAACCAGCGGCCATTTTGCCAAGAACTAAATCCATGATGTTAACTTCCCAAAACTCCTGCCATAAGCTGAATCTATATAATAATACAAGATCAATTAATTTCTACTCCTTGGGTTGCTCCTCTTAGAAATCGGCTAAAAATAAAGATTGATTGTGCTTGGAACCCTTGCTTGACCACCATGATTTGCTTGGAAAAAGAGACTTTGTTTTCGGTTTTCAGTGTTTCGATCCTTAATTCTGAAATTTGGGGCTTAAGTTTCTTAATAAGAGACTGTCGTCTTTAAAATAATTAACCAATAAATCGAGCACACACAAATTAATTCTTCTTAGTGATAAAAGTGTGCAAGAAAAAAAAATGTGGTCTCCTACCCTCGTTACTCCAAAAGAATTTAAGGGACCACGACCGGTCTATAGGCCCGACCAATTAGATACCTAGTATTATTGATATTGGTTACACTAAAATTGAACGATTTTTTTCGAGGACCATGGCTTTTTTGAGGGGACCGTGGTTTTATTTTGGGTAGGACATTTTCAAGTAAATCTAAGTGACCCCTTATCCAAATATTTATGTTAATACCAAAATTAACTTTCCTAATTAAATTTATGTAATTATTAGTTAATACACTGACTAATTGAATGATTAAGTTAATTTAATTAGTAATTAGTGAGGTTAAATTAATAAATTGGTTTCTTATATGAAGAAGAATTATTGAAAGGGTAAAGTAGGAGAAGATGGAGTTTTTTTAGATGGGTGAATATGAGTAGGGCTGCACATGGGTCGGTTTGGGTCGGTTTTGGCCTCACCCACCACCCGACCCACTGATGGCGGGTAACAGAAGTTGTCACCCGCAACCGACCCAACAACACAATGGGTCGGTTGTCAACCGACCCATTGTGACGGCGGGTTTGGTCGGGTGGGTGGTGGGTTACCCACCATAAAATAAAATGACATTAGTATACATTACATTAACAAGGAACAGAGTTATTGAGTATAAGTGTATAACTGTATAACAGTATAAGTGTATAACAAAGTTGATAAAGCTAACAATAAAAAGGAACAGAGTTCAATTGTTCAAAGCTCAAAAGATAAAAGAGTGCATTACTATTGAGTATTGCGTACTATACTAAAGCCTAATATCATATAAAGCGACCAACCGCGAGTCGCTGCAAGCCTGCAAGTTTGTGGATGTTTTACCTCCGAATGGCTGAAAGCCTGAAATAAAACGAAGTCTGTAAATTAGTTACAGTAACAAAGATGAACTCAGAAATATCAAGCTACTGACAATGACCCTTGGGCCTTGGCGTCATTACCTTGTCTATGAGTCTATGACGATAGAAGAAGAAGCAAGGTCACTGAAACTGAATAGCTCTGCAAGCGAAATGATTCAAATGAACAATTAAACTGAATAACTCAGCTTCATCATAATCTCAACATCCAAATTCAACTATAAGAACATATAAAATATCCTAATACTAAGAACATCAAGATAACAGACAATATACAGATCAAAGCAAAATTTGAAAAGCCAAATTTCAAGATTCTCAAACCATAGAAAACAGTATAACAAACATCAAACAGATAACTGAATTTAAGAAATCCAATTGATATGAGGTACACGACATTGTGACAATGCCTCTGACATGTTGATATAGAGATAACTATGAGTGATCTTCGGATTTCAAAAGATTTTTGTTATAGATTACTAACATAACAGGGCAGCAGTTAACATAACAGGGCAGTTAATCTATTCACATAGCATGCATTATGTTTAGTAAACCATGTACTTTCATGTAATAAACATGCTGCAGTAAAACTCACAGTGTCATGAACAACAATAGAGCCAAGGAAAATTTAGACATACCAGACTCAGCAATATCAATCTCCTCCTCCTCGACTCCAAGGGTAGATGAATCCATGTCTATTGGTGTTCGTAACCAATTTTGTAACAAAATTAAGGCCTCAAGTGTCTTGGGCTTTAAGGAGCTTCGAAAAGGATCCAAAATTCTTTTCCGGTACTAAATGCTGATTCTGAAGCAACGGAAGAAACGGGAATAGCAAATATATCTTTAGCCATAAGTGGCAAAATGTCAAACCTCGCAGCATTTACCTTCCACCATTGTAATATATCAAAAGTAGCATTTTCATTTGTGGGTGTGTAGATCGGTTCAGCCAAGTACCTTTCTACCTCAGATCTCCCAATGTCCTCCACATTACTCAATTGATGCTTTCGTTTATTCCTTCCCGCCATATACTTGGCCTTGCTAGAAATAGTACTTCCAAAACTCGAAGAACTTTGAGTAGAAGTGGAATTAGTCTCGCCCACAGATTCTGATGAAGATACTGCACATCTAACATTTTCTGCTTTATAAGCTGCAAACAGCTCCACAAAATTTTTCAGAACTTCTTCAACCCATTTTTCTACAAGTTTTTTCTTCATTGCTGGGTCATAATGCACAATTAAATCTTCAACAGTCACAAATAATCCATGTTCTTTCTCTCGTGGATCAAGAAGTACAGCCATAAACATCAACGAATTCATCTTTCGGTATGTTCCCCAATATTTGTTGTACTTGAGCAACATTACAGCACCCATGTGGCTTAAGAAAGGGTCCTCATGTGTATTTTTCCATTCTTCTAATTCTTGACGAACAGTGCCAAGTTCCAATAAGAAAGAATGAGAAGTAACATAAGTAGAAGCTGAAAATGCAACAGTTGCTTCATAAAATACTTGTAGAAACTTAATCAGAACTCTCGCGTTGCACCAATCGTATCGTTCAGGAGCATGCACTTTTGGCCTGTTTTTTTTCTTGGCTTTCCTGACAGCAGCAGAATCTTCTTCTTCAGTAGTATCAAGTTCTTCTTCATTGTCTGATTCCAGATCATAATCAGCATCAAGATCAACAGTGTCATCACCATCACCCATAATATTATCTGGTACTGGAATATCAAAGCAAAACTCTTCACAAAATGCCTTATCCAACTCACGTAGCATTTCAAATGCCTTTTCATATCTTTCAGCAGCAACAAGCATTAAGTAAGTAGAATTCCACCGCGTTCTCACATCTAATATCAGACCCTTTTTACAATCTATTCTTTCCGACACAGCAGCCTCCGTAAACCTTTTATATCTTGCGGGAGATTTCGTGACATATTTTACCACTGCCCTGATCCTGAGAAGTGATGTATGATACTTCTTCATACCGTCCTTCACAACAAGTGCAAGTACGTGAGCCGCACATCGAACATGTAAATGTTTAGCTCCGAGTAATGCAGAACCCCAACTCTGAACTCTCTTCCTCAAATAGTCAACAGCAACTTTATTTGCAGACGCATTATCAAGCGTCACAGTGAAAACCTTTTCAAGTCCCCAGTCTAGCAAACATTTCGCCAAAGCCTCTCCAATATTTGTACCTTCATGGCTATCAATCAAGCAAAAACAGATAATTCTTTTATGTAGTTTCCAATGATGATCAATGAAATGCGCAGTCACTACCATATAATTGTAATTCTGCGATGACGTCCAAGTGTCAGTAGTAAGGCACACTCTTATCTTGTTTGCTTTGAAATAACTTTTCAGATTAGCCTTCTCTGTCAAAAACAGCTTGCACACATCACGGTATATTGTCATACGACTTGGAAGCTTAAATCGAGGCTCAAGATACTTACAAAAAGCTATAAAACCTTCACCTTCAACAATTCTAAAAGCCATTTCATCGGTAACGATAAATCTAATCAGCGCTCTCCTGCACGCATCTTGAGAAAAAGACACCCCAACCAACTGTGGTTCCTCTCCAAGCTTGCAAGGCTGGAATTCAAGTGTTTGTTGTCCGTCAGCTCTAGCCTCATTCATTTCATTCTTATACTTCTGACACTTATCCAAATGATGTTGGAGATTAGAAGTCCCATGTTTCTTACCATCCAAATTTTTCTTACCAATCTTGTAATTAGCCTTTTTGCAATATTTACATTTCGCTCTCTCACCATTTTCATAAATATCATAGTGATCCCATACCTTTGATCTCTTCACACCAGCATTAGGATTATTATCTAATGTTTCACCTGCGCCACAAGCATGTGAAGGTTCAGAAGCTGGTGTAGATGAGCCAGCGGTACTCCCTGTCCCTGCTGATGGTCCATGCACTTGTCCAGAACGCGGTGGACGTGGAGGGGGAGGTCCCATTTGTGATGCCACTCCATGTATAATTGGAAGATTAGAAGCAGAATCATCTTCTGAGATTTCAACCATGGTAACCTGCACAAAAGAAACAATTGAAAGTACTAACACCATACTGAATTGAACAAAATACTCATGACTTAGTTCAAATACCAAATAAATTAACTAGGTTGTACTAAAGAACTGAGATTGATTTAAAAAATCAATTAGAACTTGCTAGGTAATCAATTCAGTCCATATAAACTAGGTAATTCTAACATGTAGCTTCAACTGAGTCCTAGCGGTAGGGTTGCCGAAGGCCTTATGTTAACGACAGAAACATCCTCTCAACAAAGAGAGAATGAGCTACAAGTAGCTTTTGCGATTCACCGCTAGGACCATTTTTATCATGCTCAATGAGATTCTATCAAACTTCACCTAAACAATATAAAAGGAACCAAAATAAGCAAAACAGTTGGATATACCTTCTTAGTTTTCCTAAACCAACTCTGATTAGTTGAATTTGTTACATAAGTCACTACCCCACCGACACCTTACAGCATAGATACACAATACAAAAATTCTTAAGTTCAGACCATACAACTTATAAAAACTTCTAAGTTAAGAGATTATACAAAATTTATTGAAGTACACCAATTTAATTCTAACATGTAGCTTCAACTGAGTCCTAGCGGTAGGGTTGCCGAAGGCCTTATGTTAACGACAGAAACATCCTCTCAACAAAGAGAGAATGAGCTACAAGTAGCTTTTGCGATTCACCGCTAGGACCATTTTTATCATGCTCAATGAGATTCTATCAAACTTCACCTAAACAATATAAAAGGAACCAAAATAAGCAAAACAGTTGGATATACCTTCTTAGTTTTCCTAAACCAACTCTGATTAGTTCTTCTTCAAACTCTAATGAACTGAACTTCAGTTCTTCAATCTTGACAAACCCTACCATGGAATAAAAAAAAACATTAGATTCAGATAAACAACAAAGTGAACAAACCATAAAATGGAAAGGACATATAAAAGGAACCTAAATAATCAAAACAATTTCATAGTTGGATATACCTTCTTAGTTCTTCTTAAACCAACTCTGAGTCTCTGACCAGTTCTTCCAAGCTCCAATGAACTGAACTTCAGTTCTTCAATCTTGACAAACCCTAACATGGAAAAATAAAATAAAGGGTATTAGATTCAGATTCAGTTCTTCAATCTTGACAAACCCTACCATGGAATAAAAAAAACATTAGATTCAGATAAACAACAAAGTGAACAAACCATAAAATGGAAAGGACATATAAAAGGAACCTAAATAATCAAAACAGTAAAAATGTTTTCACCTATTATCAAAGAGGAAGTGGTAAATTGATCATCAAAGGTAAAATTAATAGTGAAATTACCTGTAAGTAGGAGAAGATTCTGGCAATGACTGTAATGTGGATGCAGTTTGAGAGGTAAAGAATGATTTATTTACCAACTGAAACAAAGAAATTCAAACTTCATCAGTTGACACTTGACAGTAAATTTGAAATAATTTATCTCAGTGGTTTGGTTTCATTTCCTCAAGTAAGTCCTACTTGTCAAAAAAATGAAAAACACATTTTTAGAAAACAGAGTAAATGATCAACCTATAAATCTAAACCCTGAAATTTCCTCAAATTGCTTAAAACGGAAAGATTTTGTGAATTTGGGGTTTTGGAAGCAAATAAAATGGATGCATGCCTATGCAAAACAAAGAAAACAAATTCTGAAAAATGATAAAGAGGAACAAACCTGGGTAAAAGAAGATAGCTGGGTTCTGTTCTTCAATCTTGACACATAAACATTCAAGAATAAAATAAAGGGTATTAGATTCAGATTCAGTTCTTCAATCTTGACAAACCCTAAACACATAAACATTCAAGAATCCTTTGAATCTACTGATTAAACTCTTCATTACTGAGTTCTAACATAGTAACATCATACCAATTCATTCCAAACTGAAATTAAAAAACAACACCCTAAACAGATAAACCCTAAATTGAAAATTACTGAGTTCCTAATCTTACCTTCCGTTATTGGTTTGCTTCTGGTGATGCCGATGATCCACAAAGAGAATCTGAGACTGAGAGAAGAAAAAAGAATGGAGTTGGAGACTTGGATGAAGATGAGTCTGTCTGAGAAGGAGAGAAGACTCAGAAGAGGGAGAGGCCGCAGAAGAGAAGAGAAGGAGATTGCGATTAGGTTAGGTTAAGTTAGGTCTTTTATACATAAATTCAACGGCTCTGATAATCCATCCTAGGTTAGATCTAAGGGTCAGGATCCTACGTTAGTTTTGGGCGGGTGGGTGGGTCGGTTCGGGTGACGGAAGTTTCTACCCGCAACCGACCCAAAATAGGTGGGTTCTGGCGTGCCTCACCCATAGTCGACCCATGCCTCGGCGGGTTGGGTCGGGTGCGGGTATTTTTGGTCGGGTGCGGGTTGGGTCGGCGGGTTGGGTTGGGTATGTGCAGCCCTAAATATGAGTGGAGTGACTCAAGTGATGATAGCACATCCGAATCAGAACCTTCATCTCCTAGATTATTCGTCAATGTTGCTCGAATTGTCCATAACTTTCCTAAAATTTGAGTAGATTTTAGCTAGGTCAAACTAGTTCGGCTACAATATCTGAAGAACGGGTAGCTGAACTTATCTGGAAACACAGTTCGACTAATGTCTCTGAAGACGTAGGTAGCCGAAATTCGTTTTAATGGAGTTTTTAATTTGTTCAGTTTCCAATATAAGTTTTCGGCTAAACCAAACTCAATGCAAGAGTTTTCAGAGTGAAGTTCGGTTAGGAGAAAATATTTTCGAATAAACCAAACTCAACATATGTGTTTACAGAGTAGAGTTCGGTTAACAAATATATTTTTTTTGCGAACCAACCGAACTCAGAATCTGTAGTTCTATATTAGAGTTCAGTTTGGGGACAAATTTTCCAACTAACCGAACACAATATATTGATTTTCAAAGAGGAGTTCGATTTGGATTTTCTTTTTTTGCGAACCAACCGAACACAATATTTGTTGTTCTATACACGAGTTCGGTTACAAAAAAAAATCGTAACAGTCGAAGTGTTCTTCGTGTTCTTGGTTTCAGAATGTTCGGTTAGCAAACTATGTATTTTTTGAACTATTCCCAACCGAACAAGCTAGTATAACTTCCATTTAAATCTTATTTTGATGATTTCTACTCGATTTCTTCAATCAAAAACGAATTAAAAGTGATGGATTAATCGAACGAGTAACGTCACGAAAAAAGGGAAGAAAAAGGGAAGAAATTTTCAAAACTAAAAATTTCCGATAATTATAATTAGTTGATTATGGTTAATGATTTATTTAGATTAGTTATATATGATTAGATTTAGGTGGTTATTAGGTTAGTTATCATTAAATTAGGGTCAAACGTACATTAGTATTTTTCTAACTTTAGGACACTCCTTATAAGTATAGAACCACGGTCCCCTCAAGAAATCCATGGTCCCCGAAAAAATCGTTACTAAAATTAGACCTCTAAAAGGCAGGCCAACCCAATATAAAAAACAATATTCATCCCCTACTTGGCCAAATAAGAAAAAACAAGAAGCCGGAAATAGAAAGAAAAAAAAAAGGTTATGAGATTTGTGAACCACGCTTCCCTCTAATTCTTGGCTGCAAATCAAACGTGAATAGCTTTCCCCAGAAATGTTACCAAAACTAAAAGAGTAGATATCAAACAATTAGGTGTTCATTTTTCTGTGAAAGCAACCAAACAAAGAAGACTCTCTCCGTCTGTACAGAGGACATCGTGCATTTTTTAATCTATACACACTGCGTATAATACTCTGAATTGCTATCAATAATTGACACGATTCACTTTCTTCTTTTTTCTTGCATGTTTTGTTCATCACTGTTGATTGGATTCACAAGGCTTCTCTAAACAAGAATCATTTGACAAATAAATAATCCCCAGTCCCAACAAAATAAGCTAACTTCTCATGAACTTCACCAAATCTTCAGAAACTGTCGTTAGTTGTCATGCTTGATCAGACTTTCATTTTGAACCTTTCGGTAACTGATTCATCAAAATGCAACAGGAATTAGTAAATAACTTGTATAATGCAGCACAAGATTTTGTTCCTACTACACTGCCCAAAATATATAAGATTCTTGGTAAGGGGAACAACAATAGTACAATACCTTCTTAAGCGTCAACCCTGAAGAACTAGAACTGCCTGCAGGAGGATCATGTTCCATTGGTTTCAATATCTCGAAAGAACACATTAGAGCTTCATCAACACTCATCAAAGCACCTGCATTATCAAATTCCCCACCATAGTTTGGAGCCGAAAATATTGTAACTAATCTCCTTTTGGCAAAAAATTCATATCCATCCTCGACCACCTGAAAATTAACAATATCTATTAGAACTCCACCAAGCAATCCAGGACTTACAAACCAAGGAAGACAAAAACTCAGCTTACCTGATGACCTCGGCATATTAGGTCTAGTTCATTCTTAGATAGGAACTCCTTAACCCTGTCAGGTCCAAAGGTACAGGACACACCTCGATCACTGTCTTGCCATCCTTCAACTGCAGGGTCAGGATCAGCCCACAACAGATCACATAGGAGACCAGCATCAGGGATCTCAGTTGGTCTTTTGATATCATTTATTTGTTTTAGATTTTCCAAGTCTGGAGAAAGACCCCCATGCATGCAGAAGATCTTTTCATCAATGACAGCAGCCACGGGCAAGGAATTAAAGCAGTCAGTAAAGATCTTCCACAACCGAACATTAAACCTCCTTTTGCACTCGTCGTAGAAACCATAAATCCTATTTATTTTTGCATCTTCATGGTTTCCTCTTAAAAGAAATAGCTTGTCGGGATACCTAACTTTGTAGGCCAATAGTAAGCAGATTGTTTCTAAGCTTTGTTTACCACGATCAACGTAGTCTCCAAGAAAGAGGTAGCTTGCAGAAGGAGGGAAACCACCAAATTCAAACATCCTTAAAAGGTCTTGGTATTGCCCATGTATATCACCTGAAAGAGCAACTAAGGTTAGAACCTAGAAACAATGTTTCCTGTAAAATAAGAAAAAATGGATGCAGCAAAAAAAAGGACTGAGTTTCACACATTTTCAGAAAGAAGATCAGGATGTCATACAAACAGCATGTTAAAATGCATTTACTACCCTGGTTCTAAAGTTCATCCGGGAAGTGTTGAAATCTAAGGAATGTAATAAATTTTATGTGGAAGATAAGTAGGAATGGTTTCTCTCTAATTCACAAAGATAGCTCATACATACCAATCCATAGGACATAACTGCAAAAAACAATAGCACTATTCATTTTAATATGGTTTAAAGAATTCTCTCTACGGCCACCGAACATTAGACAACCATATGCAACAGTATTTCGAACAGCTCATCTCTACACAAAACTCATTTAGTACCAATTTCATGCCGAAAACGAAAAGAAAACAACAATTAAATCATAAAATAAACATATGCTTCTCAATGCAAATCTACACTTGTGCATAATCTACAAAAACCCATATTTGAAAATTGATCCACAACGTACAATAAAGCTAATCATCATAAAATAAAGATGATCAAAACATCCATCAAAAATTCTTCAAACCTAATCAATTCTTCATCAACAACAACCTAATCAAACACAAATTACCTCCTTTAACATCTAAACAAATTCAAAACAACCCATAGTCAAAATTTTGATCTCTAAAGAGTAAAAGAGGGAAAAGGAGAGAGAACTAACCACAGATCTTGATAGGAGCGTGGAGTTTTAGAAGATTAGGTTGATTCAGGAAAACATGTCTAGCGTTGACACAAAGTTGTCTAATTTCACCTTCAGATAATTGAACCTGTTTACCTCCTCCTTTTCCGTCCAATAACCTTCTTATTATATCATCCAATACCCCTATATCCATCATCCCTTCCATTGTCATCATCTTTCCTCCTCCTCCACCACCAAAAATATAATTAAGCAACCCCCAGAAGCACAAATGATCACCTAATCACCCCCAATCAATTAGAAATTCTGATTCTTTTTCAATACCTTCTCTGTTTGAAGAAATGCCTAGCCCAGATATGTTCTCTCAGAAAAGAAAAGAAAAAGAAGTTGAAACCTTCAACAGGACGCGTCAATGCAACACAACTTGTACCTATAAAAGATTTGCTTTGTTAAGGGAATGATAAGGAGATATGTGTATATGTTGGTTGGATCGTTTTGTTGTGGGCGTAATCTTATTCCTACCAAATGTTTGCTTTCTCTGACTTTTATTTTTCTGTTGCTACAACACAGATTTGATTTTCTGTACTTGGGAATTTGTCCAAGGTGGATTGATGATCTGTCAATCTCGCCGTTAAATAGTAACATGAAACGGTTCTTTTATTTGACCTCTAGTTCTTCCTTGCTAAGGGCATTTGGCATCCCCGGTAAAGATTTATTATAAATAAATCCCCCGCAAATTCAATTTTAGCAAGTTTTACCGTCTTCCATTTTTTCTTTAAAAACCTTATTTTCTCATTAGATAAGGAATATTACATTAATTAGTTAGAAGTCTAACAAGCTAAGCTCCAACAACATACTACCACATTAATTAAACAGGTTAATGTGCTAGTCTATCAGCGAGCCTCGTGGGTAACCTAACCAAGGTCAAATTGCTGGAAGAAGATTTGAAAAAGTTTAGCTCTAGCTCAACCAAATTATCCACTATGCAGGGAGCATGTAAAAAACATCGTGATACACGAAGTTTGGGCTATAAAGGAATAGACGCTGCAAGTATTAGTAAGATTGATGTTGTTCATGCTAGTAGCGTTTTCCAACAGAAGAATCTCACTGATAACAAAAGTGATAATCTACCTCCAGCAGCTGAAGTACCAGAGAAGGTTCGTCAACCTCGAAAAACAGCTCACGTGAGATCAGGTAGTAGCATTCCATTCATTTGACTTTACTGCGGAAACAAAGGTCCTAGTAATTGGTGTAACCGATCCTAGTGACTTGTGCAACCGATCACAAGTAATACCATGAGTATATGGTAACAGGTCCTGGTAATTGATGTAACTGATCCTGGTAATTGATATAACCGGTCCCAGTAACCATATGGAGGTAGAATCGATCCTTGTTTTGGTAGAACCGTAAACCCATGATTAGTGAATTGATATTTGATCAATCATATAGTTGTTCTTGGAATACAGATGAACCAATTCTAACTAGTTTGGAAGTGTGGTATAATCAGTTCCAAGATTGTGAATATGAAAGAGGATTTACAAAGATAAAGATGTCAACATACTTTGAACATGATCAGTAATTCTTATCTTTTATTGTTCAAATATATTCCTTAATTACTCAAGGAGATCCCAGACCGAAATAAATTAAGAATCTTTTAATTAAGGTTGTTAGTTTTATATGCTTTAATTACCAACAATTAAATGCATATCTCTAGAAAATAAAAAAAAAGGTAATGTGTATTTACTAATTTGAGATTTTCTTGAGAGATTTCAGAAATATTGGACAAAGAATTTTCAGAAATTTTGAAAACCGATTTTGGGCATTTATTGTATATCTTAAGAATAATTCGGTTTTGGAAATTCCTTGGTGCCCAAACATCCTTGGTCTATAAATACCCAAGTTTGCATTTCTAGAAAACTATCTTAAGAGATAGGCAAACTTCATGTTTTTGTTGTTTCTGGTGGAGCCGTCTATTCGGTGAGGAAAGTACCCTAATTATGTGAAATTTCTTACATCCGCTCGTTTAAATACTTCTGTGGGATCAAGAAGCTCTAAGAGTACCGTTGGTGGGAAACTAGATAATTGTATTTTATTTTAGTTTTCGATTGATTTTATTGACTAACGGTTGTTGAACTTTGATTGGACCTAGTTTGTTTATTCCTGAGAATCTTCTCTTCTGATATATGATTCACTCAAACTAGATCGAAGTGTCGACGAGATATTTAGAACTGTTTGTAGATCTAAACACATCTTGTGATAATCCATCGTTAACAGACTTCGTTCTGTGTGTGATTGATCACAAGAGATTCAAGTGGAGTTATGCAGGTTTTTATTGAAGATTAAAGAAGAATTGAAGACAAAGAAGATTTCCGATTTGGTTTCTTTATCTTTGGGTGTGCACAAACCTTGATCAGTTGGGATCCAACTAGAATAGGATTTATTCGATTGATTAGTTGCATAATATCGACATCACCTTATAGTTTCTTGTTTGATTCTATATTGATTGATTGCAAATCTAAACTCTGCTACTTCAGTAGTTGTTGGATAGATTGATTTAACCAGGCAAAGGATTTTATTTGTTAAACGGAAGATCCATTGCATATGATTTGAGATATCTTCATCTAAAAGAATCAAGAGAGTTGTTACCAAACAGATTTGTTGTTCCTTTACTTTTTGGAATATTATCCAAAGGAATCGTTCCAGTGCGTGCACTTATTGAATGTCGGAAGCGCAGGGATACTGAAGAAATTAGGTGAACTATAGGTTTAGTTGCTTGGTCTCAACTATACAAGTTGGTGTAGATTTTGTATAGCGGCTTAATTCTGAGAGTATTCAGTTATGGACTAGGTCGCGGGGTTTTTCTGCATTTGCGGTTTCCTTGTTAACAAAATCTTGTTGTGCCATTTACTTTATCTTTACACATTATAATTGTTTTATTATAATTAAAGTAAATTGCACTTGTACGTTAACAAGGCACTTGATATTGATCCTATTGGTTTCGGTTATTACCGTACCTTTTATCAAGTGATCACTTTGTTGTTGTATTGCCTCGATTCCATATCCATAGACGATCACACAAAGTGTATTGGATTTCTCCACTTGAATTTGATATTTAACTCACGAGTTGGCTATTTCGGACTAACCCTATATCAAGTGGATATTGTGTTGAAATATTCCTTAAGTGATTGTTGCTCCAAGAGGTTTATACACAGTGGGTCTTGTATAGGTTGTGATCAAAATAAAAGATTGTGGTGTATTTGGGTAACCTCATCTTTTCAATTCCTCGATCATATTTATTTATATTACTTGCAACTTATTATTTTCAATTGCTTTTATTTACTTTATTAAAATCTAAAACAACCCCCCCCCCCTTGACACTTTGACAACTAAAACTCACTTCTCTTCGTCGGATCGATCCTTACTTCCATTATATTACCAGTTAGTTGTGCGGAAATAAGTTATTTAATTTGATTGCACTTACGACAACTATCAAATTTTGGCGCCGCTGCCGGGGAGCAGTCGGTAGCTTTAGTTGTTATTTTTAGTTTTATTCTTGTTTTTAGATTTTCTTTTTAGTTTTTAATTTTGGTTTCGGGTACTTGATCTCTGGCACCGAAAGATTGGAATTATCAGAGGTGCGGTATTCAAACTCGTATGGTTCTACAAGCACGTCAGCAAACGCAACAAGAATCTTCAGAGGAGATGGTAGATGGTGCAAACCCATCTCCTCCGCCTCGGGAGAGGAAGCTGCGAGACTTGACATCTCCATGCTTAGATTCTCAACCATTGTGTATTACTCTATCTAACACAGTGGAACTAAAGTTGAATCTCATTCACCATTTACCGAAATTCAAGGGACATCCTGGTGAAAATTCGAACCATCATCTTCAAAAATTCCAGCACAAGATGACAAGTCTTAGGCAAGGTACCGAAGACAGTGATACTGCAATGCTGCAAGCTTTCCCATTTTCTTTAATAGATCTAGCGGAAGAATGGTTGTATTACCTTCCTCCAGGGAGTATTAAAACATGTAATGAGATGGAAAAGCTATTTCTAGAGAAGTATTTTCCTGCTTCTAAGGCAGCCTATGTTCGTAAGGAGATTAGTAGCATCCTACAAATTACGGGGGAGTCTCTTTATGAATACTGGGAGAGGTACAAAAGATTGCTGGAAAGCTGCCCACATCACAACATATCACAAACACTCATCATTCAATACTTCTATGAAGAATTACTTCCAGAGAAACGGAATTTGATAGATGCAGCCGTTGGTGGTTCACTTACTGAAAAGATAATCTCGCAAGCAACTAGTCTGATCGAGAGTATGGCATCGGATGCTCAACAATTCTACACCAGAAACAACTCAAACGTCATTAGAGTTAGCGAGATAGGAGAGTCTCCAAATACAGAGCACCGGTTAAGCACCATTGAAAAGGAAATTTATCGAATAGCCTTTGTAGTTGCTCCAGTGTACGAAGAAGAAGCCGAGGTTAATGATTTATTCCCTAATAAAAGGCCAAGGTATGATCCATATTCTAATACTTATAATCCTGGTTGGAAAGATCATCCTAATTTCAGTTATGCTAATAAGCAAGCTACTGCTCCTAATCCATATGCGAGACAAGCTAGTTTTCAACAACAATTCCAACCACAACCGCAACCACAAGCTCCAAAGGAGGACGCCTCTGAGAATATGATTACCATGATGCAATGTCTTTCATCTATGTTTCAACAAAGTCAGTAGAAAACGGATCAATTCATACAGAAAGCCGAACAGAATCAGTTAAAAACTGATAACGCTATTAGAGATTTGCAGACTCAAGTGGGGCAATTGGAAACTGATATGAATCTTATGAAGGCTCATGCATCGACAACACTCCCATCACAACCTTTTGTGAATCCAAGAGAACACATTAATGCGGTAACATTAAGGACTGAAATGCAAGTAGAAGATTATAATCTGGATACAGGGACAGTACGCGTACCTAATGACGATATTGAGAAGGAAGTAGAAACGGAAATCGTACCAAAGGAAAAGCCAACCTCAACCGGCCAACCTAAGGACACGGCTCTCACTTTTACCATACCACCTCCTTTTCCTAGTCTTTTTGCCAAATCCTAGAAAGAAGCTCAAGATAAGGAAATCATGGATACTTTTAGCAAGATACACATCAACATTCCATTTAGTGAGGCCATCATAACGGTACCCAGGTATGCCAAGGTTTTGAAGGATTTATATACAAGAAAGGATAAGTTAATTGCTAACAAAATTACACAAGTGGGCGAAAGTGCTACATCTAAGTTACTAAAGAAGATGCCTACAAAGTTTGAAGATCTTGGCAGTTTCATGGTACCCGTTACCATTGGTAACCGACAATTCGAGCGTGCTTTGCTTGATTTGGGATCTTCCATAAGTGATATTTATGATTTTTTGAATCTTGGACCTTTAAAAAAGACGAGGATTACTATTCAATTGGCAAACAAGTCCAATATATATCCTAAGGGAGTCGTGGAGGACGTGTTATTTCAAGTCATGGATCAGTTAATCTTTCCGGTTGATTTCTACATTGTGGATATGCAAGATGAAGAAAATAGTTCATCTACTTCGTTACTTTTTGGGAGACTGTTTATGAAAACTGCAAAGACGAAGATTGATGTTGATATTGGTGCACTCACTATGGAATTCGATAAGGAGATCATACGGTTTAATATTTTTGGAACCATGTTTTATCCTAGTGATGTTCACTCTGCTTTCTCTATTGATGTTATAGGTTCGTTAGCACAATAAATATTTTATTTGAATGCTAAAGATGAACTTGGAGTTGTGTTGCAGAATAGTATTGATTTGGATGTCCATGGGGAGTCGAACCTGGACGTTGACTTTGTTAGAGCATAGCTCGGTTGAACCCACCAAGCGTTGGTATGACAAGTTTGGTTGTCATATTTTAGTGAACCAAAACTCATTTAAAGAGTCGCTTGATTATTTACTAGAGTTAACTTTGTATAGGTTCGCTAGAAAGTTATTACGATATGAGACATACAAGTATTACTTGAAGACTTGAAGAATGTGAAGAAGTAAAGAGATACAACGACGACATCATCCTTCCTATTGAGGTTAGTAATATTTTGACTTGAAATATTTCATTCCTAACGTATCTTTCAAGTCGTGCATATTGAAAACATAACTGCGAAGCTGTGAATGATTATACTCTAGTTAGACGTAGTATTAAGGAATACAATACGAAGTATAACGCTTATCTTTTGAACTTCGTATATAAGACATCGACATAATCGTATGAATGCTATTGTGATTATGTATATGGGTATGGGTGAATATTTCATCCTAGGAAACAATGTACTATATTCTTTTAAAGGAAGTAAATTCATAAACTTGTTTTGTGAATCGAAAGGGAAATCGCTAGGCTTATTGGTATTGTTATTCATTGCAGATCTTTTGAGTTACCAATATGTGTGTTTAGTATAACCGCTCATAACTTGTTTATGTATCTTGGTAAAACTATTTACAAGGCCTGACTTTTGTATTGGTATGACTTTTATTAGTGAAACCGATCTTAAGTAATCACCTAAGAATGGTGCATTTGTTTCCTCACCGGAAGAATATGCATCTCTGTTAGAGCATAGCTCGGTTGAACCCACCAAGCGTTGGTATGTCAAGTTTGGTTTTCATATTTTAGTGAACCAAAACTCATTTAAAGAGTCGCTTGATTATTTACTAGAGTCAACTTCTTATAGGTTAGCTTGAAAGTATTAGGATATGAGACATTACAAGTATTACGTGAAGACTTGTAGAAAGTGAAGAAGTAAGGAGGTACAAGGAAGAAATCATCCTTCCACTTGAGGTTAGTAATATTTGACTTGAACTGTTTCATTTCCTAACGTGTCTTTCAAGTCGTGCATATTGAAAACATAACTGCGAAGCTGTGAATGATTCTACTCTAGTTAGACATAGTATTAAGGAATTACAATACGAAGTATAATGTCAATCTTTTGAACTTCGTATATAAGACATCGACATAATCATATGAATGATATTGTGATTATGTATGGGTATGAGTGAAGATTTCGTCCTAGGAAACAATGTTTTACATTCGTTTAAAGGAAGTAAATTCATAAACTTGTTTTGTGAATCGAAAGGGAAATCGCTAGGCTTATTGGTACTGTTATTCATTGCAAATCTTTAGATTACCAATATGTGTGTTTAGTATAACTTCTCATGACTTGTTTATGGTCTTGGTAAAACTATTCACAAGGCCTGACTTGTGTATCAGTATGACTTTTATTAGTGAAACCAATCTTAAGTGATCACCTGAGATGGTATGATCGATATTTGTAATTGGTGTGATCAACCCTAGTCTTTGGGCGACCGATCCTAGAACTTGATTGGGACTAATCACAAGATGTGTAATCGATCCTTGTAGTAGGTTAACAAGTTTTTAGTAATTGGTGTAACCGATCCTATAACTTGTGCAACCGATTACAAGTAAGTACCACAAATTAGTGGTAACCGATCCTGGTACATAGTCGGCCATTTTATGGAAACTAGTGTGACCGATCCTAGTAGCCACTTGGAGGTAGAAATGAAACTTGTTTGGTGATTGAATGTTTTTGATCAATCACATAGTTCTTGTAATACAGATGAACCAATTTTAAACTCGCTTGGAAGTGTGGCAAATCGGTTCCAAGATTGTAAATATGAAAGATGATTTACAAAGTTAAGATGTCAACATACTTTGAACACGTGCAGTAATTCTTATGTATTATTGTTCAAAGTTATATTCCTTAATAACTAAAGGAGAATCCCGGATCGAAATAAATTGAGAATCTTTTAATTAAGGTTTTTCGTTTTATATGTTTTTAATTTCCAGCAATTAATTGCATATCTTTAGAAAATAATAATTGGTAATGTGCATTTATTAATTGGAGATTTTCTACTGAGATTTCAGTCATTACTTGGAAAGAGCATTTCCAGGAATTATGAACACTGATTTGGTGTTTATTGCATATCTTTGAGAACATTCGGTTTTGGAAATTCCTTTGTGTCCAAACTTCCTTGGTCTATAAATATTGAAGTTTGCATTTCTAGCAAACTAATCCTCAGAGCCAACAAAACTACCTTGTTGTGTTGTTACTGGTGGATCCGTCTATTCGGAGAGGAAAGTAACCTAATTAGGCGAAATCTCTTACGACCGCTCGTTTTAAAGACTTCTTTAGGATTGGGAAGCTCTCGAGTACCGTTGGTGGGAAACTAGATAATTGCAATTTATTATTATTTAACGATTGATTAGATTGACTAACGGTTGTTGAAATTTGATTGCACCTAGTTTGTTTATGCTTGAGAATCTTCTCTTCTGATATAAGATTCACTCAAACTAGATCGAACTGTCGAAGGGAGATCTTTAGACAGTTTGTAGATCTAAATACGTCTTGTGATAATCCACTGTTAACATACTCCGTACTGTGTGTGAATGATCACAAGAGATTCAAGTTATTTGTATGCAGGTGTTTATTGAAAATCTAAGAAGATTTGAATACAAAGAATATTTCTTATTTGAGTTCATAATCTTTGGTGTGCACAAAACTTGATCGGCTGGGAATCCAACTACAATCAGTTTATCTTTTGATAGGTTGGATTGATTAGTTGTGTAGATCGACATCAATACATTTCTTTGTGATTAACAGTATTGATTGCATAGTCCAAACAATTACTTTGGTAGTTGTTGAAAGATTGATCTAAGAACCCGACAAAGGAGTTTATTGGGATAAACGGAAGAGCCTTTTGTCAAACTCATATCACGTTGATTGAAAAGAGTTGTTACCGAACAGATTTGTTGTTCCTTTACTATTTGTAATATGAACCAAAATAATTGTTCCAAGTGCATGACTTATTGCAAGTTGGAGGCGCAGGGATACAGACGGAACTAGGTGAACTATAGGTTTAGTTGCTTGGTCTCAACTATACGAAGTTGGTTTAGATTTTGTATAGCGGCTTAATCCTGATAGTATTTAATTCTGGACAAGGTATCAGGGTTTTTCTGCATTTGCGGTTTCCTCGTTAACAAAAGCTTGCTGTGTCATTTACTTTTATTTTCCGCAATTATAATTGTTGTTATTATAATTTAAAGTAAATTACACAAACGTTAATTCCTATTTACTTGATAGAAATCCTATTGTGTTTGGTTAAGTCCGAACCTTTTATCAAGTAAACATACTTCTTTGTTGTATTGTCTCGATCTCGTATCCATACACGATCACACGAAGTGTGAACCGATTAGTTGATTGTCTCAACTCAATCCATAGAAAATCACTTTCATAGAAAGGACTTATAGGTGGAAAAGTTTTATATTGAGGTATATTTGGGTACGCTCATATTTTCAATTGGCATCAGAGCAGGAAGACACGAAAATATCTAACAATCTGTGTTTGGTATGATCCAACCTATAAGAAAATGAATCCAATGAGTGATTTAGTTAACGTAATGCAAAATCAGTTAAAAATATCAAAAAATGAAATTGTTGAGTCACTATGCTCCAAAGAAGTTTGGTCTGTAGAAGAATGTTAATTGTATCTCAGACTCACTGAAGATCCAAAAGACAAAATGAGTCGAAAACTCATTGAGTTTGCTGAAAATGAAAAACAAATCAGTGATTTATCATTAGAACTCGAACTTTATGAGTTAAAAGAAGACGAGTCTTACAAAAAGACATGTAAAATTCTTAGTGATAGTCAGCAATTACAAGATGAAGTGGATACTTTTCTTTTGCAACTGGAGTCTATAAAACAGGCTTCTAGAGAACCAATGTCTGAAAGAAGTCAATATCTACATGACTACTGCATGAATTTTTCACTTGATAATTTCAACATGGATTTATGTCCAAATTCTGTTAAAATCAAGTCAAATATCTGTGTCAATGCATCATATAAGATAATGTTTCTAAAGAGAAACAAGTGGCTAACAATGACGAGTTACAAATAAATCTCTTTGAAAACTCAATTTGTTCGAATCCCACAAAGTCCTTCGGATTTAAACAGGTTAGCCCACTTGAGGAAAGAGTTTCAGATCAAAGGTCAAAATCTAAAACCGATCCATGGGAAACCGAATATAAACCGACACTTTGTTCGGTGATATCTACGAAGAAAGAAAGATTTCTTTTCATCTTTTGTTATTCGTTCAAACCGAATAAAAGAGAACAGTTCGATTCAGAATCAAATATTCAAAATTTTGATTCATGCTTGAATTAGAAACAAGATTTTAGTTCCTCTCCCTTATCCTTTCAAAGGGTTCTTGATATTTTCTTCAACTGCACCTCGGAAAGGAAAGTTCGAACTTCAACAGAAAATTCCAATTGTAAGTTTCTTCTTCTTTTGTTCGAATTCATATAATAAACATAGTAACATGCATAATAGGAATTTCACTAGAGGAGAAGGTTCGAATGAAAACTATAGAAGAGGTACTCTGAATTTCACTTTCTCTGACGAATAGTTGATACTCTCTTAACAATGATTTTCGATGTTAACTCAGGATTGTACTTTGTTAATTAAGAGTGTTTTAAAAAATATGTTTCAATGCATGATAAATGGATTATTATTGAGAAAAAGTTTATGAATGTTGAACTTCGGGGATATATGAGTTTTTATCATAGCAGGAATGAATGGGGTTATATTCACACTGGGAACTATACTGGGTCACCCAGTCTAGTTGCAAAATTTTATGGAAACATGTATGCTATGGATGATAAGAGATGTAAATTATTCACCATAGTTCGGAGACGATGCTTCAAAGTGAATAGAAATGTCATTGGCTATCTTCTGGGTTGCAGTCCTGGAAATACATTTCTTCCTCAAAGCAGTGAGTTCAACAAAGAACAAATTGCAGAAGTTCTTGGTGGAAATACCCGGAGTGGAAATAGTCTCTGTATCGAGAATATCTCAAAACATCTCAAGTTCTTTGGAAATTTTGTTGTTCCCAAGCTGGCACCTAGCAATATGTACAAGGTAAAGTGGATTCGAGATGTGGTGAACTGATTTATCATATGGTAATCTGCACTCCCAACTTTGATTTTTGTGGTTTTATTATCAAGCAAATGATAAGAGTCTGGAAGAGTGGCAAAAGCATGGGGTTTCCATGCCTTATCACGAGAATTTGCAGTGTCTTTGAAATTGGTGCTAATGATTCTCAAGAAGTTGAACCAAAACCTCATAATCATACTATTATAATAGAATGAGAGGACAAAGTGGTCCTACAACAAGTACAAGTGCAGCTCCTAGTACTCCTGTGCAAGAAAATGATCTTGAAACCTTCTATAGAAGGATCTGTAGGAGGAATGATTGCCTGGAGCACCAAGTTAGTTATGCATCAATCAAGCATCCAGAACTTACTGCAGAACTCACCTTGATTGCTCAAGACTAAAAGAACACATAATCTGATGATGATTTTGGACTGAGTGACTCTATTTCCAGCTCTTAATCTATTTATGCTATCCTAGGACTAGGATAAATGTTGAACTTGTTAAGCTGTGTAAAAAAATTTAATGTTGCGTTCTGAACTTGTATGTAAAAGTATGATGCTTTCAGTATTATATATGTTTTAGTACTGCCAAATTTTTTATTGCTATGTGTTTATGGGATGTTTGATTTCGGTTTTCATAACCTTAATGTTAGAGCACTGCTCGGTCGAACTCGCATGCATTGCTATCTCAAGCATGTTTGTCAATGTTAGTGATCAAAACTATAAGTCTTGATTTCTAGTCTACTATTAGCTAAGTCTCGGACTAGGATAGAAAGTGTAGTTGAGCTCAAGACTCCATGGCGATCATCATACATAGACGAAGAACTACTCAAGGAACTGGTGGAACTTCATCGACTAAAAGGTATGTGGAGACTTGAACTTATCAATCACTCAAAAGTCTATATACTTTATCTCCTATCTTGAGACGAAAGTCGTTTTTCTATATAGACTTTGATTATACACATTTTCTATTTCGATCCGAGTTTATCTCGCTTATCTATTTCTCGAAATATGTGTTGGTAAGCTTTCTCTTTGGACAAGTTCATCTTTACTAGTGACGAAAGTCATGATAAGTTTCAATCACTTGAAAATGGCTTTGATGAAAAATGGTTTATGAAAAGCAACTATATAACGTCATCTAAGAATGTTTCAATGATTGAAATGAGAGTTTAAATTATATAACCATTGTTGGATATAAGCATTGTGCGGTAACTCATACATGTATAAGTCCTTATTCCTTGAACCAAAGCATGTGTACTTTACTGCTCAGGAAAACCGGAACAGAGTCCGCGAACCCAGTCCGCGTATTGTCGGAGGTTTTCTTCTCGAGAAAATCTTCTGGAGTTTGTAAATTATTTACAAACTTATTTCGGGTACTTAAGTCCGCGTACTTAAGTTGGTTATTTTCTAAAAACGATTATTCGTGAACTTAATCTTATATAAACTAAGGAATGCAAGTTTGCAAACCGTGGCTATAAAGTTCATGAATCGATTCGAGTGAATCAAATCGTTTTTGTTTCAATTGTGTCTATTATAAAGATCTAATCAATTGAACAACTCTCTAACAAATTCATTTGAGTCATTTGGAACTAGTTGTGGTAAAGAAGAATATGGTTGATATGAAAGTGCTGATATGGCTAACCATTTGGTTAACTACTGTTGAACCAACTAGATGTACATGTTTGGGTACGGTTACACAAACCTAAAACGTGCATTTCATTTTTGTGTAGCAAGCTAAGTTTCGATCTAACGGTTGAAAGATATTTGCTTAAAGTCTAAAAAATTGTTTGGAAGATGATTTTTGCAGTATTAATTTTTATGGTTTTATATATTGCAAACTTTATGGGATATGTGTGTTTGCGTCCGTGTACTATGATTGTCCCATATTCTGTCAAAAGTTAAGTCTTTCATATGTCGATATGGATGTATTTATAAAAGAATGAATGAGCTTTTGACATTACAAAAGTTTTAAGCCTATTATATGTCATTATGCAAATATTGATGGAAGATAGGATGAACTTTTGTTTAAGAGGATTATGTCTATTGTATGTCATTGTGCAAATAGTGATGGGAAATAGAATGAATCCTTGTCTATTCCGAAGTATTGATCTTCCCTGATACATATTTTTATGTATATACTGTGCGGCTCTGTAAGTTCTCTTATGTCGAGCATGACCAATTTAATTGATCACACTCTTGTGGTAATTTAGTTGTATATTCCGATTGAATTAATCATGGGTTTTCTTGTGGTTAATTCAATTGAGTATTTTTTGGATTCAAATTCATATTCGTATGTGATTTGTTATGTCCAAAGAAATCCTTCTTTTCTCATGAAATTAAGGTTGTTGTTGTTGTTCTTTCGGGAATGAAATTTTCTGGGGGAGAGTTCTTAATTCAACTTGTGCTTAATTACCAAATCTTTGTGGGGAGTGCGGCTATGGAATATTATAGGGGTTATCTTGTATCTTTATAAAATCCTTGATGAATGCATTTAGCTTCGGCCATATGATGGCACCTAAAAAGTTGATATGTGCTTGCTTTTGGTCACGAAATGTCTCTATGGAAATTTCATTAAGATCCCACTAGTTTTCGCACCTTTGGCAATTTTATTGACAAAAAGGGGGAGAATTAATGTGTAGTTCACACTACAAATACATATGGTTTTCGGATCATTGTGTAAGGGGGAGTGGTTTCCATGTGAGATGGAGTATTGCCTAAGGGGGAGTGATACATATCACCATAATATTGTTGTCGAAGTTATGATACAATTGAACTTTGATGTTGTATAATAATACTATGACACTGTATAACAATGATTGAGAATTCTTGTTTTCTCATTGTTATGACTACGGATTTTCAACAACGATGATACTAAACTTACAACCTTTGGGATCATTGGAGTACTTGGAAGTGACGAAGATTTTGAGTAAAGTTGAAGAACTAAGAAGATCAGGCATGTGGAACATAAGCTAAAAAAGTTTGTTTATCTATTTTTATATTCCATATGTATTGAAAGTTTTGTCACTAAAATTGACCAAGGGGGATATTGTTAGAGCATGCTCGGTCGAACTCGCATGCGTTGCTATCTCAAGCATGTTTGTCAATGTTAGTGATCAAAACTATAAGTCTTGATTTCTAGTCTACTATTAGCTAAGTCTCGGACTAGGATATAAAGTGTAGTTGATCTCAAGACTCCATGGCGATCATCATACACAGACGAAGAACTACTCAAGGAACTGGTGTAACTTCATCGACTAAAAGGTATTGATGAGTGCTAAAAAGTGCATATTTTTATATATTTTTCTTGGCATTTAACTCATCTTTTGTGCATTAATTCTCCATTTTAACCCATATCTGTATTTTCATTGTTTTCAAGAATAAATATTTTTTTTAACTAATTTTTCATTTTTAGGTAATAAATAAAGTTTGGATGAATAGCGGAGCGGAAAAGAGCAGAAAAGCGGTGAAAAGCCGGGAGGAATTACACAGGGAAGCCGCGAAGAATGTTGTGCACAAGACCAAAAGGCTAGAAGTGGGCTTGAAGAGGAAGAATTGTTCTTAAAGAAGATATGGGCTTGGCATACCCAAGGCCCAAAACCCTCACCCAAATCCATTTCATATATCCATACCTGTTTTCTTTTCTAGCCGTCAGATTGGATCATCTCAGCATCCTATGGTCGCAGCATCGCCAGTACATCGAAGTCTGAAGCTCCTGTCTAACACTACAGCACCTAACTCCATCTTGAGCCGTCAGTTTCGTTGTATCACGCATCCGACGGTCGATACCAGCCTCTTCACTTGTAGCCGTTAGATTTATCTATCATTTCCGCATCCCACGGCTCAGCTTCGCTGGACATCGATTTGGCTACACCCGCTTCACACTGTAACAACCTACACCTATACCCATCGCCAAACACTCCCCTTCTTCTTTCCATCGAACCCATCTTCTTCCTCCCACTCCCTCTGCAACTACTCCACTGTCACCACCTTCTCCATCATCACCACCATTCCCTGACACCACAAAACCACTCTACTCCACCCTAAAAGCGAAACCCATCATTTCCCCCATCTTTCTACCCGCCTACTTCATCAATCTCGCACCTTTCCTATCTCTGAAACCCTAGGTTAGAGATTGATGAATTAGGTGAAGCTAAAGAAGAAATTGAGGTGTGGGAATGAAGCAGTGAAGTCAGAGGAAGATTGGGTCGACGTTGTGGGTAAGATTTGACCCATCAAATTAGGTGAAATCGAAACCCTAAATTCACTGTTTTGGGATTTTTTTTTTGGATAAACCCTAATTTTGTAAATTAGGTATTTTTGAGAATTGGGTGTAACTATAAATAGAGTTGTGATGTGTGTGAAAGGGGGTATGCCTGGATTAGCCAGTGTGTCCAGAACTATGAGTTCTGTAAAAAATTCCATTTTATGCTCTGTTTTTATCCTTTGTTCTTCACTGTTTTGCTATCCATGTTTTTCCATGTTCTGTGTATTGTTCAGTTTCTCCATTTGATGTAATGTGCTGTTGCTATCCATGTTATGTTTCATGTCTCCTGTTATGTTATGTTTCTGTAATATTTGTATCATGTTCTGTACTGTTTCTGTTATGTATGTTCTGAATCCAAAATGCTAGGACTAGATGAAATTATGAACCAGCTGAGATAGTCTTCATCATGTGCAGCTCATGTTCAGTGTTGCTAAGCCCTTAGACTAGTTGTGCTTTAATCAGACAATTAGCACTTTGGTAATTATCTTAGCTGTGAGTAGAATATCCCTTAGGTTAATGGTGGATCCAACATCCTAGTGTTCTTTCATCACTCTTGTTTACTGTCTCCCTTCATTGCTGTTTTCTCAATAGTTCACTGTTAGTTCACTGTTATGTTTAGTGTTTAATGTTTAGTTCCTCAAATGTTAAGTTTGTTCACTGTTAGTGGTGGAAGTTTAGGTTAGAATTCATGTAAATTGAGCTGATTGAGAAATGGAGGAATTTAGTGTCCACTGTTTCTTGTGATTGATTGTGCTGTTAAAAGACAGTCAATGCTAGGAGTAAAACAGTTGGACAAGCTTCTTCTCCTTCCATTCCATTTATGTATGCCCTGGAACATAGGCAGGCTAGAACCTCCACCTAGCTCCATTAGGGACAAGGATTTAACCAAAAACAGCCACTGCCTAGCATCTTTCCTGTTCTTCTTTGTTGTCTATCTGTTTTTGTGGCTTCTTATCACTGTTTTTATAGCTGTTTTTATAACTGTTTTGTGCCCTGTTCTTCCTTTGCCTTTGGCCCTTGGCCATTGCCTTTGATTTATCACTGCCATGCCATTGTAAATTTGCATCCTTTTTGCCCTGTGTTGCTTCCATGTATATACCATTGTCACTTTTTCTTTGTACATGTCATTGTAAATGCCATCCTTGGCCCTGTGTGACTTAGTGCCCTGTCTGCCTAGAGCCTGCTTTACCTTGTCTGCCTGCACATCTCCTGCTCTCCCTTTCCCTGCTGAGCACCTGCCCTTTGCACTGCTGCTGCTGCAACTGAGCTTGGCTCAGCTAAGACCAAAGTTTAGTTCATATCCAAGGCCCAGTTCACTACAAGCCCAAACTGCTTCACAGTTAATCAAAGCCCATCTTGCTCTTATTGTGAAAGCAAAAGCTTCAAAGTTATTCAAAGCCCATTGATATTCAAAACCCTTTGGTACTCAAAGCCCATTAGCAATTTAGAAACCCAAAATAGTTAGAAACTCCAAACACACCCAGTCTCTGTGGATCGACTCGTACTTGCACGAGCTACAACCGACGACCGTGCACTTGCGGTATTACTGTAGGCCCGTTTTTATTGCGCTTAATTTTCACACATCTCCGGGCCCACCAAGTTTTTGGCGCCGCTGCCGGGGACTTGGTGCTGTGTTGTTGAAGTTTTTCTTGCATCTTATCCCCAACTGCATCTGTTGTTAGCATTAGTTGTAACTTGCATATCTTGTATATTGCATTTACATCATTTTTATATTGCATTCCCGTATCTTTGATTTACTGCTTTGACTTACTGTTTTGAATGTTGTTGAGTTCACCAGGTACCATCTTCTGGTGCTGCTGAACTGTGTTGCTGCTGCTGCCTGTTGCTGCTGCTGTTGCCAACTACTGTTGTGCTGCTCTGCTGCGCTTGTTGCTGCTGGTGCTGAGCCTCTGGTGCTCTTCCTGTTGTTGCTGCCAGCCTCTGCTGCTGCCAAGGCTGCTGCTGAGCTGCTTCTCCTGCTGCTAAGCCTGAAGTGGTGCTGCTGCCATTCATAAGCCAAGCCCAACTGGGCCTTGAGTATTGAAGCCAAAGCTTAGGATGATCCAAAGCCCAACTGGGCTTTTGCAACCAAACTGAGCAGCTGGGCTGTGCTTAAGCAAGTAAGCCTAAACCCATTAAGAGAACCCAACCTGTGGGCTTCCATTTTTAATTTGTGGGCTTGTAATAATTTTTTCCATTTTTCTGTTGGGTTTGTAATTAATTTCTTGTGGGCTTGTCTGTTTAATTTCTTGTGGGCATGGTTTTAGATTGATTTGGGCCTGTTGTTTAAATTATAGAAAACTGAACTTTTGAAAGCCCAGTTGGGCCTCATATTTTAGTTAGTAGCTAGCCAAAGCCCAACTAAATTTCTGGGACTGTGGGCTTAACATCCATTTGAAAACAAAACATTTACACTGTGGGCTTGACCCAAAAACAGAAAACGTTTTGAAAAGCCCAGTTGGGCCTCGACCTTTGGCTATTTAAGAGCCCAAATTTCAAATTGTTACCTGGGCTTGTTTCTGAACTGTGGGCCTGAACCAAAGTTCAAGTGGGCCAAAATTTCAAAATTCCAAAAACCAACAGTGAGCTTTACTCACCAGTCACCAGCAGTGGGCCTGTTTTTAAAAAAAAAAAAAAAAACGTAGCTGGGCTTCGCAAAACCCAACAGTGGGCTTGGCCTTTTATCCCATTTAAACCAAAAGTTTTTTCTTTAACCCATTAAAAACCAAAAGGCTTTGCTCCCTTTAAAAACCAAAATTTTTCCTCATCCCATAAAAAACCAAATTTCTTTTCCAAAATTCCCAAGAAACACAAAGCTCTTTGCTCCCTTTAAAAAAACCAAAAGTTTCCAAATGTCTCCCGCCAAAACCAAATGTCTCCCGACAAAACCAAATTTCCCCCAAAAAGTCCAATCCCATTAAAAACCAAATTTTCTTGTACATAATCCAGTAAATAAAATTTCTTAAAACCCTTTTGTTCCTTTTGTATATATTTTGCTAATCCAATATGATCTCGGCTGACATATGTTGGATTCTTGCCTTGAATAACGGAGTTCTAATATTGCTTTCGCCAAAATCGGGTATTCTCTTTCCTTTTTCTCTACTCAACATGATCCTCTTCATATGTTGTATTATAATTTTGTTCATATTTTGAAACATTGAGAACAATGTCTAGTTTAGGTTTGGGGGTGAAAAGCAGATACTTTGATAACATGTTATAATTGAAAACAGAACTCCCTCTTTTTGAAAAAATTTAAAAATTCCGAAAAAATTAAAAAATTAAAAAATCATAAAAATGGAGCTCATTTACCTTGAAATGTTGACTCTTGTGCATATATGTAATTTTTAGGAGTCTTAGTCTAGATATTTAGGCACCCTGATTCTAGCACAATTCACATAGTGATAAGAAACTTGCACGCGCACGATCTACCAATACATGTATAGCCTCGATCTTCAAGGTGTTTGATAGGAAGTTAGATTGCCAATCACTTTAGAATACTGAATGAGACTTGACTAGCTTGTTCTTTGGTTGGCTGGGATAGAAGTTGGAGGATACGTTAAGAAAAGCAACCATAGAATTTGACCGGATGCATTCGATAAGGGCCACCTCTTGCTAAGAGTCATGTAATTATGTTTTTCTTTTTGTTCATGTATCAAAAGTGTCACTATGTTGTAAAGATCAAAGTTATTTCTTACAAAAAAAAAAAAAAAAAAAAAAATATTCAATCAAGTATTTATTCCATGTTTTGTCATGTTAAAGACAATATTCTCTCTTGTTCCAAAAATAAAAGAGAGTAATCAATGTAAATAAGAGTCATGTAAAGAGTCATCTTTTTGTTGTAAATAGTCTTGTAATAAGCAAGGAGGGTGCAGCCATCGATGTATAACGCGGGTAAACTGAAATATCACCAACTCATTGGGTGAACATTCACAATTCTCGTAAAGCCGGACAGCTAGCTTGGCTTAGAATTCGGTTCTTAGCCTAAAAACTATCTCTTGGTGATTAGTAGTCATAACTTCAGGTCATTCTAGACACATGTGTAGATACACTTTACACTCTTATCACATGTCTTTTTTTGTTATCAGTGTTAGGATTGTGCCTTTGATAGCTAGATTGACATCTCCATTTTGCTGTGAGCTTAAACTGACTTGCACATGTCACATTTGATGGAATCTGAGCTTATATTTTGACCTAGAACTTTGTAGGTACGTTCTAAGCAAACCTTCACGAGACTTCACTCGTCCACTAGGGACACTTAGTGGTTTAAAAGGCTTAGTGCATACGCTAAATGCATTCGAGAGACCAGCGACAGTGGTATAGGTAGGATTTCCTTAGTTTTGTTTTACTTGAGGACAAGTAAAATTCAGGTTTGGGGGTATTTGATGAGTGCTAAAGAGTGCATATTTTTATATATTTTTCTTGGCATTTAACTCATCTTTTGTGCATTAATTCTCCATTTTAACCCATATTCTGTATTTTCATTGTTTTCAAGAATAAATATTTTTATTAACTAATTTTGCATTTTTAGGTAATAAATAAAGTTTGGATGAATAGCGGAGCGGAAAAGAGCAGAAAAGCGGTGAAAAGCCGGGAGGAATTACACAAGGAAGCCGCGAAGAATGTTGTGCACAAGACCAAAAGGCTAGAAGTGGGCTTGAAGAGGAAGAATTGTTCTTAAAGAAGATATGGGCTTGGCATACCCAAGGCCCAAAACCCTCACCCAAATCCATTTCATATATCCATACCTGTTTCCTTTTCTAGCCGTCAGATTGGATCATCTCAGCATCCTATGGTCGCAGCATCGCCAGTACATCAAAGTCTGAAGCTCCTGTCTAACACTACAACACCTAACTCCATCTTGAGCCGTCAGTTTCGTTGTATCACGCATCCGACGGTCGATACCAGCCTCTTCACTTGTAGCCGTTAGATTTATCTATCATTTCCGCATCCCACGGCTCAGCTTCGCTGGACATCGATTTGGCTACACCCGCTTCACACTGTAACAACCTACACCTATACCCATCGCCAAACACTCCCCTCCTTCTTTCCATCGAACCCATCTTCTTCCTCCCACTCCCTCTGCAACTACTCCACTGTCACCACCTTCTCCATCATCACCACCATTCCCTGACACCACCAAACCACTCTACTCCACCCTAAAAGCGAAACCCATCATTTCCCCCATCTTTCTAGCCGCCTACTTCATCAATCTCGCACCTTTCCTATCTCTGAAACCCTAGGTTAGAGATTGATGAATTAGGTGAAGCTAAAGAAGAAATTGAGGTGTGGGAATGAAGCAGTGAAGTCAGAGGAAGATTGGGTCGACGTTGTGGGTAAGATTTGACCCATCAAATTAGGTGAAATCGAAACCCTAAATTCACTGTTTTGGGATTTTTTTTGGATAAACCCTAATTTTGTAAATTAGGTATTTTTGAGAATTGGGTGTAACTATAAATAGAGTTGTGATGTGTGTGAAAGTGGGTATGCCTGGATTATCCAGTGTGTCCAGAACTGTGAGTTCTGTAAAAAATTCCATTTTATGCTCTGTTTTTATCCTTTGTTCTTCACTGTTTTGCTATCCATGTTTTTCCATGTTCTGTGTATTGTTCAGTTTCTCCATTTGATGTAATGTGCTGTTGCTATCCATGTTATGTTTCATGTCTCCTGTTATGTTATGTTTCTGTAATATTTGTATCATGTTCTGTACTGTTTCTGTTATGTATGTTCTGAATCCAAAATGCTAGGACTAAATGAAATTATGAACCAGCTGAGATAGTCTTCATCATGTGCAGCTCATGTTCAGTGTTGCTAAGCCCTTAGACTAGTTGTGCTTTAATCAGACAATTAGCACTTTGGTAATTATCTTAGCTGTGAGTAGAATATCCCTTAGGTTAATGGTGGATTAACCATCCTAGTGTTCTTTCATCACTCTTGTTTACTGTCTCCCTTCATTGCTGTTTTCTCAATAGTTCACTGTTAGTTCACTGTTATGTTTAGTGTTTAATGTTTAGTTCCTCAAATGTTAAGTTTGTTCACTGTTAGTGGTGGAAGTTTAGGTTAGAATTCATGTAAATTGAGCTGATTGAGAAATGGAGGAATTTAGTGTCCACTGTTGCTTGTGATTGATTGTGCTGTTAAAAGACAGTCAATGCTAGGAGTAAAACAGTTGGACAAGCTTCTTCTCCTTCCATTCCATTTATGTATGCCCTAGAACATAAGCAGGCTAGAACCTCCACCTAGCTCCATTAGGGACAAGGATTTAACCAAAAACAGCCACTGCCTAGCATCTTTCCTGTTCTTCTTTGTTGTCTATCTGTTTTTGTGGCTTCTTATCACTGTTTTTATAGCTGTTTTTATAACTGTTTTGTTCCCTGTTCTTCCTTTGCCTTTGGCCCTTGGCCATTGCCTTTGATTTATCACTGCCATGCCGTTGTAAATTTGCATCCTTTTTGCCCTGTGTTGCTTCCATGTATATACCATTGTCACTTTTTCTTTGTACATGTCATTGTAAATGCCATCCTTGGCCCTGTGTGACTTAGTGCCCTGTCTGCCTAGAGCCTGCTTTACCTTGTCTGCCTGCACAGCTCCTGCTCTCCCTTTCCCTGCTGAGCACCTTCCCTTTGCACTGCTGCTGCTGCAACTGAACTTGGCTCAGCTAAGACCAAAGTTTAGTTCATATCCAAGGCCCAGTTCACTACAAGCCCAAACTGCTTCACAGTTAATCAAAGCCCATCTTGCTCTTATTGTGAAAGCAAAAGCTTCAAAGTTATTCAAAGCCCATTGATATTCAAAACCCTTTGGTACTCAAAGCCCATTAGCAATTTAGAAACCCAAAATAGTTAGAAACTCCAAACACACCCAGTCTCTGTGGATCGACCCGTACTTACACGAGCTACAGCCGACGACCGTGCACTTGCGGTATTACTGTAGGCCCGTTTTTATTGCGCTTAATTTTCACACATCTCCGGGCCCACCAGGTATGTGGAGACTTGAACTTATCTATCACTCAAAATTCTATCTACTCTATCTCCTATCTTGAGACAAAAGACATTTTGCTATATAGACTTTGATTATACACATTTTCTATTTCGAGCCGAGTTTATCTCGCTTATCTATTTCTCGAAATATGTGTTGATAAGCTTTCGCTTTGGCCAAGTTCATCTTTACTAGTGACGAAAATCATGATAAGTTTCAATCACTTGAAAATGGCTTTGACGAAAAATGGTTTGTGAACAACTATATAACGTCCTATAGGAATGTTTCAATGATTGAAATGAGAGTTTAGATTATATAACCATTGTTGGATATAAGCATTGTGTGGTAAATCATACATGTATAAGTCCTTATTCCTTGAACCAAAGTATGCGTACTTTGCTGCTCAGAAAAACAGTAACAGAGTCTGCGAACCCAGTCCGCATACTGTCGGAGGTTCTCTTCCCGAGAAAATCTTTTGAAGTTTATAAACTATTTACAAACTTATTCTGGTTACTTAAGTTCGCGTACTTAAGTTGGTTATCTTCTAAAAACGATTATTCGTGAACTTAAACTTATATAAACTAAGGAATGCAAGTTTGCAAACCGTGGCTATAAAGTTCATGAATAGATTCGAGTGAATCAAATCGTTTTTGTTTCAATTGTATCTATTATAAGGATTTCAGCAATTGAACAACTCTCTACTAGTTCATTTGAGTCATTTGAACTAGGTGTGGTAAAGAAGAATATGGTTGATATGAAAGTGCTCATATGGCTAACCATTTGGTTAACTACTGTTGAAACAACTAGATGTACATGTTTGGGTACGGTTACACAAACCTAAAACGTGTGTTTCATTTGTGTGTAACAAGCTAAGTTTCGATCTAACGGTTGAAAGATATTAGCTTGAATCTAATAAGGTTTTCGTCAAACGATGAATATTGAATGCTTTGTTACTAAGCTAACATGGATTGCAAACCCTGATTTGAAAGACTATATAAGGGAGAACTCTAGCAACTGGGAAAACTAATCCCCACACCTCCTATGTGATACTAGTTGTATTAGATAGAGTCGATTATCCTTTAACCTTGTGTTTCTACCAAGACCCTGTAGGTTAACGACTTGAAGACTTCATTGGGATTGTGAAGCCAGACCGATACTACTTTCTCGTAGTTGTGTGATCTGATCTTGTTGTTTCTATCGTACTAAGTACAATCGTAAGGATTGGCTTGAGATTGATTTCTCCGATCGGTAAGATATAAAAGTAGTCACAAACATCTTCGTCTCATCGTTTGTGATTCCACAATATCTAGTTTCGCCATCATACGATTTAGATTATTGTGAGGTGATTGATAATACTGAGCTGTTCTTCGGGAATATAAGTATGGTTTATCAATTGGTTCACGTTCACCTTGATTTATCAAAAGACGGAACAAAATCTTGTAGGTATTTTTGTGGGAGACAGATTTATCTATTACCGTAGACTTTTCTGTGTGATACAAATTTGTTTATTAAAGTCTTCGACTTTCGGTCGTAGCAACTCTTAGTTATGGGTGAGATCAGCTAAGGGAAACAAGTGCGTAGTATCCTGCTGGGATCAGAGACGTAGGAGCGCAACTGTACTTTGGATCGGTGTGAGATTGATTGGGGTTCAACTACAGTCCAGACCGAAGTTATTTTGTAGTAGGCTAGTGTCTGTAGCGGCTTAATACAGTGTGTGCTAAATTTGGACTAGGTCCCGGGGTTTATCTGCATTTGCGGTTTCCTCGTTAACAAAACTTCTAGTGTATGTATTATTTCTTTTCCGCATTATATTTTGTTACATAATTGAAATATCACAGGTTGTACGTTTGAATCAATCAATTGGAAAATCCAACCTTTGGTTGTTGATTGAAATTGATTGATACTTGACCATTGGTCTTTGGTACCGTTCAAGTGATTTCTCTTGTATTCAATTAGACTCGCAGATTTCTATTTGCTTGAGTAAGTATTGAATCGATAAAAAGAGATATAACTCTTTGATATACTTTTATTAATATTAAGTTTGACTGTCTAGTTGATTCTCTTAAAAGTATATTGGAGTTAGTCCATACAGATTGCTAACCGAAATATTGGGTGTGGCTGTTAGACCTCCGCTTTTTCAATTGGTATTAGAGCAAGAAAACACGTTTAAAAACCTTACAAGTCCGTGTTTGTAGCAATCTGACTCTATGGACGATAAGAGTATCTCAGATAACGCAACATCAGCCCAGAGTCATCCTTGTGAACTTCAAAGTGATGAAGCTTCTAAGAAAAACTCTATCTGGTCCTTCGACTGAATCTGCATTTAACTGGAAAAATTCTCTTGATGAACAGTTGGATAATCTTTCAGATGACAGTGATTCAAAAGGAGGACAAAGTATTGATGAGGAAGTCTCTCAATATATCAAGCTTTTTGACCATGCCTTGAAAGAAAATAAGTCAACTACTTGCTTGAGTAAATACATGGCACCTCTCTGTTAAGAAAACAGAAAACTGAGAAAGCTCTTTAAAGGGTATGATTGTGGATATAAACTTTTGCAATCTATCGTTAAAGATCGAGAAGAAGAAGTACGCTCAAAAAGGTCTGAGTGTGACAAACTTTTTCAAAATCTCTTTGTGTTGAAATAAAGACTTGCGGAATCTGAAGCAAGATATGACTCTCAACAAAAATGTTTTAACGACAGAGAACACAGTCTCCTCGCCAGAGAAAAATCGTTGGAGGCTGATCTCGTTGCTGCTCTTAATAAGGTCAAATCACTGGAAGAAAATCTGAAAAGATTCAATTCTAGCTCTACAAAATATCTTATATGCTTGGAGCATGTAAAGAACATCATGATACACGTGGTCTGGGCTATAAGGGAATAAAAACTCCAAGTACTGGTAAGATTAATTTTGTTCATGCTAATGAAAACTCTTCATGTGAAAAAACCTTTCAAGCAGTCAACAGTTCTAGAAACAAGGATTTTTCTCCTTCAAAATCTACTCACAGGAGAACAGTGAATACCAAGTCCTATAACTGTTATTATTGCGGAAATAAAGGAAATCCTGAACGAAGATGTTGTTTCCGATTAAGGAATGAAAAACTTCATAAAATTCTTGCATGGATGTCTAAAGAAGTTATTAAACTTGTTTCTCATCTTGTTGGAGTAAAAGGCATTGTCGGCAAACAAGAAAAGTTCTATGATAAGACATTTCTTGATTGTGAGTTTGAGACTAAAAACTCCTACAGTTGCAGAAGGAAGAACGAAAGAAGGACAACTGACTTCTTAAATAACTCTGAGAAGAGAAAAAGACATAGGAGTATGAAAGAAAAGCCGAATTCCTTTACTCCTCCTAAAGAAGACAGTAAACCCGAGGTGTCTGCTCCAGATTTCATTCATATCAATAATCTAGTCTCGGAGCTCAAAATCAGCATAAACAGACTCAAGCGGAGCATCAAAAAGACAAGGAAAACAACAAGTTCAGGTATTCCTTGTTCCCCTCTGGTTAAATCTTTTTCTACTAATCCTAATGATTTTTCTGAAAATCTTCAAGAAGGAAAGAGAGAAGAAGTTAATATTCTTGATGAACAAAATGCTCATCAAAATACAACATGACTACTCAATATATAGCATCCTTCTTGTAATATGGAAGGATGCTTATAATTCTCAAAAATCCTGTATGTCTTGAGAAAGTAGTTGTTGTTATATTTCTTTTACGAAACGATGATAATTAAATTGTTGAGTCTTGCTCCAGTATTTTTCATAATATAAGTTGATAATTCACTCTTGAGAATGATTTCTCGTTGATTTCCTTGTCTCTCAATGATTCTCTTATGATTTCTTGAACTAAGAAAGTCATCCCCTGTTTAGAATGATTCTTGAGTATCAATATCCCTTCTAAATTTTGCTCCATCATACCTTTGGTCTTGTATCAAGGTTGTAACCATAAGTACATGATAGTCGGACCAACACAGAACGTATACGAGTATCCCTAGGGTATCCTATGAAACACTCATATATATATATATATATATGTATCATGCTCATCTTTGGTACATATATATTCCGTAACGTCAAGGTTCATCTAATTTTTGTGTATACAATGGATGAATGCAACAAGGAAGACAATGATGAGAAGGGCAATCCTATCAAGTTTCACGAGAACCCTGTTTTCATTACCTGCTATCATGTTGTTGATCACGAAAAAAAACTACCAGTTCAGATGTCATCACATCTGGTCGGAAATCTTCTTCGATATTTTGAGGTCGTACGTGAACAACTCGGAATAGCAACAAGGAATCTTGATTTTCTGAAAAACGATCTGAAAAAAGAAACTGATGAGCTAGTCCTTATTCAATCTCTAGTTGTTGAACGCGGTTAATGTTTTGATTAAATCATGTTATCTAAGAGTTATTATGTCTAGTAAATATTCTTATGAGAATTTATTCTTGTGTTTTTAGTAAGAATAACTAGAATTTGGAATAGCCATTATTGTGATTACACATAGCTATGTCTAACATTTTCATCTTTATTGTTTTTAGATTTATTTGCTTAAATTCTAAAAAATTGTTTGGAAGATGATTTTTGCAGTATTAATTTTTATGGTTTTATATATTGCAAACTTGTTATGGGATATGTGTGTTTGCGTCCGTGAACTATGATTGTCCCATATTCTGTCAAAAGTTATGTCTTTCATATGTCGATATGGATGTATTGATAAAAGAATGAATGAGCATTTGACATTACAAAAGTTTTAAGCCTATTATATGTCATTATGCAAATTTTGATGGAAGATAGGATGGACTTTTGTTTACGAGGATTATGTCTATTATATGTCATTGTGCAAATAGTGATGGGAAATAGAATGAATCCTTGTCTATTCCGAAGTATTGATCTTCCCTGATCCATATTTTTATGTGTATACTGTGCGGCTCTGTAAGTTCTCTTATGTCGAGCATGACCAATTTAATTGATCATACTCTTGTGGTAATTTAGTTGTATATTCCGATTGAATTAATCATGGGTTTTCTTGTGGTTAATTCAATTGAGTATTTTTTGGATTCAAATTCATATTCGTATGTGATTTGTTATTTCCAAAGAAATCCTTCTTTTCTCATGAAATTAAGGTCGTTGTTGTTGTTCTTTCGGGAATGAAATTTTCTGGGGGAGAGTTCTTAATTCAACTTGTGCTTAATTGCCAAATCTTTGTGGGGAGTGCGGCTGTGGAATATTATAGGGGTTATCTTGTATCTTTATAAACTCCTTGATGAATGCATTTAGCTTCGGCTATATGATGGCATCTAAAAAGTTGATATGTGCTTGCTTTTGGTCACGAAATTTCTCTATGGAAATTTCATTAGGATCCCACTAGTTTTCGCACCTTTGGCAATTTTATTGACAAAAAGGGGGAGAATTAATGTGTAGTTCACACTACAAATACATATGGTTTTTGGATCATTGTGTAAGGGGGAGTGGTTTCCATGTGAGATGGAGTATTGACTAAGGGGGAGTGATAATATCACCATAATATTGTTGTCGAAGTTCTGATACAATTGAACTTTGATGTTGTATAATAATACTATGTCATTGTATAACAATGATTGAGAATTCTTGTTTTCTCATTGTTATGACTACGGATTTTCAACAACGGTGATACTAAACTTACAACCTTTGGGATCATTGGATTACTTGGAAGTGACGAAGATTTTGAGTAAAGTTGAAGAACTAAGAAGATCAGGCATGTGGAACAGAAGCTAAAAAAGTTTGTTTATCTATTTTTATATTCCATATGTATTGAAAGTTTTGTCACTAAAATTGACAAAGGGGGAGATTGTTAGAGCACTGCTCGGTCGAACTCACATGCGTTGCTATCTCAACCATGTTTGTCAATGTTAGTGATCAAAACTATAAGTCTTGATTTCTAGTATACTATTAGCTAAGTCTCGGACTAGGATAGAAAGTGTAGTTGATCTCAAGACTCCATGGCGATCATCATACAGAGACGAAGAACTACTCAAGGAACTGGTGTAACTTCATCGACTAAAAGGTATGTGGAGACTTGAACTTATCTATCACTCAAAAGTCTATCTAATTTATCTCCTATCTTGAGACAAAAGTCATTTTGCTATATAGACTTTGATTATACACATTTTCTATTTCGAGCCGAGTTTATCTCGCTTATCTATTTCTCGAAATATGTGTTGATAAGCTTTCGCTTTGGCCAAGTTCATCTTTACTAGTGACGAAAATCATGATAAATTTCAATCACTTGAAAATGGCTTTGACGAACAATGGTTTGTGAAGAACAACTATATAACGTCCTATAAGAATGTTTCAATGATTGAAATGATAGTTTAGATTATATAACCATTGTTGGATATAAGCATTGTGTGGTTAATCATACATGTATAAGTCCTTATTCCTTGAACCAAAGTATGCGTACTTTGCTGCTCAGAAAAACCGGAACAAAGTCCGCGAACCCAGTCCGCATACTGTCGGAGGTTCTCTTCCCGAGAAAATCTGCTGGAGTTTGTAAACTATCTACAAACTTATTCCGGTTACTTAAGTCCGCGTACTTAAGTTGGTTATTTTCTAAAAACGATTATTCGTGAACTTAAACTTATATAAACTAAGGAATGCAAGTTTGCAAACCGTGGCTATAAAGTTCATGAATAGATTCGAGTGAATCAAATCGTTTTTGTTTCAATTGTATCTATTATAAGGATTTCAGCAATTGAACAACTCTCTACTAGTTCATTTGAGTCATTTGAACTAGGTGTGGTAAAGAAGAATATGGTTGATATGAAAGTGCTCATATGGCTAACCATTTGGTTAACTACTGTTGAAACAACTAGATGTACATGTTTGGGTACGGTTACACAAACCTAAAACGTGTGTTTCATTTGTGTGTAACAAGCTAAGTTTCGATCTAACGGTTGAAAGATATTAGCTTGAATCTAATAAGGTTTTCGTCAAACGATGAATATTGAATGCTTTGTTACTAAGCTAACATGGATTGCAAACCCTGATTTGAAAGACTATATAAGGGAGAACTCTAGCAACTGGGAAAACTGATCCACACACCTCCTATGTGATACTAGTTGTATTAGATAGAGTCGATTCTCCTTTAAGCTTGTGTTTCTACCAAGACCCTGTAGGTTAACGACTTGAAGACTTCATTGGGATTGTGAAGCCATACTGATACTACTTTCTCGTATTTGTATGATCTGATCGTGCTGTTTCTATCGTACTAAGTACAATCGTAAGGATTGGCTTGAGATTGATTTCTCTGATAGGCAAGATATAAAAGTAGTCACAAACATCTTCTTTGACCTAGCAAAAAAAAATCACAAACATCTTCGTCTCATCGTTTGTGATTCCACAATATCTAGTTTCGCCATCATACGATTTAGATTATTGTGAGGTGATTGATAATACTGAGTTGTTCTTCGGAAATATAAGTCTGGTTTATCAATTGGTTCCTTTTCACCTTGATTTATCAAAAGACGGAACAAAAACTCGTAGGTATTTCTGTGGGAGACAGAGTTATCTATTACCGTAGACTTTTCCGTGTGATACAGATTTGTTTATTAAAGTCTTCGACTTTTGGTCGTAGCAACTCTTAGTTGTGGGCGATCTCAGCTAAAAGAATCAAGTGCGTAATATCCTGCTGGGATCAGAGATGTAGAAGAGAAATTGTACCTCGGATCAGTGTGAGATTGATTGGGGTTCAACTACAGTCCAGACCGAAGTTAGTTTGTAGTAGGCTAGTGTCTGTAGTTGCTTAATACAGTGTGTGTTCAATCTGGACTAGGTCCCGGGGTTTTTCTGTATTTTCGGTTTCCTCGGTATTAAAACTTCTGGTGTCTGTGTTATTTCTTTTCCGAATTATATTTTGTTATATAATTGAAATATCACATATTGTGCGTTTGAATCAATCAATTGGGAAATACAACCTTTGGTTGTTAATTAAAATTAATTGATACTTGAACATTGGTCTTTTGTACCGTTCAAGTGATTTCTCATGTATTCAATTAGACTCGCAGATTTCTATTTGCTTGAGTAAGTATTGAATCGAGAAAGAGAGATATAACTCTTTGATATACTTTTATTAAGATTGAGTCTGACTGTCTAGTTGATTCTCTTAAAAGTATATTGGAGTTAGTCCATACAGATTGCTAATCGAAATATTGGGCGTGGTTGTTAGACCCCCGCTTTTTCACTTAATATTCGATCTCATATGTTGTGAACCCTTATGGTTTGGGTGACTTTTTGGTTTAGCGGTATTAGTTTCTATCCCATGTTGGTAGGCTTTATCAAAGGATCACAAAGGTTTCCGGTTGAAACTCATGTGTGAAAAATTCACAATATGTTGAATCGTTTTTGGTTTAGCATAAAAGCATATGTGTTTCAGGATTTTCAACTTTTGCTATGCATTAGTTAAAATCGATTTTCAACCTTTCTCTGGTAAAGGTTAGTTGTTGTTGTTCTTTTGTCTTGCGAGAGGATGACAACATTAATGGGGGAGAGTTCTAACTTGAGCTTGCGCTTAATGAGATATCTTAAGGGGAGAAGAGGATGCAGAATTTGAGGTAACAAATTTGTTAGTTAATTGTTTTCCTGTTTAAGAAAAGCCTGATTTTATTGCATATATTTTGCTTTTGCTTAACAAAATTTCGGTACAATTGATGTTTATTCCATTATGTGTGTATGGATGTGGGTGTGTGATTCAATTGTTTCCGGTTAAGAAAAACTATTGTTATCTTGCTTTATTGTTTGGTATCAATTGTTTAGGCTTACGAAATTACGGTGCAATTCCGGTGCTTTAATGTCTATGATTGTTTCAATTGTTTCCGCTTGAGATAAATAATTATGCAAGTTGATTTATTTGGTCTGTATGAATTGTTTATGGCTTAACAAAAGTTTTTGGGATCATTTGTTTAGTCCAATTCGATTCCGGATAAGAGAAACTAAGTTAATTCTGGTCTTAGTTAGACTTATCAAAGTGTAGGATTCGGTTATTCAAGTCTAATCGAATGCCTTAACAAGAAATACTAGTTAACTAACCTAGTACTTGTCTTGTTTAAAGTAAAAGGTATAAGTTATTGTTTGAATAATTAAAACCTCATTAGAAAAATAAATTGAACTCTGATCTTTATTTTGGTCTTATCGAATTGAGCGATTGTATTTGTGCAATCGGTTTAGCAAAGAACTAAGGTGCTTAGTCGATTTTTGATTTGCTAGAATATTAGGGAAAATTGCTTCCGGAAATTGTTTCCTTGGTAACATATAAAACGAAATTACTTTGTAGTTTCGTTTTTGATATTGGTTATCTAAAATGGTGTGTGGAACCCTCGTGCTTAACTCTTATAGGTTTGCAAGTCTTTTGAGATTTGTAAGATCCTTTCGGTTTGTCCTTTATTTGCCCATACCTTTGTCATTTTATGACAAAAAGGGGAAAAATATATGGAGTAAACAAGTGATATCGGTGTTGATTTGGTATCACTAAGGAAAGGACAATGGTTCTTAAACGTTATATCTAACGAAAAGAGTAAAGCATAGACTAAGGGGGAGTAACATATCATAGTTACAATGCGAATAACAAAGACGTGCGGATACCTATCTTACCTTTAGGGGGGGGGGGGGTATTAGCTTTGTTATTATAATGTCAACAACGACATTTGTGGATTGAATGTATACAGGTTATTGTGCTGTTGAAACTTAGAATCAAGCGTATGTATAATGAATTCTTGTAATTTGTTTATCCATATGATATAAGAGTTTTTCACTATTGACAAAGAGGGAGATTGTTAGAGCATAGCTCGGTTGAACCCACCAAGCGTTGGTATGTCAAGTTTGGTTGTCATATTTTAGTGAACCAAAAATCATTTAAAGAGTCACTTGATTATTTACTAGAGTTAACTTCGTATAGGTTAGCTAGAAAGTTATTAGGATATGATACATACAAGTAGGTTAAATTATGTTTGGAAGGCACATCCGAAGGTATATTTATGTCCGATACCACGGCTTGCAAATAGTTAATGAAACATACCACGATCTTTCCAATATACCCGAGCCGGATACTATCTAATTAACCAATTCCGGATGTATCCCAAAAATTGTCGCACTGATGTCGCGTTTGGATGGGCCATATAAATAGAAAAATCATACTCCGGATACCATACCATTTCTCTCTCTTGAGATATGCAGCGAGTATCTCCCTTCGTCGCCTTCAAACCCTAGTTCATTTGGTGCAAAATATACCCACACTAGTGCTTTCGCCATCAAATTCATTAAACGTGAGCTAAATTCAATCCCTACCTTCACCGTAACTCGAATGATTTCAATGAATTTGGGTGTTTTCCTAACTTTTGCTTTTATTGTGTCCAGGGTTTTGGGATTTCGGCACTGGTAAAAGCTTCATAACTGGTAAATTCTTCTTCATTAAACTTATTGATACTCAGTAAAGTGGTTCCATGGTTTTCTAATAGTTATTTTAATTTTGAAAATAATAAATTACTATATGGTCATGTTGGTGATATGTAAAATCATATGCATCGTGCTTATACTTAATTATTTGTTTATTTTACAATTGGAGACCCAATTAAGACAGGTAATTAAGGTTTTATTGCTAAATTTAATTTGTCAAGACCATGGTTTAGTTCAATATCTTGAAAAATAAAACTGTTTGTCCTTTCAGATACTGAACCTATAAAACCATATATCTTAAATACAGATTTTTTGTCCTTTGACACCTTTGGGATTAAGAATCAGTGGATGCAGAATTCTTTGCAAACTTAAGTATGTGTAGTTCTTCTTTCTCGAAACCTACTGAAATTATGAACCTGATTTGTTATATATCGGCAGTTAAGTGAATTGTTGTGATGGTAAATTGATTGTTTGTCCATGGTGTTAGGGAAAGATGTTTGCTACTACATCGAGAGGTTCAGCGAATACTGACCTCCAAGATGATTTCAATTCCAAAGAATCTTTATAGACGGCTTTTGCATCTGTTGAATTGTCGGAATGTAATTCATCAGGAACCGAACCATAGTATGTTTGTTTCATTCGTTCTCATAAAGTATTTTCTTTCAGAGTGTTGTTTAGAGATAAGTTTTCAAGAGAGAAGATCCGTTAGTTGGTAATATGTTCTCCTTATAGTGCTCTATGATACTACCAAAGGCAACAATGAATTACCTAATAACACCACCATCTACCACTTGGTAAATTTTGTAGATGGTGAGGTTTTCCATTTGGAGATGCAATAATTTTTAATAGTAATGTAGATGATTGTAAGATGAACATATTACCAAAAGTTAGTTTTAGTCTTTTAGATTCATTAGCATTTGCGTTTTATAACTACATTGGTGTTGAAATTGTTAGATGGTTTGAGAATAACCATGTCAAAGAATCCTTCTCCCTTCAAAATATTGTAGTTGCTGCATATCATTGGAAGAAACCGACTTGAAGCATCTCATGTTTATAACAAGTTTATTCACCACAGAAGTATCGGGATAACTACCCGAAAGCAACAAATCACGCAGTTATGCATCTTATGCCAACGATCAAGAGTCGTTTGAGCGAAAAGGCTTACGCAGTATTTGCTTCAACGGTAGTAGGCCACTTCCTCGATATGCCTGGAACCCTTAACGGTAGTACAATTTTGCATTATCTACTCTCACATCAAATTGAGAGACAAGATGATGGTGATCCATTTTGTATGAACTTTGGGTTTGGAGGGCATATCTTGAGGTTTGGTATGAAAGAATTTGCACTTGCTACGGGAATTAACTTCAATTTGACAACTGCAACAAAGGAAGATCTAGATAACCCACTCCCAAAATGTATCGCAGATTCACCAATTATGAAAACTCACTTCCTTGGGGAAAAAGGGTAGCAATAAGAAAACTCTGGATGCGATTTGAGAAATGATATTTGACCACCTGCAGTGACAATGAGAACGCTAAGTTGGCGCTTCTCTTATTTGTGCACGTTATGCTTTTGAGCTTCCCGGCGAGAGATGTAGTAAAAGGAGCATATTTCCATTTGGTGGACAACTTGAATAACTTCAACAAGTTCCCATGGGGTTATGTTAATCTTAGAAAAACCATCCGCAGCTTTCGATCAGCTCTGGTTGTGAAGGATGGAAAGAAAACTAAGAAAGCCAGTGTTGTCAAGAAAGACAGGGAACCAGAAAAAAGTGGTCGGTTGGGCTTGCTGGCTCATTACAGGGTGTCTGGACTGTCATACGCTCTGACAGTAAGTTCGAATATTCTGTTTAAATGGTCTTATTCATCCTGTATACTTGGGCGGTTTTTAGTTTGTACAGTTCAAGTTCTAACTACTGCTGTTATTTCAGGCTTGGGCATCGGCAAGTATTCCTGCAATTAGGGGTTTATGTGGACGGGTTGTGTCCAAGCATACTTGCGGTCGGTGGTGCACTGTCATGGAACGTGTATCCTGCACCAAAGAACCGAGATACAATGAAATTGTATCCTTGAGACAGGGGCTAATAGTGGATTATGATGAGTACGAGTTGTACAATGGTGACTCCCTTAGATTTATTGGAATAGTAGATGATAAGGAGGTGTTGGAGGATACTGTGGAACCGTCTGATGTTCCAAAAGAATCTAGCAAGGTATATGAATCCTCTTAGTCGGGAACGACCAAGGAATTTTCTCGGGAGGTTGGCGTAGGACATGGGTCAGATACTTTATACACTCTTACGGAGTCCCAGCTAACAAATATGTTTGCTATTTTCTTACGAGAGAAGTTGGCTCCATCCAGCGTTAGTTATGTAGATAAAAAAACCGTAGCAGGGGAGACATCGTGTGATGGAGATCGGGGTAACGCAGCAGCGGCTTCCACACAGATGTACTCAGTCATTAATGATGAAGTAGTTTTAAAATCAGAAGAGACGGTAAAGAAAGTATGTACTCCAGATGATGACGGTAAAGGGATGAAAGAAAAATAAAAAGAAGAAACCGATATAGGAGATGAAACATCTAATTCTCCAGTGGGTGCGGATGTAGAAACATCTAAATCCCCTGACGTACCCAACTTAAAGAGGCGTAAAATCGTAAAGGCGGGACCTCAGATCTCATCACTGTATGCAAGCCTCACTTACCAAAAAAATTCTAGAAATGACTATGCTGGGTAAAATATTAAGGATCTAGGTATCTCAAAGAACTGTAAAAGGAATCTGAACATTTACATATGGACAAGGCAAGTGTCTATCACTTATTTACCGTATTTAACTCGAAAGTCATTGTCTCATGATCGTTAAAATGCGCAGGGAAAATGTGGATCCAAAGGAAACCAAGAAGGAAAACGACCCACGTCCTAAGAAATCTCCGGTGGAGGAGATTGATGAGACAGAAGAAAGTTTGAAATGGTATGAATATGTCAAGTTATTAGGAGGAACATCACAACCACGGCCCGACTGGTTTTCAGACACTGTAAGTAGATTATTTTATTATAATTTATGTTCATGATATTTTATGAATTTACTCTTCTACTTATCTATTTTGAGAACTATTGCAGATTGTTAATTGTGTATTGCACTCGATGCGCAACCACCTTGGATTCACGAAGAAAACTCGGTGGACCACAATTGGTAGTTACTTCGCTGTGAGTATTATATGAAAACTATAAAACTTATCACATTTGCACTATAAACATACTTGCATTTTGTACATGTTAATGATGGCTTGTAATGTGCGGTTTCTCACGCTCTATTAAACATCGTCCTGAAAAACAGCGGTACGCTAGAGATCAAACACTGAGATCCAAGACCAAAGAAAAGAAACAATTATATTATACAAAATTGCACATGGCGGGCAAATACGGCATTGATGGTAAACCATGGTCCGTTGATGTGGTTTACGCTCCGGTGCTAGTGAATGACAATCATTGGGTAGAAATTGAAATCCTCTTGAGGACACAGAAGATTTGTATCTACGATTCCCTATACAATCATCAAAAGCGTAAAAGATCCACCAGGACAGCAGGGAACCCATCCGAGGTCATTGCTATCTGTGATGTCTGAGGACAATCATAAAGAATGGAGAATGAAATTGCGACTACGCAGACTTTGATCAAGTGGTCCCTAAACAAAGCTAGGGGTTAGTTTTTTGAGATCTCGTTAGATGGGCGTTCAACATCCTAGATGGTGCAATTGGTAATCCAAAGTTGACACTTCTATTTTTATTGGTTTAGTTCCGATGATTGCGGAGTGTATGCATTGTGCTTCATCCTGTGTTTGATAAAGGAAGTTTCTCTAGACTGATTGCAAGACAGAGATATTATTAAGGCTTATCGTAGGAGGTTTTCTGTTCGATTATGCAACGATACAAGTATCGAGGTAAGTGCATGTAGAAGTGAATAGCAAAACCTTTATAGTTTATATACAACAGTGATGCTGATGATACCACTTCACCAATTTTTTTGGTGCAGGATTATGTTCCGTGAATCGGGTGAAAATGTTGGAAGCAAACTTTTGTAAGTTTGCAAAAAGTTTTTTTCTTCAAGGTTTGGGAGTGAAAATCACAAAATTCATTCAAGGCTCCAAAATATAGTTAGAAGGGTGGATATAGTGGTTGGGTATTTATGTGGGCAACGGATGTACAAATATAGTTAGAAGCAAACTTTCTTCTGTGAGCTTAGTTTCTTGCTCTAAAAGGTCCTTTTTTCTTGGTGTCTTTCGCAATTTATTTAATTTTTCATGGTTGGATATCCGTGCAGGTTTATGTTTCTTGTGGTATGAAGTCCTCTTTTTCCTGTTTCTCATGGTGTCGGATTTAATGACTTCCGATGGCTCTGGGTTTCTTCTTGGTAGCCATTGAATCTAGTGGTGGCAATGGTATTGGTAGTAGTGCAGCATGTTGGAACGATGGGGGTTGGATGATTACGGGTTTCATTTGTTATTTTGTAACATTGATCTGCTAATGTTTGGTTTTCTCATCCATACTAATTGATACCTAATACAATGTTGATTTGGGGTTAGCCTCAGATCAACAGGTTCGTTCTTGTAAAGCATAAGTGTATAATTTATACCAAAAACGGTTATAACTATGTGGGAATTGTATAAATGCCCTCAATTCTGAAGGGCTTCACAAATACCCTTGTCCTACAATAAAAATACCCCTCTTCATCCAAAGCCCATCAGGGGTCCATTAAAGATTATACAACATTACATATTTACCCTTTATTCTATCGAGTATCTTCTTCTTTTCCATTTCATTTTCATTTGCAGATGTAAAATTTGTTCTCTCGCCTTCATCGTCGTTACCACCACCTTCTCCTCCGTCGCTGCAGATTCAGGAACACCATCTTTTCCATCACCTGCTATACTTCCACCAAATCCACCACCACCATCAAACGACATCAACGAGAAACTAACTTCTGTAATTAGATTCATTAGAAACATCAGAATCAATTTCGATAACATAGAATTTAGATTGAATAACCTAAAGTCGATGATAACAGTTAGTTCTTAAAGATCTTTTTTCATCAATTTAGGAAGAGATAATTAAAATCGTCATTAGAAGTTGATGATGGTGGTGGTGGAGGAAGATACCAGATCTATAATGATGGTGGTGGCGACGGCGGCGATGAAGGAGGTATGTATTTCAATCTATCACAGTTTTAAGAAAATGATGGTGTTGGTGATGGTGGTGAAATATATCATATCTATAATGATGGTGGTGGCGGCGGCGGCGGCGATGAAGAAGATACGTATTTCATGTTACTTGATTTTCAGTTTAATTTATGAGAGCGGTAGAATTGATGAGGTAGATTTGTTGTGGTTCTGGTTGGAATTAATGATGTAGATAGAAGAAATGATGTAATTGATGATGGATATTGTGGTGGTTATTGTTGGAATGATGGTTGTGGTGAGGTTAGAATATTAATTTCGTTGATGGGGATAATGGTGATGCTGATTTTTATGGTGGTGGTGGTGTATATTTTGTGTGACTGTTGCTGGTGGTGGATAGTCTGTGTGATTGTTGGTGGTGGTGAGGCTGGAATGATAAATACAATAAGATCAGTGCTTGGTTTCATAGAAAACTCTGAGGTAACTACTACTTCTGTTACCTTACTATTTATGTTCAAGTTCACGAGTATCAACTACTCTTGTTGATCCCTTTAATGGGATCAACTACTGTTGTTGATACTATGTATGGGATCAACCCCTGTTGTTGACAGAATTATTTTCACGGGTTCAACTACTGACTATTGTTGACATCATTTCCTTGCATTAGGATAGTCATGCTTGTAGTTTAAATCATGTTTGTTAAAAAGAATTGGTTTAATTTCTTGTTGGTTTGTGTTTGTGTATTGTTATTCAACCAATGGTAGTGGTGTTGTTGTTTAATTTTATAGTTGTAAGGTTTTCAAATGTTGAATTTGTGGTGCAATGGTAGAAAACGATGTTTATTAATTGGGAAGAGACAGTGAAAATCTTCATCAATAAGTGGATCTGAAGATTCAATCATCATAAAAAAAATTAAAGATAATTTGATCTCTTACTGTCATTCTAAGTAGTAGCCTAAAATTTGATCTTGGTTTTGATTTTTTGGTGTTGATTCAACATGATGTCTTTATTTATTTCGATTTTAATTGAGCTCTTGATTGTAATTCATTTTATGAAACAAGCGAATGGATTTTGTTTGTACTAGTGAGGTTGGTGGTGCTGATGGTGATACAAGCATTTGGTATTGGTGTTGTTGTTGTTATGGTGGTGGAAAGTGGTGAAGGTGTTGTTACAACGGTGTTGGTGGATGTTTGGTGCACTGCAGGTAATGGTGGTGGTTTTTATTGTAGTGGTGAGGGTGGTGGCGTATTTTTTGTAAGGGATCAACTAGCGTTGTTGACACCACTTATTGGATCAACTCCTGTTGTTGACACCATTTTTATGGGATCAACTATTGTTGTTGATCTCATTTATGGAATCAACTCTTATTGTTGACAGCATTAGTATAGTCATGCTTGTAGTTTAAAAGTTAAATCATGTTTGTTAAAAAAAATTAGATACTTTATAGTACGAGTACCTAAAATGCTATTCATATTGTGTTTCTTACATCAACATTATAAAGACTAGTATGCTTATGGATTTTGTTTTTCGTGGTTTTTGAAAGTGTTGGTTGATCGGTGTGGTAGTAGTTGTGTGGTGCTGGTAGTGTCGATGTTGGATTGGTGGTAATGTCGGAATTTGGTGATTTTGTTGGTTTGTGTGTTGTTGTTTGACTGATGGTAATGGTTGTGTCTTTGGATTTATAGATGTAAAGTTCTTCGAATGTTGAATTTGTGGTGCAATGGTAGCATGACTGACTCCATGTCAGATGATGCGTGTTCGACTCATGCCATGTTCACTTTCACTCATTCCTATATGTCATTTCGTTTTTTTGTATCAAAGATGTTTGTTGCAGAAATTTTTGTTGCTCCTGTGTTTCTTAAGTAGTTGTCAGTTTGCAGGTTCCAGGTTTATTGGTTTTTACAGTAAACAGACTCGTATAAATGCTATCAACTCTAACTGTTGATCCCATTTTTTGTGGATCAACTTTCATTGTTGATCCAACTTAACGGGATCAACTTCAATTGTTGATCCCACTTAAAGGGATCAACTTTGGTTGTTGACACTATAATCTCGAAACATTGTTCCTGAGTTCCACCTTTTGTTTCAACTTTGGTTGTTGACTCCATTAACTGGGATCAACTTCGATTGTTGACGCAAAAAAAAACTGAATATTAGTTAGTAAAGTTATTTTTGGACTTTTGATTTTTTGGATCAACTTCAGTTGTTGACACCTAGTTTTGATGGCGGCGGTGGTGGTGGCGGCGGCGGCGGCATCACCAGTAACGACATCAACAATGGTGGTGGTGGTGACGGCGGCGGAATATTAGTGGCGGTGGTGGAATATTATTGGTGGTTGTATTTAGTAAGTGGTGGTGGTGGTGGCAGCGGTGCTGTTGGCGGTGGTGGATGTGAAGTAATAGAAAAAAATTTTTGTTAAGGGATAAGGGTTTTAAATGGAATATAATATTGTTTGTGAGGGTATTAAGGTAATCTACTTTTTAGTGGATAAGGCTTTTAAATGATAGAGATATTTTTTTTGTTGTATAAGGGTATATTTATTGGGTGTCAAAACTAAGGGTATTTAATTAATATAACCGAAGACTATATCCCATAATTTTGAAAAAAAGCTATTTAGCCGTTGCATATCGCCTTCAAAGCAATTGTCTTTATATTTTTGCATATAAGAGAGCTTCAAATGACAAATTCTAATTTCTTGAAACACGATTTTAAAGTAAACAACAACAGTAGAAGAAACAACAAAAGTAACATCTTAATGTTACACCAGTAAGCTTCAACTTGTTCAGTTATAACAGTCGCGTAAGCATTGACTTAATGAAACTTAAGAAGTCAAGGTTTTCGTACTTAATTAGGTTTGTGTCTTCCATATTATTTCTTGGTCTAATCTAGATAAGTTTTCACCCGGATCTATCAATGAAAAGATCAGATTGCGTAATATTAGTTAATGGATGCATAAGCCGAGTCTTATCAGAAAAAAACCATGCTTGATATTTGGTTTACAACTCCAAACTCTCACCTGAAAAATCAAAACGCAATGAGATAAATCAAAAACCAAGAATCGATAATCAACAATAAGAAAACAGCTCAAGAACCCAAAACTATTTAAGAAAACTTTACCATAGAGGAAAATAAGAGGCCAACCTAAAGACAGATAGATGCTAGTGAGAGGTATCCTCATTACTTATTTGATCAGCCAGACTGGCCACATGATGGTGCGATTTTACGTGTGTAAACCACTACATCTGACATTATTCCGCTATGACACAAGAATTGAGAAATCTTTGAAACATTTCGACCTGAAGTATTGAATGATTACTCCAACAGTTTTAAACAATCACACCACTTCAAATTGACAAATAATTAAATAATACTAACAAAACAGATAAGCAAATTGTATTTTGCATGCTATTTGTATATTGTATTATATTTTTAAGTGCAAACTCTAATTTGCACAACATTCCCTCTCCATTTAATTTGAACTCTCCATTTAACAATCCTGCTACATGACCCCGCTTGATAACAGCTATACTTAATAGCTGATCCCATGTGGCGGTACAATTTTGGAAAAATATCTATAATTAGGGTTTGAAGAAACCCAAGGATCTTGAAGAGGCATGAAAAGGAAAAAAAAGAAAGCAAACCATAAAAGTTTTAATCTGGCAGATAAATATCATATTCATGGAGCTATTGTTGAAGAAAGGAATTAATACTGTGTCGTAAACTTAAGACAAGTGGTGAAAGAGAAAAAACACACTCCTCGCCATTGTACATGACATGTACAATCAGTAGCTAGGTACCGAACTATGTGTCAATGGGTATACGTGTGGGATATATGTGCTTCATTACTTCCTTGGTAATTGGGAATGATGTAACTGCACATCTTGTGGGGAAATGATAAACAAGAGACAAAATTTGAGGCATTAGAAACAACATTGACTATTGTGTAAATTGAAAAGTGATTTTATTTTTTATTTTTTCAGAGAACAAGAATTAAGAGATTTTCTGAAGAATGTTCTCCTTGGAGGCAGGTTTTTAACTGTTTCTCCGTATACATACCCTATAAAATCAAGGTCGTCCGTATTATGCAAATTTCTCCCTAGAAGGGTTAAATAGAAGTGGAAGTGGTTGTTTAATGTAGTAAATGCTCTTAATGTTTTTTCTCTTAATGTTCGGAGATATTTTTATTGGAAATGGGTGCTGAGGACAAATCTGGGTGTTGTGGATAAATTTGGGTTACACATAACCTTGGGTGCTCCTTAGACAATTCTGGGGTCCGTTTAGCAACTGTCCTCCGGGTGCCTCGAGCAACTTTTCGAGCCAATTTCTCCGCAAAAGCTTATTTCTCCAAAAACACCTACAAAGACATAAAATAACCAAATAAGCACAAAATCGAGCAATATATACAATTGGGATCAAAATAGACACATAAATGCGTCTATCAATTCACCGGCTTAGTCATCTCTTGATCCATCTATGCTATAAATACAAGAGTTTTCTTCTACAGGTTTGCCCACAAAAGTAAAAATTTTTTAGGGAATAGATTTTTTAGAGAGATAGATAGAAAACTAAGACAATGTCTACTCAACAGAGAAATTCTGTTGAAGGTATAAGAAAGGGATTGATGGTGAGATGCTTGAGGTGGTCCCGCTTCCGCGAGAGAGAGTCATAGAACCCTCTCTCATTCGTAAAAATATTTCCAGGACCTTCATTTTTTAAACTGTTCCAAAAGAATAAATAGTCAATGAAGAGCCTCCACCTTTTCCATACAAGACTTGGTATACTTTTTTCCGCAGTTTCGATGTGCTTCAGAAGGAATATGGTGAAGAGATAGCCGATGACGAGTACGACGAGGAGGATTTCTATAGGCATCTTTTTCCAAATGTAAGGAGGTTCCGAGTGATCAACGGTGTGAAGACTGGGATCCTGGAGGAATAACCCCATCCTATTAGATAGGTTAAAATCACAAGTACTTTGCATGTAATTGCTATCCCACAGTTGCATGTGTTAGGGTTTGGTAAGGGGAAAAAGGGTATCTAGGAAGAATCTTGCAAGCTTTATTTAAATTTTTCTATTGTTTTTTAGATAACATTTTATAAGATGATGATCATATTGAAATGGCCTGGAATAGAGATGGATGTTAATTTTATATGGGTATGGTCCGTATGGACCGTATGGTATATATATATATTAATTTATGTTATTAATGGAAGAAATTGTGATTTGTTTTTTTCAAAGATGATCGATGAAATTGGTACGAGAATATAAAGATAAAGGAAATTTCCGTAAGTGTCTGTTTTATTTTAGGTATTACCAAAAATGTTATAAATTCCCAAAAATTTAACCATTGATCTAAAATCCGATATTTGGAGACTATATTTTTGTTAAAACTCTTCTAAAGCTGGTCAAAAAGTCAAAAATCAAAACGTATACAATACATTTTGACTCATGTGCATTATCGGCAATTCTAATTAATTTGCAAATCAGTAACTAGGGTTTCTTTGCAGAGAGTACTGTAAATGCAGATGTTGATCTCGATTGTAATGAACTGGGTATTTTCTGTGAAAATTATATTTGCATTAGAATCCCTCTCCATTTTAATTTTGAATTCTTCTCCGTACTTGATTAATTAATTAATTTGATACTCCCTCAGTCCTTAATATAAAGGCAGAGAAGTCCATTCATTTTCCTGTTTTATCCTTTGTATAAAAAAGTTCCTATAAAATTGACACTCTTCCTTAGAAATATATACCACCAAGCATAAAAAAGATTAGAGCATATATAGAATAAAGAGGATGTGTTGTTTACAAACCGTAATCGCACATTAATATCTTATTCGTCGCACTTGTATTACGTCTTTTACACTTTTAAATATGGTGCTCAAACAGTTTATCACGTGAAATGTGGTGCAGTTAAGCCAAGGAGGGGCGATAGGTTTGAAGAGGTGTAATTAAGCCTGAATTGAAAGGTTGGATAAAATGGATTATGGATGTAAGTTTTCAAAGAGTCATGATGGTTCTGGATACCGTGTATGGGGTATCGAACCGGCATGCAAGGTCTAGAGACACTGATACAGGTGTCTATAATTAGGTTTTGGAAATATGCTTGCATGGAGTAATGATGTTTCTGGAGAAGGTGCACATGCCTTTGAATTCTCGTAATAGCAAAGAGATGGGACGTTTAACCAAACTCCATAAATAACTATTAATGGTGCTATACTTTATATCTACGAGGATTCTCTCGGATCCTAAGTTGGTAGAGAGCAAAGCAGTTTTTTAAATCGGTAATATGGCCTATCAGGCCATTCTACAGAATCTAAAAAGGGAGGTCTTCCAATGTAACTTTCTGTCGTACAAAGCTGTAGCGTACAACCTCTCTTGGCCATTTCGTCAGCTGCAAAATTTATCTCACAATATACATGCTCAAATGTCATGTACGCATAATCATCTTTCACTGCTAACCATCTCTGTTGTACAATCCCTGGCATAGAGTCAGCGAAGAATGCATGCACTGCACTTTTGGAGTCCGAACGCACACAGATTTTCTCATGGCCAAACTGCTTAGCCCATTCCAATCCGCTAATTAGTTGTGGAGCCCAGACTGATGCTCAACGCCCCAAGCACTTCACAACTGCTATTTCTTGCCACTGTACCTGAGCCAGCAGGTCCCGGATTACCTTTTGAGGCCCAATCACAGCAAATTAAAATTTCTTCACATTCTGGTGGCCTCCATAAACAATCCATTGGGATGATAAGCTTCACAGTCGTATGTGCAACTCGAAATTACCGTAGAATTTGCAAATCCTGGCATGTGTTGAACATGTGGCCTGTTATTCTCATTCATTCATAAATAGAAGTATTGACATTGATTCATAATCTTGGAAACGCAATCCAATTTTAGTTAGTCATGTATTTGACAGAGATATAAAGATCAAACATATACGGATGTTCGTAATTTGTCCCTTTACCAGATTGTAGATTAAAACTAGGGATGTATATGCCTCTCCTTCAAGTGAATTAGACTGGATAGAGAATCAAAGATGCAATTTCAAACACGATGTACCTTATGCAAACCTAGAGCATTGCAGGGAAACTATTAAGAAACACTTGTTTTCAATACATTTTATCTTGTACATGTTCTATTTCTTTGATTGTAGTTTTAGTTAATAGAATACATCCTGCATCTCCAGCATTATCGACACACAATCGTCGGACAATATGAATAAGCTGACTTCATCGTATTGCATTTAAAAAAGTTTCAACCGTTCTTCTCATTCAATGTTGAGCAACATTTAGCAGCAACATTATCATTTCATATCCAGTTATTACATCTTGTATATATTGTTCTCCACATGTCTGAAAATCCATCTAATGCTAGGCATAAAAGAAGATTTGAGCTTGTAATCGACAAGTTCACCATTTACCTTTAAGAATTTAGCCCGCATGTACCTGGCCCATTTCTTGTTGGAATTTTTGATATTCCACCACAACTTCATCAGCATGGGTTTGTTTACTATCTTCATTCTAGCAATCCCAAGGTCGCCTTCAGATTTTGGACAATACGATGCAAGATGCATGATTTGAGCTATGCTGTAAATGCTAGCAATTAGTAACTAAGGCGTCTTTGCAGAGAGTACTGTAAATGCATATGTTGATCTCGGTTGTAATGAACTGGGTCTTTTCTGCAAAACTAGTGTTCTTGTATGGAATCCAATTAGAACTGTAATATTGTCTTTGTGGGAACTTTTAATGAATTGAGTTTTTTTCGAAATGGATGTTTAATGAGGCTAACAAGGTAACTTAATCTCTATAGATCAAACTGTAGATAGTGTTGAAGGTAGATTCAATCCGGAAAGAATTTAATTTTGCAGGATGTTGTAGCATTGAAGGAGAAAAAAACTTGGGAGAACATGCTGAAAATGCATACAATTTTCAGGATCTAATATAGTTTGAAGGTAGTTACCCTTCTGAAAATTTCTGCAAAACGGGTTTTGCACTCAGATTAAACAAATTTCTTCGGTCAACCAATCAAAATCAATGGTTTTGTCCACCCACATATTTACTCTTTTATCTTACAAAATACCATTGAATATGCGTCACATGTGCGACATGTCAGTAATATTCCTAGCAAAAAGTAGCACTGAATACGTGACTCCAGTGAGATTGATTAACGACACTGAAAGTAACGTGCGACAGCGAGCCGAATGGCTCATAACTTAATAGCACAGTTTTTGCGTTTCTTATTTGATGGATGTGCGACACATGAACTACGTGGGGCCCAAACCGTTTAAGACGAGTAAACGCCGACAGGCTCTTAACTTAATAGAACCATATTTGCGCTACCCGAGTGATAGGTGTATGACATATCTGCGACTATTTTTAATGACCAGATTAAGGAAAATTAATAACTAATGGATACTGTTTCTGGTTCGCATTAGGGGTTCTACTGTTTGAAGAAGAAGTAAAACTAATTGAAACAACATCCTATTGAAGTCTCACGAATTGAGATTTCAAATCAGTTACACAAGATACTATTTTTTGATTGACATGAATCATCATAACAAATCAATTTTAACCTTTCTTATACCATACAGTTAATCGGCTGCAACACATACTTACTTCTGCTGAACCAACATGAATGGAAATCCTAAGTAGTCATTCAACAAACGAACCCCACCGAAACGATGTAAATTCTGATCAGAACCTTAAAGGACCATCAGGAGTTTTCCATCACGAGCCTAATTAAAACTCTTTTAATGGAAACCCTCTTTATTTTATTACAACAACCACCAATATTCTTTCATTACAACAACCATTTATTTTATCAATCAAAAAAAGATCAAACGTGCCTGTCCTACCTATTAATTGAGCTAAATAAAGAGGTGCTTGAAAATTGGAAAACTCTGATCTCCAATAACCCAAATCAATCGTGCCTAAAAACTAGATCCCATATCGTTATGTATGTGCGACCCAAAGTCTATGTTTTGTTGGGGGCGAATTAGTCAACAAAAATATGGAATGCTATTATGTTAAGTTGTGCTATTTTGTGTTTCGTTAACTTCTATTGTGGTACCAAACGTCATTGGCCCAGTACAAGTATTACTTGAAGACTTGAAGAATGTGAAGAAGTAAAGAGCTACAACGATGACATCATCCTTCCTCTTTAGGTTAGTAATATTTTGACTTGAACTATTTTATTCCTAAGGTATCTTTCAAGTCGTGCATATTGAAAACATAACTGCGAAGCTGTGAATGATTATACTCTAGTTAGACGTAGTATTAAGGAATACAATATGAAGTATAACTCTTATCTTTTGAACTTCGTATATAAGACATCGACATAATCATATGAATGCTATTGTGATTATGTATATGGGTATGGGTGAAGATTTCTTCATAGGAAACAATGTTTTACATTCGTTTAAAGGAAGTAAATTCATAAACTTGTTTTGTGAAGCGAAAGGGAAATCGCTAGGCTTATTGGTATTTTTATTCATTGCAAATCTTTGGATTACCAACATGTGTGTTTAGTATAACTGCTCATGACTTGTTTATCTTCTTGGTAAAACTATTCACAAGGCCTGACTTATGTATCGGTATGAATTTTATTAGTGAAATCAATCTTAAGTAATCACCTGAGATGGTATGATCGATATTTGTAATTGGGTAATCAACTCTAGTCTTTGGGCAAACGATCCTAGAACTTGGTTGGGACTAATCACAAGATGTGTAATCGATCCTTGTAGTAGGTTAACAAGTTTTTAGTAATTGGTGTAACCGATCCTATAACTTGTGCAACCGATTACAAGTAAGTATCATAAATAAGTGGTAACCGATCCTGGTACTTAGTCAGCCATTTTATGGAAACTAGTATGACCGATCCTAGTAGCCACTTGGAGGTAGAACCGAAACTTTTTTTGGTAGAACCGTTAAACCCATATTTGGTGATTGAATGTTTTTGATCAATCACACAGTTCTTGAAATACAGATGAACCAATTCTAAACTCGTTTGGAAGTGTGGAAAATCGGTTCCAAGATTGTAATTATGAAAGATCATTTGCAAAGTTAAGATGTCGACATACTTTGAACACGTGCAATAATTCTTACCTATTATTGTTCAAAGTTATTCCTTAATAACTAAAGGAGAATCCCGGATCGAAATAAATTGAGAATCTTTTAATTTAAGGTTTTTAGTTTTATATGCTTTTAATTTCCAGCAATTAATTGCATATCTTTAGAAAATAATAATTGGTAATGTGTATTTACTAATTGGAGATTTTCTACTGAGATTTCGGTCATTATTTGGACAGAGCATTTCCAGGAATTATGAAAAGCGATTTGGTGTTTATTGCATATCTTTGAGAATATTCGGTTTTGGGAATTCCTTGGTGTCCAAACTTCCTTGGTTTATAAATATTGAAGTTTGCATTTCTATCAAACTAATCCTCAGAGCCAGCAAAACTACCTTGTTGTGTTGTTACTGGTGGAGCCGTCTATTCGGAGAGGAAAGTAACCTAATTAGGCGAAATCTCTTACGACCGCTCGTTTTAAAGACTTATTTGGGATTGGGAAGCCTTACGAATACCGTTGGTGGGAAACTAGATAATTGCATTTTATTATTAGTTTTCAATTGATTTGATTGACTAACGGTTGTTGAACTTTGATTGCACCTAGTTTGTTTATGCTTGAGAATCTTCTCTTCTGATATATAAGATTCACTCAAACTAGATCGAAGTTTAGACGGGATATCTTTAGACAGTTTGTAGATCTAAAGACGTCTTGTGATAATCCATTGTTAACATACTCCATTATGTGTGTGATTGATCACAAGAGATTTAAGTTGTTTGTGTGCAGGTGTTTATTGAAGATCTAAGAAGATTTGAAAACAAAGAAGATTTCTTATTTGAGTTCATAATCTTTGGTGTGCACAAAATTTGATTGGATGGGGATCCAACTATAATCGGTTTATCTTTTGATAGATTGGATTGATTAGTTGTGTCGACTCGGGCGGGTTTTGCTCTGCGACTCGGGCGACGGAATCGGAGGATTTTTTCTTCAATTTTTTTTCGTTTTCAGTGCATCTTCTTCATTGATCCAGGTGTTATTGTGATTAATTCTGGTTTAAAGTTCATAAATTTTAATTGTAACGTACTTGTTGACATTAATATGTCTGAAATCTGAAGAAAAATGGCAGAAAGCTCAAATTCTCGATTGGAATCTGAGATTTCAGAAAATGTTAAATCCAATTTTTTTGGTAAAACAATTTCCAGTCCATCAGTGTTTATCCCTGATGAAATTATTGATGAGAGTTTGAATGAATGGAGATTTATCTTAATTGGCAGATTAGATTTCGTAAAGTTGAAGATTGCTACTGATGGATCAAGTTTGAGGAAGCAGTGGTCTCTTTCTGGAAAATGTCAATTTATTCCTACAGGTAAGGGTTTCTGAAAAAGCGGGGGTCTAACAACCACACCCAATATTTTGATTAGCAATCTGTATGGACTAACTCCAATATACTTTTAAGAGAATCAACAAGACAGTCAGACTCAATCTTAACAAAAGTATATCAAAGAGTTATATCTCTCTTTCTCGATTCAATACTTACTCAAGAAAATAGAAATCTGCAAGTCTAATTGAATACAAGAGAAATCACTTGAATGGTACCAAAGACCAATGTTCAAGGATCAATTAATTTCAATCAACAACCAAAGGTTAGAGTTCCCAATTGATCGATTCAACGCACAACCTGTGATATTTCAATTATATAACAAAATATAATGCGAAAAAGAAATAACAAAAACACCAGAAGTTTTTTTAACGAGGAAACCGCAAATGCAGAAAACCCTGGGACCTAGTCCAGATTAAACACACACTGTATTAAGCCGTTACAAATACTAGCCTACTACAAACTAACTTCTGTCTGGACTATAGTTGAACCCCAATCAATCTCACACTGATCCAAGGTACAGTTGCGCTCCTTACGTCTCTAATCCTAGTAGGATACTACGCACTTGATTCCTTAAGCTGATCTCACCCACAACTAATAGTTGCTACGACCCAAAGTCTAAGACTTTAATATACAAATTTGTATACACAGAAAAGTCTACGGTAATAGATAAATCTGTCTCCCACAGAAATACCTATGAGGTTTTGTTCCGTCTTTTGATGAATTAAGGTGAACATGAACCAATTGATAAACCAGACTTATATTCCCGAAGAACAGCTCAGTATTATCAGTCACCTCACAATAATCTTATAGACTAGCGAAAGAAGATATTGCGGAATCACAAACGATGAGACGAAAATGTTTGTGACTTCTTTTATATCTTGCCTATCGGAGAAATCAATCTCAATCCAATCTTACGATTGTACTTAGTACGATAGAAACAACAAGTTCGGATCACACAACTACAAGAAAGTAGTATCGGTCTGGCTTCACAATCCCAATGAAATCTTCAAGTCGTTAACCTACAGGGTTTCGGTAGAAACCTAAGGTTAAAGGAGAATCTACTCTAGCTAATACAACTAGTATCACATATGAGGTGTGGGGATTAGGTTTCCCAGTTGCTAAAGTTCTCCCTTATATAGTCTTTAAAATCAGGGTTTGCGATCAATGTTAGCTTAGTAATAAAACATTCAATATTCATCATCAGATGAAAACCTGATTAGATTCAAGCTAATATATTTCAACCGTTAGATCTAAACTTAGATTGTTACACATAAATGAAATGCACGTTTATTTAGGTTTGTGTAACCGTACCCAAACATGTACATCTAGTTGGTTCAACAGTAGTTAACCAAATGGTTATCTCTAAGAGCACTTTCATATCAACCATATTCTTCTTTACCATAACTAGTTCAAATGACTCAAATAAACTAGTTAGAGAGTTTTTCAATTGCTTAGATCTTATAAAAGTATACAAGACACAATTGAAGCAAAAACGATTTGATTCACTCGAATCGATTCATGAACTTTATAGCCACGGTTTGCAAACTTGCATTCCTTAGTTTATATAAGTTTAAGTTCACGAATAATCGTTTTTAGAAAATAACCAATTTAAGTACGCGGACTTAAGTACCTGGAATAAGTTTGTTTTCAGTTCACAAACTCTATCAGAAATTCTCGGGATGAGAACTTCCGACAGTACGCGGACTCTAGTTACGGTTTTCCTGAGCAGCAAAGTAAGCATACTTTGGTTCAAGGAATAAGGACTTATACACGTATGAGTTACCACACAGTGTTTATATCCAACCATGGTTTTATAATCTAAACCCTCATTTCAATCATTGAAACATTCTTAGAGGACGTTATATAGTTGTTGTTCACACACTATTTTTCGTCAAAGAAATTTTCAAGTATTTGAAACTTAATATGACTTTCGTCACTAGTAAAGATGAACTTGGACAAAGCGAAAGCTTACCAACACATATTTCGAGAAAAGGATAAGCGAGATAGACTCGGATCGAATAGAAAATGTGTATAATCAAAGTCCATAAAGCAAAACGACTTTTGTCTCAAGTTAGCAGATCGAGTAGATAGACTTTTGAGTGACAGATAAGTTCAAGTCTCCACATCCCTTTTAGTCGATGAAGTTCTACCAGTTCCTTGAGTAGTTCTTCGTCTTTGTATGATGATCGCCATGGAGTCTTGAGCTCAACTACACTTTTTATCCTAGTCCGAGACTTAGCTATAAGTAGATTAGAAATCAAGACTTATAGTTTTGATCACTAACATTCACAAACATGCTTGAGATAGCAACGCATGCGATTTCGACCGAGCAGTGCTCTAATAATTTCTTTATCATCAAATTAGACAATAAGGAGGATATGTGATGAGTGCCAAATATTGTATATATTTATCCCTTTTTGTTGGCATTTAACTCATCTTTTGCGCATTAATTCTACATTTTATCCCATATTCTGTATTTTCGTTGTTTTCAAGAATAAATAATTTTCTTAATTAATTTTGCATTTTTAGGTACTAAATAAATCCTGGTTATCTCACGGAGCGAAAAGAGCAAAGGAACGGCAAAGACTCTCGATGGGAGGAAGCGAAGAATGATGTTTGCAAGAGCCGGATCAACTAGAAGTGGGCTTGAAGAAGGAAGAATTGTTCTTAAAGAAGATATGGGCTTGGAATACCCAAGGCCCAAAACCCTTACCCAAATCCATTTCCATTATCCATACCCATTTCCATGAGAGCCGTCAGATCGGATCCATCTTGTCATCCAACGGTCGCCTCATCATTGTGCATCAAAATCCGAAGCTCCTGTCAAACACTATAGTACCTAACTCCATCTGAAGCCGTCAGTTTTGTTGTGTCTCATCATCCAACGGTCGTTCCTATCGCACTGTTGGATCATTCCATCACCTTTTCATCTTACGCTTTCGCTTCGCTGATCATCAACCTTTGATACATCCGCCTCACACCCTAGCATCAGAAACCTATACCCCTAACCAAACAGACCCTTCTTCTCCATCGGGTTCTTCTTCCCAAATCAATTTTCCCCAAAACCAGCTCCTCCTTCCACCCGACCATGGCAGCCTGCAACTGCTGCTCCTCGAGCTTCACTACACCCCTCTCCGCCTCTACCAAAACCCGTACGCACCACAGTTTTCTCTCCCTAGCCTAGTCGTTTCCCCAAACCCACATCTCTCTGACCTAGGTGTGGAGTTGATGAAACAACTCGAGCTAGGGTTGCAGTATATCGATTGGAGCAGGAAGAGCATCAGAGGGACATCAAGGAGCATGGGTCGAGCAGAATTCACACATGGGTGAGAGAATTTGATTTTCCCCAAATCAATTTAGGGTTTTCAAAATTAGGGTTTTTAGAAATTAGGAATTTGATGTAAGCTATAAATAGAAACTGATGTAGGATGTTAAAACGGTTCTTGGGTCATCCGAGATACCCCCTAATTGGGTTAATTTCATTTCAATTTCCATTTCAAAGCAATTTCAAGTTCAATTTCAATTTCTGTTCATGTTCTAATTCACCACTAGGGTGAAGATGAAACCTTAATTCCACTGTGTAGGAGACTACAATTCTGGCCTCTCATCACTTTGCTCTCACATTGTATGTCAGGCATACATTGTAGTTAGGATACCCCTGTGATTGAAAGTGCAGCAGCCCATGTTAATTGATTATGGTCCAAACCTTAGACTAGTTATGCTCTAATCAGATAGCTAGTACTTTGGGAGGATAATTTATTTGCAATTGGAATATCCGACTTAGTCTAGGTTAAGAGGTGGAATCTAAACCCTAGTTTGCCATCAACCTTCCCTGTCATCCACAATTCCATCCTCAACTGTTTAGCTTTGTTTTCTTGTTTTCTTTCACTTGTTTTACCTTCACTGCTCACTGTTTGTTTCCCCTCATGCTCACTGTGGTGTCTTAACATCACAATCTTTACTTGTTTCACACACTCACTGTCCATTATTCATCTTGCCTCACTGTCAGTTGCTGTTGCTTCAACTGTCAGTGTTGAACTTGCTTCAACTGTCACTTTTGTTGTTCTTGTTTAAAGTCTCATGATTAGTAATCTGCCCTGGTTAGTGTAATCAGTTAGAAATTGGTTACAATAAGAAAAATAGCACTTGCACCCCCTTGTCCCTGTGGAACTGACCTGTGCTTGCCCTGTGTTGCTTGCCGACACTGTGCACTTGCAGTTAGAATTTTTAGGATCATTTCCAGTCCTACCAAGTTTTTGGCGCCGCTGCCGGGGACTCGGTTGCGGCGCAATTGCTCTTTCTTTCTTTTGGGTTGTTACTGAACTCTGCTTGATGTAACTCCTATGCTTGCTTGCTGATTTTGCTTGCTGTAACTCCTGTTGAGTTGTTGCTAAGTCTGCCACTGAACTGCTGCTGCTGCCTGAAATCTGCTGTGGTGCTGTGGTGCTGTTGAAAATCTGTTGCTGCTGCCCTGCCTGCACTGAACTGAACCACCTGGTGCTGCTGGTGCTCTTGTGCTGCTGTGGTGCTCCTGCTGGTGCCAGGCCAAGAATCCTGTGAGCTTCTGCACCTGTTGCTGCTGATCTGCTCCTGCTGCAAAGCCCTGAGCTGGTGAGCCTGCTGAAGACCAAGCCCAACAGGACTGTGCTGCTGAGGAAAAAAATCACAAGCCAATCAGTAGCAAATCACAAGCCCAACTGGGCCTGCTGAAGTTGCTGTCAAGCTTAACAATTTGAACCAAAGCCCAACTGGGCTGTAAGCTGCAGAGGTGAACCAAAGCCCAACTGGGCCTCAGAAAAGCCAAAGCTTAGGATGATCCAAAGCCCAACTGGGCTTTTGCAACCTAACTGAGCAGCTGGGCTGTGCTTAAGCAAGTAAGCCTAAACCCATTAAGAGAACCCAACCTGTGGGCTTCCATTTTTAATTGTGGGCTTGTAATAATTTTTGTTTTTCTTTATTTTTTATTTTGGGCTTGTAATAATTTTTCTTTTTCTTTTTTTTTCTTTCTTTTATGGGCTTGTAATTATTTATTGTTGTTTTTATTTTCTTTTGTGGGGTGTGATAATTTATGCTAGGCTAAGTTTAAAAAAAAAAAAAAAAAAAAAATTCTTTTGCTCCCAATTTTAAACCAAATTTCTTTTATATCCCACCAAAACCAAATTTTTCCCAAAAATCCAAACCCATAAAAAACCAAATTTTTGAAAACCCATTAAAACCAAATAGTGGGCTTTGTGTCTTTTCAAAATGGGCCAACCTCATGCTCTTCATGAATACATGTATCCGTCAATAAAAATTCTATTATCATGTATTGTATTACCTCAAACCAATAACCCTTTTAAAATAAATGCAAACATGATACAAATACTTCCTATATTTCGAGGGTTCGATTCTGAGAACCCCTATACTCATGTGAGGGAGTTTGAACAAATTTGTCGGACTATGCAACCTGATCATTTGTCCGAAAACTCTCTGAAATTGCGTTTGTTTACATTTTCTTTAAAGGAAAGGGCCAAAACATGGTTTTACGGTTTGAGACCACAATCAATCAACACTTGGGACCAACTCACAGATCTATTTTTCAAAAAATTCTTTCCACACCATAGGACCATCGCTATTCGTCAAAGTATCAATTGTTTTGTCCAATTGGATGAGGAAACTGTTTTTCACTATTTTGAACGTTTTAATGATTTGTTGAGTGAATGTCCGCACCATGGAATTGAGAAGTGGAGACTTGTCGTCATCCTCTATGAGGGACTAGACTTTAATTCTCGAACCATGGTTGAGTCTATGTGTAATGGTGAGTTTATTGATAAATCTGTGGATGATGCATGGAATTTTTTAGCCGAGATTGCAGAGAAAACCCATCAATGGGAATCCGTTAGGGAAACAGGAACAACACCACATGATATGAATCATCCCCATGAATTAGAGTTTTATTCTTGTAATAACTCCGACCTTAGGATTGAAAATTATCCTAGATTGCAAAATGCCTATCATGATGATGATGATGATTATGATGTTATGCTAGAAGAACATGTCTATACTAAAAAAGTTATGGAACCTTTGGGTTCAAATACATTAGGATTCTCTGCCCCGACCTTAATGCATGATATTTCTTCTAGTATTCCATGTGATGTTTCCCCTGATGTGCCGATACACGAGAATCAATCTGTTGATGATGTTGAGGATTCTGATTGTGATCTTGCCAATTTGATTGATGATTGTGAGCATGATGTGACATGTGTAGATGAGTTAGGAGATTTTGATTTGATTGATAATGATATGCCTATCGTCCTACATAAGTCACAATCTGATGGCCTTCCACCCAACCTAGATTTGGTTTGTACCCATATTGTCAAACCGATTTTTCTGAAAATTCCTAATCTAGGATTGGAACTGTGTGCTTCCCAAGTCCTCTTGGACTATTTTGCTTCTAAATATAACACTTTTAAAGAGCCACAATTGGAATGCATTTCTTTGCCCGTCCCTAGCACAGTTCATTTCGAGCTAGACCTTGTGCATGATGAACCCCCAAAACTGCGAGATTTTGTTTTCAAAACTATATCTTCTGTAAAATCCAGGTTTGGGGGTAGCTCATTTTGTTTCACAGTTTCACTTGCGTTTCTTTCCTATTATTATTGTGTGAAGCTGTTGAAATCTCTACACTTTTTCTTTTGGGTTGATCCTCAACTCTTTAGATTGTTAGTGTATGGTGAATTTTTTGTATATAATCCAGTAGATAAAATTTCTTAAAAAAAACTTTTTTTTCCTTTTGTATATATTTTGCTAATCCAATATGATCTCGGCTGAAATATGTTGGATTTTTGCCTTGAATAACGGAGTTTTAATTCTGCTTTCGCCGAAATCGGGTATTCTCTCTCCTTTTACTCTACTCAGCATGTCCCTTTCCATATGTTGCATTTTAATTCTTTCCATATTTTGAAACATTGAGGACAATGTTTAGTTTAGGTTTGGGGGTATAGAGTAGATACCACGATAATTTGCCATAATTGAAAACGAACTCCTCTTCTTTTTGAAAAAATTAAAAAATTCCAAAAAAATTGAAAAATCAAAATTCAAAATTCAAAAAAAAAAAAAAAAAAAAAAAAAAAAAAAAAAAAAACGATGTATATATTCAGAAAAAATATCAGAAAAATACCAAAAAAATCAAGTATTTATCAATTCCATCATCTCTTGTTCCAAAAATAAAAAGAGAATAGTCAATGTAAATAAGAGTCATGTAAATAGTCATCTTTTGTTGTTTCATTGTAATAAGCAAGGAGGGTGTATGCCATTGATGTACAACGCGAGCAATTGTGAAATACCTCCAACTCATTCACAATTCTCGTAAAGTCCGGACAGCTAGCTAGATTTCGACCTCAGTTCTTAGCCTGAGAAACTATCTCTTGGTGATTAGTAGTCATAACTTCAGATCTTTCTTTACACATGTGTAGATACACTTTACACTCTTATCACATGTCTTTTTTTGTTATCAGTGCTAGGATTGTGCCTTCGATAGCTAGATTGACATCTCCATTTTGTTGTGAGCTTAAACTGTTTTGCACATGTCACATTTGATGGAATATGAGCTTATATTTTGTCCTTAGGTTTTGTAGGCACACCTCTGGTAAACCTTCACGAGACTTCAACTCGTCCACTAGGGACACTTAGTGGTTTAAAAGGCTTAGTGCATACGCTAAATGCATTCGAGAGACCAGCGACAGTGGTATAGGTAGGATTTCCTTAGTTGTTTTTACTTGAGGACAAGTAAAATTCAGGTTTGGGGGTATTTGATGAGTGCCAAATATTGTATATATTTATCCCTTTTTGTTGGCATTTAACTCATCTTTTGCGCATTAATTCTACATTTTATCCCATATTCTGTGTTTTCGTTGTTTTCAAGAATAAATAATTTTCTTAATTAATTTTGCATTTTTAGGTACTAAATAAATCCTGGTTATCTCACGGAGCGAAAAGAGCAAAGGAACGGCAAAGACTCTCGATAGGAGGAAGCGAATAATGATGTTTGCAAGAGCCGGATCAACTAGAAGTGGGCTTGAAGAAGGAAGAATTGTTCTTAAAGAAGATATGGGCTTGGAATACCCAAGGCCCAAAACCCTTACCCAAATCCATTTCCATTATCCATACCCATTTCCATGAGAGCCGTCAGATCGGATCCATCTTGTCATCCAACGGTCGCCTCATCATTGTGCATCAAAATCCGAAGCTCCTGTCAAACACTATAGTACCTAACTCCATCTGAAGCCGTCAGTTTTGTTGTGTCTCATCATCCAACGGTCGTTCCTATCGCACTGTTGGATCATTCCATCACCTTTTCATCTTACGCTTTCGCTTCGCTGATCATCAACCTTTGATACATCCGCCTCACACCCTAGCATCAGAAACCTATACCCCTAACCAAACAGACCCTTCTTCTCCATCGGGTTCTTCTTCCCAAATCAATTTTCCCCAAAACCAGCTCCTCCTTCCACCCGACCATGGCAGCCTGCAACTGCTGCTCCTCGAGCTTCACTACACCCCTCTCCGCCTCTACCAAAACCCGTACGCACCACAGTTTCTCTCCCTAGCCTAGTCGTTTCCCCAAACCCACATCTCTCTGACCTAGGTGTGGAGTTGATGAAACAACTCGAGCTAGGGTTGCAGTATATCAATTGGAGCAGGAAGAGCATCAGAGGGACATCAAGGAGCATGGGTCGAGCAGAATTCACACATGGGTGAGAGAATTTGATTTTCCCCAAATCAATTTAGGGTTTTCAAAATTAGGGTTTTTAGAAATTAGGAATTTGATGTAAGCTATAAATAGAAACTGATGTAGGATGTTAAAACGGTTCTTGGGTCATCCGAGATACCCCCTAATTGGGTTAATTTCATTTCAATTTCCATTTCAAAGCAATTTCAAGTTCAATTTCAATTTCTGTTCATGTTCTAATTCACCACTAGGGTGAAGATGAAACCTTAATTCCACTGTGTAGGAGACTACAATTCTGGCCTCTCATCACTTTGCTCTCACATTGTATGTCAGGCATACATTGTAGTTAGGATACCCCTGTGATTGAAAGTGCAGCAGCCCATGTTAATTGATTATGGTCCAAACCTTAGACTAGTTATGCTCTAATCAGATAGCTAGTACTTTGGGAGGATAATTTATTTGCAATTGGAATATCCGACTTAGTCTAGGTTAAGAGGTGGAATCTAAACCCTAGTTTGCCATCAACCTTCCCTGTCATCCACAATTCCATCCTCAACTGTTTAGCTTTGTTTTCTTGTTTTCTTTCACTTGTTTTACCTTCACTGCTCACTGTTTGTTTCCCCTCATGCTCACTGTGGTGTCTTAACATCACAATCTTTACTTGTTTCACACACTCACTGTCCATTATTCATCTTGCCTCACTGTCAGTTGCTGTTGCTTCAACTGTCAGTGTTGAACTTGCTTCAACTGTCACTTTTGTTGTTCTTGTTTAAAGTCTCATGATTAGTAATCTGCCCTGGTTAGTGTAATCAGTTAGAAATTGGTTACAATAAGAAAAATAGCACTTGCACCCCCTTGTCCCTGTGGAACTGACCTGTGCTTGCCCTGTGTTGCTTGCCGACACTGTGCACTTGCAGTTAGAATTTTTAGGATCATTTCGAGTCCTACCAATATGAAACTTATCAATGAAGGATTTTGGGAAGTTGAATCGCAATATTTGAAGCTAAAGTACTGGGAAACGGATTTTAAGCCGGAGTTACAGAAATCCACAACTGCTTTTGTTTGGATGATTTTTCCAGGGTTAAGTATTGAATATTGGAAAGAAGATATACTTATGTCAATGGGAAGAGAAATTATAAGACCAATTCGTGTTGATCCTACAACTTTTAAGAAGGAGATTGGGTATTATGCTAATATTCTAGTGGATATTGATCTATCAAAAGCTATACCTAATACAGTTGTGGTGGAAACTAAATACTGTAAGTTTGAGCAGGAAATAAGACCTTTAAGAGTTCCTAAATTTTGCAGTCATTGCAAGGTGGTAGGGCATTGGATAACTGAATGTAGAAGCAAGAATAAAGTTCAAGGGGGGCAGAAATCTAGTTTTCAAAGGTCTCAATGGAGATATACTCCAAAAAAAGTTTCAGATCAAAATTCAGTGGGGTTTGATATTTGTGACACTCCAAAATATGGTAAGGAAGGTGGTCCATCTATATATCATGTTAACAATGTAAATGGTGATAAGGAAGGTGATGTTAGCATTCAGTCTCTGGATAACACTCCGGATAAAGGTTTTACTGGAGTTCTTGATTCTTCTAAGGAGTTTCCTTTGCTATCTGTGGAAAAGTTAATTGATGTGAGAACCTATTGTCAACCTTTACTTAATAATATTGGTGGGTTTATTTCAGAAAACAAGGTAACAACTAATGTGGTAACACCTCAAGTTAACTCTGAAACAATTAAAGCATCTGAGGTTTTAACTGCTCAAGTTTTGACAGATATTAATTCTGATGGGGATTCTTTAGAAGGATGGAAGAAAGTGATTGGTACTATTAATAATCTTAGAAAAGGTGATACAAATTCAGATTCAAGTAAGAATATTGTATCTCCTAGTAAGTTTCAAGCATTAGTAGATGTGGCCGAAAAGCATGATCAGATTTTTTTCTAAAGTTATCAGTAAACCTATTAAGGGTAAAGCTACTAAAGGTATTCCAAATGTTGTTACAAGAAAGAAAGCTCATACTTCAGTTAAATCAAATGCAGGAGTGGGGAGTTCTAATACTTCTCATACTAATTCATCTCAATGAGAGTAATTTTCTGAAATCTCAGAGGCTTGAAAAGAATTCAAGTCAAAGAGAAATTGAGAAGTTTAATCAATAATTTTAATCCTTCCTTATTATGGGTAGTTGAGCCTTAAATAAGAGTTTCTAGTAAAGTTTGTAGGAGTTTAAAATTACCTGGGATGTGTCAGATGATCATTCACAATCCTAGTGAAGATACTAAAGGTAATATTTGTCTTTTTTGGCATTGTTCATTGCCTAAACCAACTGTAATTTCATCTACAAGACAAGCTATCACAGTTCAAATTGGAGAAGTTTTAGTTACATGTGTTCTGCTGAATGTCTCACTATAGACATAAGAGTTTTATGGGAGGAGCTAGTGGAGACTAGTGAACTGAATTTACCATGGATGGTAATTGGGGATTTAAATTTAGTATTAAGCTGTGAGGAAAAGTTTAGAGGCAGAAAACCTTTGATGATTTCCATAAAGGAGTTTCGAGACTGTTTAGAAACATGCAATTTAATACAAGCTTCAAGATCAGGTATTAAATTCTCTTGGTGAACAACAGAGCTGGTAAGAAGAGAATACTCTGTGATTTAGACAAAGATTTTTACAACACTAAATGGTTAGAGTTGTATGAGGGTTGGTGTTATAAAGTTGGTGCTAGAGGTGATGTAATTTTCAATTGAGTTGTAGTAATAAGTTCGTTGAGACTTGTGAAAGCAAAAGATTTTAGACTTATAAAACTTAAAAATAGAAAATTTATTACAAAATTGATTTCAATATATTGAAAGTAACCAAGACACTAGATTCCACTATTACACATGAATGAACGATACCAAATATGTTTCAAAACTCTAACTATCCTTTAAGTCCTTTATTCCTTAATTCACACATAATCAAAAATATTCCCAAATATTAATTGTATTCCCTAAGAATAGACTATCAATCGATTAAACAAAGTATAATCTATCAAATTGAATCACAAGTAATTAAGAAAATTATGTGAACATTTTGAAATCCGCAAAAGCGGTGATTGAATGAATTATAAATTGTAAATTAGAGAAAATAAAATGGTTACCAATCATTCATGCATAGATAGCTTCATCCATTGCCTTGGTTGCGCGAGAATTAGCTCATCATCATGGAAACACGTTCAAAATTCATTTTTATTGCTCAAAGGGTGTTTACAAAGATGAAATGGGAGAAAAAAAATGATAAAACCGGGTTCATAACAGTTTTATTTGTTACAAACTGAAAAGAACGATAGAACAATATTGTCGCTGATTCTGTAGCTCTACGACCCACGCCTGTGTGTCGTTTCCACTATTGAAAAACGACTGTCTTGGATGGTCTGTTCTTCGTGTTCTTCAGATGAGCAGCAGCAGAAAAATATTTCTGGTGGTTCTGATTATCGCCTCTGTCTTCTCCCGAACTCTCCGTCCCGTTATATGACCCCAAGGGACTCTATTTATACCCGAAAGATGCATCGAAATCTCCTCCATAACTTCACAAATTCTCGACAGTGAAAGAAAATATTTTCGGATATTTTCTTTCCTGTTTTAGCTCTTTACGCGTTTTACAGCTGCAAACTCTCCTTGTTTAACTCTTACACGCCTCTAGCATTCTCCCAGCACATTCCAAACTCTCCCAGCAACAACAGACGCGTGAAAATCTTCCCCCTTTGCACGTACTCCCCTATTTTGCTCCATGACACGATTCATCCAATTCTGATCCAAACGAACACCCATAACAGGCCTGTTATGAAAAATCACAACTACCCACGAAGTTTCAGCCATTTAATCTCTGTAGAACATCATCAAAATCTTGATTAAAATCTGCCAGTTCACTACAAAGTTTTCCCGCCAATTTTTTTATTTTTAAACGAAGGAGAAGGTGTCCCCCTAACCAAACCAGGGGTGCATAGCATGTGGCGCTCTGGGGGTGCAAATAGCAGGTATTGTCCCCCTTAGTAATTGGGTACCCCTTATCCGATCTGAGAGTCCGCATAGAAAATATCCTCCGGGGGGTGTTCCGCATAATTTTTTGAGACGATTTTTCCAAAAATGCTTATCGGCCAAAAATACCTACACACACATAAAACACCATAATTAGTACAAAAATCGAGCTCTAACAATACATACATTGAGGACAATTCAGACACAAAAATGTGGTAATCAAGAGGCACTTCAGATCATGGTCCATTGTTAGGAGGAGTGGTAAACTCAGAAAAACCAAAAAATATTCCATTCAGATATCAATCAGTTTGGGCAACTCATCCTGACTTTTTGAAAGTAATTGCAGAATCATGGGGAGAAGAATGTGAGGGCAACCCTGCTTTTATTTTTCTAAGTAAATTGAAGAGGTTGAGAAATATTCTTAATCAAGAGGCACTTCAGATCATGGTCCATTGTTAGGAGAAGTGGTAAACTCAGAAAAACCAAAAAATATTCCATTCAGATATCAATCAGTTTGGGCAACTCATCTTGACTTTTTGAAAGTAATTGCAGAATCATGGGGAGAAGAATGTGAGGGAAACCCTGCTTTTATTTTTCTAAGTAAATTGAAGAGGTTGAGAAATATTCTTAAGAAGTGGAATTGGGAGGTGTTAGATCATAGCTCGGTTGAACCCACCAAGCGTTGGTATATCAAGTGTGTTTGTCATATTTTAGTGAATCAAAACTCATGTTAAGAGTAGCTTGATTATGTACTAGAGTCAACTTCGTATAGGTTAGCTTGAAAGTATTAGGATATGAGACATTACAAGTATTGCGAAGACTTGGAGATGTGAAGAAGCAAGGAGCTACAACGACAACAATCATCCTTCCACTTGAGGTTAGTGATATTTGACTTGAACTGTTTCATTCCCTAACGTATCTTTCAAGTCGTGCATATTGAAAACAAAACTGTGAAACATGTTTGAACTCTAGATAGACATAGTATTAAGGAATACAATACGAGGTTTTCTGCTTAACCATTAAACTTTGTAGATAAGACATCGCCAAAATCATTTGAATGCTATTGTGATTATGTATGGGTATGAGGTGAGGATTTCATCCTAGGGAACAATGTTTACATGTGTTCTAAGGAAGTAAATTCATGAACTTGGTTTGTGAATCGAAAAGGAAATCGGCAGGTGTTATTGGTTTTGTTATTCATTGCATATCTTATGAACAACCAATATGTGTGATTAGTAGAACCGCTCATGACTTGTTGTGTTCTTGGTAAAACTATTCACAAAGGCATGATTATGTATTGGTATGATTTTTATTAGTGAAACTGATATTAAGTAATCACCTGCGATGGTATGATCGGGTTTGTGATTTTATGTCTGACCAAAACTGGGAAAAAGGGAACCGATCCTAGTAAGAGGTGTCGTACATGATGTAGTTTTTACAAGTGGTAAATATAGGATTCGATTCTCAGACTTTTATGAAGATTTGGTTTTTGGTTAAAAGAAAATACTAAGACAAACTAATAAAGTTTGATTATTTTTAACCAAGGAGGGATGAATCTAGGGTTTTGGATTCCACTACTTCCAATATTTGTGAAATCAATAATTAAAACTTTGACATAATACTCCTAATTTACTCAAAACAATCCGAACTCAATCTCATGCTTTGGAAGATATAACGTTATAAGCTCTTTTTTTTACGACTCTCGTCACTATTCTAGGGCCTAATTTTTCTTCGCTTATAAAAGATTGGCAGCTCAAACTACCCAAAACGGTTTTTACGAAGTATACAAAGAAGAAAAAAATTTTAGACAATTGTAAGCACAAATATGGAGTAAAATACGTCAAAGAATTTAAATACTAAATATTACCCATTAAAAATAGTTTCCTCCAAAACCCTAGAAAACAAATTTATCTACTCATAGATCGAGAATTTGAGAAAATTTCATTAATCATTGTATTCAAAAAGATGTAAATAAGCTTACAGTGATTCTGCAGTCGCTAAAGGTTTCTAGATACGAAAACTGAGCAGTGCAGCTACGGCAGATGGTTGCTAAAGATCTTTCACAACTGATTAGTAAACGATATATGCCTTCTGTTGTTGTAGAACGATATTGTTCTGCGACTTTTTCTGTCAGACTATTGTTCTTCGTGTTCTAGGTTTGCAGCAGCAGATGACTTTCTGAAACTTTGGTTTCTCTATTCCTAAGCAAACTATTCTATCCCAGAGTAAATGTATTTTCTCTACAGCTCCCTACATCTCTTTATATACGCAATAGCCTCATAAATCCCGAGAATCTCTTGTTTTTTCCTCCTCCGAAAGTCACCGGATTTTCTTTCCAAGTTACGGGATTGTCTTCCTCTACCTTCCCTATTTTAGATAACTGCCACAAATAAGATGATTCGATCTCATTTTTATCTCCCAAAACACGTCAACTACCTATGAATAAGGTAATCAACCAAATTCCCGTGTTTAACTCTTCCAAAAATACCACCCAAAACCCGTGATACTCTGTATTCTTGTTTACGTGAGATGAATATGAAAACTTGATCTTTCTTTGATTACAACCCATATACCGTCCTGTTTTGATAAAACAGGCCCAATCCAAGTCATATCCAGCACAAAATCCACGAAGACTTCTCCCAAACTTTCCAACCTTGAACCAATAGAGACCCATGGATGTTTGTTCCCATGTTTGCTCTAATTCCACGTTCTAGCCCAAGTTAACCGGTTCTGATGGACATACCAGTCCTGTTTAGCTCCATAAGGTCCACCCCAATAAAGTCTGGCGATTACATCTCCTCCAAAACCTCCCAAAATTCTAAACCTAATTCTGCCCGTGAAGAACACAATTTTCCCGCCAAAATCCGTGAGCTCTGATTCATCTTTTCCCGATTATCTAGCCAATTCTGGTCAAAACAAAGACCATTACCATCCCTGTTCGATTAAATCAAGCTTCCACAATTAATTTCAGCCATTGAATCTCTTCCTAACGCCTTCAAATTCCAAACCCTAGATCTGCAACCAGTTTTCCCGCCAAAATTTAAAATTCAAATGGAGAAGATGATCTTCCCCTTATCCAACAACGTTGTCCCTTTAGCAATTTGGTCTACGTTTAACAATTCCTGGGGTTGCGAATAGCAATTTCTGGGGTACAAAGATAACTTTTGGGATGTATATAGGGAAAAACTCCTAGGTGAATTTATCAATTCCTTTGAGTCATTTCTGAGGGTGCTTTTAACACTTTTCTGGGTGCCTTTAGTAGTTCCTCGAGCAACCATCTCTTACCTCTCATATCCACTTCTTTTCTTCAATTTTTAAACATCACTAAGGGTGTCATGCTTTTCAGACAAAACTTGCATCACTAAAGCCGAAATGCCTTTCAGATAGAGAATAAGTAAATAATGAGAAATAAGTCGCCTCCAACAGCAGTTGCACATGAAATGACATTTTAGCTCCTTTTAAGCAACGTTTGTTCTTATTTTGATCCAAAGTACCTAAAACTCAAAATCGAACATAAAATACATAATATACAAGAAAACTTAGCAAAGAAAGCATAAACAATAGATAAATATCAAGGTGTTTTAGACGCCTATCAAATTCCCCCACACTTAGACTTTGCTAGTCCTCGAGCAAATCAAACTAAACTAATTTTCTAAATACATACAACTCCATCTCGTTGAGGATACGGTCATACTTAGCATGTATAACAATCCTTTAAAACCCTAGGTGGCCCTAGTGGCCGAGTTGTAGTCTCGGGAAGGTTTATCAGAGGTGTACTCCAAACCCTAGATATTTACGCAGAGCCTTGGAAGGCACTAAAGAATCTCCTTGGTTGGCATACTCTCATTGATTACAGGAGGAAGTACCCTGATGCTAAATTCCAATTGTTGTACACGAGGTTGCACTCAAGCATACTAAAATTCATATATAATTGACAGATCTCTACTCAGACAGTTTCTGGACATCATAACCGGAGTCAACCAATCACATGGATAGATTAAGAAGATGGATGTAGAGAAAAACGTAGATGGATTTGATGTTGACTAAGGTGAACGGTGTTTCCCATATCTGTCTGAAGGCCACTTCCAAAATGAGCCTATCCTAATGGACTGATATGCTGGTCTGGACTAATATCAACACACTAGCATATACAAGGGTACCAGTGGTCGATAATCCTAACTCTAGGTCAACTCAGCTGGCATATACAAGGGTACCAGTGGTCGACTTTATTGAATTTATTCCGGTTGGTCTGATGGTCTGGTCTCAATTTCTTATTTTTTTGGTGTCTCAGTCACTCTATTTCACTCTAGCAGTGGTAACAACTTTATTCTTGTGCCCCACCTAATCACTTAGAGAAACATATTTTAAAAAGAAAACAAAAAAACAGAAGTGAAAAGGATTCAACGAGATATGGCGAAGCTACCATGTTTTTTTCCTAACACCTGAGCTCCATGCTTTTATGAATAGACTCTTTAGATGTTTCCATCTACTCAGATTGGTTCCTCAACTCCTACAACCAAGATGCTTACATCCACTTAGATTGGTTAGTGCCATCCTTAATAGGCATAAATTTCTAAGCTCTGGAGTTTAATAAATCTTTTTTTTTTTTTGGATTAAAAACTAACTCAAATATTTTTCCTCACCCCCAAACTTAAATCTAACATTGTCCTCAATGTTTCAAAATGAAAGTGCGGTACCAAAAAATATAAGTAACAAAAGGAAACATTAAAGAGAGAAGTCAGAAAGATAGTACCTCGATGAAGTGTAACAATCCTTCAATGGGGAATAAGAAAAAAATAAAAACTAATGTACAACAACAGCAGGGTCCTCCAGAGGGACCTTAACATCACCATGTATGGGTTGCCTCCCTACAACGCTAAGTTTATTGTGTTCAGCTAGACTTTGCTACCCGTAAAAATTAATCCTGGTAAACAAGATCTCTCAGCTCCGATTCTTCGATTGCATGACTGAGTAACTCCAAGAATGGTTTAAACCGTTGACCGTTAACCTTGAAAGTTTCGCCGTTCTTCGGATTTTCAACTTCAACTGCACCATGGGGAATTTTTTTTTTGACAAAGTATGGTCCGGACCACCGTGACCTTAGTTTTACCAGGGAAAAGATGTAAACGAGAATTGTAAAGGAGAACGTTTTGACCTGGTTCAAATGTCTTTCGAATAATCGATTTATCATGAAATATTTTTGTTTTCTCCTTGTAAATTTTCACACTCTGGTAAGAATCATTACGAATTTCTTCTAACTCATTGAGTTGCAGTCTACGGTTATCACCAGCAGTAGATAGGTCAAAGTTTAGCCGTTTAATGGCCCAATAATCTCGGTGTTTTAATTCTACAGGAAAGTGGCAGGCTTTACCGAATACAAGTCTATATGGAGACATTCCTAGTGGAGTCTTAAAAGCGGTTAGGTAAGCCCACAAAGCTTCTATTAAGTGCAAAGACCAATCCTTTCGGGTAGGGTTTATGGTCTTTTCTAAAATCTGATTAATCTGCCTATTAGACACTTCAACTTGGCCACAAGTTTGTGGGTGGTAAGGTGTAGAAACCTTATGGGTAATGGAGTATTTCTTCATGAGCGCCTCAAAAGACCGATTACAAAAATGGGAACCTCCATCACTAATGATTGATCTAGGCATATCAAATCGAGAGAAAATATTGTCTCTAACAAACTTGATCACAACGTGGCAATCATTTGTCTTGGTAGCGATTGCTTCAACCCACTTAGAAACATAGTCAACAGCTAATAAGATGTAAAAGTTGCCATAGGAATTGACAAAAAGACCCATAAAATCTATACCCCACACATCAAATATTTCTATTATTAGTATAGGACTAAGTGGCATCATATTACGTCGAGTCAACTTCCCTAACTTTTGACATCTATCACAACTTTGAAAAAAAAGGTGGGAGTCCTTAAACAGAGTTGGCCAATAAAGTCCGGATTGCAAAACCTTCGCAGCTGTTTTCTTCGAACTAAAGTGACCCCCACAAGCTCCAGAATGACAGAAAGTCAAAACACTGGAGATTTCGTTGTCAGGAATACAACGACGGATGATATGATCAGAGCAGTATTTGAATAAATATGGATCATCCCAGAAAAAGTATTTAACGTCAGACAAGAATTTACCTCTATCCTGTCTAGACCAATGGTCGGGCATTTGACCAGTTACCAAATAATTGATAATGTCAGCAAACCAGGGTAACAAAGAGATGGAAAATAAATGTTCGTCGGGGAACGTGTCAAGGATCAGTTTCTCATCATCTCTAGTCTCATTAAGGATACAAGATAAATGGTCAGCTACTAAATTTTCAGACCCTTTCTTATCACGAATATCTAGAGTAAATTCTTGGAACAATAATACCCATCTAATCAGCCGAGGTTTTGAGTCCTTCTTTGAAAGGAGATATTTGAGTGCGGCATGATAAGAATAAACTATGACCTTAGACTCTAGGAGATATGACCTAAATTTTTCCAAAGCAAAAACGATGGCTAACATTTCTTTCTCAGTGGTTGTATAGTTCAACTGGGTATAGTTTAGGGTCATACTAGCATAATAAATCACACTAGGTGCTTTATCACGTCGTTGGCCAAGAACAACACCAGCCGCATAATCAGACGCATCACACATGATTTCAAATGGGAGGTTCCAATAGGGTGGTTGGATTATAGGGGCAGAAGTCAACAATGATTTTAGCTTCTCAAAAGCTTGAACACAGGCTTCATCAAAAACAAAGGCAGCATCTTTAGCAAGTAGGTCCGACAAAGGTAAGGCACTCTTGCTAAATTCTTTGATGAAACGACGGTAAAATCTAGCATGGCCAAGGAAAGATATAACATCTGTTACATTCTTAGGTGGTCTTAATTTTGAAATTAGTTCAACCTTGGCTCTATCAACTTCTATCCCTTAGAGGACACTACATGTCCTAACACTATTCCAGATTTAACCATAAAATGACACTTTTCCCAATTAAGGACTAAATTCTTTTCTTTACAACGTTCTAGAACTAGTGTAAGGTGGTGCAAGCATTCATCGAAAGAGGATCCAAAAACCGAAAAATCGTCCATAAAGACCTCGATAAATCGCTCAACCATGTCCGAGAAGATACTTAGCATGCAACGTTGGAATGTTGCGGGTGCATTACACAACCCAAAAGGCATACGCCTGTAAGCAAAAGTACCAAATGGACAGGTGAAGGTTGTCTTCTCTTTGTCTTCCGGTGCTATATGGATTTGGTTATAACCACAATATCCATCTAGGAAACAATAATGGCTGCGGCTAGCTAATCTTTCTAACATCTGGTCGATGAATGGTAAAGGAAAGTGGTCTTTCCTAGAGGCTGAGTTCATCTTACGGTAGTCTATACATACTCTCCACCCGGTAGTAACACGGGTAGGAATCAATTCATTGTTCTCATTTGCAACTACTGTAATCCCAGACTTCTTTGGGACAACCTGTACAGGACTGACCCATTTACTATCAGATATGGGGTATATGATACCCGCATCTAACAATTTTAGCACCTCAGTGCGGACAACTTCTTTCATATTAGGATTCAAACGTCTCTGCATTTCTCTTGAGGTTTTGGCACCTTCTTCTAGGTAGATGTGGTGCATACAGTCCGTAGGACTAATTCCTTTCAAATCTGCTATGGTCCACCCTATTGCAGTCTTGTGCTCTCGGAGAACACTAACTAGTCTACTTTCCTGACCGGGCTCTAAGTCGGAGGCAATTATGACAGGAAGAGTATTTTCATTACCTAGAAATACATATTTCAGTGTATCTGTTAGCGGCTTTAATTCAAGGGTGGGTGCCTTAACTGGTGATGGGAGGGGTTTATCTATGGTTGGTGGAAGAGGTTCTGGTTTAGGTTACCATTTCCCATAATTCGTTACTGCCGTGGAATCTAACAATGCATTAACTTCTTCAAAATGTTTATCCTCATCATAGTAGGCTCCAAAGTGGTCCAAGCATGCCTCCAAAGGATCTCTAACACTATTAATGGTAAAGGTATTCTCAACTAGAGAATAAATCATGCATATGGAATCATAGTGTTCAGGGTTCGGTGGGGCTTGTAATGCCTTAAAAACGTTCACCGAGATTTTCTATTTCCCAAAGGAAAATTATACTAGGCCAGTTTGACAATGTATGACTGTGTTTGCAGTGGATAGAAATGGACGACCTAGGATGATTGGGATATTGATATCTTGATTAGAGACAGGTTGAGTGTCTAAAATCACAAAGTCAACTGGATAGATAAAGTTTTCTACCTGAACCAAAACGTCTTCAATAATTCCACGTGGGATTTTGACTGACCTATAGGCTAACTATAGTGTTATCCTAGTTGGTTTCATCTCCCCTAGTCCAAGTTGTTCATATATCGAGAAAGGTAAAAGATTCACACTAGCCCCAAGATCTAATAGAGCATTGTCTATTGTTTGGCTACCTATGACACATGTGACAGTAGGACAACCGGGATCTTTAAATTTGACTGGGTACTTTTGTGAGATTATGGAACTAACTTGTTGGGTCAAAAATGCCTTTTTATGGACACTTGCGTCTCTCTTGACAATGCACATCTCTTTTAGGAATTTGGACATAGCCGGTACATTTTTAATTGCATCTAACAAGGGAAGGTTGACCTTAACTTGCTGAAAGATGTCTAGGATTTAAGCATATGTACTAGGCTTTTTCTTAGCGAGTCTTTGAGGAAATGGTGCAGGTGGTATGTACACTCTCTCAGGGATATCTTCCTCACTTTGACTCCTAGAACTCTCAGGCCTATTAGGGTCTTTGGACGAAGTTTGGTCAACTACGGTCTCATTTTCAGCTGGACTACTATCCTTGGGTGGTTCTACCGAGTTCTCTAGAGTTTTACCACTCCTAAGGGTGATAATTGCTTTAATATGTTCATTGTGGTTAGAACTACCTAATCTATTACCCTGGTTAACTCCTTTCGGATTTGGAGTCGTTTGGCTAGGAAATGTCTCGTCCTCCCTATCATTTAACAGGCTCGAAAGTTGACTTACTTGAATCTCTAAGTTGCTAATAACTTGGGCATTGTTTTGCTGGTTACGCTGACTCATTAGGACAAAGTCATCGAACTTTTGGTTGTTTTGGGCAGAACTTTAAGCTAAAAGTTTAAGAGACTCCTCTAAAGATGTGAACCTATGATCAACTGAGCTTGGTTCTTGGGCTTGAGTTTGGTTCCTATGAAAACCCGGTGGTGGGTTGATAGATGGGCCACCCTGATGGGTACCTTTAGACCACGAGAAATTAGGGTTATGTCTCCAACCAGGGTTATATGTATTAGATTATGGGTCAAACTTGGGTCGACCTTCATATTTAGAGTTCATACCACCATGTAGGACACTAACCTGATCACGGGTAGTTTCACTAGGGTAACACAGGGGACAATGAGGTCCAATATGAGTTTGATCACCACAAATGGTACATGGATAGGTTCTGGGCTCACTGTTACAGCTCATAGTATGGTTTGACCCTTGGTTCATCTCTAAGGCCTCTAGACGCCTAAGGATATCAGACCCATTATCAACTCTATTGACCCTATGGATAGGGTTCCTAGTTATTCCGGGCTCTCTTGTTGAAGCCCATTGACGAGTCTTTTCAGCTAAATCTATGAACTCGTCATAACAATCATCTGGGTCTTGATGGGTAAATTCTCCACCACTAATTGTTTCTACCTGCATTCGGGTTTCACTATCAAGGCCCTCATATAAGATTTGGGCCATGTGGGGTTTATCAAAGCCGTGATGTGGGTATTGGTATAAAAATTCATTAAACCTTTCTACATAATCGTGTAGGTGTTCACCTAATTTCTGCTTAAAGGTTTGGATAGACTGTCGAACAACAGCAGTCTTATGGTGTGCGTAGAATTTCTTAACGAAAACTTCTACAACTCCATCCCAGGTAGTGATTGTTTTAGAAGGAATGATATGATACCACTCACCGGCTCTCTCTTCTAGGGAAAAAGGAAACAAACGCAACCTAACATCGTCTTTGGTGACATTCGGATAACTCATGGTGTCACAAATCATCTCAAAGTCCCGGATATGAGTATACGGGTTCTCATTCTCTATCCCCCTAAACTTACATAGCATGCCAAATGTCCCAGGTTTAATATCAAACTTAACGGTAGTGGCCGGTAAAACAACCCCAGGTTCACGCATCACTCTAGACGGGTTCAAACGGTCCCTAAGGGTTTTAACTGGGACCTCAACATCCTTTATTTCATCATTTTCATTAACCATTTCGGCAAAAATAGAAGTACTTCCTAAATCAGTGTAACGGGTCGGTGTCAAATTAAAAAGGTCGTTTTCCTCAAGTCTATCTCCTACCCGTTTCCAACGTCGCATACACAAGCAAGAATACTAGTGAAGAAAGAAAATCGTGCACATGCAAATGTTGGGTTCACTAAATTAGGTAAGATTGGGTTACCTACAACAATATATACCTACAGTCAAAGACTGGTCAAAGGTACTAGGCTGAGGTTTGTGGTGTTTCAGATGATAACGCCCAGAGGGTTCACCGTACTAAACCACGTGTCTTCCTAAGAATCGGTGCCAGAAGATGCAATATGGTGTGTGCAATGTGTTTTTTTTTTAATTTTTTTTTTATAAAATAAATTTATACAAAAGGAAATAAAATAAAAAAGATAGGGTTTTGTTACTTACCTCTTTTGGTAGGAAATTCCACAATAAATGTAGAAAATTACCTGCACAACAAAAATAAAAAAATACCCAAGTAAAATAAAAGAAAGAATGAAAAAAAAATACTAAAAGAATAAAAGAAAAGAAAAGAAAAATCTAAACCTAACCTAAAAGCAAGTCCGCGTCGGCGGCGCCAAAAACTGATGTAGTTTTTACAAGCGGTAAATATAGGATTCGATTCTCGGACTTTTATGAAGATTTGGTTTTTGATTAAAAGAAAATACTAAGACAAACTAATAAAATTTGATTGTCTTTAATCAAGGAGAGATGAATCTAAGGTTTTGGATTCCACTACTTCCAATATTTGTAAAATCAATAATTAAAACTTTGACATAATACTCCTAATTTACTCAAAACAATCCTAACTCAATCTCATGCTTTGGAAGATATAACGTTATAAGCTCCTTTTTTACGACTCTCATCACTATTCTAGGGCCTAATTTTCCTTCGTTTATAAAAGATTGGCAGCTCAAACTACCCAAAACGGTTTTTACGAAGCATACAAAGAAGAGAAAATTTTTAGACAGTTGGAAGCACAAATATGGAGTAAAATACGTCAAAGAATTTAAATATTAAATATTACCCATTAAAAATGGTTTCCTCCAAAACCTTAGAAAATAAATTTAGCTACTCATAGATCGAGAATTTGAGAAAATTTCATTAATCATTGTATTCAAAAAGATGTAAATAAGCTTACAATGATTCTGCAGTCGCTAAATGTTTCTAGCTATGAAAACTAAGCAGTGCAGCTACGGCAGATGGTTGCTAAATATCTTTCACAACTGAATAGTAAACGATATATGCCTTATGTTGTTGTAGAACAATATTGTTCTGCGACTTTTTTTGTCAGACTATTGTTCTTCGTGTTCTAGGTTTGCAGCAGCAGATGCCTTTCTGAAACTTTGGTTTCTCGATTCCTAAGCAAACTATTCTATCCCAGAGTAAATGTATTTTTTCTACAGCTCCCAACATCTCTTTATATACGCAACAGCCTCATAAATCCCGAGAATCTCTTGCTTTTTCCTCCTCCGAAAGTCACCGGATTTTCTTTCCAAGTTACGAGATTGTCTTCCTCTACCTTCCCTGTTTTAGATAACTGCCACAAATAAGATGATTCGATCTTATTTTTATCTCCCAAAACACGTCAACTACCTATGAATAAGGTAATCAACTATATTCCCGTGTTTAACTCTTCCAAAAATACCACCAAAAACCCTTGATACTCTGTATTTTTGTTTACGTGAGATGAATATGAAAACTTGATCTTTTTTTTATTACAACCCCTATACCCGTCCTGTTTTGATAAAACAAGCCCAATCCAAGTCATATCCAGCACAAAATCCATGAAGACTTCTCACAAACTTTCCAACCTCGAACCAATAGAGACCCTTGGATATTTCTTCCCCTGTTTTCTCTAATTCCACGTTCTAACCCAAGTTAACCGGTTCTAATGGACATACTAGTCCTGTTTAGCTCCATAAGATTCACCCCAATAAAGTCTGGCGATTACATCTCCTCCAAACCTCCCAAAATTCTAAACCTAATTCTGCCCGTGAAGGACACAATTTTCCCGCCAAAATCCGTGAGCTCTGATTCATCTTTTCCCGATTATCTGATCAATTCTGGTCAAAACAAAGACCATTACCAGCCCTGTTCGATTAAATCAAGCCTCCACAAGTAATTTCAGCCATTGAATCTCTTCCTAACGCCATCAAATTCCAAACCCTAAATCTGCAACCATTTTTCCCGCCAAAATTTAAAATTCAAATGGAGAAGATGACTTTCCCCTTATCCAACAGCGGTGTCCCTTTAGCAATTTTGGCTACGTTTAACAATTCCTGGGGTTGCGAATAGCAATTTATGGGGTACAAAGATAACTTTTGGGCTGTATATAGTAAAAAACTCCTGGGTGAATTTATCAACTCCTCTGGGTCATTTTTTGGGGGGGTGCTTTTAACACTTTTCTGGGTGCCTTTAGTATTTCCTCGAGCAACCATCTCCTACCTCTCGTATCCACTTCTTTTCTTCAATTTTTAAACATCACTAACGCTATCATGCTTTTCAGACAAAACTTGCATCACTAAAGCCGACATGCCTTTCAGATAGAGAAGAAGTAAATAATGAGAAATAAGTCCCCTCCAACAGCAGTTGCACATGAAATGACATTTTAGCTCCTTTTAAGCGACGTTTCTTCTTCTTTTGGTCCAAAGTACCTAAAACTCAAAATCGAACACAAAATACATAATCTACAAGAAAACTTAGCAAAGAAAGCATAAACAATAGATAAATATCAAGGTGTTTTGGAAACCTATCAATACATCACAAAGGGTAACCGATCCTTGTATAAGGTGCAGCAGTTTTATAGCAGAAAAGGGAACCGATCCTATGGACATGTGCAACACGTTTTTAGGCAAAGGGGAACTGATCCTATGGACATGTGTAACACATTCAAGTTAGATACCATATATATGTGGGGAACCGATCCTAGTACCTAGTCAACCGAATTTTGGAAATCTAGTGTGACTATGCACAATACTCGCATGGAGGTAGAACCGAAACTTGTTTTGGTAGTGTTTATGGGTAAAATTTGTTTCTGCTGGTTTTGGTAAATTTGGGTGTTTGGATGAGAAATAAATATGAACCTAAAACAAATGTACTGCACGGGAGTACTTTAGATTCAAGAGATCAATCTGTACAATCCTGGCCTAAACCAAGAAATGGTCGGTCCAGTCTTGCTTTGGTCACAAAGTGAAGGAGAAGGGTTGGTCTTAGGGAGGGAAGCAAAGAAGGTGTTGAGATCAGAATGGTTAATTCTGAAGGTGTGGCTATTTTATGACTTGTATCAGAATTTGGAACTGACTTGCGGAATGTAAGCTATCGGTTCTTTTGTGCTTTCTGGATATTGTTTTGTTGTTAATCAAACTGTTGTTTGGTTGAAATAGGTAGAACCTATTTATACAAGTAATATTGAACGAATCCTGATCTCGTAGAAAGTGGGAATGATTGAGTGATGGAGAAGTGGGGTCGTGTGTAAATGCCAGAAAACCACGTTCCCACTACGAAGGATACAGGTTAGTTTACACCCACTACTTCTTGCCGCCACTAACTGCCCTGCTTTCTGACACTTTTTTATAATGGGCGTGTTGCACGCCACACGTTGTAAACCTCCAGACCAATACCCTGATGAGTATCCCCCAGTTTGTGACATGTTTGATGTCTCGAGTGTTTTCATGGAAAACGTGTATCAGATTGCTATGTGTGGCAAGTCAAAGTCAAGAGACTTTCCGCAAGAGAATAGCATGTGACGCTATTAGGATTGTCTTGGCTGGTCACCTAAGACTTGCCACATGCCTGTCAATTTTGTGGCGAATTTGGACGGCTGATATTGTAACTCATGAGAAAAGAGTGGCCATTGATTATGGCCACATTCTGTTGGCGCCCAATAATAGCACAATGGCGTCATTGGTACATGCCAATGGAGTAGTAACATATTTAGCGCATGCCGGTGGCATAATGGCATGGTTGGCATAGTTAGCACATGTCGGTGGCATGACTTGGCTTGGTTGGCGTAGCAACTTCGCCTAAATTAGGGTTTGGCATGCCGAAACCCTAATTAGTGCATGTGGCATGTGGCCGCGACATGGTGATGTTTTTGTGCACAGTGCCATAGTCACGCCGAAGGAACCATAGAAAATCCATAATGTGGAAACGTCCACATGAGAAAGGGTTGCTCTAAGTGGATGTGGTTTGGCGCCATTCCTAGGGTTTCTTGGGTTCCACATGACTCGTGAAATTTTGTGGGGCCCAAAGTGGCGTAATTTGAGCCACAACTGGAAATTAGGGTTTTGGTTAATGCACCTAAAGCATAGTCGTGCTTCTGACTAGAAAACCCTAATTTAAGTACATCATGGCGTTGGCCACGAGCAGGAGGTAGGTTAGCACGTAGGCGCGCTATTTACGACACGTTGGCATGTTTTGGCATGCTGCCACAAAGTGGCACGTTTGGCGCGGCGGAGTGGCATGTTGGCATGCCTTTCATCTCATTGGCGCAACATGGCACGTTTGACATGTTGGCGCGGTTTTTCGAAATCCAATGTCTTTGTGACCATTTGACGCAGTTTGCCTCTTTTAACACTGTGGCAAGTTTGGAGCAACGTGATTGGTTAATGATAGACACATTTTTGTGTTTGATATAATCTCAATTGTATATATTTTTAGTGCTCGATTTAGTATTTATTTTGGCTTTTTATGTCTTTGTAGGTGTTTTTGGAAAAATAAGATTTTGCGGCGAAATTGTCTCGAAAAGTGTTTTTTGCGTCATGGGAGGACATTTGCTATTCGGACCCTCACTTTGGATAAGGGGTAACCTAATTACTAAGGGGAATCCCATTTCCATGCATCTGCTAATCGCACCCCTACTCTGGATAAGGGGCAACCATCTTCAACATTCAAAAATCAGGTTTTGGCGGGAAAAAAGTCTAGTTAAAGAGCAGTTTTGGCAATCGTGATTTGGAGGAGTTTGAGGTCGATTAAACCTCTGATTTTCATAGGATAGATTCCTTATGGGTCTAGGAATCTGATATGGGTGCTTAAATCGATTAGATTGGGCTCAAACGACGAATTTTTCTCACAACAAGAAAATATGGAAAGTCACGTGTGTGACCTGTTTTAGGGAATTTTAGAGTGATTAAAACGATGTAAACCTTCCCAAATATTTGTATCTATCTAAGGAAGAGTTTAGAATAAAAAGGAAAGCTCAGAAACGCGTAGAAATCCTAAAACAAGAAATTATCGCAACTTGGCCGTGAAGAGAAGGAAAGAGATTTTGGAAGATTTGGGAGAGATTTAATCGGTATTTTTGATATAAATAGATGTCTTGGGTCATATAGAAGAGGTGTCGAGAGTTTGGGAACCTAAGGAGAGCCAGAGAAGAAGAAATCACGCTTTACCAAACTCTGTTTCTGCTGCTGCTGCTGTTGAAGAAGAAGAACAACTGAAGAACATTGACCCTCGGTAGACAGTCGCAGAAAAGTGTCGCTGTTTAACAGCTGAAGAAAATTAAGCTGTTCAGGGCAGTATTATTCTAGGGTTTTAAAATCAGTGACAAAGCAACAGTTTTTCTGTAACAGTTCCATTGTAACAGCTGTTTTGTAACACCAATACACTGTTGCAAACAGTCTGTGTTATTACTTTTCACTCTTTTAATCATCTTTTGAGCAACAAACACATATTTTGAGATCATGATTAATATGAGGAGCTAAATCCCATTGCTGAGGCGATAGAGGAAGCTATTTTTCCAACAAAAAGTGGTATATTCTATTTTATCTTTTTATTTGCAATAATTATATGATTATTTGCCTTGAAATATTATTGAATATGATTTTTATTTGAGTGATTGTGATCTATTTTGATGGAGTATGCTTAGTTTTAAGACTTTTGATGCTTCATACTTGGTATTTACAATTATTACTTTTAAAAATCTACTTGTTGCAATATTTTAGAATCAAATTAAACAAGAAAATTGCATAAATATATGTATTGGTTTAATCACTTTGAACTTGGAAAATAGTGGAATCTTAGCCTCAGTGTTTCTTTTAGTATTTATATCATCTTTGATTGAGTTTGATATAATTTTTAGTGAGTTTTCTATTTTAATATTAGGATTTAAGTCTAATTTTAATATTAGTGAGCTTTACCAAACTCTGTTTTTGTTGCTGCTGCTGTTGAAGAAGAAGAACAGCTGAAGAACATTGACCCTTGGTAGACAGTCGCAGAAAAGTGTCACTGTTTAACAGCTGAAGAACATTAAGCTGTTCAGGGCAGTCTTATTCTAGGGTTTTAAAATCAGTGACAAAGCAACAGTTTTTCTGTAACAGTTCCATTGTAACAGCTGTTTTGCAACACCAATACACTGTTGCAAACAGTCGGTGTTATTACTTTTCACTCTTTTAATCATCTTTTGAGCAACAAAAACATATTTTGAGATCATGATTAATATGAGGAGCTAAACCCCAACACTGGGATGGCGGAGGAAGCCATATTTCATACGTGCGGTAATTATATTTAATTCTTTTTATGACTTTTTGCATTAATTTAATCATTTTATGATTTTTCTTAATTAGTTGTGAAGTCGTATGATGATGTATGCTTGGTCTAAGTGCTTTTGATGCATCATGCTAGTGATTTACAGTTAATCTTTTTAAAATCTATCATGGCAAAGAATTAGAGTCAATAAACAAGAGTTATAATTGTCTAAGAATTGATTTTTGAACCACATGGTATGAGGTTTGGTGGAATCCTGAGTCTCAGTAATCTCTCGACATTGTGACAAACCTTGTGTATATTTTTCTTTATTTTTATTGTTTTCTATTATTAAGTCTGAAATTGAGTCTACACAAGTCCGAGTTGAACGAACTTTATTTACCACTTAAAAAACTACATCAATTTTTGACGCTGCCGACGCGGATTTGTATTTAGATTTGTTTTAGGTTTATTTTTATTTTTATTATTTTTTTTTGTTCTTTTTTACGCGTTTTGGTATTTTTCGATTCTTTTCAAATTTGGAGCGAAGCTACAAGGAAAGAAAAGTATTATAAAAGGAAAGCATCGCCAAAGAAGGAAAGAAAAGAGGAATCTGAAAGGAGTGAAGAAGAAGATTTTGTATATAGTTATTTTATTTTATTTTTAGAAACAGTAAATAGGGTTTTATTTTTGTAATTTTTCTTTTCCTTTTTGGACATTTTTATTTTTAGACTTGGACATTTTTATTTTTAAACCCTAAGGAAGTGTTAAAATTAAATATAAACTGTTTGCAGGGAAGGACGACAGTTACGATACTGTCTCGGCCCCTCGGGTTCGTACACTGACATAGGAGTCGGTGGCCTGAGTCGACTTCAACGGTTCATCGCCCGTCTGGTACGGGAGGTAAGACTCTATCCACCCACGAATCCCATGTCAGTGGGTTTTATTTTGTGTGACAACTCACACCCCTGCAGTAGAATGTCGAACTGGTATTACAATAGCCAATACAACGAATATCCGACTGAGTTTCAAAATGGACGTTACTACTTTGACCATAGTGTGAATAGTGGTTGGGAACATCAGCCTTTTGAAGATTATGGTCCATACCATGGTGAGCCCAAATACTATCCACATAAGTACCGATCATATGAGCAAAATTCTTATATTTCTCCTTTAGAAGAGTCTCTCAGGAAGTTAGAAAAGTCGACACGTAGGATAGCTGAGATGAATAACTTAGTTTATGACGAAAGAAAACTTCCTTTAGAGGAATCCCTTAAGATGATAGCTGAGACGAGCGAAAGAATTGCTCAAAATAATCTTAATTTTCAATACAGTGTCTCCAATAATACCCTTGAAAATGAGGATAGTTATTTGCATACACATGATGACGAGGATAAAATTGGTTACACTACTTGTTTAGATGAGGTTCAACCATTTTCATGTTATTATAACGATTATGATGAGGATGGTGTTGATGAAGAATTTGAAATAAATAGGCATAGTGATCAGGAATTTTCTACTCCAACTGAGCTTAATAATAATATTATTTCTAATTCAAATCCAAATAATTTTAATAATTATTCACCTATTCAAAAGGACGAGGATTTGACTAGAGATACCCCTGTTTTAGACGATGTAGTATTTCCTTTTGATTACGAAGCTAATAATGGTTTAGAGGAACGAGTATATTTTGAGTCTAGAGATTTAGAAACAATAGACTTAGAAAAAGAAAATGAACTCGTCGAGATGAGTGAGGATGTACCCGACTTAGAAGAATCAATTGACCATTTTCATGAATTAGATGACCTTGAAATTAGGGAAGTTGTGACTAGTTTTTCTAGAGACACTGAAAACTCTAAGTTTGGGGGTGATTATCATTCTCCATGTGATTTAACTCTTAGAAAGGTCCCTCACTTGGTACTTGACATATGTGCCTCAACCATTTTACAAGATTATCTTCATAAACGTTTTCCTGAACCTAGTGATGTCCACAAGAAATTTCAGTTATTAGAAACCCATCCTATGGTTGATGTGGTTTACCCAGGCTATGATACCCAGATTGACTTTGTTTGCCCACCAAATATTTTTCTTCCAAATGTGGGAATGTTTGATTTTCAAATGTGTCGAATATTAAGTTTTGAGACTAAACCTAATTATTTTAAGAGATTAGGGTCGACATACTTGTTTAAGGAAGATCACCACTCTCATTGTGGTCAGCTGTGTAAGTCAAATTTGATTGACTTAGAGGATCCTCAATTATTCAGGTTATTATTATGTGCTTCTAAGTTTTTATTTGAGTTTTTCCAGACTCTAGAACCTGAACATTTGGATCTAACCTATGAGGAAACACAACCCATGAAAATATTTTATTTGGACCCAGTTATAGATCTTGAACCTGAACCACAACTAGATGTAGTTGTCTTAAACAGGAAACTAGACAAGGGTGTGCTTTATTTGTTCATTTTCTTGGCATGTTGCAGATTCCTTTTACCTGTGATAGCTCTATTTGGTTTTGATGACCCACAGATATTTCGGCTATTACTTTATGATTTTATAAGGTGACTAATCCTTTCTTAGTCTGGCTGAAGACATTAAACTTAGCACTTCTTGGGAGGTAACCCATTCTCATGCAATACGGTAATATCTTTCCTTATCTCTTTTGCTTCAAATGGTAACAGTTTCTCCTTGTTCATGCTTTTAATTTGATCTTTGGAACATTGAGGACAATGTTAGATTTAAGTTTGGGGGTATAGGAGAAACTTTTTAGTTGCACAATTAAACTCCAGAGCCTAGAAATTTATGCTTATTAAGGATGGTACTAACCAATTTAAGTGGATTAAAGCATTTTGGTTGTAGGAGTTGAGGAACAAATCTGACTAGATGGAAACATCTAAAGAGTCTATTCATAAAAGAACAGAGCTCAGGTGTTAGAAACAACATGATAGTTTCACCATATCTCGTTGAGTCCTTTTCACTTCTGTTTTTATTTTGTTTTGTTTTTAAACTATGTTTGTCTAAGTGATTAGGTGGGGTCATGATTCAAGTTGTTACCAATGATAGGGTGAATTAGAGTGATTGAGATACAAAAAAAAAGAGACCAGACCATCAAACCAACTGGAATAAATTCAATAAAGTCGACCACTGGAACCATTGTATATGCTAGTTGTGTTGACCTAGAGTTAGGATTATCAATCACTGGTTCCCTTGTATATGTCAGTGTGTTGATATTAGTTAGACTAGTATCTCAGTCCATTAGGATAGGTTTATTTTGGCGGAGGCCTTCAGACAGATATGAGAAACACCGTTCACCTAGTAAACATCAAAACCATCTATGTTTTCTATATCCATCTTCTTGATCTATCCATGTGATTAGTTTTGACTCCGGATATTGATGTCCATAGTGCGACTATCTGAGTAGAGCTCTGTCACTTCATATGAATTTTAGTATGCTTGAGTGAAAACTCGTGTACAACAATTGGAATTTCACATCAGGGTACTTCTCCTGTAGTCAATAAGTATACCAACCAAGGAGATTCTTTAGTGCCTTCCAAGGTTCTATGTAGATAGCTAGGGTCTGGAGTAAAAAGGTTTTGTGGGTATACCTCTGGTAAGCCCTCCGGAGACAACACTCCGCCACTAGGGACACCTAGGGGTTTAAAGACATATTGCATACGCTAAATGCAATCGTCGATGCCTGCGACAGTGAGTTAGGATTTTATTTTTATTTTATTTTTGCTCGAGGACTAGCAAATAATAGGTTTGGGGGTATTTGATAGACACATTTTTGTGTCTGATATAATCTCAATTGTATATATTGTTAGTGCTCTATTTTGTATTTATTTTGGCTTTTTATGTCTTTGTAGGTGTTTTTGGAAAAATAAGATTTTGCGGCGAAATTGGCTCGAAAAGTGTTTTTTGCGTTCATGGGAGGACATTTGCTATTCGGACCCTCACTTTAGATAAGGGGTAACCTAATTACTAAGGAGCATCCCATTTCCAGGCATCTGTTAATCGCATTCCTACTCTGGATAAGGGGCAACCATCTTCCACATTCAAAAATCAGGTTTTGGCGGGAAAAAAGTGTAGTTAAAGAGCAGTTTTGGCAATCGTGATTTGGAGGAGTTTGAGGTCGATTAAACCTCTGATTTTCATAGGATAGACTCCTTATGGGTCTAGGAATCTGATATGGGTGTTTAAATCGATTAGATTGGGCTCAAACGACGGATTTTTCTCACAACAAGAAAATATGGAAAGTCACGTGTGTGATCTGTTTTAGGGAATTTTAGAGTGATTAAAACGCTGTAAACCTTCCCAAAGATTTGTATCTATCTAAGGAAGATTTTAGAATAAAAGGGAAAGCTCAGAAACGCGTAGAAATCCTAAAACAAGAAATTGTCGCAACTTGGCCGTGAAGAGAAGGAAAGAGATTTTGGAAGATTTGGGAGAGATTTAATCGGTATTTTTGATATAAATAGATGTCTTGGGTCATATAGAAGAGGTGTCGAGAGTTTGGGAACCTAAGGAGAGCCAGAGAAGAAGAAATCAGAGCTTTACCAAACTCTGTTTTTGCTGCTGCTGCTGTTGAAGAAGAAGAACAGCTGAAGAACATTGACCCTCGGTAGACAGTCGCAGAAAAGTGTCGCTATTTAACAGCTGAAGATCATTAAGATGTTCAGGGCAGTCTTATTCTACGGTTTTAAAATCAGCGACAAAGCAACAGTTTTTCTGTAACAGTTCTATTGTAACAGCTGTTTTGCAACACCAATACACTGTTGCAAACAGTCTGTGTTATTACTTTTCACTCTTTTAATCATCTTTTGAGCAACAGACACATATTTTGAGATCATGATGAATTTGAGGAGGTAAACATCAACACTGGGATGGCGGAGGAAGCCATATTTCATACATGTGGTAATTATATTTAATTCTTTTTATGACTTTTTGCATTAATTTAATCGTTTTATGATTTTTCTTAATTAGTTGTGAAGTCGTATCATGATGTATGCTTGGTCTAAGTGATTTTGATGCATCATGCTAGTGATTACAGTTAATATTTTTAAAATTTACCCTGGAAAAAATTAGAGTCAATAAACAAGAGCTATAATTGTCTAAGAATTGATTTTTGAACCACATGGTATGAGGTTTGGTGGAATCCTGAGTCTCAGTAATCTCTCGACATTGTGACAAACCTTGTGTATATATTTTCTTTATTTATATTGTTTTCTATTATTAAGTCTGAAATTGAGTCTACACAAGTCCGAGTTGAACGAACTTTATTTACCACTTAAAAAACTACATCTGTTAATATAAGAGAGGCATGCCAAGCATGGGCGTGGACACACTTCTAGTGTGCGTGTGGCGGATTTAAAGCAACCTGATTGGTCGATGAGAAATAGGGCCGGCAAGTGTAGGCCCAGCCAGCGTGTGGCGGGTTTAAGGCGACCTGATTGGTCGAAAGGAAATAGGGACGGTCGGGCAACATGGGGCGTGGCCAAATAAAAATGGCGCCAGCTGGCCTAAGGCATGGCCACACCTCCCTTTGCTGCTGCTCCTATTCCGCGGCTCCTTTATTCCTTGTTTTCTGATTTTGGGTAGGATTTTGCACCTATTAATCCATGGCGGATTACTTGCTTAGTTCGCCTAAGCTTAATTTCGACCAACATGGTCTAGTATATTGCGCAAGGCGCAAAACCCTAATTTTTGAAAATTAGTCAGGGTAATATTTGAATCTTGTGAATTATCACAAAATTGATCGAATTCTATGTGTTGACACAGAGTTCTTTAAGTTTATTCCCAGAGAGCAGTATGCTTTCTGATTGAGTACTTTTATGCAAGGACCTTAACCTTGATACTTGGAAATTCGTGTTACTCTGCTGCGAGTGAACACAAATTGTCATGCCGTATCAATATTAAGGGTTCGTCCGGGGAACATAACACAGAAAGTATTCAAAGAAACTTATATTAATTGAATAATATGGGCATGGTGCCGAAACTTACAGAATATCTGGGATTGTTGCTACATGCACCATTCTGTATAAATTTCATGGGGAAATATTGAGTTGCTCAATAAATGTGCCAGTGGCGAGGTTGAAAAATCATCACTTTTACATGGCTCCGTTTCTTTACAGAATGACGACACATTAAATGCAAGGTTTTACAAATTTAGCCCTGAACTAAAAACCACCATCAACATTAAGTCCCATGATTAGCACGTAACAGTGGCATTATTGCGGGGTAAACATTAGATGGTGATAATCAAGTGGCAAAATGGTCGAGCCAGAGTAAGCAAACATTACCAGGAAAGTGGCTACTTCATATCTTTAGGATGTGTTGATGTCAGATCTCCAAGCTAGAAAAACGCATCCTTCCTTTGACTACGTGGCCGTTTTCTCCCGGTCTTTATTAGGGTTTCGAAGAAACATTGCTCGGTTGAAGTTGAATCCTTGGTCGTTTCTTCTTAGGGTTTCCATGATATATATGCAGGTGAAACTAGATTGTCCCTCTTTGTTTAGAATAAAGACTCTTCTTGTTGAATTTATATCTCTTCATCATGTCGAATAGAGGTGAATCATCCCCGAGCCAGCCAAATTCCTCGGCCGAACGCAGGCGTCTTGCTTCCAGAGTACGACTCTAATTACCTCCTGATTTTGACGTGATAATTCTTCTTTTTCTCATAACGCTGCTGTTTTTTCTTTTCTTTTAGAGTGGGCAAACTCTTGAGTCTTATGATAACTCCCCCGTCCGGATCATCCAAGTCAAGAAGATCATACCGGTATGATTTTTACTGACGAATAGATACTTTCTTGCCACAATCAATAGGTAACAAAGAGAGATTTTCTTTTTTGCAGAGATACCCAGTTGGAACATACGTAACCGTGGTTGATGACGACGATTTGGACACACCTCTTTCTTCAAAATCGAGTACGCCAACTGCTGCAGACCTGGAAAATGCTGATTTGGGTATTTTCTTCTACGAATATCCCAATGCAGTTTTTCCCTTCGATATCCACATAAAGTGTTTATCTTCTAGCTACCGAAGTGTAGGTAGGTTCTTAGTGCGTAAGGAGTTCGTGGATTTGTACACGAAGATATGGAGAAGATACGGCCATATTGCTACTAGGAATGTGGTGCAGCATTGCTCGTATGCGTTAGTCACCACAGTGAACTTCCTTCTGCCCATGATTGTCGAAATGGAAGGCAATCCATTCGCGACGTCACTGAATCAACCGTTCAAAAGTTGGAGAATATGGTATCTACCTGCGAATCCCTAGAGTTTAACATAAGCTGGCTGCGACACCGTCTTGACATTGTCAAAGGTGATCGAGCCGGACTCCTTGCCAATGTTGTTCCTGCTACAAAGGCCATTTTGGAAGAGGAGAAGGCTGTGACTGCTGAATCTCAAAAGGTGGAACATGCAATTCGGGATTTGAAGAGCAGGAATGAAAGGTACCAAAACAGGCTGAAGATGATGCTTTCAAGAAATTACAACTTGTTGGATGGCCTTTTCTGAGTTGTTATTTGGAATATGCAGCCATGAGAGCTTCTGATTTTTCTTTTGGGTACTGAATATTTTTTTTTTGAATTTTACTGGTGTTTGGGAATAAGTGGAAATTTCATTAATACGTCTTGACTAAATGAAATTTTGATAACTCAGACATGAGGGAGGAAGGAAAAGAAATGCTTGGCCGGCCGTGTTATGAAACGGCGTGAGGTGGAACAACAATGGTCAGGCGTAGTATGCCTTGAGCCATTTTCCATTGATGACCACTTCCAACTTGCCTCCATCTTCTTTGACAATATTGTAATACCCACTGTTGTAGGCTTTGGTGACCACATAAGGTCCCTCCCATTTTGGAGAGAATTTTGGTGCGGACATGTCTTGCTAAATGTGCTCGGCAGTCTTCAACACCAGATCTCCTGCTTGGAAGATTCAAGGTTTTACGGCCTTATCATATGTTCTGGAGACCCTATTTCTGTACGTCTGAGCATGTTCTTCTGCCTTAGTTCTCTTGGAGTCTAGAGTATCTCGCTCCGCTATTATGGCATTCGATGCCTTAGCCTCATTCCATTGGACTCCACTTTCTTCCGCAATCCTAGCCGACGAAATTTTGATCTCTGCTACGAGGATTGCATCTGCACCATAGACGAGAGAATAGGGAGAAATGCCAGTAGAGCTTCTAGGTACCGCCCGATATTCCCATAGTGGCATGGGCAGTTGCTCGTGCCATGTCTGAGGGTTATCGTGTACTGTCCAGCTAAGAATCCGAATTAAAGTCTTATTGGTGCTCTCGGCTTTCCCATTACCTTAAGGATAGTAAGGAGTAGAGAAGACTTGTTTAATTCCATATTCCTCGAGTAACTCTTGTACTTGCTTGTTGGAGAAGGTAATGTCGTTATCAGTAATGTTATGCTTAGGCACTCCAAACCGATAAATGATGTACTCCTTAATAAAGGCTGCAATTGTCGCTCCAGTAGTCCCTCGTAGAGTAATGGCTTCAACCCATTTAGTAAAGTACTTCGTTGCGGTTATGATATACTCATGCTGCTTTGACGATGGCGGGTTAATCTTCTCAATGATGTCAAGTCCCCAGCTGTAAAATGGCCACGGACTACTCACCGAGTGCAGGGGAGTGGAAGGTGCGTGGATGAGGATCCCGTGAATTTGGCATTCGTGGAACCTTTGAACAAACACTACTGCATCGTCTTCCATAGTCGGCCAGTAGTATTTCTCGTGTATCTGGAGGAATAGTTTCTTCTTCCCTTGATGCTCACCTTCATGCACCTCTTTTAGCATAATTGGGATTTCCGCCTTCATCGGGCATCGTAGAAGATCACCTCCAAAGCTCTTACGGTACAGGGTTCCTTCATGAAATACGAATATTTTGGCTCTTTGCTTCATCTTGGATGCATCCTTATTATGGGCTGGGAATATACCGCCGCGGAGGTAATTGACATATGGCTCTCGCCAGTCCTCAACGTGGTCAATTTTAAAGATCTCCAATTGATGTGGAGGTGCTTGACAGTTGGAGCAAGACCCTTGGAGCAATCGAGATTGAGCCTCCATATATGGCCAGTAGTATCCAAGACATTGAAGACGACGGTCAAGATTTACCACCAACGTTTTTCCACCAATTTCGCCATGAACGTGGTTAAGATGTAGTTGCGCTTCTTCATCACCGAGACATCTCGACAGGGAGCCATCTGGGTTTCGATGATATAACACTCCGTGAAGCATGAAATTTTTTTGTAGGGTTTTGAGACTAACCTTTCCTTGGGAAAGTGAACTGTTGATCTCTTGGATAATCGGTGTCCTCCAATCGTTTGTTTCAGCATCCTTGGATTGTAAGAGCCATGTCGATGCTACAATCCATCTCCTCACTGTCAAGGTTTCTTCTAACCTTCGAATTGTAGCTTCGAGGCCAATGTGGCTGGGCAATCAGCGTGTTTGTTGTTGCTTCGACCGACATGAGTTATGGTTGCATCAACAAAGTAATTGAATAACTTTTGCGCGTCAGATCTATACGGAACCAGTGTTATCTCTTTTAGTGCGTATACTACATTCATATGGTTAACCAGTAACTTAGAGTCCCTCTTACTTCCAAGTGCGTGGCGCCTGCTTGTTTGTCCAGCGACATCCCTATGAGAAAAGCTTCATATTCCGCTGAATTATTGGTGCACTGAAAGTCCAGCTTTAAGGAATGCGAAAAGACTTCACCAGTGGGAGACACCAGAACTATACCCTCTCCTCCAGTATTATTGCTAGGGGTGGCAGAGTCATCGAAATACAATAGCCACGCTTCTTCTTTAATAAAAGACATTTCCGGAAATTCTCCAAGAAGGTCTTCGTGCAGTACGGTGGTTCCTTCTCCCGGGAAAGATGCTAGTAAATCTGCGACTGCTTGTCCTTTGATGACCCTTGGGGAAGCGCATGTTATATCCAGCTCTTATATTTGCAGGAGCCGTTTGGACGGCCTTCCCATCAAGGCCGGTTTTGAAAGAAAAAATTTGACGGGGTCAGCCTTAGATATCATCACCACTTTTTTTGACAACAAATAATGTTTAACCTTTTGTATGGAGTGAATTAGAGTTAAGCACGCTTTTTTTTCCTTAGGATATCTGAGTTCAACATCCCTCAAAGTTCGTCTGAAATAGTATATAAGATGTTCAATTCCTTCATCATCTTCTTGAGCGAGGAGAGCTCCAACGGCAGTATCACCGAAAGCAGTGTAGAGATACAATGGTCTTCCTTGTACATGAGACTTCATGATTGCTGGGGATAACAATATTTGTTGGATCTTCTGAAATGCCTCTTGTTGTAGCGGGGTGCAACCAAAACTTGCTCCTTTCTTCAGTAAGGGGGTGAACGAAGCGATAAGCTGGGCTAAATCAGGTATAAAACATCGAATGTAATTTACTTTTCCCATGAAGATCTGGAGTTCTTTCACCATTCGAGGAGGCGGAATCGTGACGATGGCTTGGGTCTTGGTTGGGTCAACCTTGATTACCTTAGCAGTCACTTGGAATCCTAGAAATTTACCTGAAGAGACGCCAAAAGCACACTTCAAAGGGTTCATTTTCAGTTTGTACTCGCGACATCTTTCGAACACTTGCCGCAGAACCTCTGTGTGTGGCGTTCGAGTTTTTGATTCGACCACTATGTAATCCACATAATCCTCAAATTGCCTTATGCATCATTTCGTGGAAAATTGCAGTCATGGCGCGCTGGTAAGTAGCACCAACATTTTTCAAACCAAAAGGCATCACAGTATAATAAAAATTTCCGAGAGGGGTTCGAAAAGCTGTCTTACTCGCGTCATGCTCATACGTTTTTATCTGATTGTAGCCGCTGTATCCGTCCATGAAGGAGAACATGCCATGTCCACTGGTGGAGTCCACCAGCATATCAATGTTGGGAAGTGGAAATCATCCTTGGGGCAGTGTTCAGATCCCTAAAATCGACACAACACCTGATTTGACCGCTCTTCTTCTATACAGGAACCACATTGGCCAACCAGGTAGGATAGTGAATGGGTTTGATGAAACCGGCGGCTAGCAACTTCTGAATCTCATTCTTGATTTGTTCCTCCACACCGTGTCTGAACTGCCTTGGAGATTGCCTGACTGGTTTGGATCCAGGTATTATATGTAGATGATGAGTGACCAGTTTTTCATCCAAGCCAGAAATTTCCTCGTATTACACGCGAATACATCTTGATATTCCTTAAGAAGGTTGACAAGTTTTGTGTGTTCATCTGTACATAGAGCCGATCTGATGGAGATAGGCCGCGGGGATTCTTCACTTCCGATGTTGACAATCTCGAGTTCATCTGTGGTGGAATTCGTGCCTTCTTGCAACTGTCGCGGAGCGTCTGGTACTTCTTCTTGTGGCTTGTCGTTATGATTGCATTCCATTGGGAGGAGAGACTGGATGGTAGTCTCCCATGCTAATTGCTAACAGCGGCGCCAATATTCGGTTTTCCCCTTTTCATCACGACTTGCAACAAAAGCTCGCTCCCTTTTTGTATAAGGATGATCCACACTTCCTACTAGAGAATTGCTCGGTTGAACCCACCAAGCGTTGGTATGTCAAGTTTGGTTGTCATATTTTAGTGAATCAAAACTCATGTTAAGAGTCGCTTGATTATGTACTAGAGTTAAACTTCGTAAAGGTTAGCTTGAAAGTATTAGGATATGAGACATTACAAGTATTGCGAAGTCTTGAAGATGTGAAGAACCAAGGAGCTACAACGACAACAATCATCCTTCCACTTGAAGTTAGTGATATTTGACTTGAACTATTTCATTCCCAAACGTATCTTTCAAGTCGTGCATATTGAAAACAGAACTGCGAAGTATATATGAACTCTAGATAGACATAGTATTAAAGAATACAATACGAGGTTTATTGCTTAACCATTCAACTTTATAGATAATACATCGCCATAATCATTTGAATGTTATTGTGATTATGTATGGGTATGAGGTGAGGATTTCATCCCAGGGAACAATGTTTACATGTTTTCTAAGGAAGTAAGTTCATAAACTTGTTTGTGAACGGAAAAGGAAATTTCCAGGAGTTATTGGTTTTGTTATTCATTATATATCTTATGAACAACCAGTATGTGTGATAGAGTATAACCGCTCACAACTTGTTGTGTTCTTGGTAGAACTATTCACAAAGTCCTGACTTATGTATTGGTATAAGTTTTATTAGTAAAACCAATCTTAAGTAATCACCTGTGGTATGATCGGATTATGTCTGACCTTGGGGAAAGGATACTGATCCTAGTAAGGGAAAGGGAACCGATCCTTGTAAGGGAAAGGGAACCGATCCTAGCAAGGGAAAGGGAACCGATCCTTGTAATGGGTGAAGTACATCAAGGGGAACCTATCCTTGTATGGGATGCAACAAGGTTTATAGAAGAAATGGGAAACGATCCTATGGACATGTGTAACACATATAAGTTAGATACCATATATATGTGGGGAACCGATCCTAGTACCTATTCAACCGAATCTTTGGGAAGCTAGTGTGACTATGCGTAATACTCACATGGAGGTAGAACCGAAACTTGTTTTGGTAGAAACCGTTAAACCCGTGATTGTGATTCAATATTGGTTTGATCAATCACATAGTTCTTGAAAGTCAGATGAACTGATTCTAAACTTGTTTGGAAGTGTGGCAAATCGGTTTCAAGGTTGTAAGTGTGAAAGAGAACTTACAAACTAAAGATGTCGACAAACTTTGAACACGTGTTGTGAATATTTATTTTTATAATTGTTCAAAGATATTCCTTAACGGATAAGGGAAGAGAATCCCAGGATCGAAACATAAGTAAATTAAGAATCTTTTAATTAAGGTTATTAATTTCATTTTGTAGGGAAATTACAGAATTAGTAATGTGCATTTACTAATTAGATTTTCCGAGAGATTTCAGTCGTTATTTTTGGACAGAGCATTTCCAGGAATTATGGAAACCGAATTTGTACTTTAATGAATACCTTGAGAATATTTTCGGTTTTGGAAATTCCTTGGTGTCCAAACTTCCTTGTCTATAAATACACGAAGTTTGCCTTTCTAGCAAACTAATCCTTCGTAACAACAGATTTACTCTTTTGTTGTTGTTACTGATGTAGCCTCTTATTGGAGAGGAGAGTAATCTACTTAGGTGAAATCTCTTACGGCCTCTCAGTTTAAAGTCTTCTTTGGGATTGAGAAGCTCTAGCGTGACCCGCTGGTGGGAAATTAGATAATTGTGGTTTATCTTTGTTTTCGATTGATTTGATTGAATAACGGTGGTTGAAATCTGATTGCACCTTGTTTGTTTATTCTTGAGATTCTTCTCTTCTGATATAGGATTCACTCAAACTAGTTCAGAGTTTCGACAGGGATCTTTAGACTGTTGTTAGTTTTAAAGATGATCTTGTGATAATCCATTGTTAACAAACTCCGTTCTGTGCGTGATTGATCAAAAGAGATTCAAGTGATTGTATGCAGGTTTTTATTGAATATTTAAGAAGATTTGAAGACAAAGAAGATATTGAAGATCTGACTTGGGTTTTACAATATTTGGTGTGCACAATACTTGTTTCAGTAAAAGAGGATCCAATTAATAATCGGTTTATCCTTGTGGTAGATTGGAGATTAATTGAGTAGATCGACATCAACGCGTTTCTTCGGATTAAAGGTGTTGTTGGCTTAATCTTAATCGATTACCTTTGGGTGATTGAACATAAGATAGATCTAGACCTGACAAAGGAGTTTATGTTGAGATACACGAAAGATCCTTTGTCCGACTCATATCACTTGGTTGAATAGAGTTGATACCAAACAGATTTCTTGTTCCTTTACTATTTGGAATACGAACCAAAGGGATTTATCCAAGTACCTGACTTATTTATAAGTTGGAGGCGTGGGAATACATACGGAACTAGGTGAACTATAAGGTTAGTTACATGGTCTCAACTATACGAAGTTAGTGCAATTTTTTGTAGCGGCTTAATCCTGAGAGTATTCAATTCTGGACTAGGTCCCGGGGTTTTTCTGCATTTGCAGTTTTCCTCGTCAACAAAATCTTGCTGTGTCATTTACTTTTATTTTCCGCATTATAATTGTTTTATTATAATTAAAGTAAATTACACAAACGTTAATTCCTATTTACTTGATAAGCAATCCTATTGTGTTTGGTTAAGTCCGAACCTTCGTACCAAGTAAACATACTTCGTTGTTGTATTGTCTCGATCTCATATCCATAGACGATCACACGAAGTGTGAACCAATTAGTTGTATTGTCTCGACTCAGTCCATAGACAATCACTTTCGGAGAAAGAACTTACAGGTAGGAAAAGTTTTATCTTGAGGTATATTTGGGTACCCTCGCCTTTTCAATTGGTATCAGAGCAGGCAAACACGAAAAGATCTAACAATCTGTGTTTGGTGTGATCCAACCTATAAGAATTGAATCTAATGAATGATTCAGTTAACGTGAAGCAAGGAATCAAGAGTTCTGAATTAACACTTGATGATGGCATCTACGAATCAATATCTGAAGATATCATCACTAGAGATTCTACTAGACAAGTTAATCTTGTTAATAATGTAGAAACCGATGACGACTGGAAAATACGTCTACAAGAAAGATTAGATGAAATTTTAGATGATGATGACTCAGTTTTTGAACAAGAAGTAGAAGAGGATATCTCAGAATACTCTGAACTGCTGGAACCTTTGAAAAATGAAAAGCTGAGAACTTCGGATGTACTTGGTTTTATAACTCCTCTTTGTCGTGAGAACAAGAAGTTGAAGATGGTTTTTCAAGGATATTATATTGGTTTCCAAAACTGTGATTATCTTCTTAAAGATCGTACAAACGATCTAAATTCTAAGAAATTAGAATGTGAAAATATTCGAAGAGAACTGTTTTTGTCGAAAAAGAAACATGCTGAATCGGAAGCAATGTTTAATTCTAGACAAGTACAAGGTCTTAAAGAAAAAGCCAGTGCTAGTCTCTGTTAAACAAAATTGTTAGAGAAAGAGCATGATGTTTCTCTAGAAAAAATTCACTTGTTGGAAGAGAAACTTGTTGAATCTGATGCAAGGATTAACTCTCAACAAAAGAGTTTTGAAGAGAAAAAAGCGTATATCTCTCACGAGAAAAAAACCTTGAGGCTGATCTACCCGGCGCTCTTGATAAAATCAAGACGTTGAAAGAAGAAAATTTGGAACTGAAAAAATCCAATCAAAGCTCAAACAAGTTAACCTCAATGTTAGAAGAAAGTAGAAATCATCGTGGCACACAAGGATTGGGATATAAGGGAATATATGCTTCAAATATTAACAAAGAGGTAAAATTTGTTAAAGCTAAAAATTCTTCTCAATCAGAGGCTTCCACTAATGTCAAGAAAGCAACAACTTTGAACATGGAGAAGAAGAAGAAGAAGAAGAAGAAGAAAACTCATCGAGCTCCAATGCAAGAGGATCCACAAAAAGGTAACATTAAAACTCATACTTCATATATTTATACTAAGCATTGTTATTATTGTGGAAATAAAGGACACTTGCAATGGGGATTCAAAGTTCGTAAGATGCAAGATGCACTTTCTTTTGTATCAAATGAGTTGGCTAAGTTTTCTCCTCATAAGAACTCAGATCGTTATTGTCCTAATTTTAGGTAAAAGAATTATTATAATGATAGTTCAAATTTTGCATATCACTCGACAAGGTCATTCATAAAAGACCCGAATATAGAAAGAGAGATAACTTTGTAAATGCAAAGACAAGATCTGATGTTCCAAATTGGAGAAAGGGTGTTTCGCAAAATATTCAAAAGGGCGATGATCCTAATGGTACTGTGAAGGAGAAATATGCTCCTGCGAAACCCAAATCTAAATGGGTCCCTAAGTCCTCGATAGCCAAGAAGGGACCAAAAGTTAGTCACAAGAATGACTCTCAGCTGTTAATTGTTGGTGACAATAATTACAAGAGTCTTCTTGAAAGGCTAAAGAAAGACATTATGTCTGAAATCTCTTGTACTAGTAAAGGTTGTGATAATGACACTCTACACCACAAGTCAAAGAAGAAAAACAAGATATGGAACAAGAGAAAACAAACCAAGCAAGAGGTCAAGAATGATGATTCCGTCTTAGTCACTCATGACGAACAAGACAATTATAAACTCAATACAACCTAGTTGTGTTAGAATGTCCATGATCACCATTAGTGCTCAATATTTTTAAAAGGTGAGGAAGCACATGAAAAACTGAGCACATGATCTCTCGGTTATTTTATGACTAATTAACATCTTTAGGAGATTTCTTTTCTTCTATACTCATACTTTCTCTATCTATATGTGGGTTTTGAAAGAAACGATAATTTTGAGTTTATGATGTTTATATATACTGATCATATATGTGTATCTCTTGCTTTTGTGGTCAAAACGAGCCAAAAATCACTGAATTCGGACATCGTATGCAAAACTTATGTCGAAAACAGTTTAGTGTTGTGATCTGTCACAAGTAACTCTTGGGAACCAATCCTAGTACCCTGTCATAGTGAGGGAATCGATCCTAGTACCATGTCATGGTAAGGTAACCGATCCTAGTGAGAGGTCCCTTTACGAAGAAGTGTAAAAATTGTTTTTCACATAACTTCTTCGTCCGAACTCGGAATGACCTCATTCTTTTTGCGTTGTTTTCGTAATTCAATTTCCTAGAAGATTGAGGTAATTTCAATACTTGATTTTATGTTAAATATTTATGGTGTATTGCAAATTTATTTATGAGATGTTTGATTTCGGTTTTACTACCTTAATATTCGATCTCATATATTGTGAACCCTTATGGTTTGGATGACTTTTTGAGTTAGCAGGATTAAGTTCTAGCCCTAGTAGGTAGGATTTATCAAATGATCATGAGGGGTTCTAAGAGAAACAGTATGTGAAAAAGTCACAATATGTTGAATCGGTTTGGGTTTAGCATAAAAGCATATGTGTTTCGACGGTTTTCAACTCTTGCTTGCAATTGTTAAAACCTATTTTCAACCTTTCTCTGGTAAAAGTTGAGGTGTGATATTTCGATATCAATTCTCCCTGGACGAAGATGCTAACATATTGGAGAAGTGGATGAGAAATTTGAGGTAACAATCTTCTTAGTTAATTGTTTTCCTGTTTAAGAAAAGTCTGAGTTTATATTATATATTTGTTACTTTTGCTTAACAAAATTTAGGTTCAATTGATATTTATTCCATGATGTGTGTGTGGATGTGTGTTTCAATTGGTTCATGTTAAGAAAAACTATTGTTATCTTGCTTTATTATGTGGTATCAATCGTTTAGGCTTACAAAATTTCGGTACAATTGATGTGTGTGTGATTCAATTGGTTCCGATTAAGAAAAACTATTGTTATCTTGCTTTTGTATGGTATTAATTGTTTAGGCTTACAAAATTACGGTGCAATTGCGGTGCTTTTAATGTCTATGTTGTTTCAATTGCTTCCGGTTGAGGTGAAAATTATGCAAGTTGATTTATTTTGGTTTGTATGAAGTATTTATGGCTTAACGAAATAATATGTGTACATGATGAGTTGTTTAGTCCAATTTGATTCCGGATAAGAAACTAAGTTAATTCTGATCTTAGTTTGTCTTATCAAAGTGAGGTTTCGGTTATTCAAGTCTAATCGAATGCCTAAACAAGGAAATGCTAGTTAGCTAACCTAGTGTTTGGCTTGTTTAACATTGAAAGGTCTAAGTTTATGGATAATTAGAACCTGATGAGAAAAACAGAGTTTATCTTTATTTTGGTCTTATCGAATTAAGCGGTTGTTTTTGAACAATCGTTTAGCAAAGGGACTAATGTGATTTTTGGTTTGCTAAACTAAATGGGAAAATTTGTTTCGGGAAATAGTTTCCTTGGTAACATATCAAAATAAGACTACTTGTAGTTTCGGTTTTGATAGTGGTTATCAGAACATGATGTGTGGAACCCTCGTGCCTAACTCTACAGGTTTGCAAGTCTATTATGAGATTTGTAAGATTCTTTTCGTGTTGTCCTTTATTTTTTTTTGTTTCTTTGTCATTTTTGAGACAAAAAGGGGTTGAAATATATGGAGTAAACAGGTGGTGCTGGTATTGATTTTATATTGATTGACATCGCTAGGGAAAAGAACATTGGTACTTGAATTTTTTATCTAACAAAAGAGTGAAAGCACAGACTAAGTGGGAGTAACATGTCATATTGATTGGTATAAAAAAGACGTGCGGATTGAATATCTACCTATCTTCCTTAGGGGGGGTATTTGCTTTTTTATTATAATGTCAACAGCGGCATTTTCAAGGATTGAATGTAAGCAATTTTACTGTGTTGTTGAATCGGGAATCAAGCGGAGTGTAATGAATTCTTGTAATTTGTTTATCCATATGATGTAAGATTTTTGTCACTAAAATTGACAACAGGGGAGATTGTTAGAGCATTGCTCGTTTGAACCCACCAAGCATTGGTATGTCAAGTTTGGTTGTCATGTTTTAGTGAATCAAAACTCATGTTAAGAGTCGCTTGATTATGTACTAGAGTTAAACTTCGTATAGGTTAGCTTGAAAGTATTAGGATTTGAGACATTACAAGTATTGCGAAGTCTTGAAGATGTGAAGAAGAAAGGAGCTACAACGACAACAATCATCCTTCCACTTGAGGTTATTGATATTTGACTTGAACTGTTTCATTCCCTAAAGTATCTTCCAAGTCGTGCATATTGAAAACATAACTGCGAAGCATATATGAACTCTAGATAGACATAATATTAAGGAATACAATACGAGGTTTATTTCTTAACCAGTAAACTTTGTATATAAGACATCGCCATAAATATTTGAATGCTATTGCGATCATGTATGGGTATGAGGTGAGAATTTCATCATGGGGAACAATGTTTACATGTGTTCTAAGGAAGTAAGTTCATAAACTTGTTTGTGAACCGAAAAGGAAATTTCCAGGAGTTATTGGTTTTGTTATTCATTGCACATCTTATGAAAAACTAATGTGTGTGATAGAGTATAACCGCTCACAACTTGTTGTGTTCTTGGTAGAACTATTCACAAAGTCCTCACTTATGTATTGGTATAACTTTTATTAGTAAAACCAATCTTAAGTAATCACCTGTGGTATGATCGGATTATGTCTGACCTTGGGGAAAGGGAACCGATCCTAGTAGGGAAAGGGAACCGATCCTTGTAAGGGGTGCAGTACATCAAGGGGAACCGATCCTTGTATGGGGTGCAACAAGGTTTATAGCAGAAAGGGGAACCGATCCTATGGCATGTGCAACACATATAAGTTAGATACCATATATATGTGGGGAACCGATCCTAGTACCTAGTCAACCGAATCTTTGGGAAGCTAGTGTGACTATGCGTAGTTATCACAAGGAGGTATAACAAAAACTTGTTTTGGTAGAACCGTTAAACCCATGATTGTGATTGAATGTTGGTTTGATCAATCACATAGTTCTTGAAAGTCATATGAACCAATTCTAAACTTGTTTGGAAGTGTGGAAAATCGGTTTCAAGGTTGTAAGTGTGAAAGAGAACTTACAAAATAAAGATGTTGACAAACTTTGAACACGTGTTGTGAATGTTTATTTCTATAATTGTTCAAAGATATTACTTAATGGCTAAGGGAAGAGAATCCCAGGATCAAAACATAAGTAAGTTAAGAATCTTTGAATTAAGGTTATTAATTTCATTTTGTAGGAAAATTACGGAATTAGTAATGTGCATTTACTAATTAGATTTTCCGAGAGATTTCGATCGTTATTTTTGGATAGAGCATTTCCAGAAATTATGGAAACCGAATTTGTACTTTAATGAATATCTTGAGAGTATTTTTGGTTTTGGAAATTCCTTGGTGTCCAAACTTCCTTGTCTATAAATACACGAAGTTTGCCTTTCTAGCAAACTAATCCTTCGTAACAACAGATTTACTCTTTTGTTGTTGTTACTGGTGTAGTTTCCTATCGGAGAGGAGAGTAATCTAATTAGGTGAAATATATTACGTCCGCTCAGTTTAAAGTCTTATTTGGTATTGAGAAGATCTAGCGCGACCCGTTGGTGGGAAACTAGATAATTGCGGTTTATCTTTGTTTTCGATTGATTTGATTGACTAACGGTGGTCGAAATCTGATTGCACCTAGTTTGTTTATTCTTGAGAATCTTCTCTTCTGATATAAGATTCACTCAAACTAGTTCAGAGTTTCGACAGGGATCTTTAGACTGTTGTTAGTTTTAAAGATGATCTTGTGATAATCCATTGTTAACAGAGTCTGTTCTATGCGTGATTGATCACAAGAGATTCAACTGATTGTGTGCGGGTTTTTATTGAAGATTTAAGAAGATTTGAAGACAAAGAAGATATTGAAGATCTGACTTGGGTTTTACAATCTTTGGTGTGCACAATACTTGTTTCGGTGAAAGAGGATCCAATTAATAATTGGTTTATCCTTGTGGTATATTGGATTGATTAATTGAGTAGACCGACATCAACACGGTTCTTCGGATTAAAGGTGTTGTTGGCTTAATCTTAATCGATTACCTTTGGGTGATTGAACATAAGATAGATCTAGACCTGATGAAGGAGTTTATGTTGAGATAAACGGAAGAGCCTTTGTCCGACTCATATCACTTGGTTGAATAGAGTTGATACCAAACAGATTTCTTGTTCCTTTACTGTTTGGAATACGAACCAAAGGGATTGATCCAAGTATGCGACTTATTTATAAGTTGGAGGTGTGGGAATACAGACAGAACTAGGTGAAATATAGGGTTAGTTTCTTGGTCTCAACTATATGAAGTTATTTTAATTTTGTATAGCGGCTTAATCCTGAGAGTATTCAATTCTGGATTAGGTCCCATGGTTTTTCTGCATTTGCAGTTTTCCTCGTCAACAAAATCTTGTTGTGTCATTTACTTTTATTTTCCGCATTATAATTGTTTTATTATAATTAAAGTAAATTACACAAACGTTAATTCCTATTTACTTGATAAGAAATCCTATTTTTCTTGGTTAAGTCCGAACCTTTGTATCAAGTAAACATACTTCGTTGTTGTATTGTCTCGATCTCGTATCCATAGACGATCACACGAAGTGTGAATCGATTAGTTGTATTGTCTCGACTCAGTCCATATACAATCACTTTCGGAGAAATGACTTATAGGTAGGAAAAGTTTTATCTTGAGGTATATTTGGGTACCCTCGCCTTTTCACTTCCGTTTGATGAGGGGAAATTAGCGTGCCTTGTTGGTGGAGGTGTGCCTTGAGACTGGGTCCCTTTGTTTAAGAACGCGAGTCTGTCCTCCTCCTTAATTGAGGGACATGTAGGGAGTGGAGTGCAGTAAACCTTTCCTAAAGAGTTTCGTGAATTTTCCTTTGGCTCGAATAGCTCCACGCCACAAATTGGTTGATAAGAAGACAATGACGCGGAAATGCAGACAACTACGTTGAAGGGATGATCATGTTGTCATGGAGCCACGGTATTCCCAGTATCATGTGGTAGTCCGGTTCTTTCTCTATTACTTCGAATTTTACCTTCGAATGGATTGGTCCTACTGACAGATTCAGACTGATATGTCCCTACGTGCTAGTTTGGTTTCATTCGAAATCTGTCATTGTGGTAGGCTGCCGTACGATTTCATTTGGCCGCACCTTGGCTGTCATGAGTGTTCTAAGAGTAATAACATTCGAGGATGTTCTTGTGTCGATGAGAGCTCTTTTAAATTCTGAATCCTTAATGCGTGTAGTGACATGTATAGCTCTATTATGACCTTCTTCTGCCATCATGTCATCTTCGGTAAATGTAACATTGTTGACGGACATATCTGACATTCTTGAGGTCTCTGGATATGAAGGGGCCAAACGCGCATCCAAGGCTATTTGATTGATTGCAGCAAATGTCTCTGCTCGCTAATCCCTTGAATGGTGTCATAGCTCACATAAACTCTCTACCAAAGAGGCTGCTTCCTGGTCCACCGGCCTCTGGTTGGTGGTGAAACTGTTGATCTGAGGGCGATTATCCGGGGCGTCAGTCCCCAGCGTTGGAATTTCTGGGACAAGTGAAACCGCTCCAATCTGATGTCAATTTGATAAGAAAATCGAGTATGTTTTTTATCACCTCCTGTATCAGGTCCATGTTTCTTGTGTGTATCTCCTGAACTCGTTCCAACTCGATCAATCTTGGGATTTCTTCATTGTCTGTATCATTGGGTATAGCGTTGGGAGGAGAAGTGTCATCATTCGCCAGATTATGAGCGGAATTCGGATTTGTGGAATCAGTTCTAAGATCGACCATTCTTTTGGAAATTGGGGTTGCAACCGAGAGACTTCTCCCACTGTGGTCGCCAGTTATTTATGGATAAAAACTGTTTCTCCTGGTTTTGGTAAATTTGGGTGTGTGGATGAGAAACAAATCTAAACCTAAAACAAATGCACTGCACGGGAGTACTTTAGATTCGAGAGATCAATTTGTACAATCCTGGCCTAAACAAAGAAATGGTCGTTCCAGTCTTGCTTCGGTCACAAAGTGAAGGAGAAGGGTTGGTCTTAGGAAGGGAAGCAAATAAGGTGTTGAGACCAGAATGGTTAATTCTGAAGGTGTGGCTATTTTATGACGTGTATCAGAATTTGGAACTGATTTGCAGAATGTAAGCTATCAGTTCTTTTGTGTTTTCTGGATACTGTTTTGTTGTTAAACAAACTGTTGTTTGGTTGAAATAGGTAGAACCTATTTATACAAGTCATATTGAACGCACCCTGATCTCGTAGAAAGTGGGAATGATTGAGTGATAGAGAAGTTGGGTCGTGTGTAAATGCCAGAAAACCACGTTCTCACTACGAAGGAGACAGGTTAGTTTACACCCACTACTTCTTGTCGCCACTAACTGCCATGATTTCTAGCACTTTTTTATAATGGGCGTGTTGCACGCCGCATGCTGTAAACCGCCAGACCAATACCGTGATGAGTATCCCCCAGTTTGTGACATGTTTGATGTCTCGAGTGTTTTCGTGGAAAACGTGTAGCAGATTGCTATGTGTGGAAAGTCAAAGTCAAGAGACTTGCCGCAAGAGAATAACATGTGGCGTTATTAGGCTTGTCTTGGTTGGTCACCTAAGACTTGCCACAGGCCTGTCAATTCTGTGGAGAATTTGGACGGCTGAGATTGTAATTCATGAGAAAAGGGTGGCCATTGATTATGGCCACATTCTGTTGGCGCCCAATAATAGCATAGTGGCGTCATTGGTACATGCCAATGGCGTCGTGACATATTTAGCACATGCCGGTAGCACAATGGCATGGTTGGCATAGTTAGCACATGTAGGTGGCACAATGGCATGGTTGGAATAGTTAGCGCATGCCAGTGGCTCGGTGGTGAAAGTAGTGCCTGGCGTAGCCATGGCCGCTAGATTTTGGCATATTGGTGCTAGATACAAATATGGCTTGTCAACATTAGTTTTAGTTGCCACATCAATCCCAATGCTCTGGGTAGCATGACTTGGCTTGGATGGCGTAGCAACTTCGCCTAAATTAGGGTTTGGCATGTCGAAACCTTCATTAGTGCATGTGGCCGCGACATGGTGATGTTTTTGTGCACACGGTGCCATAGTCACGCCGAAGGAACCATAGCAAAGCCATAATGTGGAACCTTCCACAAGAGCAAGGGTTGTTGTGACTGGATGTGGTATGGCGCCATTCCTAGGGTTTCCTGGGTTCCGTATAGCTCGTGGCATGTTGTGGGGCCTAAAGTGGCGTAATTTGATCCATAACTGGAAATTAGGGTTTTGGTTAATGAGCCTAAAGAAGAGTCGTGCTTCTGACTAGAAAACCCTAATTTAAGCACGTCATGGCGTTGGCCACGAACATGAGGTAGGTTAGCGCGTAGGCGCGCTATTTACGGCACGTTGGCATGTTTTGGCATGCTGCCACAAAGTGACACGTTTGGCGCGACGGAGTGGCATGTTGGCATGCCGTTCATCTCATTGGCGCAACATGGCACGTTTGGCATGTTGGCGCGGTTTTTGGAAAGCCAATGGCTTTGTGACCGTTTGGCGCAGTTTGCCTCTTTTAACACTGTGAAAAGTTTGGAGCAACCTGATTGGTTAATATAAGAGAGGCCGGCCAAGCATGGGCGTGGCCACACTTCTGGTATGTGTGTGGAAGATTTAAAGCGACCTGATTGGTCGATAGAAAATAGGGCCGACAAGTGTAGGCCCGGCCTGCATGTGGCGGGCTTAAGGCGATCTGATTGGTCGGAGGGAAATAGGTCCGGTCGGGCAACATGGGGCGTGGCCAATTACAAATGGCGCCGTATGGCCTAAGGCATGGCTGCACCTCCCTTTGTTGCTGCTCTTATTCCGAGGATCCTTTATTCCTTGTTTTATGATTTTGGGTAGGATTTTGCACCTACTAATCCATGGCGGATTAATTGCTTAGTTCTCCTAAGCTTAATTTCGACCAACAGGGTCTACTATATTGCGCAAGGCGCAAAATCCTAATTTTTGCAAATTAGTCGGGGTAATATTTGAATCTTGTGAATTATCACAAAATTTATTGAATTTTATGTGTTGACACGGAGTTCTTTAAGTTTATTGCTAGGGAGCAGTATTCTTTCTGATTGAGTACTTTTATGCAAGGACCTTAACCTTGATACTTGGAACTTCGTGCTACTTTGCTGCGAATGAACAAAAAATTTCATGCCATATTAATATTAAGGGTTCGGTCGGGGAACATAGCACAAAAAGTATTCAAAGAAACTTATATTAATTGAATAATATGGGCATGGTGCCGAAATTTACAGAATATCTGGGATTGTTGCTACATGCACCATTCTGGATAAATTTCATGGGAAATATTGAGTTGCTCAATAAATGTGCCAGTGGCGAGGTTGAACACTCATCACTTTTACATGGCTCTGTTTATTTACAAAGTGACGGCACACTAAATGCAAGGTTTTAAAAATTTAGCCCTGAACTAAAAACCACCATCAACAGGTAGAACCGTTAAACCCATGATTTTTGATTGAATGTTATTTGATCAATCGCATAGTTCTTGCAAGTCAGATGAACCAATTCTAAACTTGTTTGAAAGTGTGGAAAATCAGTTTCAAGGTTGTAAGTATGAAAGAGAACTTAAAAAGTTGGGATGTCGACATACTTTGAACACGTGTTGTGAATGTTTATTATTTAATTGTTCAAAGTTATTCCTTAATAGCTAAGGGAAGAGAATCCCAGGATAGAAACATAAATAAGTTAAGAATCTTTTAATTAAGGTTATTAATTTCACTTTTAGGAAAATAAGTAATGTTCATTTACTAATTAAATATTTTCTGAGAGATTTCGATCATTATTTTTGGACATAGCATTTTCAGGAATTATGGAAACCGAATTTGTGCTTTAATGAATATCTTGAGAATATTTTCGGTTTTGGAAATTCCTCGGTGTCCAAACTTCCTAGTCTATAAATACTTGAAGTTTCCATTTTTTAGCAAACAAATCCTTCGTAACAACAAACTACCTCTTGTTGTGCTGCTACTGGTGAAGTCGCCTATTCGGAGAGGAGAGTAACCTAATTAGGCGAAATCTCTTACAACCGCTCGTTTTAAAGTCTTCTTTGGGATTGAGAAGCTCTATTAGTACCGTTGGTGGGAAGCTAGATAATTGCGGTTTATCTTTTGTTTTTATTGATTTGATTGACTAACGGTGGTTGAACTTTGATTGCACCTAGTTTGTTTATGCTTGAGGATCTTCTCTTCTGATATAATATTCATTCAAACTAGTTCAGAGTTTCGACAAGGATCTTTAGACTGTTTGTAGTTCTAAAGACGATCTTGTGATAATCCATTGTTAACAGACTCTGTTTTGTGCGTGATTGATCACAAGAGATTCAAGTGATTGTGTGCAGGTGTTTATTGAAGATCTAAGAAGATTTGAAGACGAAGAATATATTGAAGATTTCTGATTTGTGGGTTCATAATCTTTGGTGTGCACGATACTTGTTTCGGTATAAGAGGATCCAATTAATAATAGGTTTTATCCTTGTGATAGAATTGGATTGATTAATTGAGTAGATCGGTATCAACACAATTCTTAGGATTAAGAGTGTTGATTGCAAAATCTTAACAATTACTTTGGGAATTGAACATAAGATAGATTTAAGGACCCGACGAAGGAGTTTATGTTAAGATAAACAGAAGAGCCTTTGTCCGACTCATATCACTTGGTTGAAGAGAGTTGATACCAAACAGATTTGTTGTTCCTTTACTGTTTGGAATACGAACCAAAAGAATTGTTCCAAGTACGTGACTTATTTATAAGTTGGAGGCGTGGGAATAAAGATGGAACTAGGTGAACTATAGGTTTAGTTGCTTGGTATCAACTATACGAAGTTAGGTGTAATTTTGTGTAGCGGCTTAAACCTGAGAGTATTCAATTATGGACAAGGTCCTAAGGTTTTTCTGCATTTGCGGTTTTCCTCGTTAACAAAATCTTGCTGTGTCATTTACTTTTATTTCCCGCATTATAAGTGATTTATTATAATTAAAGTAAATCACACAAATGTTAATTCCTATTTACTTGATAAGTGAATCCTATTGTGTTTGGTTAAGTCCGAACCTTTTTTATCAAGTAAACATACTTCGTTGTTGTATTGTCTCGATCTCCTATCCATAGAAGATCACACGGAGTGTGAACCAATTAGTTGCATTGTCTCGACTCAGTCCATAGACTATCACTTTCGGAGAAAGGACTTATAGGTAGGAAAAGTCTTAGATTGAGGTATATTTGAGTACGCTCGTCTTGTCAATTGGTATCAGAGCAAGCAAACACGAAAAGATCTAAAAATCTGTGTTTGATACGATACAACCTATAAGACATGAGTCAAAGTAAAGTTAACCGAGATCGAAAACTAAAGAAAGACTCGGTTAACGTATCACAAGACGTTGAAAGTTTTGATTTTAAGAAATGTTTAAAAGGGGATTCTTCGTCAAGTTCTACTTTCTCTTCTCAGAATAATTCTGAATGTTCTCATGACGAGATTAAGTTAAGTCTTGTATGTGTAATCAATGATTCAGACTCTGAAAGAACTTTTCTTGATGACGAGAAAAACGTTGATTCATCGAATATAGAAACATTTCATCAAAATGAATTAAGCGAAAAATTTCTCTCATGTTCAACCGAACTAATTCTTGCATTAGAAAGAGAAAAGAAGCATCTAGACGATATAAATTGTCTTCAAGCTATGATTGATCAACTTGTCATTGGTATTGACTCCTTCAAGTCTGAATTTGTTTCTCTAAAAAGAGAAGCTTCATTAGAGATTCATTCTCTGAAAGAAACGCTTAACAATTTCCTTGAGGAAGCAAAGAAAACTGATTCTAAATGTATACAGAATCTTGAGGAAAAAGCAAGTGCTAGTCTTTCTCGAGCGGAACTTTTAGAGAAATATTGTGATGCTACGCTTGAAAAAGTACATTTATTGGAAGAGAAACTTGTTGATTATGATGCAAGGATTAACTCTCAAAAAAAGCGTTTTGAAGAGAATGAAGGTGAATATCTCTCCCGAGAAAAACACCTTGAGGATGATCTAGCTAGTGCTCTTGATAAAATCAAGATGTTGGAAGAACAAAATTTGGACCTTAAAAAGTTCAATGCTAGCTCAAACAATTTAACCTCAATGTTAGAAGCAAGTAGAAATCATCGTGATACATGAGAGGCTTCAACTGATGCAAAAAATGCTCTTATTTCGTGTAAAGAAGTAAAACCATCCAAGCCTAAAAATCATGTTCAATCATTCTCTTCAAGTACGACAATCAAAGAGAGCACTTCTGCTAATGTCAAGAAAGCAACAAAGTTGAACAAAGATAAGAAGAGGAGGAGGAAGAGAAATCATCAAGCTTCAATGCAAGAGGATCCACAAAAAGGTAACATTAAAACTCACATTTCGTATGTTACTAATCATTGTAGTTATTATGGTAATAAAGGGCATGTGTAATGGGGATGCAATATTCGTAAGTTAAAAGACACACTTTATTATGTATCAAACGAATTGGCTAAGATTAATCCCCAAAGGAACTCAGATCGGTATTGTCCTAAGTTTAGGAAAAAGAACTATTATAATGATAGTTCAAATTTTACATATCACTCGACAAGGTCGTTTCATAAAAGACCCAATTATAGAAAGAGAGATGACTTTTTAAATGCAAAAACAAGATCTGATGTTCCAAATTGGAGAAAGGGTGTTTCGAAAAATATTCAAAAGGACAATGATCCTAATGGTATGAAGGAGAAAGCTTCTCCTGCGAAACCCAACTCTAAATGGGTCGCGAAGTCCTCCATAGACATGAAGGGACAAAAAGTTAGTCACAAGAATGAATCTCAGCTGCTAATTGTTGATGATAATAATTACAAGAGTTTTCTTGAAAGACTAAAGAGAGACATCATGTCTGAATTCTCTTGTACTGGTGGGCGTTGTGATAATGACACTCTTCATCACAAGTTAAAGAAGAAAAACAAGAGATGGAACATGAGAAAACAAACCAAGCAAGAGGTCAAGAATGATGATTCGGTCTTAGTCACTCGTGACGAACAAGACAAGGATCAACTCAACACAACCTAGTTGTGTTATAATGTGCATACTCACCTTGGTGCTCAATTTTTTGAAAGGTGAGGAAGCACATGAAATTGAGCAATGATCTCTCGGTTATTATATGACTAACTAACATCTTTAGGAGATTTCTTTTCTTCTACACTCATACTTTATCTATCTATATTTGAGGTTTTGATAGAAACGGTAATTGTGAGTTTATGATGTTGATATCTACTGATCAGATATGTGTAGCTTTTGTTTTTACGGTTAAAACGAGCCAAAAGTCACTGAATTTGGACATCGTATGAAAAATTTATGTCAAAAACAGTTTAGTCTTGTGATCCGTCACAAGTAACACCTAGGATACCGATCCTAGTGATAGGTGCAATATGGGGAACCGATCCTAGTGAGATGTCCCCATACGAAGAAGTGTAAAACTGTTTTTCCCATAACTTCTTCGTCCGAACTCGGAATGACCTCATTCTTTTTGCGTTCTTTTCGCAATTCAATTCCCTACAAGATAGAGGTAATTGCAATACTTGATTATTTATTAAATATTTATGGTGTTCATTTGTGTTTATGGGATATTTGATTTCGGTTTTCTAACCTTGATATTCGATCTCATAATGTTGTGAACCCTTGTGGTTTGGGTGACTTTTTGATTTAGTAGGATTAAGTTCTAGCCCATGTTGGTAGGCTTTATCAAAGAATCATGACGGGTTCTGGTAGAAACAATATGTGAAAAAGTCACAATATGTTGAATCGGTTTTGGATATGTTTCGACGGTTTTCAACTTTTGCTTGCAATTGTTAAAACCGATTTTCAACCTTTCTCTGGTAAAGGTTGGTTGTTGTTATTCTTTTGTTTTTGCATAAGAATGACAATATGATGATATTTCGATAACAATTCTCCATGGACGAAGACACAAACTTATTGGAGAAGTGGATGCAAAATTTGAGGTAACAATGTTGTTAGTTACTTGTTTTCCTGTTTAAGAAAAGCCTGAGTTTATTTCATATATATTTATTACTTTTTCTTAACCAAATTTCGGTACAATTGATGTTTATTCCATTATGTGTGATTCAATTGGTTCCGGTTAGGAAAAACTATTGTTGTCTTGCTTTATTCTGTGGTATCAATTGTTTAAGCTTACAAAATTTTGGTGCAATTGCGGTGCTATGATGTCTATGTTGTTTCAATTGCTTCCAGTTGAGGTGAATAATTATGAAAGTTGATTTATTTGGTTTGTATCAATTATTTATAGCTTAACGAAATAATATGTGTACGGGATGAGTTGTTTAGTCCAATTCGATTCCGGATAAGAAACTAAGTTAATTCTGATCTTAGTTAGACTTATCGAAGTGAGGTTTCGGTTATTCAAGTCTAATCGAATGCCTTAACAAGAAATGCTAGTTAACTAACTTAGTACTTGTCTTCTTTAAAATTGAAAGGTCTAAGTTTATGGATAACTAGAACCTGATGAGAAAAATAGAGTTATCTTTATTTTGGTCTTATCGAATAAGCGATTGTTTTTGTACAATCGGTTTAGCAAAGGAACTAAGATGCTTAGCTGATTTTTGGTTTGCTAAACTAAAGCGGAAAAATTGTTTTGGACAGTTGTTTCCTTGTTAACATATCAAAATAAAACTACTTGTAGTTTCAGTTTTGATATTGGTTATCAGAACATGGTGTGTGGAACCCTCGTGCCTAACTCTACAGGTTGCAAGTCTAGTTTGAGATTTGTAAGATTCTTTTCGTGTTGTCCTTTATTTTTTCGTTTCTTTGTCATTTTGTGACAAAAAGGGGGAGAAATATATGGAGTAAACAAGTGATACTGACATTGATTTTATATTGAGTGGTATCGCTAAGGAAAATAACATTGGTGCTTTAACGTTTAATCTAAACGAAAGAGTGAAAGCACAAACTAAGGGGGAGTAACATATCATATTAAGTGGTATAACAAAGACGTGCAGATTGAATATCTACCTATCTTCCTTAGGGGGAGTATTATCTTTGTTATTATAATGTCAACAACGATATTTTTGAGGATTAAATGTATGCAGTTTAATGTATTGTTGAATTCGGGAACCAAGCGTATGTGTAATGAATTCTTGTAATTTGTTTATCCATATGATGTAAGAGTTTTGTCACTAAAATTGACAAAGGGGGAGATTGTTAGAGCATATATTGGTTGAACCCACCAAGCGTTGGTATGTCAAGTTTGGTTGTCATATTTTAGTGAATCAAAACTCATGTTAAGAGTCGCTTGATTATGTACTAGAGTCAACTTCGTATAAGTTAGCTTGAAAGTATTAGGATATGAGACATTACAAGTATTGCGAAGACTTGAAGATGTGAAGAAGCAAGGAGCTACAACGACAAAAATCATCCTTCCAATTGAGGTAAGTGATATTTGACTTGAACTGTTTCATTCCCTAACATATCCTTCAAGTCGTGCATATTGAAAACAAAACAGCGAAGCATGTTTGAACTCTAGATAGACATAGTATTAAGGAATACAATACGAGGTTTATTGCTTAACTATTAAACTTTGTAGATAAGACATCACCATAATCATTTGAATGCTATTGTGATTATGTATGGGTATGAGGTGAGGATTTCATCCTAGGGAACAATGTTTACATGTGTTCTAAGGAAGTAAATTCATGAACTTGGTTTGTGAATCCAAAAGGAAATCGCCAGGTGTTATTGGTTTTGTTATTAATTGCATATCTTATGAACAACCAATATGTGTGATTAATAGAATCGATCGTAGCTTGTTGTGTTCTTGGTAAAACTATTCACAAAGGCCTGACTTATGTATTGGTATGACCTTTATTAGTGAAACCGATCTTAAGTAATCACCTGAGATGGTATGATCGGTTTTGTGATTTTATGTATGACCAAAACAGGGAAAAGAGGAACCGATCCTAGTAAGAGGTGCAGTACATCACAAAGGGGAACCGATCCTTGTATGAGGTGCAAGAAGTTTATAGCAGAAAGGGGAACCGATCCTATGGACATGTGCAACACGTTTTTAGGCAAATGGGAACCGATCCTATGGACATGTGCAACACATTCAAGTTAGATACTATATATATGTGGGGAACTGATCCTAGTACCTAGTCAATCGAATTTTGGAAATCTAGTGTGACTATGCACAATACTCACATGGAGGTAGAACTGAAACTTGTTTTGGTAGAACCGTTAAACCCATGATTTGTGATTGAATGTTATTTGATCAATATCGTAATTCTTGAAAGTCAGATGAACCAATTCTAAACTTGTTTGGAAGTGTGGAAAATCGGTTTCAAGGTTTTAAGTATGAAAGAGAACTTACAAAGTTAGGATGTCGACATACTTTGGACACGTGTTGTGAATGTTTATTATTTAATTGTTCAAAGTTATTCCTTAATAGCTAAGGGAAGAGAATCCCATAATCAAAACATAAATAAGTTAAAATCTTTTAATTAAGGTTACTAATTTAATTTTTAGGAAAATAAAAATTAGTAATGTGCATTTACTAATTAAAGATTTTCTGAGAGATTTCGATCATTATTTTTGGGCAGAGCATTTCCAGGAATTATGGAAACAGAATTTTTGTGTTAATGAATATCTTGATAATATTTTCGGTTTTGGAAATTCCTTGGTGTCCAAACTTCCTAGTCTATAAATACTTGAAGTTTTCATTTCTAGCAAACAAATCCTTCGTAACAGCAAACTACCTCTTGTTGTGCTGCTACTGGTGAAGTCGCCTATTCGGAGAGGAGAGTAACCTAATTAGGCGAAATCTCTTACGGTTGATCGTTTTAAAGTCTTCTTTGGGATTGAGAAGCTCTATTAGTACCGTCGGTGGGAAATTAGATAATTGTGGTTTATCTTTTGTTTTTATTGATTTGATTGACTAACGGTGATTGAGCTTTGATTGCACCTAGTTTGTTTATGCTTGAGGATCTTCTCTTTTGATATAAGATTCACTCAAACTAGTTCAGAGTTTCGACAAGGAAACATCCATGAGAAGGTGGTCCTTGCTTCAGAATTAGTAAATGGATTAAAAATTTAAATAAGGGGTGGAAATATAGGCCTCAAGCTTGATATCACTCAAGCTTATGACTCTTTAATCTGGAAATTTCTCTTTGAAGTACTTAGAAGATTTGGTTTCTCAGAACTAGGCATCAGTTGGTTAAGGAAAATCTTTGAATCTGCTAAAATATCTGTGCTCATTAATGGTGGACCTAATGGTTTCTTTGGAGTTGGAAGGGGTTTAAGATAACGGGACCCATTATCCCCAATTTTATTTGTTTTGGCAGAAGAAGTTTTGAGTAGAAATATCTCCAAAATGTTGCAAGATAGAAGTATAAAATCTATGGTAATAGAGGAGGTTGTCAACCAACTCATCTGATGTTTGCAGATGATATTTTTATCTTCTATAATGGACACAAAAGATCATTAACAAATCTACTGGAATTACTTTTGAAATATAAACATTCATTTGGTCAAAAAGTTAACAAAGCTAAAAGAAAGTGCTTTGTGGGTGGAGTGTCTGACACAAGGAGAAAACAGATTGCAGATCATGTTCAAATGGCCTTATCAGAGTTTCCAGATAATTATTTAGGTGTGATTCTTAATCCTGCTAGAGTGAAAACATCTCAAGTTAGGGGGATTGTTGAACTGATGCAGAAGATGCTTGCTAGTTAGATGGGTAAGTTACTAGCATTTTCAACAAGGTTAACTCTTGTTAAATTTGTGTTAAGTAGTATGCCTATCTATATTATGCCAGTTCAAAAATGGCCCAAATCAGTAATCTTGGAATGTGAGAGAATAATAAGAAACTTTTTGTGGTCTGGTGACCATGCCATAAAGAAATTGATCACTGTTAAGTGGGATGCAGTAAATACTCCTGTGAAAGAATGTGGTCCGGGCTTAAGAAGGTTGTAAGTAATAAATAAAACATTGTTAATGAAACTGCTATGGAAGATAGAAACTGAAGATGTTGAATGGACAAAATTTATGAGAGCCACGTATAAAACTAAACAAGGAGAATGGAGCACAACATATAAACAATCATCTATTATGCCAGGAATAAAATGGGTAGTGTCTGAGTTTAATGAAGGATGTAGATGGTTAGTGGGAGATGGAAAAATAATTTCTATTTGGAAAGACAAGTGGATAAAGAATTATTCTTTAATTAAAAGACACTCAGAAGATGCTTATATTCTGCAAAATAGTGATATGAAATTGGAAAGCTTAATTCAAGAAGGGAAATGGCATATTCCTGAGTGCATGTTTCAGTATTTTGAAGCTACAGATCTTCCAGTGCTAAGTGCAGGGCCAGATAAAAAAGTGTGGATTGGAGATCTTACAGGTAAATTCACTGTGGCTAACTCAACTCAATTGGTGAGGACAAAGTATCCAGTGGTTCCTTGGGCAAGTAAGGTGTGCAATCCATGCATACATCCATACACTTCTGCAAATTTATGGAAAATTATGAGAGGAGCTTGTGCAACTGAAAAATTAGTAAGAAAAAAGGTTTTCAAACTGTGTATAAGTGTTATTTATGTTGGAAAAATCAAGATACAATAGAAAATATTTTATGGCATTGTCATTTCAGTGAGAATATATGGCATTGGTTGGGTGGAGTATTTTGATTTATAAATCCTTCATCATTTTAAGAAGTTCTTAGTTTAGTCAAAGAAAAGAGTGAAGATGTGCAGGAAATATGGTACATCTGTGCTTTCAATGTAATGGTGGAGTTGTGGCAGGCTAGAAACAGAGTAATCTATGAGATGGAAAAAACTGATCTGACAAAATTTCAACAAAGAATCATAAGTTTCACCAAATAATATAGCATCAGAATAAAAGGGAAGCTGTGGGTGAATGTATATGAGTTACAGATTTTCTTGTTCTTTGGTGTCACATGAATCAAAGCTCAGAGTACTGCAGTAAAACAATGTTTCTTTTCCTTACCAGCAAGACATCAAGTCCTCATTTGTTGTGATGGAGATTCTAAAGGGAATCCAGGAAAGGCAGGTTTTGGTTTTGTGGCAAGAACTAATGATGAGGGTTGTGTTGGTGCTGCTTCAGGAGGTTTGGGAATAGCAACCAATTATCTAGCTGATGTAATTGAATTAATTTTTGCAGGAGAATGGGTTGTGAGTAAGAAGATGGTAGATGTGTGTTTTAGTCTGGATTCAAATGCAGTGTTAGTGGCATTTAACAGTGGTAAAATTCCCTGGATTATGGAAAACAAATGGAAGCACATTGTACACTGCATCACTTCAATCACCTTCAGGCATTCATACAGAGAAATTAATTTCTCTGCTTATACAATAGCAAAAAAGGGGGTACTGCTGGAAAGGGGTGAAGTACAATACTATGATACAAAACCAAATTTTCTTGGAAGTTTGGAGTGGGAAGATGGTACATATTTCAGATTTTGTTGAAATAGTAGTTATGTACTAGTTGCTAATAGGTAAATGTTAATTTTTATTTTCTGCTATTTTCAGCTGAGACTAAAGCTCTGGTTGTCTATCTTTTGTAATTTCAGCTCCTTCTTTAGTAATAAAATTACATGATTCAGAAAAGAAAAAAAAAAGGATGGATTAGTTGTGTAGATCGGCATCAACACATTTCTTTGTGATTAACAATATTGATTGCATAGTCTAAACAATTACTTTGGTAGTTGTTGAAAGATTGATCTAAGAACCCGACAAAGGAGTTTATTGGGATAAACGGAAGAGCCTTTTGTCAGACTCATATCACGTTTATTGAAAATATTTGTTACCGAACATATTTGTTGTTCCTTACTGTTTGGAATACGAACCAAAGGAATTATTATACGTTCTAAGTGTGGCCGTATCCTAAGGACACCTTCACGAGACAATAACTCGTCCACTAGGGACACCTAGGGGTTCAAAGGCTTGTTATACGTGCTAAGTGTGACTGTATCCTCAACGACACTCAGTTGTATGTATGTATTTTAGAATTGGTTTTAGTTTGATTTGCTCGAGGACTAGCAAAGTCTAAGTGTGGGGGAATTTGATAGGTGTCTAAAACACCTTAATATTTATCTATTGTTTATGCTTTCTTTGCTAAGTTTTCTTGTAAATTATGTATCTTATGTTTGTTTTTGAGTGTTTATGTACTTTGGATTCATTTGGAACAAAAGAAGATGAAACAGGGCAAAAGTGGCCTTTCATATGCAACTGTTATGGGAGGCGAATTATTTCTCAGTCTTTGATTTTATTTCTTCATCTCTATCTGAAAAGCATGTCTGCTTTAGTGATGCGAATTCATTGTCTGAAAAGCATGACAACTTTAGTGATGAAAAGAAATTGAAGAGAAAAAGTGGATTTGAGAAGTAAAAAACGGCTGCTGTTGGTGGAAGAATTCAAGGGGAGAAAAGAGCGTTAATTTGGAGCAAGGAGGACAGAATCGCCGTTGCACAGACAAGCGTTGTCATAAGCACAATGGAGGAAAAAGAGTCGTCATCATATGGCAGCTCGTATCAATTATTTGGGTGCCTAGAGTCATCTGGGTACCCCTTATCTATTCTCATTGGGTGGCTATATCCACATTCATTTCCTACAACTACCCTAGAAGTCAGTGAAAATGTCTCTCTTATCATTAAGATGTGCTTCTCTTACACTACCTGAATTCGAGAAATGGAGGTGCAGTTTTCCCGGGAATTAAAAAAAGACCGATGAACAGGATGTTGCTGTGATTGAAATGAAGATAAAGAAGATTATGGTTCTGTAGGAATCGATTTATGAAGCTTCTGAAATCGGTAGCAGAATGAATTAGGGTTTCGATCTGTGTAGAGTTAGGTGGTGATGAACAAAGGGTTCAACTCGGATTTGAGTTTGCAATGATGGGTTTGAGTGATGTTGCTGTCGAATTGAAGGAAGAGAAGGCACTGGTGGTTGATTTGAGGAGAGAACAGGGAAGATAAGGAATTGAAGGTCAGAGGAGATTCAAGGGTTTTAAGTTGAACTCAAGGAGAAGATGATGTTACTGGTGTTGATTTTTGGTTGTTCTGGATCTGAGCTGAAGAGAACATATTGTTGCAGTTGGAATGATAGAAGGTGGTTGCGATGATAAAGCAGATGGGTTGAATTAGGTTACAGAGAATCAGAAGAAGAGGGTTGTCAGCTGAACATGAAGTGTTGCAGAACTGGATGAACTGAAAATAGAATGTATGAGATACAGGTGCTGGCAGTGATTGCAGGTTAGCTGAATGGGATGGAGTTGTGTGATGATGTTCATTTGTGATGAATTCAGAGAAGAAGCTCAAATGTATGAATGAGATGATATTACAAGGGACAAGTGGGTTGCTGATGATAAATCCAGAAGTTGAGAAGAACAGATTACAAGTAAGAAACGGAGAAGCTGCAGTATGGGTTGAGTTTTGAAGCTGCAGAATGGAATGTGTAGCATCCAGGGAATGGAGAATGGTTGCAGGGAAACTGTGGTGCTATATTGCAGCTGCAGTTGGATGCAATACTGCATTTGGGCAATAATGCTGCTGCTTCTGCCATGTGGAGCTGGAGATGCAGGTGCAAGTGATGGTAAGATGCTGTGGGTTGCAGTCAAGTCAGGTTCTGGGTGTTGCGCAGCTTGAAGGATATTGCAGGTACAGGCAATTGAGGTGCAGTTCAACTGGCTCAGGTGGTGATGCTGAAGGCCAAGCAGAAAGGGAAGATTATGTTGTTGTCATGCTACTGAAGTTGGAGTCGTAGCTGCTATTGAAGCAACAAAGGAGCTGGGAAGATTGAAAGCATGGAGTCAGTGGTGCTGTCTGAAGGCTTAGAAGAAAAATCGGTTGTGCAGCTGTAATTACTGGCGAGTATGAGATGCAGTTGTTAATGAGCTGCAGAATTGAAGATGCAGCTGAAAGTGGAAGCTACAGCCAACAGATTGAAGGTTTGAGCTGTGAGAATGCCTGAATTGCATTAGATGAATGATTAGGAATGTGTATATGAATGAAATATGCAGGGAGGCTGTAGAAATGGCCTGGAATCGGCCGGGAAATGGTTAGAAAATAGTCAGAACTCGGCCAGAATTCCTTTATGGTGAGTTGACTCATCTAATTCGGTACCTGACTCAGAAGACTTGAACCTGGGCTTAACCTTTTGGGCTGTTTCTAATCAGGAGTAACAATTGGCGTGAGTATGTTATGGCCCAACTTGAGAAGCAACTTTGGATCGAGAATAGGGGTGGGCAACGGACGAACGGTTGCGGATTAGGGGTCACCCGTAACCAAACCGTCAAAGTTGCGGATTTGGAAAATTGAACCGTAACCGGCCCAATCACCTGCGGATTTGACATCCACGGATTAGCGGGTGATGCAGACCGGATGCGGATTAACCGCGAATTTAGAAAAAAAAAAATTAAAAAAAAATCTGCCTATCTGTGAAAATCCCTTCGTATGGGTAATTGATCTCTTTATTTATGTTAACTCACTGTCTCACTCCCATGATAATAAATTAATAACAATGAAGCAAATGCCAAAGTTTTGTTGCACAAAATTATGAGTACAATATATACTTATTAGGTAGTAATCTTAATTAACACTGCGACTGATAAGTGTAGTGATCTTTAATCATTTGATGTAGCATCTTGTTTTTGAAAACGAATTTATTTTCCTCTATGAATTGACAAACAACATGATAATTAACTGCTACCTTGTTTGGTGTTTATATTCAGTATCAAGAGGAGGGCACAACTTCTTTTTCCAGTAATTCTCACAACGCACAGAGTGGATCACATGCAAGCATCGAGAAGCTTCAAAACCCTCAGTTTCTTCAAGAAGATTATGCAGATCTTGAAATGTTCTCTGAAGAGGACGAATCTCTTATTCCTAGTAAATTAAATTAGAGATATCTAATGTAAAATCTAAATCTCAATTTTTGCGGGTGCGGGTGAATCGCGGATTTCAAAGTCCAACCGCAACCAAATCGCTAAACCTTGCGGATTTGAAAACTCAACCGTGTCCGATCCATAGACTCTTGCGGATTGGTTTTCACCCGCAATTTTGCGGACGGTTGCGGGTGAAAACCGCGGTTTCGGTTTTTCTGCACACCCCTAATCGAGAATACTAAACTATAAAAAGGCAGAAACAAACACAAGGAAGAGGATTATCTTTATCGGTTCTTCTACTTTTGTTCTAGGGTTTAGAAACATGATAGGTTTTCTCTTCCTTATTGTTATGAACTCCTTTAACATGAGTATTTAATTTTATTATTGGTTGTGGATTAGTTGGATTTCACATAACATGATTCTTTGATTCAATATATTAGTTTTGTCTCATATTTATCGTTCATGATTCTCTGGAAATATAGTTATATGATTGACGTATTATAACATGATTTGAGTATTTGTTTTTTCAAGTTGCAAATTGGTAGAACTCATATTCACATCTATATCTAGTTTAGGATTTTTCATCGAGCGATAATCCTTGAACACAAGTAGCATAAATATGGTTATTGCTTGTAGTGATACATCCTAGTAATCATATGTGAATCGTGACCTTTGTTAAATTGTTTGCGCAATGTATTTCGATTGCATTGATTAGCCTTATTTCATGAATCTTAAGGCTCCATGGGAATTGAACTTGATTAGCGCAATGCGTTAGGTTATTCTTTTGGTAGAATTCATATTCGCATCTTTTAATGTGTTTGTTGATGAAATCAGGGAATTAGCGGGATATCCTTTCGACAAGGTATTCTAGGGCTTTTGATAATGAGAGATTAAATATAAATTCTAGTTACTGTTGAAAAGCATGTTTGTGAATGAAAACGAAATCCTTAACCAATATCTTTGCATCTTTGATTTGCTTGTTTATTTCTTTGTTTGCTTTATTTTATTTTAGTTTATTAAAAATCAGAAAAATCCCCCTTGTTATTTATAGGAAACCGAAAATATATTGACAACCTAGTCCTCTCTGTGGGAACGATCCTTTCTTACCCTTGCTATATTATATATTTTGAGTAGTGAGAAAGTAATTAATTTTGACGCATACGACAGCGATCAATTACCTCCTATTGTGCAGGCACCGATAGAATTGAAGTCGCTTTCGGACCACTTAAAGTTTGTGAAAAAGCGGGGGTCTAACAACCACACCCAATATTTCGCTTAGCAATCTGTATGGACAAACTCCAATATACTTTTTAGAGAATCAACTAGACAGTCAATCAATAGAAAAGTATAACAAAGAGTTTATATCACAATCTCTCGATTTGATCTATACTCAAGCAAATAGAAATCTGCGAGTCTTTATCAAAGAGAGATAACTTGGATGGTACCAAAGACCAATATCCAAGTGTCAATCAATTTAAATCAACAACCAAAAGGTCGGATATTCTAATTGATTGAACAACGCACAACCTGTATTATTTCAATTATATAAAACAAATATAATGTGGAAAAGAAATAACACAAACACCAAAATTTTGTTAACGAGGAAACCACAAATGAAGAAAAACCCCGGAACCTAGTCCAAATTGAACACACATTGTATTAAGCTGCTATAGACACTAGCCTACTCCAAACTAAGTTCGGTCTGGACTGTAGTTGAACACCAACCAATCTCACACTGATCCAAGATACAATTATGCTCCTATGTCTCTGATCCCAGCAGGATGCTACATACTTGATTCCCTTAGCTGATCTCGACCACAACTAAGAGTTGCTACGAACCAAAGTCGAAGACTTTAATAAAAAAATCTGTATCACACATAAAAGTCTATGATAATAGATAAATCTGTCTCCCACGAATATACGTATGAGTTTTGTTCTGTCTTTTGATAAATCTAGGTGAACAAGAACAAATTGATAAACCGGTCTTATATTCCCGGAGAACAGCCTAGTATTATCAATCACCTCACAATAGTCTTAATCGACGCAGCGAAAAAACATATTGTGGAATCACAAACGATGAGACGAAGATATTTGTGATTACTTTTTTATCTTGACTATCGGAGATAGAAATCTCAAGCCAATTATTACAATGTACTCGTACGATGGAAACAGCAAGATCAGACCATACAACTACAAGAAAAGTAGTATCGGTCTGGCTTCACAATCCCAATGAAGTCTTTAAGTCGTTAACCTGGTTTAGAAGGAGAAACCAAAGGTTAAAGGAGAACCGACACTAGCTTAGCACAACTAGTATCACACAGAATGTGTGGGGATTAGGTTTCCCAGTTGCTAGAGTTCTCCCTTATATAGTCTTTCAAATCAGGGTTTGCAATCAATGTTAGCTTAGTAACAAAGCATTCAATATTCACCGTTAGATGAAAACCTGATTAGATTCAAGCTAATATTTATCAACCGTTAGATCGAAAACATACCCTGTTACACACAAATGAATAATGCACGTTCCTGGGCTTGTGTAACCGTACCCAAACTTGTAGATTAGTTGGTTCAACAATAGTCAACCAAATGGTTAGCCTTATGATCACTTCCATATCAACCATATTCTTCTTCACCATAACTAGTTCAAATGACTCAAATGAACTAGTTAGATAGTTGTTCAATTGCAAGGAAATCTTATGTACTACACAAGACACAATTGAATCAAAAACGATTTGATTCATATGAATCGGTTCATGAACTCTATAGCCACGGTTTGCAAATGCATTCCTTAGTTTATAAAGATAAATTCACTAAACATCGTTTTTAGACATAACCTACTCAATTTCGCGGACTTAAGTTCCAGGATGGAGTTCACAAACTCTAACATAAATTCTCGGGTTTGAGAACTTCGCCAGTTCGCGGACCGGGTTCGCTGACTTAGCTCACGCACTACTCCGGTTCACTTGATTAACAAAGTTCGCAAACTTCGGTTCAAGCAATAAGGACTTATACATATATGTGTTTCCACAACAATGTTTATATCCTCCAAATGTTTATATAGTCTAAACTCTCATTTCAATCATTGAAACATTCTCAGAGGACGTTATATAGTTGTTATTCACAAACCATTTCTCGTCAGAGCAATTTTCAAAGTGATTGAAACATAACATGACTTTCGTCACAAGGTAAAGATGAACTTGGCTAAAGTAAAAGATTTACCAACACATATTTCGAGAAATAGATAGGCGAGGTAAACTCGGCTCGAAATACCAAATGTGTATAATCTAAGTCTACACAGCAAAACGACTTTTGTCTCAAGATAAGAGATAAATAGAATTTTGAGTGATAGATAAGTTCAAGTCTCCATATACCTTTTAGTCGATGAAGATCCACCAGTTCCTCGAGTAATCCTTCGTCTTGTATGATGATTTCCATGGAGTTCTTGAGCTCAACTACACTTTGTATCCTAGTCCGAGACATTAGCTATAGTAGACTAGAAATCAAGACTTATAGTTTTGATCACTAACATTGACAACACATGCTTGAGATAGCAACGCATGCGAGTTCGACCGAGCAATGCTCTAACAATCTCCCCCTTTGTCAATTTTAGTGACAAAACTATCAATACATATGGAGTACAAAAAATATATAAATAAAATTTTGTAGCTCGTATTCCACATGCCTAATCTTCAACATTACTTGAAATCTTCGTCACTTCCAAGTACTCCAATGATCTCAAAGGTTGTAAGTTTAGCATCACCATTGTTGAAAATCCGTAGCTATAACAATGAGAAAACAAGAGTTCTTAATCATTGTTATACAATGTCATAGCATCATTACACATCGTCAAAGTTCAATTGTATCACAACTTTAACAACAATACTATGGTGATATGTCACTCCCCCTTAGTCAATACTCCATCTCACATGGAAAATACTCCTCCTTACATAATGATCCGAAAACCATATATATTTGTAGTGTGAACTACATATTAATTCTCCCCCTATTTGTCAATAAAATTGGCAAAGGTACAAGAACGTGATCCTAATGAAATTTCCGAAAGAGACATTTCATGACCAAAAGAAAGCATATATCATCTTATTTAGATGCAATCATAAAGCCGAAGCTAAATGCATTCATCAAGGAGTTTATGAAGATACAAGATAACCCCTAAAATATTCCACATCCGCACTCCCCACAAATATTTGGAAATAAAGCAAAAGAACTCTCCCCCATTGAATGTCATTCCCGAAATAACAACAAGAGCGACCTTTATTTCAAAAAGAAAAGAAGGATTTCTTTGGACATAAAAAATTACATACAAGTATGCATTTTAATCCAAAATACTCAATTAAATTAATCATAAGAGAACCCATGATTTACTTAATTGGAAATGCTCAACACAGTAAACTTATGGAGACTTAAAAGCACTCAATTAGATTAATCACAAGAAAACCCACAATTAATCTAATCGAAATACACAACTAAACTAATCACAAAAGTAATCAATTTAATTGGTCATACTCGACATAATAGAATCTATGGAGCAATAACTAAGTTAATCATGAAAATAATCAACCCAGTCAAAAACGCTCAAACATAAGAAAACTTAAGGAGTCATAACTAAATAACCAAACAGGATGATTAATTTAGTTCAAAATGCTCGACATAAAGTATCTCACGGAACAACAACAAAGCTAATCAAAAATAATCAACTTGGTTGTTTAGTGCTCAACATAAGACACATGACGGAGCCTCACAGTAATACATAAAATATGGATCAGGGAAGATCAATTACTGCAGAATACACAAGGATTCATTCTATTTTTCCATCACCATTTGCACAATGACATACAATAGACATAATCCTTGAAAACAAAATATTTTAACCTATCTTCCTACAAAAATTGACATAATAGGCTTAACTTTTATATTTATCAAAAGTCAATTCATTCTTTCATCAATACATACATATCAACTCACGAACGACTTTACTTTTGACAAAGTATGGGACAATCAAGTTCACGGAAGTAAACACACATATCCCATAATAATATTGCAATATATAAAACCATAAAGATTAATACTGCAAAAATCATCTTCCAAACGAATTTAGAATTTAAACCAATAAATCTAAAAACATGAAGATGAAAACGTTGGACATAGCTATGTGTAATCACAATAATGGCTATTTCAAACTCTAGTTATTCTTCTAAATAAAACAAGAAAAATAGAAGATTTACTAGGCAATAAGACCTTTAAAGAATTCTTTATCGTCCCCGAACTCCTTGTCGTTAACTGCCATTGGAACATAAGGTTCATTAAGATAGGAGTTTATATCAATAAACCTTCTTGGCTGATGTTGTCGAACCAGGGCCTTCTGAATCTCATGAGTCTTATACACAAAAGCCTTTATTTTTTGAATCTCCTTTCGCATCTCCTTCAACCCATCAAGAACATCAGAAAACTTCTGAGAATTTGAAGGAACGTCTCTTGGCTTCCTCACATTCCTTATTTTCCTTTTCAATGTTGGAGATAATGGAGATTTTTCTTTTTCCTTCGTGATTGATGGATTAACAATCATATTAACATCTTTTCCATCAGAAGACTTCATGCGTGGAGTATCCATAAACATATGGGTTTGTGAGAGGAAATCACAATTTGCTCAACAAGTAGTCTTGAGATAAAAAGAGGTTTCAGAGAAGGAAAAAGGAATGTAGGGTTTTGAAACCTTTAAACAGGTCCGTACACGACCAACTCTCAACCCTATGAAGAGTAGAATTGTCCATAGTACCTTTTCTTTTGTTTGATAGACAAAAAGAAGGAAAAACTAAGAAAAAAAAAACTTTTCTAAAGCCTGAGAGGTACAAAATCATTGTCTCTTTTGATCAGGAACATGAGACAATATTTCAAAACACAACACAATCAAGTTGCATTGTGGTGAACAACAATTTGTCCACCATTTTCCTCTTGAGAGGAATCTACAGAACTCTGTTTATCAAAACGACTCGACCATACTTTCTTCTCTAATGGTCTTGGTTTATCCTTGGAAACTAACTTCTTAGACGAAGATAAAATCCTACATACCTCAGCGGTCTTCTGAGCAAGTTTAAGCTTTCTTGCTAAATGATTTGCTCTTCGTTGAAGTTTGTTGACGTTCCTTCACTGGTGTTTGTACTTGTAACACCTTGATAGTTCATGACCCTTTAACGAAAAATAAGAACACGTCAAGTTAGGATAAAAATTAGGATTTTGAGATGTGCAAGCAGCTAGTCACATGGTGGAACCTGAAACATTACAAACAGAGTTTCCAAAGGATGGGTCAACTTTATCTTCTAGAATAGTTGGATTATCTTATGAAATAATATCAAGATTGATGTATGTATTACTACAGTAATCAAAATCAATATTTTCACCAAGAAGTGCAACACTTGATTTCTCGTCTTCATTAGAATCATAGACGTCAGACATTTCATCAAGAATTGCAGCAAGACCTTTGTTCCCAGTGTATTTTCTACGATTTGGGCACTCGTTTGCAAAATGACCAAATCCTTTACACTTAAAGCATTGAGGCATATCCTCGTCATCAGTTTCATCAATATCCCTATTTTTAGGAGGAACACGATTATGAGGTTTGACTGATGCCTTAGGATTATCTCTGGAGAACCGTTTACTTCTCTTCAGCAGAAGATCACTAAATTGTCTTGTGATCATCGAGACTGATTTGTCAAGATCTTCATCCGATGAATCTGTCTCAGAGTGATCATCTTCACAGATATACAATTTTTTTACTTTTATCAAGTAATTTAGTGTCCTTTACTGCTTTGAACGCAACATCCTTATATTTGGATGAATGTTCGTGATCAAATATCTTAAGCTTCCCAACCAGCGTATTTCTGGAGAAATTATCCAGGTTATTTCACTCAACGATGGCATGCTTCTTAGAATCGTATCTAGATGGCAGCGATCTGAGAATTTTCATCACAATGTCCTTTTCAGGAATAGTCTAATCCAATGCAAAAGATGCATTGACTATTTTAGACACTTTGTGATTAAACTCATCAAATGTTTCTTCATCTGCGATACGAAGGTTTTCCCATTCGGAATTAAGGTTTTGAAACCTAGCTTCCTTTTCAATGGTATTTCCTTCAAATATGGTTTCTAAGATATCCCAAGATTCTTTAGAATTAGTGCAATTTGACACATGGTGCTGAAGATTTGGGGTAATGGCATGTATGATGGCATTCAAACCGTCGTAGTTTTGCTTTGCAACATTTATCTCAGCAGGGGTGTATTCACCAATGTCCTTGGGAACATTTACATCTCCAACTGCCACAACAGGAGCATTATAGCCATTAACTACATATACCCATGATTGAAAGTCACGTGCTTGAAGAAAAGCTCGCATCGCAATTTTCCAAGAATATACCTATGAGTTTTGTTTCGTCTTTTGATAAATCAAGGTGAACAGGAACTAATTGATAAACCAGTCTTATATTCCCGAATAACAACCTAGTATTATCAATCACCTCACAATAGTCTTAATCGACGCAGCGAAAAAAGATATTGTGGAATCACAAATGATGAGACGAAGATGTTTGTGATTATTTTTTATCTTGCCTATCGGAGATAGAAATCTCAAGCCAATTATTACAACTGTACTCGTACGATAGAAACAACAAGATCAGATCACACAACTATAAGAAAGTAGTATCGGTCTGGCTTCACAATCCCAATGAAGTCTTTAAGTCGTTAACCTGGTTTAGAAGAAGAAACAAAGGTTAAAGGAGAATCGACTATATCTTAGCACAACTAGCATCACACAGAATGTGTGGGGATTAGGTTTCCCAGTTGCTAGAGTTCTCCCTTATATAGTCTTTCAAATCAGGGTTTGCAATCAATGTTAGCTTAGTAACAAAGCATTCAATATTCACCGTTAGATGAAAACCTGATTATATTCAAGCTAATATTTATCAACCGTTAGATCGAAGACATACCTTGTTATACACAAATGAATAATGCACGTTCCTGGGCTTGTGTAACCGTACCCAAACTTGTACATTAGTTGGTTCAACAGTAGTTAACCAAATGGTTAGCCATATGATCACTTTCATATCAACCATATTCTTCTTCACCATAACTAGTTCAAATGACTCAAATGAACTAGTTAGAGAGTTTTTCAATTGCAAGGCAATATTATGTACTGCACAAGACACAATTGAAGCAAAAACGATTTGATTCATATGAATCGGTTCATGAAATCTATAACCACGGTTTGCAATTGCATTCCTTAGTTTATAAAGATAAGTTCACTAAACATATTTTTTAGACATAACCTACTCAAGTTCGTAGACTTAAGTTCCCGGATGGAGTTCACAAGCTCCAGCAGAAATTCTCGGGTTTGAGAACTTCACCAGTTCGCGGACTTAGCTCATGCACTACTCCGGTTCACTTGATCAACAAAGTTTGCAAACTTCGGTTCAAGCAATAAGGACTTATACATATATGTGTTTCCAAAATAATGCTTATATTCTCCAAATGGTTATATAGTCTAAACTCTCATTTCAATCATAGAAACATTCTCAGAGGACGTTATATAGTTGTTATTCACAAACCATTTCTCGTCAGAGTAATTTTCAAAGTGATTGAAACATAACATGACTTTCGTCACTACGTAAGATGAACTTGGCTAAAGTAAAAGATTTACCAACACATATTTCGAGAAATAGATAGGCGAGGTAAACTCGGCTCGAAATACCAAATGTGTATAATCTAAGTCTATATAGCAAAACGACTTTTTTCTCAAGATAGGAGATAAATAGACTCTTGAGTGATATATAAGTTCAGGTCTCCACATACCTTTTAGTCGATGAAGATCCACCAGTTCCTTGAATAGTCCTTCGTCTTGTATGATGATTGCCATTGAGTTCGTGATCTCAACTACACTTTGTATCCTAGTCCGAGACCTTATCTATAGTAGATTAGAAATCAAGACTTATAGTTTTGATCACTAACATTGACAAACATGCTTCAGATAGCAACACATGTGAGTTCGACTGAGAAATGCTCTAACAGTTTACGTTCTTGGGTGATAAAGAAGAACTTCCGGTGATTATTGCAAAGAACCTCACCCCAATACAAGAAGAACGTCTACCTAAGGTTCTGAAGGAGTACAAAACGGCTATTGGTTGGACAATTGCTGATATTAAAGGAATTAGTCCATCCATGTGCATGCATAGAATCCTAATGGAAGATTATTTCAAGCCGGTACGTGATGCTCAGCGTAGGCTTAACCCCCCAATGATGGAGTTCGTGAAGAAAGAGATCCTCAATTTTCTAAGTGTGGGGGTGATTTACCTAATTTCTGACAGCAAATGGGTTATCCAGGTACAGGTGGTACCTAAGAAATCAGGTGTTACTGTTGTTAGAAATCAAGATGATGAACTTGTTCCTACAGGAGTTCAAACAGGATGGAGAGTATGCATAGACTACAGAAAGCTTAATGCCGCAACCCGAAAGGATCACTTTCTTTTGCCTTTCATTGATCAGATGTTAGAGAGGTTAGCGGGACATTCACATTATTGGTTTTTGGACAATTATTCGGTGTACAATCATATCTTTATTGCACTAGAGTATCAAGAGAAGACTACTTTTACTTGTCCTTTTGGTACGTTTTCCTATAGATGGATGCCGTTTGGTCTTTGCAATGCGCCTGCCACTTTTCAGAGGTGTATGGTCAGTATATTTTCTGACTATGTGGAATGCATCATTGAGGTATTTATGGATGATTTTAGTGTTTATGGTAATTCATTTGATATTTATTTACAAAATCTTGAACTCGTGCTTAAAAGATGCATACACACTAATCTTGTTCTTAATTGGGAGAAATGCCATTTTATGGTAAACCATGGAATAGTGCTCGGTCATATCGTGTCCTTTCGAGGGCTTGAAGTTGACAAAGCAAAGATATACTTAATAAGAAACTTACAATACCCCACTTCGGTGTGGGAAATTCGCTTGTTTCTTGGTCATGCAGGTTTTTACAAGCGGTTTATCAAAGATTTCTCAAAAATCTCAATGCCGATGTGCAAATTGTTGCAAAAGAGGTTATTTTTGATTTCAACAAGGAATGCAAGGATGCCTTTGATAAATTGAAAAAATTGTTCAAAATTTCCCCAATTATCAAGTCACCTGATTGGAGTTTGCCATTTGAATTAATGTGTGATGCAAGTGACTATACAATTGGAGACGTTTTGGGTCAAAGAGTAGACAAGCCGTCTCATATGATTTATTATGCATATAGGACCCTAAACGATGCAGCAATCAACTATTCTACTACCGAGAAATAATTTTTGGCTATAGTGTTTGTATTAGAAAAATTTAGATCTTATTTGGTGGGTTCAAAAGTGGTTGTATATTCTGATCATGTAACACTTAGGTACCTGTTAAACAAGAAAGAAGCTAACTCAAGACTTATACGGTGGATAATACTATTGCAAGAATTTGATTACGAAATCAAGAATAAAAGAGGTGTTGAAAATACTGTTGAGGATCATCTTAGTAGACTTGTTGTCTCCGAAGAAGAACTTCCCTTACAAGATCGTTTTCTAGACGAACAAATTTTATCGATTGAAGATTCAACACTCTGGTATGCGCATATAGTAAACTACTTGGTTACAAGACAAGTACCTAGTACGATGTCTAATTTTCAAAAGCTTAAGCTTAAGAAAATAGCCAAGCAGTATGTGTGGGATGAGCCGTACCTGTGGAAATACGGTTCCGATCAAATCATCCGCAAGTGTGTACCTAATTCTGAATTTCAATCTATTCTTACTTTTTGTCATACTTATGCATGTGGAGGTCATTTTGGTTCTAAAAGCACCGCTTTCAAAGTACTTGAAACTGGATTTTATTTGCCTACCCTATTCGAGGATGCATATATTTTTTGCAATCTTGTGATAGATGTCAAAGAACGGGAAATTTAGGTGCTCGAAATCAAATTCCATCTACACCAATTCTTGCTGTAGAAGTATTTGATGTGTAGGGAATTGATTTTATGGGTCCTTTTGTCAATTCTAACGGAAAATTTTATATACTTCTTGCTGTGGATTATGTTTCGAAATGGGTGGAAGCTAAAGCCATCCCTACTAATGATTCTCAAGTTGTTTGTTAGTTTGTGAATGAATATATTTTTTCTAGACATGGTACACCAAGAGTGGTTATCAGTGATGGAGGCTCACATTTTCAGAAATCCTTTCATGCTCTACTTAAGAAGTACAACATAACACACAAGGTTGGTACGCCGTATCACCCACAAACTAGTGGGTAAGCTGAAATCTCGAAACGTGAGATTAAATCCATTCTTGAGAAAACCATAAACACTACACGGAAAGATTGGATTTATAGTCTTAACGATGCGCTTTGGGAATATAGAACGACGTACAAAACACCGATTGGTATGTCTTCATATCGGTTGGTTTATGTAAAAGATTGTCATCTTCCGGTTGAACTTGAGCACAAGGCATATTGGGCGATAAAGATGTGCAACATGGATTATGACAATGCGGGGAAATAAAGAAAGTTACAACTTAATGAGCTAGAGGAGATACGTAATGATGCTTACGAGAGTTCTCGTATATACAAGGAGAAGACAAAAAAAAATCATGAAAAAATGATTTCTCGAAAGAATTTTGTTGTGGATCAAAAAGTTCTTTTATTTAATACTCGTCTTCGATGATTTCCTGGGAAGCCAAGGTCCAGATGGATAGGAAAGTATTTTTTACTAATGTTTTTCCTTATGGTGCAGTTGGAATTACTAGTACAAAAACTGGAATAACTTTCAAAGTCAAAGGCCATAGATTGAAGCCTTATTATGAAAACTTCTCTAAAGAGAATTTAGAAGTGACGAGACTTCAGGATTCACCCTCTCTGGAGGAGTAACATCATTGGAATGCCAAGTCGGGGTGAGGACATTAAACTAAGTGCTACATGGGAGGCAATTCATAGGTTTTGTATTTATATCCCTTTTGTTTTTAGTTTTCTTAGTTTTTCATATCATATCTTGCATTCCCATCTTAGATTTTACAAAGTTCTATTTCTATATCGAAAGTTTTGACGAATTCTCGTCAAAAAATTCTAACTACGCACTTGTCACCAAAATAGCTCTCGAGACTTCATAAGGAGTCCGATTTGAGTGGTTGACCCCAACTTTTAAATATGACATACTCACCTTTCTTTTGCAAAAATAAAATCTGAATTCAGAGTCTGTTAAGTTGGATCAATAGGTCTGAATATTTGAGTTTCGGTATTTTTCCAGAACTTTTTCAGATTGCCATAAAAGTCAGACCGTTTATCGAAACACTCTACCTTTTTGACATGTTGTAGAAAAGACGTAGGCGAACAACTTTCGTTTAGGATGTTTTTCCTAGTTCCCTATCCATTGGTACAGGTTTTGAGTTTTTCAGGGATGTTATGTCAGAAATCAGAATTTCCGGTTTTGAACATTGAGGACAATGTTGAGTTTAAGTGTAGGGGAGCATTTAGTATCATACTGTATGCATATACACATACAAAAACAATGCTCTTTGATTTCTTTCGTTCTTGATACTTCATCTTTTGGAGTTAATTATGAGCTATTTAGGATGACACTCTAAATCTTTTTAGGTTGAAACAGTTCTTACGGTTATAGATTGAGTTCCACTTTATCGTTCTAAAATCCTTAAATATTTACGTTCATAATTGAATACGAAACTCAGATGATAGAAATGGCATGGTAGTCGTTTGAAAGATTCATCCTCGCAATTAATCATTACTGAATCACTTTCTTTTTATTTTTGCAGTTATATGTTTCTTTAAAGTGATTTGGTGGGATCCTGAGACTACCGTGGATGTTGTAGAAAGGTAATCATTGGTTTAGTATACAAAAGCCCCATAGACAATTGTATTACACTCATAAAGAGCGAGCCAGAAAAAAAAATGTGCTCCTCTTCATTTATCGACATTAATAATTCTGTGATAGGTCCGGAATTACGGAATAATCATATAGTCGATGGAAAAAAAACACATATCATCATATAGCAAGTCAAAAAGACTATTGATGAGGTTCTCGACACTTGGATAGCAGTATGTGTGAAACGTTGACCATGTCTCCGTCGCCTAAACAAGTGTAGAATGAAGGATCCAAGGTAACTATCACATACTTGCTGAAAAGGAACATGCGCTTAGAGTATGTAATCATATGGTCGAGTTAAATGGGCGCTTCTCTCAACTATTGCACTATAAATAGAATCCTTTGAAAACATTCATACAAGTATTGTGGGTAACATCTTTCACTTTAGTCAACATTTGCACACTTCAATTTTCATTTTCCATTTTCTTATTTAGCCATGTGATTTCAGCATGCGAGTGTTGTGGAAAACGTTGAAATAAGTACAACGACTATCTTAGTAGAGTTTTGCAACCAGGTTGAATGTCACACGCAAGTAATTTCTTGTATGTGATGATTGGAATGTATACGGGATGTTTGCAGCTAAAGAACATTTGCAAGCTAATTACTTGGCTTTATACTTTGTATATATCCTTAGTAGTTCTTCCAAGGCGATAAATTGGAGTAGGTTTTGTGGGTATAACTCTTTTAAACCCTTACGAGACTATATATAACTCGTCCAGTAGGGACACCTAGGGGTTTAAAGGCATGTTGCATTAGCTAAGTGCAACTGTTTTCTCAACGACATGGAGTTGTTGTATATAAGATTAATTTTACTCAGTTTGCTCGAAGACTATCAAAATCTAAGTGCGGGGGAATTTGATAAGTGCATAATTCATATGATTTTAGTGTCCATTCCATACTTTCTTTGGCTATTATTCTTGCATATTTTCGTATTATTACTCTTGTTTTCTCTTATTTATCTCTATTATGTGAATCATCCAAAAAGGATCTATAAAGTTCTGAAAAGATCTAATAAGAGAAGTATTCCAAGTATCCAAGTGCCCAAGTCTAAGGGAAGTGGAAGAAGTGTGGCAAAAAGGAGCGCAACGCTCCAAATTAAGAGATGGGCCAAATACCAAGCTTAACTTATTCAAATTAAGGATTTATCATCACCATCTTGAATATAATTAAAAGAGTAAAAAAATACAAAAAGAATGGGGTTATTCCGAGTTCGGACGAAGAAGTTACGACCAAAACAAACTTTTTATCTAATACCGAAGGCAAGCAAGTATGCAAACTGATTTTCAGTATGCAAACGGGTATGCATACTGGTGAAGGCCAAAGTTCACGTTTGGGGTCTTTATTTCGTATTTTCGGGTTGGGTTTTTGAACCGAACTAGATACTTGATGGCCAAGCAATGTAAACTTATAAAAATATATTAGGTCATGTGAAATGATATCACATAAAAAAGTCACGAAATTGTAAGTCTTGGAGAGTAGAAACAATACACGGAGCAAAAGCTAGGAATTTGGAGTGGTTCATCAATCGTAAAGATATCTCTTAACTTTTCTCATATGTATATCGTGGATGTTTCTACATCCAGGAGTAACTAAACACCTATTAATTGAAGATGAATTCTAAGTTTTAAACTTGATTTGATTTAATATATGAATCTATTTTGATTTCTTCATATGACTATCGTTTGTGTTTACTATTAAAAATATTTATGATTGATTGTTTAGGTGGCCAACTGAATATATTTATTGATTTAATCTATTGCTAGTAAGGGTTAGGATTCCGTAATTGTTGAATAATTCCTTACACAAGTAGATAACGTGAAACCTTGCAGAGGGATTCTGTAAACCAATCGCGTGTAAACACAACCCTAGCAAGTAGACCGAGCATACTGAGTCTAACTACTAGGATCAAACCTAAATTCACAAACCCTAAACCATTAGATTGAATTACATCTTGTAAGCGTACCTCAAGGTGGTTCAGACTAATAGAATCTGGTGATTAAGCGTACCTGTTATCCAATGATATAAGGAATTTTGGGAATAACCAAGTGTACTTGTTATTCTATGGTTGGTGATAATCTATGATTAATGACGAATAGATGAATTTATTAACTCATTGGTAGTTTATTAACGAAGAAGGATTCCTCTATCATATCTCTCTATATTGCTTAGAACTTATTATTTTCAATTTCTTTTATTTACTTTATTAAAATCTAAAACAACCCCCCACCCTCCTTTGACAACTAAAACTCACTTCTCTTCGTGGGAACGATCCTTACTTCCATTATATTACTAGTTAATTGTGTGGAAATGAGTTATTTAATTTGATTGAACTTATGACAGCCATCAAAGTACTGTATGACTCCGTAAGTTTTCTTATTTTGTGTGATTTCCGGTTAAATTAATAATAAAGGTTTTTTTGTGATTAGTTTAATCGATGATATTTTGGACACTAACAAATCGCGTCCAAAGAAATCCTTCTTTTTCTCGTAAAAGAAAGGTCGCTCATGTTGTTCTCCTGGGAATAACATAAAATAGGGGAGAGTTCTTAATTGAACTTGTCCTTAATTGCCATATCTTTGTGGGGAGCGCGGCTGTGGAATATTGTAGGAGTTATCTTGTATTTTTATAAAGTCCTTGATGAATACACTAAGTTTCGACTATGTGAAATCATTGAAAGAAAGTTGATATGTTTTCTTTTAGTCATGAATTATCTCTTTGAAAATTTTATTATGATCCCATAGTTTTCGTACCTTTGCCAAATTATATTGACAAAAAGGGGGAGAATTATTTAGTAGTTCACACTATATACATATGGTTTACGGATCATATGTAAGGGGGAGTGGTTTTTATTGTAATATGGAAGTATTGACTAAGGGGGAGTGATACATATCACCAAATTATTATTTCAAAGTTGTCATACAATTGGACTTTGATAATCTATAATAATACTATGACACTGTATAACAATGATTGAGAACATCTATTTTCTTATTGTTATGGATACAGATCTTCAACAAAAATGATGCTGAGTTGAACACGTTCAGAATCGCTGGAGTAATTGGAGTAGCGAAGAATTCAAGGAATGTTGAAGAGCCAAGGAAAGCAAGCATGATGGATGAGAAGCTACAAAGTTTATTTATTTTGTAATCCATATGTATTGATAGTTTTATCATTAAAATTGACAAAGGGGGAGATTTTTAGAGCATTCCTCGGTCGAACTCGCAAGCGTTGCTATCTCAAGCTTGTTCGTCAAATTTAGTTGATCGAAACTATATACTTGATTTCAAATATATTTATATCTATGTCTCGGATTAGGATAAAATGTGTGGTTGAGCTTTAGACTTCACGTCGTTCACCAATTGAAGATGAAGATCTACAGAGGAGCTTGAAGGAACTTCATCAACAAAAGGTATGTGGAGACTAAAACTTATCTATCACTCAGAAGTCTATTCTATTTCATCTTCTAATGATACTGAGTCGTATAGCTATATAAACTTTTACATTATACACATTTTATATTTCGAGTCGAGTTTATCTCGCTTATCTATTTCTCGAAATATGTGTTGGAAGATTCTTGCTTAGGTATGTTCATCATATTCTTGACGAGTTTAGTTGGAAACAATCTATTTGTTGGAAACTAAATATTGAACAAAAGATGATCATGTGAAAATTATCTTGAATATCTTATATGATTTGTATGAGACAGTCATTTGATGTTAGCTTGGGAAGTTTCGTATTGATCGTTCGATCACTTAAAAATTACTTGAAGCTAATGGTATGTGTGAGATTACCATTGTCGTCTTCTAAGGATGTTTCAATGATTGAAATGGGAGTTTAGAACGATTAACTATGTCTGGATACAATATGGTATGCATACCTAGTATGTGAACTGTATTGTGATGATCCAGGTCCGAAACTCTTGTTTGCGTACCCTGTATGCGAACTGATTTATCTGAAAAGGTACGGAACTCTTGTTTGCGTACCTAGTATGCGAACGGGTTTACCTGAGTTGGGTCCGGGACAGTTGTTTGTAAATATGGTTTGCGAACGGCTTGACTAGGCTAAGGTTCGTAGTTGCTGTTCGAGTACCTAGTTTGCGAACACAGTGGTGAAGTTCTAAAATCGGATATGTATGATTCTCATACTCATGAACTAAAACGTTCATGATTTAAGAAATGCAATCTCTGCAAACCGTGGCTTAATGTTCATGAGTTTATTCTTGTATAAGTAATTTGTACGATTACGAATCAAACTGATTTCGATTTAAATTGTTCATATATATTTCTATGAGATAGTGAAAAATTGATCAACTTTATCTGAAACACAATTAGATGCATTTGATTATATTTCATGATTGATTTATCTTCATATTTTATCTATAAGTGTTAGATGAATACGACTAAGACGAAAGTGTTCATATGGCTAAATTCGGTTAACTGTTGTTTTTCCAACCCAATATACACATTTAGGTACGGTTACCCATATCTAAATGAAACTTTATTTCATCCGTGTATAACAAACTAAGACCATCTAACGGTGGATATTGATTGATTTATTGCTAAGCAGACTTGGCTTGAATCTTAAATCAGGATTTCATCTAACGGTGAATATTGAATGCTTTGTTACTAAGAAATCTTAGCTTTGATTGTAAGCAACCCTGATTTGAAGGACTATATAAGGGAGAACTCTAGCAACTGGAAAACCTAATCCCGACAGTTTCATGTGTTCTAGTTGCAAACTAGAGTCGATTCTCCTTTAACCTAGGTTTTCCCAAAACCATTATAGGTTAACGAATTGAAGACTTCATTTGGGATTCGTGAAGCCAGATCCAACTATTTTCTCTGTAGTTACGTATTCTGATCTTACTTGTTCTACCGTATTGAGTTTTATCTTCTCTAAGATTTACTCGAATCTCCGATAGTTAAGATATAAAAAGTAATCGCAACAGTTTTTCGTCTAAGACTCTTGTGATTCCACAATAACTTGTTCTGTTAATCAGTTAGGTTATTGTGAGGTGACTAATATTTCTAGGATGTTCTTCGGGAGTATAAGATCGGATTATTATTTGGTTCCTGTTCACCTTGATCTTTGAATTAAAAGACGGTACAAAAACCTAATAAAGAATAGACATATCTGTGGGAGACAATTTTTTTTATAAGCCATCGACTTTGGGTCGTATCAACTCTTAGTTGTGGGTGAGATCATCTAAGGGAATCAAGTTCACAGAATCCGGCGTGGTTCTAGAGGCGTAAGGAACTCGACTGTACCTTAATAGGTGTCATACTTGGTTAGGGCTCAACTACATTCCAGTCTGAAGTTAACTTGTAGTAGGTTAGAGTCTGTAGCGGGTTAATACAGTGTGGTGTTCAATCTGGACTAGGTCCCTAGGTTTTTATGCATTTTCGGTTTCCTCGTTAACAAAATTTCTAGTGTCTGTGTTATTTCTTTTCCGCATTATATTTTTTTATATAATTGAAATATCACAGGTTGTCGCAGTTCAATCAGTTGATAAATCCGACCTTGTTTGTTGGATATAACTTGATTGACACTTGGGCATTGGTTTTTGGTACCGTTCAAAGTTATTTCTCATATCAATCAGGCTCACGGATTTCTATCTGTTCGATTTGCTGATTGTATTGAGAAATAGAGATAAAGCTCTTTAATATCTTTCTTGATTGAGCTCTCTTTTAAGTTGATGCTCTCGGAATTATATTGGAGTTTAGTCCATATAGATTGCCGAACGAATTATTGGGTGTGGTTGTTATACCCCCGCTTTTCAGTCAATACTTACATCTTTTGCATAATAGGTGAAACCTATAGATATTGATTCACTTCCCTTTATATAATGATCTGTAAACCATATGTGTGTAGTGCGAAACTACTAATTAATTCTCCCCCTTTTTGTCAATAAAAATTAACAAAGGTACGAAAACTATGGGATCGTAATGAATTCAAACAAAACATACTTCAAAAAGAAATTACATATCAACTAATATTTAGATGATATCACAAATTATAAAAATACTTAGGGCTCATCAAGGAGATTTAGATACAAGCATCCCCTATAAATTCCACATCCACTCTCTCCACAAAGATATAACAATTAAGCACAAGTTCATTTAAGAACTCTCCCCCATTTGATATCGTTCCCAAGAGAACAACATGAGTAACCTTACTTTAATGAAAAAGAAGGATTTTATCGGACATTATCAAATCACATGGATTTGTATCCTAAACAACAACATAAATTAATCTCAACGCCAGTTACGAACAAAGAAACAATTTTAATCAATATGAATCAACATAAGAAAATCTTACGGAGTAGATAGTGCAGTAATTACACAAAGGTGTGTTCACAAATAGATCAATACTGTGAAAAATTCTCAGAAAGATTGTTTTATTTTACGTTTATAAAACTTAATAAATTTAACTTTTGAGAATATACGAGATATCAGTTCAATTCACAAAAAGTAAAGGACACATACATCTCATAAGACTTTGCAATCATTAAAACAATAATGATTAAATATTGCAAGTTCATCTTCCAAAAACTCTAGAGTTTAAATAAATAAATTTAAAAACATGCAAGATGAAAATCGTTGGAAAGATTTTATGGAATCACAATATTTGCTATACGAAACCCTAGTTATCCTTCTTGAATATATAAACTAGATTTTCCCAGACTCTTCATTGGTATTTAGACCTTTGAATTTGTCACCAACTGTATCCACGAGCTCTTCAGAGAAAATATCAGAAGATCACGAACATATGATTTCATGAGAACAAGATCAGCAAACACCTTTTTCAACTCAATTCGTAACATGTTTAGACCTTTTAATGTTTCAACAAGTTCCGGATTTGATTCCTCCAATTATTTAAGAAAATCATAAACAACATTAGAAGAGATCATCTCTTCACGCTTAACATCTTGATGATCATAGGCGAAATAGCAATTCACACTAGGAACATCTTCAGGTGATTCAACCACTTCGTCATCAACCAAAGTTCTCTTCTTTCCTCTTGTTTAAATACCACCGCAAATAGCTTCTTCAATTCTTTCAAGGATTCATGACATAGAAGAATGCTTGGTTGTGGAACTTCTTGGATGAGAATTTTTCAACATAATTTATGGTATATAAACATGTTTATAAGGGGAATTCTCTGGGATGAGGGTGGATTCGTTACCTTACCTAGAAAATAAGGTTTATATATGGAAACTATAAACAACAGGTAATTAGCTAGGGTACGCAAACCACATCCCTAAACTGTTTTAAAACAAGGACATTTTTAGAGAGCACAAAATAATTTTCAGTACCATAATTTTCTACCTTTTTCCATGATACATATATTCCTTTTTGAATATAAAATAATTCTTAGCTCAATAAACAAATGTGTTTAGAGCACAAGAGTATTAATATTTATGAAAGGAAAATCATTGAATGCTTATCTTTTCTGGAGCCTGGGTCAACATGAAATTTTAGCAATCTTGTCAGATAGGAATAAACATAGAAATACGTAAAGGTTTCAATATGAAAAATATTATAGCTCATCACTCAAAGCACTATTTGAAAAATACTACACTTGTTACATAACAGTTCCTTATCCAGCAGGATTTTTATGGATAAGGTTCCAAGACTTATGACTAGTTAGCACACGGGTGAGCCGAACTCTCACTAGAGGGATTATGCTGATATTTACCCTTGTTTTTACCTCTTCCTTTTACTGAGAATTTTTTTTTTTGGACACGAAAAGTGATCATAGAAATTACGATCATCATGAAAATAGACAAGCTTAGAACCCTTACCTGAGGTTGATTGTCTGGAAGATGAAAATTTATCAATAAGATCTTTATATCCTGCGATGATCAAATTCGTGTTAGCTTGTTGAATTTTTCATTGATGAGAACACCAATTTTCTCAGGAGGAGTATGAGTATCTTTACGAACCCATATTTGTGACGAATTTTCTAAGTTCTTCTTTAATCGATTTTGTATACTACCTTTTTGACTTGTTCGAATATTCGTGGACCAAGTCCTAGAAGCAAAATTGCTTGAATGTGTTTTTACCCCAAGTGGTTTTGACATCCGAATATCAGTCACACCTTTCAGAATTAAATCTAAGGTGTTTTGAAGACGACCAAACTGATAGTTTTCCAACCTCAGTTTACACTTTCTTTGAACATGTCCTTTAGTGTTATAATAGAAGCACACTTTCTGAGTTTCAATGAAATCAGAATAGGTAGTTTTCTCATACTTGTTTCGTGAAGAAATTTTCCTCCTTAGAGATACATTTTTTTCTTAGTCAGAGAAATTTAACTGATTATCTCTTGACAAAGTATGTTTATCAGTTTCGGAGTGCGTTTGTGTGAGCTTGTCATGAACAATTGGTGTTCTTACCTTTTCTAACTCATCGATCTTTTCAGAAGCTATGCTCATGGTAGTTTCTTTATATTCACTATCGTAACGTGGAGTAGTGTTACTCAACAATAATTCGATATCTAAGGAATTATCTTTAAGTTTAGCCTCGAGTGAAATAATTTTCGATTTCACTTTGGCATGTTCTTCAAGAAAAATCCTTATTCTAGAATCATGTTCAGAATTAATACCAATGAGATTATTGACTTTTTGTTTCAACCGATTGACCTTAGAGGACTGAAATCCTACACATTTTAAATTTCAGTACTTTATTTTGGCTGCTTCCCTTCTACTTATGAGTCAGACTCATCAGTAAAATAATAGGAATAACACTTATCAATATTCGAATGTTTTAAAGGAACATAGTGTTCATCTATATGAGAGTTTTAAAATTCGTACTCTTTTACAGAATCTATAAAAACAATTTCTTTTAAAATGGTGGAACGTTTATCAGAGATTTCACTCCTGTCCATATAATCAGATTGCTTCAAACACATTCTTATTAGGTCTTTCACGTGTTTACCTTCTCTATACCAATTGAGAACGTAGGGATACCAAAATACACCACCAACTTTTTCTTAGGCAACCTGTATGGAAACCGCAAATAGAGAAAAACCCCGGGACCTAGTCCAAGATTTGAACACCACACTGTATTAAGCCGTTATAGACTAGCCCACTACAAGTTAACTTCTGACTGGAATGTAGTTGAGCCACAACCAATCTCACACTGATTAAGGTACAGTCGCGTTCCTTACGCCTATGAATCCCATCAAGACTCTGCACACTTGATTCCCTTAGCTGATCTTACCCACAACTAAGAGTTGCTACGACTCATAATCGAGGACTTGATAAATAAATCTGTCTCGCACAGGAAAATCTATTGAATAGATAAATATGTATCCCACAGAAATACCTACGATTTTTTGTTCCGTCTTTTGATAAATCAAGGTGTAAAGGAACCAATTGAAACACCTGTTTGAGGGTGAAACCAGTTTCTGCTGATTTTGGTAATTTCGAGTGTGTGGGTGAGAAACAAGTCTAAACCCTAAACAATGTACTACAAGGGAGTACTTTGATTCGAGAGATCAATCTGTACAAATCCGGCCTAAACCAAGAAATGGCTGTTCCAGACTTGCTTCGGTCACAAAGTGAAGGAGAAGGGTTTGTCTAGGGAGGGAAACGAAGAGAGTGTTGAGACCAGAATTGTTGATTCGGGAAGAGTAGTTATTTGACGACTTGTATCAGAAAGTGGAAAGCTAACAAGTGATTTCTGAGTGTTGTATTCTCCTGACCAAAACTTGTCTTTGGTGGAAATAGGTGAGACCTATTTATACAAGTCGCAACGAAACGTACCCTGGTCTGGAATTGATGTTTCCATAATGAAGGAAACGTTTCATCATTACTTCTTGTATTTACTAACCGCCTCACCCTTATGACACTTTCCTGTAACGGGCGTAGTGTACGCCGCACGTTGTAAACCACCAGACCAATACCCTGATGAGCATCCCCCAGTTTGTGACATGTTTTGATGTCTCGAATGTTTTCTTGGAAAACGTGTAGCATGTTGCTACGTGTGGCGTGGAAAAAGGATTTGGCATTTGTATCCAAGTTGGTGACGTGACCAAAGAATAGGCATTGTAGCCAGCTTGGTGCCGTGACCAAGAGTTAGCATCACAGCCAAGACATTGCCACGAGTCGTTTGGTGGCAGGTTTGTATGGATGAGATCTGCATCTCAGGAGGAAGGGTAACCGTAGATTGTTGCAACCCTTAGTTTGGAAACCAGCGGGATGGTTGCAGCGCTTGCATGCTCTTGGCATGGCAAAATTAGGGTTTTGGCGTCGTGGCAAAGAGATTTCCACAAATCATTTGGTGGCAAGTTTGTATGGCTGAGATTTGTATCTCAGGAGGAAGGGTGGACGTTGATTGTTGCAACCCTTTGTTTGCAGCTAGTGGAATGGTTTAGGCGCGACCGAGCTAGGATTTTGACGTAGTTTAGGCGCGGCCAAAACTTGGGTTTTGGCATAGTTTAGATGCGTCCAAAATTAGGGATTAGCATTGGGCCAAAATTTGCCATGCGTTCGGTGGCAAGCTTGTACGGCTGAGATTTGCATCTCAGGAGGAAGGGTGGATGTTGATTGTTGCAACCCTTCTTTTGGCAGCCAGCGACATGTGGTAGGGCCGGCATGGCTTTGGCGTCTTTTAGGCGCGACCAAAATTAGGGTTTTGGAAAAACCGTGATGTTTGGCCTTGGGCCAGAAGTATCCATGCATTAGGTGGCGAACTTGGACAGCTGAGATCCGCATCTCAGATGGAAGGGTAGCCGTTGGTTGTTACCACCCTTCGTTTGGCATCCAGCGGCATGTGGTAGGGTCGGCATGGCTTTGGCATATTTTAGGCGCGACCAAAATTAGGGTTTTGGCAAAACCGTGATGTTTTTCCTTGGGCCGGAAGTTGCCATACGTTAGGTGGCGAACTTGGACGGCTGAGATATGAATCTCAGATGGAAGGGAAGTCGTTGATTGTTACAACCCTTCGTTTGGCAGCAACCGGTATGTGGTAGGGCCGACATGGCTTTGGGATATTTTAGGCGCGGCCAAAATTAGGGTTTTGGAAAAATCGTGATGTTTGGCCTTGGGCCGGAAGTTGCAATGCGTTAGGTGGAGAACTTGGACTGCTGAGATCTGCATCTCAAATGGAATGGTAGCCGTTGATTGTTTCAACCCTTCGTTTAAAAGCCAGCGGCATGTGGTAGGGCCGGCATGGCTTTGGCATATTTTAGGCGCGGCCAAAATTAGGGTTTTGGCAAAACCGTGATGTTTGGATTTTGGACGGAAGTTGCCATGCGTTAGGTGGCTAACTTGGAAGGCTGAGATCTGCATCTCAGATGGAAGGGTAGCCGTTGATTGTTGCAACTCTTTTTTTGGCAGCCAGGGACATGTGGTACGGTCGTGGTGCAGAGATTTGGCTGGCATGGTATGCCATTGGCATTGTGGTGCGGCTGGCATGGTTATCATGCCTTGGCGCGGAGATGTGGCTGGCATGGTATGCCATTGGCACCGTGGTGTGGCTGGCATGGTAGGCATGCCTTGGCGCGAGGATGTGGCTGACATGGTATGCCATTGGCAACGTGGTGCGGCTGTCATGGTTGGCATGCCTTGGCGCGGGGATGTGGCTGGCATGGTATGCCATTGGCACCGTGGTGCGGCTGGCATGGTTGGCATGCCTTGGCGCGAAGATGTGGCTGGCATGGTATGTCATTGGCACCGTGGTGCGGCTGGCATGGTTGGCATGCCTTGGCGCGGAGATGTGGCTGACATGGTATGCCATTGGCACCATGGTGCGGCTGACATGGTTGGCATGCTTTGGCACGGAGATGTGGCTGCGATGGTATTCCATTGGCACAGTGGTGCGGCTGGCATGGTTGGCATGCCTTGGCGCTGAGATGTGGCTGGCATGGTATGCCATTGGCAACATGGTACGTCTGGCATGGCTGGCATGCCTTGGCGCGGAGATGTGGATGGCATGGCATGCCATTGGCACTATGGTGCGGCTGGCATGGTTGACATGCCTTGGCGCGGATATGTGGCTGGCATGGTATGCCATTGGCACTGTGGTGCGGCTGGCATGGTATGCCATTGGCACTGTGGTGCGGCTGGCATGGTTGGCATGCCTTGGCGCGGAGATGTTGCCAGTCAGTATTGGGGGTTTTTCCGTGGAATATAGCGTATAAAAAAATTTGCTAGTGGTCGTAGTGACGTCATGTCAGATGTAAGGTTTTATGATTTTAACCCTAAGCAAAAAACCACCATAAACATTAAGTCCCCTGCTTATCTCGGAACAGGAGCATTGTTGCGAGGTAAGCATAAGATGGTGACATGCGAGGACAAAATAGAAAAGGCAAGTCATGTAGAGATGGTCAGGAAGATCCGGCCAACTTTTTTCGGGAGGTAAAGAGAATCCACAGCTCTTGCGTTGGCGGCTTTGCGTAAATTCGGCTCGGCCATAGTATGTTGGCATCACTGCTGCGTCTTTGGCTACAGGTTGACAGAGGCGGCATTGCAATTTGGTCCCTGAGATGGTGCTCTGGTTAGCCATAGAAAGGTGAACAGTGCTGCTGGCTAGGGCGCGGAGTGGCAGAGATGGACGCTGGCTGGGACGCAGGAAGTTGGGGTCAACTTGGCTTGGAGCCGCTGACGTTGTGCGGCTTGGAATGGATCAGCTGGCATGGTGCGGCTTGGAATGGAGCCGCTGGCATGGTGCGGCTTGGAATGGAGCCATTGGCGCTAGATACTGTCTTCGGTCCGCGGAATAGTGGAAACTGGTTTCGGAAATTCGGCTACCAAACGGTGGTGATGGCGCTTGAACTTCGGCTACCAAACGGTGGTGGCGGCGCCTGACAAGTTTGTCTAAATTAGGTTTTTCCATGGCGAAACCCTAATTAGCGCCTCTTACTAAAATCATTGTAGAATTCTCGTACAAACTCGGATTATGACGGTCCGCCCCTCCATTTCGATCGGAAAAGAATTTTCTACCTCCACACGAGGGAATATTTAGGTTTCGATCCCGTTTAGGAGGTGAAAAAGTCCGACAGTAAAACTCAGGGAGAATTCAGGAGGGATGTTGCGGGCCCGTGGAACGGTGGCGACTGGCTTCAGTTCCGGGGAAAGATGACGACTGGCTTCAGTTCTGTGGAAGGACGAATGGCTTCAGTTTTTTGGAATGGTGGAGACTGGCTTCATTTCTGTGGAAGGGTGGAGACTGGCTGCAGTTCCGTGGAAGGATGACGACTGGCTTCAGTTCCGTGGAAAGGTGACGACTGGCTTTAGTTCTGTGGAATGGTGGAGACCGGATTCAGTTTCGTGGAATGGTGGAGACTGGATTCAGTTCCGTGGAAGGGTGACGATAGGCTTCTGTTCCGTGGAATGATGTCAAATTTGTCTAAATCAGGGTTTGTCATGTAGAAACCCTAATTAGCGCCCCTTACTAGAATCGTTGTAGAATTCTCGTACGAACTCGGATTTTGACGGCCCCCCCTCCATTTCAATAGGAAAATAATTTTCTATCTCCATACGCGGGAATATTTAGGTTTTGAGCTTGTATAGGAGGTGAAAACAGACCGACAGTAAAACTCAGGAAGAATTCATGAGGGATGTTGCGGGTCCTAGGTGGCATAGTCGCGCCTAGTCATCTATTCCCGTTCATGGAGCAAGAAGGAATATTTATTCTGTTCAAACTCTAGAAACTCCGTCCGTATGAAAAGAGGTATCGACCCTCATCTGTTTTCTGTTGCTTGTCTGGATCCGTGCTTTCGTCTGCAGTGTCTCTCAAGTGGATTCCAAAATTTACCAAACTCCATTGCATTCTTGGGATGGATGGATGAAATTATGCTCGGAAACGATCATGTCAGGGATAACCTTGGATATTGTGGTTGCGTTGACGGTCCATCATTGACTTTAGGTTGTTCAGTGTCTGGACCTTCTGATCGCGATGATGATATGCCGTGGTTGATTGTATGGTAAAAATCTTCCGATGCCACAGGATGAAATAGATGAGTTGGGAGACATTCTGTTGCTGATGTGCTGCTATCAAGTCTTCAAGGACTTTGTTCCAAGAGACATCCTTCGAACCAGCTTCTGAATCTTGGACTATCGTATGAAATGGGATGAGGTGAGCAGTCCCTAGTTATATTTCTGTTAGATCTGATGGCATGGACGAATATGTGAATGTATCTTTGTGGCGTGCTTTTGGAGTCTTCGATTCACATGTACGGTTTCGTGTTGAGAAATTCCTGCGGCTCGTAAAACTTCGGCAGTGATGATGTTTAAATCAGAAATAACAGGGTTGAGGGGGGTGAAAGCGTCTCATGCTGGTAGTACCCATGTGTAGCATACTTTCATCGCATCTCCTTGAATCCATGTCAACGGGATTTGATACAAGCTTATTGTACTCTTCTGGATGTGACGTTGGGACGCTCAAGATATCACATGGACGAAATATTCTGGATAGCGAAGAGGTAGATATGAGAGAGTTATGTTGTTTATCGTGGCTCCCTCTGTTTCTTCAAGAAAATGTTTCAGCCGCGTCTCTGGAGTTATCTCATGAGTCTTTAATGATCGTCGGGATGGACTGTGATGAGCAGTCCCCAGTCGCATTTTTCTTTAGTTTCTGAAGATGTTCTCCTCTGAGCAGGCTTTGGATCCACCACGGCCTCATAAAGTGTTGAAGGCGTCTTCTAGACAGAGATATGATGATATTCTTGCGCTACACCCTTGAAGGGTAGATGACCTTATTGTGGCTATGGCCTTTTGGTTGACTGTGTCTTCTGATATTTGATAGTGAAGGGATTCCGTGTAGATCTTTGTAGTGATTGCTGCTGCGGTGGAGCTCTGGCTGGTATCGGCAAATTAGCAGCAACAGTTCTTGGTAGCAGATGTAATCATAAGAGACTACATTGTCGTGGGAACAAAGTAGGTTGGATGGAATTGTATGGGCATCCATGGAAGTAAAAGGATTGGATGGATGCGTAAGCGAGCAAACTTTCCATGATCACGAGTTTTTTTGGGATGGATCAAAAAGTGGCCATGAATACGAAGATTGGTTGGCTGCGATCATGATCCTTGACATGGGGAGTGTGGTGGCACGAGCCTTTGCAGGAAGGAGTGGCGGCCATGGTACGATCTTTGGCAGGAGGGAGCGGCGTTGAAGCGGCTTCGGCTCTTGGAGAGGACGTTGAAACTTAAGGAGCCAAATACTGAAGTTTCGGCTTCGGATCCTGGAGCAGCTTATGGAGAGAATGCTGAAGCGGAGTGTCTTATGGAGGGAACGTTGAAGTGGAGCGTCTGCCGGAGCGAACGTTGAAGCGGAGCGGCTGCATCAATCAGAGTGATGTCAAACTGGACACCCTTCAAGCAAACAGTGGTTAGGAGTCCCTAGTTCCATCTATCAATCATGATTTCAGGAGAGGTTGGGGTTTGGGAATGGCTTACCTGGATGGAAACATCTGCTTTTTTGATGCAGTGTGGTTGAGGGATGCAAATATGTCTTGACGCTACACCTTGGAGAAACATAGAATCTCACATAAATGTTTTATCATAGACTGCACGATTTTGTGGGCGAAGTCCCCAGAAATCATGCAGCTCCTGACGGGAAGAGGGTCTTTGTGAACTCAGGAGGGTTGCTGGTTTCCTTTGCCTCGATTTTGGAGAAGTCGTTCCTGGTCTTTATGTTTGATGAAATTGGATTGATGATTCCCTTCTACTGGGCATTCAAGAGCAAAGCGAGCCTCTTCATCTATAAACGGACGTCCTTCTAAAGTTCCTGCGCCAGATGTTAAAAGTATTCCTTGTCAGCTCCCTCTTGGGTTGACGTGAGTCTTATGGTGGCCGTTCCGTCAGTATCTTTAGGAAATAGGTATCTCTTTCTGATTTATAAACAAGTCTGTCTGAGCCATGGTGCTGTTTCGAAGGGTGAGGATGGCGCTGCTTTGGCTGGTTGTGGAGCGGAGAAGATGGCGCTGGACTTTGGATGGTTGTGAGCGAAAAGATAGCGTTGAAAGGGTGCAATCTGTTAGCGCTGGAAATGATGCAAGCTGCTGGCGCTGGACAGATGCAAGTTGTTAGCGCTGGAAGGATGCAAGATGCTGACGCTGAAAAGATGCAAGATGTTAGCGCTGGAAGGATGCAAGCTGTTAGCGCTGTAAAGGATGCAAGATCTTAGCGGTGTAAAGGATGAAAGATGCTGGCGCTGGAAAGTTGCAAGTTGTTGGCGCTGGATAGGAATGAAGGGGACGTGGAGATGGCGCCGGCTGAAGAGTGGAGATGGCGCTGGCGGTCTCTTGGCGCTAGCTTGGCCACGACCTGTTGGCACCATGGAGTGTTGCTAGCGGGCCCGGTTGCCTCTTCCCATGTGTAACCAAAAACAGGAAACCTTCCTCCGTTCGAGCTCCAAAAACATCATGCCTATAAAAGGCGCTAACCATCTCCTTTATCCCGTATCATCAGTTTTATTCCCTCGTCTTGGAGCTAGTAGCAACACAACGAGCATAATCCAGGTATGTATTCCAACGTTCCTCCTTTAACTTGTTCTTCCATCTTGGTACAAACCCTAGCCATAGGCATGTCCGCCGTAGTTTTATGGGTGACGCCGTCCTGACCGCGACAAGTCCCCAATCACTCCTCGTCGTGTGATAACTGATAACTGAGACATTGATTCCCGAGCGGATTGTTTGCTTCTACTATCTTGAGATCGGGAGTGAAAGGTGAAACTGAAAATTGGAAATCGATATTGCAACCGAGAGATTGATCTCCCACTGTGGTCGCCAATTGTTTGAGGGTGAAAACAATTTCTGCTGATTTTGGTAATTTCGAGTGTGTGGGTGAGAAACGAGTCTAAACCCTAAACAATGTACTATAAGGGAGTACTTTGATTCGAGAGATCAATCTGTACAAATCCAGCCTAAACCAAGAAATGGCCGTTCCAGACTTGCTTCGGTCACAAAGTGAAGGAGAATGGTTGGTCTAGGGAGGGAAGCAAAGAGAGTGTTGAGACCAGAATAGTTGATTCGGGAAGAGTAGTTATTTGACGACTTGTATCAGAAAGTGGAAAGATAACAGATGGGAAATCTAACAAGTGATATATGAGTGTTGTATTCTCCTGACCAAAACTTGTCTTTGGTGGAAATAGGTGAGACTTATTTATACAAGTCACAACGAAACGTACCCTGGTCTCGTAAGAAGTGGAAACGGTTGAGTAAATGGAAGAAAATGGGTAACGCCTGGAATTGATGTTTCCATAATGAAGGAAACGTTTCACCATTGCTTCTTGTATTTACAAACCGCCTCACCCTTATAACACTTTCCTGTAATGGGCGTAGTGTACACCGCACGCTGTAAAATGCCATATCAATACCCTGATGAGCATCCCCCAGTTTGTGACATGTTTTGATGTCTCGAGTGCTTTGGTGGAAAACGTGTAGCATGTTGCTACGTGTGGCGTGGCCAAAGTATTTGGAGTTTGTAGACAAGTTGGTGCCGTGACCAAAGAATATGCATTGTATCCAGGTTGGTGTCGTGACCAAGAGTTAGCATCGCAGCCAATACATTGCCACGAGTCGTTTGGTTGAAGGTTTGTACGGATGAGATCTGCATCTCAGGAGGAAGGGTAGCCGTAAATTGTTGCAACCCTTCGTTTGGCTACCAGCGGCATGGTTGCAGCGCTTGCATGTTCTTGGCACGGCCAAATTAAGGTTTTGGCATCGTGGCCAAGAGATTGCCAAAAATCGTTTGGTGGCAAGTTTGTATGGCTGATATTCGTATCTCAGGAGAAAGGTTGGCCGTTGATTGTTTCAACCCTTCGTTTGCAGCTAGTGGCATGGTTTAGGCGCGGCTGAGCTAGGATTTTGGCGTAGTTTAGGCGCGGACGAAACTAGGGTTTGGGCATAGTTTAGGTGCGGCCAAAATTAGGGCTTGGCATCGGTCCAAAAGTTACCATGCGTTCGGTGGCAAGCTTGTACGGCTAAGATTTGCATCTCAGGAAGAAGGGTGGCCGTTGATTGTTGCAACCCTTCTTTTGGCAGCCAACGACATGTGGTAGGGCCGGCATGGATTTGGCGTTTTTTAGAAGCGACCAAAATTAGGGTTTTGGCAAAACCGTGATGTTTGGCCTTGGGACGGAAGTTTCCATGCATTAGGTGGAGAACTTGGACGGCTGAGATCCGAATCTCAGATGGAAGGGTAGCCGTTGATTGTTACAACCTTTCGTTTGACAGACAGCGGCGTGTGGTAGGGCCGGCATGGCTTTGGCATATTTTAGGCGCGACCAAAAATAGGGTTTTGGCAAAACCGTGATGTTTTGTCTTGGGCCGGAAGTTTCCATGCGTTAGGTAGCGAACTTGGACGGCTGAGATTTGCATCTCATATGGAAGGGTAGCCGTTGGTTGTTGCAACCCTTCGTTTGGCAGCAAGCGACATGTGGTAGGGCCGACATGGCTTCGAAATATTTTAGGCGCGATCAAAATTAGGGTTTTGGCAAAACCGTGATGTTTGTCCTTGGGCCGGAAGTTGTCATGCGTTAGGTGGCGAACTTGGACGGCTGAGATTTGTATCTCATATGGAAGGGTAGCCGTTGATTGTTGCAACCCTTCGTTTGGCAGCCAACAACATGTGGTAGGGCTGGCATGGCTTTGGTAAATTTTAGGCGCGACCAAAATTAGGGTTTTGGCAAAATCGTGATGTTTGGCCTTGGACTGGAAGTTTCCATGCGTTAGGTGGCGAACTTGGACGGCTGAGATCTGCATCTCAGATGGAAGGATAGCCGTTGATTATTGCAACCCTTCGTTTGGCAGCCAGCGATATGTGGTAGGGCCGGCATGGATTTGGTGCGGAGATGTGACTGGAATGGTATGCCATTGGCACTGTGGTGCGTCTGGCATGGTCGGAATGCCTTGGCGCGGAGATGTTGCCAGTCAGTATCGGGGGTTCTGCCGTGGAATATGGCGTATAAGAAAAAAAGGTACCCCAGTAATTTTTATGTAGATATGTTGAATGATTCAATAAATGTGCCAGTGGTCTTAGTAACATCATGTCAGATGTAAGGTTTTACCATTTTAACCCTAAGATAAAAACCACCATCAACATTAAGTCCCCTGCTTAGCTCGGAACAGGAGAATTGTTGCGAGGTAAGCATAAGATGGTGACAGGCGAGGACAAAATTGAAACGGCAAGTCATGTAGAGATGGTCAGGAAGATCCGGCTAACCTTTTTCGAGAGGTAAAGAGAATCCACAACTCTTGCGTTGGCGTCTTTGCGTAAATTCGGCTCGGCCATGGTATGTTGGCATCAATGTTGCGTCTTTGGCTACAGGTCGACATAGGCGGCATTGCAATTTGGTCCCTGAGACGCTGTTATGGTTAACCATAGAAAGGTGAACAGTGCTGCTGGCTAGGGAGCGGAGTGGCAGAGATGGCCGCTGGATGGGACGCAGCCAGTTGGCGCTAAATTGGCGCCAAATTGGCTTGGAGCCGCTGGCATAGTGCGGCTTGGAATGGAGCCGCTGGCGCTGGATACTGTCTTCGGTCCGCGTAATGGTGGAAACTGGTTTCGGAAATTCGGCTACCAAACAGTGGTGATGGCGCTGGAACTTCAGCTACCAAACGGTGGTGACGGCGCCTGGAAAGTTTGTCTAAGTTAGGGTTTGGCATGCCGAAACCCTAATTAGCGCCTCTTACTAAAATCTTTATAGAATTCTCGTACGAACTCGTATTTTGACGGTCCGCCCCTCCATTTCGATTGGAAAAGAATTTCCTACCTCCCATCGCGAGAATATTTAGGTTTAGAGCCTGTTTAGGAGGTGAAACAGTCCGACAGTAAAACTCAGGGAGAAGTCAGGAGGGATGTTGCTGGCCCGTGGAACAATGGCAACTGGCTTCAGTTCCGGGGAAGGATGACGACTGGATTCAGTTACGTGGAAGGGTGACGACTAGCATCAGTTTCGTGGAAGGGTGGAGACTGGATTCAATTCCGTGGAAGGATGACGACAGGCTTTAGTTCCCTGGAAAGGTGACGACTGGCTTCAGTTCTGTGGAATGGTGGAGACCGGCTTCAGTTCCGTGGAATGGTGACGACTGGCTTTAGTTCCGTGGAATGATGTCAAATTTGTCTAAATCAGGGTTTGTCATGTCGAAACCCTAATTAGCGCCCCTTACTAGAATCGTTGTAGAATTCTCGTACGAACTTGCATTTTTACGGTCCTCCCCTCCATTTCGATTGAAAAAGAATTTACTATCTCCCCGCGAGGGAATATTTAGGTTTTGATCTTGTTTAGAAGGTGAAAACAACCCGACAATAAAACTCAGGAAGAATTCAGGAGGGATGTTGCGGGCCCGATGTGCCATAGTCACGCCCAGTCATCTATTCTCGTTCATGGAGTAAGAAGGAATCTTTATTCTGTTCAAACTCTAGAAACTTTGTCTGTATGAAAAGAGGTATCGACCCTCTTCTGTTTTCTGTTGCTCGTCTGGATCCGTGCTTTCGTCTGCAGTGTCTCTCAAGTGGATTCCAAAATTTACCAAACTCCATTGCATTCTTGGTATGGATGGATGAAATATATGCTCGGCAACGGTCATGTCAGGGCTAACCTTGGAGATTGTGGTTGCATTGTCGGTCCATCATTGACTTTAGGTTGTTCAGTGTCTGGACCTTCTGATTGCGATGATGATATGCTGTGGATGATTGTATGGTAGAAATCTTCCGATGCCACATGATGAAATAGATGAGTTGGGAGACATTCTGTTGCCGATGTGCTGCTATCAAGTCTTCAAGGACTTTGTTCCAAGAGATATCCTTCGAACCAGCTTCTGAATCTTGGACTATCGTATGGAATGGGATGCGGTGAGCAGTCCCCAGTTATATTTCTGTTAGATCCGATGGCGTGGCCGAATATGTGAATGCATCTTGGTGGCGTGCTTTTGGAGTCTTCGACTCACATGTACGGTTTCATGTTGAGAAATTCCTGCGTCTCGTAAAACTTCGGATGTGATGATGTTGAAATCAGAAATAATCAGGTTAAGGGGGGTGTGAAAGCGTCTCATGCTGGTAGTACCCATGTGTAGCATACTTTCATCGCATCGCCTTGAATCCATGTCAACGGGATTTGATACAAGCTTATTGTACTCTTCTGGAAGTGACGTTGGGATGCTCAGGATATCGCATGGACGAAATATTCTGGATAGCGAAGAGGTAGATATGAGAGAGTTATGTTGTTTATCGTGGCTCCCTATATTTCTTCAAGAAAATGTTTCAGCCGTGTCTCTGGAGTTATCTCAAGAGTCTTTAATGATCGCCGGGATGGACTACGATGAGCAGTCCCCAGTCGCATTTTTCTTTAGTTTCTGAAGATATTTTCCTCTGAGAAGGCTTGGGATCCACCGCGGCCTCGTAAAGTGTTGAAAGCGTCTTCTAGACAGAGAGGTGATGATATTCTTGCGCTACACCCTTGAAGGGTAGATGACCTTGTTGTGGCCATGGCCTTTTGGTTGACTGTTCTGATCTTTGATAGTGAAGGGATTACGTGTAGATCTTTGTAGTGATTGATGTTGCGGTGGAGCTCTGGATGGTATCGACAAATGAGCAGCAGCAGTTCTTGGTAGCAGATGTAATTATAAGAGACTTCATTGTTGTGGGAACAAAGTAGGTTGGATGAAATTGTATGGGCATCCATGGAGGTAAAAAGATTGGCTGGATGCGTAAGCGAGCTAAGTTTCCATGATCACGAGTTTTTGAGGGATGGATCAAAAGATGGCCATGACTACGAAGATTGGCTGGCTGCGATCATGATCCTTGACATGGGAAGTGTGGTGGCACGACCCTTTGCAGGAAGGAGTGGCGGCCACGGTACGATCTTTGGCAGGAGGGAGCGACGTTGAAGCGGCTTCGGCTCTTGGAGAGGACGTTGAAAATTAAGGAGCCAAACACTGAAGTTTCAGCTTCGGATCCTGGAGCATCTTATGGAGAGAACGCCGAAGCGGAGCGGCTGCTGGAGCGAGCGTTGAAGCGGAGCCGCTGCTGGAGGACGTTGAAGCGGAGAGGCTGCTGGAGAGAATGTTGAAGCAGAGCCGCTACTGGAGGACGTTGAAGTGGAGCCGCTGCTGGAGAACGTTGAAGCGGAGCGGCTGCTGGAGTGAACGATGAAGCGGAGCCGCTGCTGAAGGACGTTGAAGCAGAGAGGCTGCGTTAGTAAGCGTTCTTTCAAACTGGACACCCTTCGAGCGAACAGTGTTTAGGAGTCCCCAGTTCCATCTATCAATCGTGCTTTACATGAGAGGTTGGGGTTCGGGAACGACTTCCCTGGCTGAAAACAACTGCTTTCTTGATGCAGTGCGGTTGAGGGATGCAAATATGTCTTGACGCTACACCTTGGAGAAACATAGAATCTCACATAAATGTTTCATCATAGACTGCATGATTTTGTGGGCGAAGTCCCCAGAAATCATGCAGTTCCTGACGGGAAGGGGGTCTCTGTGAACTCAGGAGGGTTGCTGATTTCCTTTGCCTCGATTTTGGAGAAGTTGTTCCTGATCTTTACGTGTGATGAAATTGGATTGCTGATTCTCTTCTACTGGGCATTCAAGAGCAAAGCGAGTCTCTTCATCTATAAATGCACGTCCTGCTGAAGTGCCTGCGCCGGATGTTAAAAGTATTCCTTGTCAGCTCCCTCTTAGGTTGACGTGACTCTTATGGTGGCCGCTCCGTCAGTGTCTTGAGGAAATAGGTATCTCTTTCTGAGTTATAAACACGTCTGTCTGAGCCTTAGAGAACCTTTTGTCTTTCCATCAAATCATCAGTGTAAAAGGAGGTCGGCTTCTTCCGGCTCCTCCAGTGTCTTGCCCTGATAGTAGAGTAGAGCGGCTCTGGTGACGGCTGGAGATGTCATACTTAAAGAAACGTTGGGGCGGCGGAAGCGGATCTGGTTTTGGTGATCGTAGGTATATCGTGCAGAGATGGCGCGGTTTTGAAGGGTTAGGATGGCACTTCTTTGGATGATTGTGGAGCGGAGAAGATGCTGGACTTTGGATGGATGTGAGAGAAGATGGCGCTGGAAGGGTGCAAGTTGTTAGCGCTGGAAAGAATGTAAGCTGCTGGCGCTGGAAAGATGCAAGTTGTTAGCGCTGGAAGGAAGCAAGTTGCTGGCGCTGGAAAGATGCAAGTTCTTAGCGTAAGAAGGATGCAAGCAGTTAGCGCTGTAAAGGATGCAAGCTGCTGGCGCTGTAAAGGATGCAAGCGGCCATTTAAAGTTTTATGGGTGACGTCGTCCTGACCGTGATAAGTCCCCAGTCACTCCTCGTCGTGTGATAACTGAGACATTGATTCCCGAGCGGATTGCTTGCTTCTACCATCTTGAGATCGGAATTGAAAGGTGAAACTGGAAATTGGAAATCGATATTACAACCGAGAGATTGATCTCCCACTGTGGTCGCCAATTGTTTGAGGGTGAAAACAGTTTCTGCTGATTTTGGTAATTTCGAGTGTGTGAGTGAGAAATGAGTCTAAACCCTAACAATGTACTACAAGGGAGTACTTTGATTCGAGAGATCAATCTGTACAAAACCGGTCTAAACCAAGAAATGGCCGTCCCAGACTTGCTTCGGTCACAAAGTGAAGGCAGAAGGGTTGGTCAAGGGAGGGAAGCGAAGAGAGTGTTGAGACCAGAATAATTGATTTGGGAAGAGTAGTTATTTGACGACTTGTATCAGAAAATGGAAGGCTAATAGATGGGAAAGCTAACAAGTGATTTCTGAGTGTTGTATTCTCCTGACCAAAACTTTTCTTTGGTGGAAATAGGTGAGACCTATTTATACAAGTCGCAACGAAACGTACCCTGGTCTCGTAAGAAGTGGAAACGGTTGAGTAAATGGAAGAAAATGGTAACGGGTAATGCATGGATTTGATGTTTCCATAATGAAGGAAAATTTTCACCATTACTTCTTGTATTTACTAACCGCCTCACCCTTATGACACTTTCCTGTAACGGGCGTAGTGTATGCCACACGCTGTAAACCGCCAGATCAGTACCCTGATGAGCATCCCCCAGTTTGTAACATGTTTTGATGTCTCGAGTGTTTCCATGGAAAACGTGTAGCATGTTGCTACGTGTGGCGTGGCCAAAGGATTTGGCGTTTGTAGCCAAGTTGGTGCCGTGACTAAAGAATAGGCATCATATCCAGGTTGGTGTCGTGACCAAGAGTTAGCATCGCAGCCAAGACATTGCCACGAGGCGTTTGGTGGCAGGTTTGTACGGAGGAGATTTGCATATCAAGAGGAAGGGTAGCCTTATATTGGTGCAACCCTTCGTTTGGCAACCAACGGCATGGTTGCAGCGCTTGCATGCTCTTGGCATGGCCAAATTAGGGTTTTGACGCCGTGGCCAAGAGATTACCAAAAATTATTTGGTGGAAAGTTTGTATGGCTGAGATTCATATCTCAGGAGGAAGGGTGGCCGTTGATTGTTGCAACCCTTCGTTTGTAGCTAGTGGCATGGTTTAGGCGTGGCCGAGCTAGGATTTTGGCGTAGTTTAGGCGCAGCCAAAACTAGGGTTTTGGCATAGTTTGGGCGCGTCCAAAATTAGGGCTTGGAATTGGGCCAAAAGTTGTCATGTGTTCGGTAGCGAGCTTGTATGGCTGAGATTTGCATCTCAGGAAGAAGGGTGGCCGTTGATTGTTGTAACCCTTCTTTTGGCGGCCAGCGGCATGTGGTAGGGTCGTCATGGCTTTGGCGTCTCTTAGGGGAGACCAAAATTAGGGTTTTGGCAAAACTGATGTTTGGCCTTGGGACGGAAGTTGCCATCGTTAGGTGGCGAACTTGGACGGCTGAGATCTGCATCTCAGATGGAAGGGTACCCGTTGATTGTTGCAACCCTTCGTTTGGCATCTAGCGACATGTGGTAGGGCCGGCATGGCTTTGGCATATTTTAGGCGCGGCCAAAATTAGGGTTTTGGAAAAACCGTGATGTTTGGCCTTGGGCCGGAAGTTTCCATGCGTTAGGTGGCGAACTTGGACGGCTGATATCTGCATCTGAGATGGAAGGGTAGCCGTTGATTGTTGCAACCCTTCGTTTGGAAGCCAGCGACATGTGTTAGGGCCGGCATGGCTTTGGCATATTTTAGGCGCGGCCAAAATTAGGGTTTTGGCAAAACCGTGATGTTTGTCCTTGGGACGGAAGTTACCATGCGTTAGCTGGCGAACTTGGACGTCTGAGATCTGCATCTCCGATGGAAGGGTAGGCGCTGATTGTTGCAACCCTTCGTTTGGCAGCCAGCGGCATGTGGTAGGGCCGACATGGCTTTGGCATATCTTAGGCGCGACCAAAATTAGGGTTTTGGTAAAACTGTGACGTTTGGCCTTGGGCTGGAAGTTGCCATGCGTTAGGTGGCGAACTTGGACGACTGAGATCTGCATCTCAGATGAAAGGGTAGCCGTTGATTGTTGCAGCCCTTCGTTTCAAAGCCAGCGACATGTGGTAGGGACGACATGGCTTTGGCACGGAGATGTGGCTGGCATGGTATGCCATTGACACTGTTGTGCGGCTGGCATGGTTGGCATGCCTTGGCGCGAAGATGTGTCTGGCATGGTTGGCATGCCTTGGCGCGGATATGTGGCTGGCATGGTTGGCATGCCTTGGCGCGGATATGTGGCTTCCATGGTTGGCATGCCTTGGCGCGGAAATGTGGCTAGCATGGTATGCCATTGGCACCGTGGTGCGGATGGCATGGTTGGCAAGCCTTGGCACGGAGATGTGGCTGGCATGGTATTCCATTGGCACCGTGGTGCGGCTGGCATGGTTGGAATGCCTTGGCACGGAGATTTGGCTGGCATGGTATGCCATTGGCACTGTGGTGCGGCTGGAATGGTTGGCATGCCTTGGCCCGGAGATGTGGCTGGCATGGCATGCCATTGGAAATGTGGTGCGGCTGACATGGTTGGCATCCTTGGCGTGGAGGGCTGGCATGGTATGCCATTGGCACTGTGGTGCGGCTGGCATGCCTTGGCGCGGAGATGTTTCCAGTCAGTATTGAGGGTTCTGCCATGGAATACATCGTATAAAAAAGAAGGTACCCTAGTAATTTTTACGTAGGCATGTTGAATGATTCAATAAATGTGCTAGTGGTCGTAGTGACGTCATGTCAGATGCAAGGTTTTATGATTTTAACCCTAAGCTAAAAACCACCATCAACAACACCGGACTTGTATTCCCGAAGAATAGCCCAGTAATATCAGTCACCTCATAATGATCTTTAATGTGTGGTAGCGGAACAAGATATTTTGGAATCACAAACGATGAGACGAAGATGTGACTAGTTTTTATATTACTTCTCGGAGATTAAATCTCGAGCAAATCTTACAGAAGATAGTACTCAATACGATATAACAAAGTAAGATCAGAACACGCAACTATAGAGAAAATAGTTGGGTCTGGCTTTAATGGTTCTAGGAAAAACCTAGGTTAAAGGAGAATCGGCTCTAGTCTCATCTAGTATCACACAGGAGGTGTGAGGATTAGGTTGCCCTGTTGATAGAGTTCTCCCTTATATAGTCTTAAAATCAGGGTTTGCAATCAATGCTACCTTGGTAACAAAGCATTCAATATACACTGTTAGATGAAAACCTGATTAGAGTCAAGCTAATATCTTTCAACCGTTAGATCGATCTTAGCTTGTTATACACAAATGAAATGTGACTTCATTTAGATATGAGTAACCGTACGTAAAAGTTTACACATGGTTGGCACAAATATAGTTAACCTAAGTTATCCATATAAACACTTTCATATCAATCTTGTTCATCTTAATCACAACTAGTTCAAATGAAGTTATAGAGTTTTTCAATTGTTTATATTCTCATAGAAGTATACAAGACACAATTGAAGCAAAATTGATTTTGATTCACGCGAATCAATTCATGAATATTATAGCCACGATTTGCAAAAGATTGCATTCCTTATTATATAAATGTATTTGTTCATGAACAAACCAATTTTAGAACTAACCCACTCAAGTATGCAAACGGGTACGCCTACCTAAGTAGCCGGACTTGGTGTGGGTTCGCAAGTATGCGAACGGATACGCATACTGTCGTGCATGACCAAACTTAGTTGAATTCGAGGACTTGAACTTTTAAGCCGGTACGCATACGGATATGCATACTAAGTTCCCGGACTTCAACTATCAAACCATTATGCATACGGGTATGCATACTATGGTTCCCGGTCTTGGAATAACTTGCAACAGTTAGCATACAAGTACGCATACTTTGATATATCCAATCAATGGTTAATCGTTCTAAACTCCATGTTAATCATTGAAACATTCTTGTAAGAAGGGCATATCTGTCTCACACAAACTATTATCTTAAAAGCAATTTTCAAGTGATCAATAGATCAATACGAAAAATTCCGAGTCTACATCAAATAACTGTCTCACACAAATCGTGTAAGATGTTACCAGAGATTTTCACATGATCATCTTTTGACTTTCGCCAAGAATAATGATGAACTTGGTTAAAGAGAAAGCTTACGAACACATATTTTGAGATATATGTAAGCGAGTTAAACTCAGCTCGAAATATCAAATGTGTATAAAAGTCTATATAGCTATTCGACTTTTGTATAAATAAGAGATAGAATGGAAATAAACTTCTGAGTGATAGATGATTTCAAGTCTCCATATACCTTTTGTTGATGAATTTTCACAAGATCCCCTTATTAGTTCTTCATCTTCAATCAATAAACGCCGTGAAGTATAAAGCTCAATTACACATTCTATCCATAGCTATAAGTAGACTAGAAATCAAGACTTATAGTTTTAGGAACTAAACTTGACAAACAATCTTGAGATAGCAACACTTGCGAATTCGACCGAGCAGTGCTCTAACATGAAGCATGGTGTAACTGGTCACAAGCTATATTGGGAAGTTAGTTATAATCGGTCACAATCTACCTTTGGAAGTAAGGCGTAACCGACCATAAGATATTTGGGAAGTTAGTTGTATCCGGTCACAAGTTATTTTGGGAACCAAGGTGTAACCGATTACAAGCTAACTCGGGAAGTAAGGTGTACCGATCAAAAGCTACCTCTGAGAAGCAAGGTGCAATCGGTTACAACCTAGTTTGGGAAGCATGGTATAACCGATCACAATTTACATTGTGAGTCATGGTAGAACCAATCCTAAGGATCAAAACCGAGTTTCCAATATTCACATATCTCTTTATTTTTTGTGTGAAGCTTGGAATTAGGGTTTGCTGAGAAACTTCTAGATGTCGACATTATTTGAACATGTATACAACTTTTATCATTAATTGTTCAAAGATATTTCTTGACACTCAAGGTGATCCCATACCAAAAAATTGAAAATCATTTAATTATGATTTTCATAATATATGTTTGAGTTACCAACAATTAAAGCATATCCTCTGAAAAATATTATTAGTTAATGTGCTAGACCAATAATAGAAGTTTTCTATGGGAGTTTTCGGAAATATGGTTTGGTAATTAATTGGATATAGGAATACTAGTCTGTGAACCTGATTATACCGTGAGAGTACTTGGACGATTCCAAAGATGAATATACAAGAATCAATCAAGTCGTACCCAACAATTACGATGGACTTATCTACTTGAAATGATATTAACGTACAAACTGTGATATTTTAATTATAAATATGAATAATATAATGCGGAAAAGAAATAAGACATACGCCGTAGATTTTTTTAACGAGGAAACCGCAAATGCAGAAAAACCCCGGGACATAGTCTAGAAAGCCTACGACCAATTAACTTCGGACTGGAATGTAGTTGAGATCGAATTAAACCCTCACAGCAATTCAGTTACATTCGCGCTCCTTACGCCTCTTGAATTCCGGTAGGACTCTGCGAAATTGATTCCCTTACATCCTAAGAGTTGTTTCAACTTAATTGAAGACTTTAAATCAATTTGCCTCCCACATATAAGCCTATATGTAATTTCCATTCTGATCAAAGATCAAGGAGAGGTAGGAAAACGATTATAATAGACAAAGTCTAGCAAACCTAAAAATCCGGTCTTACGACCCCCGAAGAGCATCCTAGATTATTATTCACTTCAGAAGTATAAACTTTTGGAATCACAAAGTCTGAGACGAAGAAACTTTGTGATTTGTATATATCTTGTTTATTGGAGCAAGGCTCGACAATCAAAACAAGATCAGGATACACGAACTATCAAGATAAATATAGTTGGACCTGGCTCCACGAATCCCTAGGTGAATTCTTTTTAGTCGCTAAACCCTAGAAGGGTTTTAAGAAAATGACGATTCTAGTTTACTACTAGGACACGCAAGAATAGTGTCTGGATTCAAAGATTCCAGTTATTTGAGGTTCTCCTTATATAGACTTTTAAGCTCAAGGTTCATTTAGATTTAAGCTAAGGTAGCTTTGGAATCAACCAATCAATAATCACCGTTAGATAAAAAACTTGACTTGAGATTAACATAATAGAATATATACTCTGGTTAGGATGAACCATAAACCGAACTGTGTATAATGCCCGGTTCATAAAAGGTTAGTCGAAACTAGCCAATTGAACGATAAGCTTAACCATTTTCATATAAAACTTTAAGTTAAGGTAGCCTCAGATCATGCACCTACCCTTCTACAAATCAAAGCAATAGATTTGCAAGGAAGTAATAATTACAAGTTTGAACATATATGTCTATCTCACCCGCAACTTCAAAAAGTGGTAAACTTCGCATGGAATAATTTACATGACTCAGACCCTCCTTTAAATCTTCAACTATAACTCATATCAACCAGCGAAACCTTGACAGAATGGAATAAGTTAAACTTTGGCCACTTACCTACTCTAATAAAAAATCAATGACCAAACTCAAGGAAGCACAACATCAATGTGCTACAATGACACTGAGCTATCCCATTGAATTCTTCAAGAAAAACAACTACAAATAAATCATCTAACCATGTTATACTGATACACAACCTACTGTCAACAAAGATACAGAATACAGTGGCTACTATCGGGAGACCGCAACACAACCTTCTTTCACATCAAAGCAACAATCCACCGAAGCTGTAAAAATATACACCAACTCCAAGATCAACAAAACACACAGATCAACGATAAAGACGCTGTCATCAAACTTATGATTGATCACTTCACAGATCAATATACGTCTCCAAATACACTGATTGATAAAAAAAAACTTTTGAAGACATCACCCCAAGGATGTCGCCCTATCAATGTTATCTGCTTACATCCGAGGTAACTCCATAGGAGACCAAACAATCGTTTTTTTTCCCATCATCTCAGAGCATTCCCCCAGATCCAGATCTTGATGGATACACCATCAGGTTTTTCAAAGTGTTTTGGGAAAAAACACAGCCGCAACTTATTGATATGGTACGCATTTTTTTCAATTCCCTTAATATCCACCCACTCATGAACCATACTAACCTCACCCTGATCCCTAAATAACAACATCCCTCTAAACCATCGCAATATATGCCAATTAGGCTTTGTAATGTCATATATAAAATCATCTCAAAAATTCTGGTCAATCGATTACGACCCCTTCTCCCATTCGTAATAAGCCCATTTCAAAGAGATTTTGTACCCCAAAGATCTCACGACAACACATCAATCGTAGGCGAGCTTTTTCATTACATCAAATCCTCAGGACGAACCAAGGACCCAAAAGTGGCACTTAAAATATGCATACAAAAAGCTTATGATTCTTTGGACTGGGGTTTCATCAAACAAGCTTTCACCAAACTGAGCTTCCCGATAATCTTTGTAAATTACTCCATGCTATGTATTTCAACAGTAACCTACTCAGTCAAAATCAACGGAACGCCACACAGATACATCACCCATCTAGAGGAATAATTTAAGGTGATCCCCTCTCTTCCAATATTTTCATTATCTGTGCGGAAATCCTCTCAACAAACTTGGGAAATATAGAAGCCCAAAAAAAAGTGGAAGGTCTCCGCATTTCCCAAAAAGATCGACCAATATTGCATTTCATGTATGTTGATAACTTACTGATGACATATAAAGTAACCGCGGAAGACACTAATCAACTCAAGCTTATAGCGTCTCCGCAGGTCAACATATCAACACAACCTAAAACTTGACCAACATCAGGTGATCGATCTTAAACAAATTTTCGTCATGCCAACAACATCAACCCCACCCATCTACCTGAGAGTTCTTTTTAAACAAGGGAGAACATCTCAACACATCTTTGTTGCCCTTCTCCAGCGCCTAGAGCGCAAATAAAAAGGATGGATGACATAATACCTAACCTAGACAGGAAGATGGGCGCTCATAAAATCTTCTCTCACACTTATAACCAACCATCTTATTGAAATACAACCTCTACTAGTATATATTTTGTTAGAGCACTGCTTGGTGGAACTCGCATGCATTGCTATCTCAAGCATGTTTGTCAATGTCAATGATCAAAACTATAAGTCTTGATTTCTAGTCTATTATTAGCTAAGTCTCAGACTAGGAGAGAAAGTATAGTGAGCTCAAGACTCCATGGCGATCATCATACAAAGACGAAGAACTACTCAAATAACTGGTGGAACTTCATCGACTAAAAGGTATGTGGAGACTTGAACTTATCTATCACTCAAAATTATATCTACTCTATCTCCTATCTTGAGACAAAAGTCGTTTTGCTAAATAGACTTTGATTATACACATTTTCTATTTCGATCCGAGTTTATCTCGCTTATCTATTTATCAAAATATGTTTTGGTAAGCTTTCGCTTTGGCCAAGTTCATCTTTACTAGTGACGAAAGTCATGTTAAATTTCATCACTTGAAAATGGCTTTGACCAAAAATGATTTGTGAACAACAACTATATAACGTCTTCTAAGAATGTTTCAATGATTGAAATGAGAGTTTAGATTATATAACCATTGTTGGATATAAGCATTGTGTGGTAACTTATACATGTATAAGTCCTTATTTTTTGAACAGAAGTATGCGTACTTTGTTGATCAGGAAAACCGGAACCGAGTCTACGAACCCAGTCCGTGTACTGTCGGAACTTGAGAAAATCTGCTGGAGTTTGTGAACTATTTACAAACTTATTCCGGGTACTTAAGTCCGCGTACTTAAGTTGGTTATTTTCTAAAAACGATTATTCGTGAACTTAAACTTATATAAAATAAGGAATGAAAGTTTGCTTCAAAATTTTTTGTTTCAATTATGTCTATTATAAAGATCTAAGCAATTAAACAACTCTCTAACTAGTTCATTTAAGTCATTTGAACTAGTTGTGGTAAGATATAAAAGTAGTCACAAACATCTTCGTCTCATCGTTTGTGGTTCCACAATATCTATTTTCGCCATCATACGATTTAGATTATTCTGAGATGATTGATAATACTGAGATGTTCTTCGGGAATATAAGTATGGTTTATCAATTGGTTCCTGTTCACCTTAATTTATCAAAATACGGAACAAAAACTCATAGGTATTTCTGTAGGAGACAGATTTATCTATTACCGTAGACTTTTCTGTGTGATACAGATTTGGTTATTAAAGTCTTCGACTTTGGGTCGTAGAAAATCTTAGTTGTGGGTTATATCAACTAAGATGCAACTGTCTAAACTCTAGGGTTTAGACAGTAAGAAAACCAATAACGAATGAAGTGCGTAGTTCTTAGTCCCCTAGTCTGAACTAAGAACTATGTAACTAATAGACAATATCACGGGCTTGTCTATTAGTCTTTATTCTATATAGTATTTATAATACCTCAGGAGCTAATGAGACTATTTTAGTAAAATTCAACTGTCTCAATTCCCGAGCGATCGCACCAAAAACCCGAGTTCCTTTTGGATTTCCTTCTTGATCAATGACAACTGCGGCATTGTCATCATATCGTATTATCATACCGTTGTCACGTTTAAGTTCTTTACATGTACGTACAATTACAGCTCTGATCACCTCTGATCTTTCTAGAGGCATATTGGGCACTGCTTCTTTGATTACAACAACAATAACGTCACCAATATGAGCATATCGACGATTACTCGCTCATATGATTCGAATACACATCAATTTTCGAGCCCCACTGTTGTCCGCTACATTTAAAAGGGTTTGAGGTTGAATCATATCATTATTTTTTATCGTTTCTTTCAATGCAAAGAAAGGGCAAAAGAAGAAAGAAATATTTTTTGTCCAGAAAAAAAGGCCTGCGGTTTTTTGTTTTTTTATCACAAAGACTCCTTTCCTTTGGTTGCACATCCCTATTCTGCAATAAGGAATTGAGTTCGTATAGGCATTTTGGACGCAGCGATTGAAATAGCTTCTCTGGCTACAATTTCTGATACTCCACCCATTTCATAAAGTATTCGACCCGGTTAAACGACAGATACCCAATATTCGGGAGATCCCTTTCCCGAGCCCATACGCGTTTCCGTAGGTCTTAATGTAACAGGTTTGTCTGGAAATATACGTACCCATATTTTTCCACCACGACGCGCATATCGTGTCATTGCTCGTCGCCCTGCTTCTATTTGTCTAGATGTGATCCAGGCGGGTTCAAGTGCCTGAAGAGCATATCTACCGAAACTAATATGATTGCCTCGGTAGGATATTCCCTTCATTCTTCCTCTATGTTGTTTACGGAATTTGGTTCTTTTGGGGTTATAGTTGATGGTTGTTTGTTATTCTCAATTCCATCTCTACTGCAGAACCGGACATGAGAGTTTCTTCTCATCCAGCTCCTCGCGAATGAAATGATTCCATAATATTACGAATATGTATTGAATTTATAATAGACTGAATCATAGGATTTTTTGAGATCTAATCTGTCACGTAAAAATTTATATATCTTGGGTTTTATCTACAACTGGAAATATACCTCTAGAATATAGAATTTTTTTACGAATCTTTATTTTGACCTTTATTGAATCCAAAAAACTTAGCAATTCAATAAGGCCTTCGCGGGCGAATATTGACTCTTTCAATATCTGTTTAATTCGTAGGGTCAGTCCTTTACCTCTCAGAAAAAAATGAATAGGTTCCTGGTTCTTTCCGCCATCCCACCTAATGAATCATTAGGATTCGTTTTCAATGGAATCTTCTGCAGTCATAGGTTCCGTCGTTCCCATCACTTCTTGGTTAATGGCTAGGCCTGAACTCTGCAACGGAGCTCCAAATTCAATTTGTTGTTTCTGAGTCAATCTACTCAGTCTTTATTGACTCGAAGCTCTCTTTTATTTGTATTTATTTTTCCTATGAACCGGATTCATTTAATGATTAATTACGATTATGTATTGAATTTATAATAGACTGAATCATAGGATTTTTTGAGATCTAATCTGTCACGTAAAAATTTATATATCTTGGGTTTTATCTACAACTGGAAATATACCTCTAGAATATAGAATTTTTTTACGAATCTTTATTTTGACCTTTATTGAATCCAAAAAACTTAGCAATTCAATAAGGCCTTCGCGGGCGAATATTGACTCTTTCAATATCTGTTTAATTCGTAGGGTCAGTCCTTGACCTCTCAGAAAAAAATGAATAGGTTCCTGGTTCTTTCCGCCATCCCACCTAATGAATCATTAGGATTCGTTTTCAATGGAATCTTCTGCAGTCATAGGTTCCGTCGTTCCCATCACTTCTTGGTTAATGGCTAGGCCTGAACTCTGCAACGGAGCTCCAAATTCAATTTGTTGTTTCTGAGTCAATCTACTCAGTCTTTATTGACTCGAAGCTCTCTTTTATTTGTATTTATTTTTCCTATGAACCGGATTCATTTAATGATTAATTATGATTATGGCCGAATCCATATTGATGCTTTATTACACTGCCTTTGTATGAGATTATTCATAGACCATACATATTGGAATCATATATCGTTGATATTCTCCTTCTCTCTTTCTCTCCCCTTCCATTTATCCACATCCTTTTTTTATTTCATATCACAATCCATGATCAGATTGGTTTTTCTTTTATGTATATGTAATATTAAAAAGATTTCAGTTGCTACAACGATATGATCAATAGATCATATAGTGACTGTTTCTTTGGATCCCGATAATACGAAGCAATGAGCTGGTTATTAGTTACATAGTTCTTAGTTCAGACTAGGGGACCGTCCTTTCCTTTTTTAATCTAATCTAAACTAAAAAAACCAACGAGTCACACACTAAGCATAGCAATTATACCAAAGGGTCAATCTAATTTTTATTTAACCCTATAGAATTAAAAGATTTGAAATTGATCATTTTAGATTAAAGGGAAAAATAATGAAAGGTTTTGTTTTTTTTTGGTCCTGTGCTAGATAGAAAAGTCAAAGAAGAAATCTTTGATTATTTCTCGTCTGCAAATATCCAAATTTTTATGCCTAATACCCCATAAATAGTCCGAACTGTATACGAACAATAATCAATTTTAGCTCGAATGGTTTGTAGGGGAACCCTACCTTCTCTGATCCATTCGACACGTGCTATTTCTTTTCCGTCAATACGTCCTGCAATTTGTACTTGAATTCCTTTTGTATCTGCTTGCTCAGTTAATTCAATAGCTTTTTTCATTGCCTTTCGAAATGAAACTCTATTTTTTAATTGCCCAGCTATAAATTCCGCAAGAATATTAGGGTCTCCATATGGTTTTGCAATTCGTGTAATAGCAATGTTGAGTTTTCGGTTCACAGAATTAAAACCTTTTTGTACATTGATCTGTAATTCTTCAATTCCTCTCGGTTTACCCTCTATTAACCATTTTGGAAATCCCATATAGATTATGACTTGGACCAGGTCGATTCTTTTTTTAATCTCTATACGCGCAATTCCCTCTACACCCGAAGATATTCTCATATTTTTTTGTACATAATTCTTGATACAATCCCGTATTTTTTGATCTTCCTGTAGACCCTCAGAATAACTTTTTGGTTGTGCAAACCAAAGGGAATGGTGCTTTTGGGTTGTACCAAGTCTAAAACCAAGTGGATTTATTTTTTGTCCCATACACCCTCGCTTTCTTCGCTTTCTTCATTAGCCCATTTTAGTCTTTCGTGCTCTACCATACATAGATACCTCTCTCTAACATCCGTATATTTATCTATATATACATATCCAGTTTTTCTTAACCATATGAAATAGTCTTGATCTTTAGATATATCTTTCAATACAATAGTTATATGACAGTATAGGTGTTTTTTTATGGATTTCTATTTCAAGTATTGCTCCTATTGGACTTCTTATGTCAGGATATGGGTCAAATAATAAATATTCTTTTTTGGGTGGTCTACGAGCTGCTGCTCAATCGATTAGTTATGAAATACCATTAACTCCATGTGTGTTATCAATATCTCTACGTGCGATTCGTTGGGGCATGAACTTTTACCTAATTTTTTCTAGGAAAGAAGTTGAATGGAGTGAATAGAGATCCTCGTTTTTTTATTCGTCATTCGGGGTGATGACCTAAACCAGATAGTTATATGAGTGAAACAAAACAGCTTCTAAATTAGCTGTAAAAAGGTTGAGACTCATTCCCTATGTACAAGAGTTAAGCAAAAAAAGAGAAATTACCCCAAGGTTGGTTGATTAGTCATCACGGTTTGAAGCGGGTAGAAAAGATCAACTGGCTAGAGTTTTGTTTTAACTATTCTATTATAATGTATGTATTACCATACCGGGGATCGAGCAAAAATGAGTGGACGGTTAGGAACACCAAAATACACAAAGGATTAGTAACGGAGATAATGTAAGTTACCAAAAAAGGTATTTCTGCATAAACGGAATCATAATGGGGCTTTAAGTTGGTAGAAACGATAAAGTAGTACTTCCCCACGATCCCGATCCCGAGTATGGTCCTATCCACAGGTGAAATAAATAATTATCAGGAACGAAGTAATCCTTTTTTTTTTGAGCCCACTTTTACTTTTCTTAGAAAGAAGAATAGGAACGAAATAAATAGGTTGAAATGCCTACTTAGACAACGAGTATTTTATTCAAGGATTAAGTTATTACTGAATAAAGACAAACTTAAATTATAAAGGATAAGATCAATTCGGAAGCACCCTTTTTTCTATTATAGCAGACGGAATTGCATTGGTTTAATTTGTGACTCCTCGATACATCTTGATTCTATCTAACACATATCGAGATAATACCGAACCAGTCCTTAGATTTAGTTAAGGCCATCGAGGAGCCGTATGAGGCTGAAGTCTCATGTACTGTTCTGCAATAGCGATGGAAGCAGTGATGTTATCACCTACTATAATTATCTAACAGTTCAAGTACAGTTGATATAGTTGAGGCGCAGTCAAAATATGGTTTTTGGGGGTGGAATCTGTGGCGTCAACCTATAGGTTTTGCAGTTTTTGTAATTTCTTCCCTAGCAGAATGTGAGAGGTTACCCTTTGATTTACCAGAAGCCGAAGAAGAATTAGTAGCAGGTTATCAAACCGAATATTCAGGTATAAAATTTGGTTTATTTTATGTTGCTTCCTATCTAAATCTACTAGTTTCTTCATTATTTGTAACAGTTCTTTATTTAGGGGGTTGGAATCTTTCTCTTCCGTACATATTTCTTCCTCATTTCGAAATTTCTGAAGTGGGTGGAGTTTTTGGAATGACAATTGGTATTTTTATTACATTAGCTAAAGCTTATTTGTTCCTGTTCATTCCTATTACAACAAGATGGACTTTACCTAGGATGAGAATGGATCAACTATTAAATCTTGGGTGGAAGTTTCTTTTACCTATTTCTCTAGGGAATCTATTATTGACAACTTCTTTCCAACTCTTTTCACTCTAAGAGCATACGATATTCTATTCTCTATTTAGAACTTCTCTCAAACAAGAGAAAGAAACTTAAAATTATTCATAGATATTCACGATATGCTCCCTATGGTAACTGGGTTCATTAATTATGGTCAACAAACGCTAAGAGCTGCAAGATATATTGGTCAAAGTTTCATGATTACCTTATCCCACACGAATCGTTTACCCGTAACTATTCAATATCCTTATGAAAAATTGATCACATCAGAGCGTTTCCGCGGTCGAATCCACTTTGAATTTGATAAATGCATTGCTTGTGAAGTATGTGTTCGTGTATGCCCTATAGATCTGCCCGTAGTTGATTGGAAATTGGAAACGGATATTCGAAAAATCTATAGTAAAACTTCCATCTTGTGCATTATTTGGTGTTTTCATACGATATCCACGATTCCTCTCGATTTGTAGTCCAATACACAAATCCATGGGTTCCGTTAGGCTAGCTATATGCTGTGTAGTATCAACAATTTCCACAGAAGGCGGTGAGATGATGTCTTGAGCAGTTACGTATCCAGGACCCCTGACGCAAATGGATGCGTCGCGAGTTCCATATAGATTACTTCTTAATACAATTTCTTTCAAATTCATTAAAATTTCATGTACGGATTCTTC